>NC_088386.1:108375000-109000000 GCF_037993035.2 Macaca fascicularis
AGGCTGAGGCACAGGAGGGAACTCAGCTACAACCAGACAGCATTAAGGTTAGGTCAAAAATAGTGCAAGGTCACAAGGCCCAGAGGTAGCATCTTACAGAACCCAACTAGAGGGAGGCAAAGGTGCTATGGAAATAAATTTATAGTCAGTACTTAAAGCTTTGCTTATGCACTTGCTCAAAGAATAGAACTGTCTTAGGGCCATTATGAAACAGCATGGTCCAACCAAGACAGTAAAAATGATAACCTTAGGTCCAAGGACGGGCCTAGATGAATCTGACGTATTCCCATGGATTTCCTGGTTAAAGGTCTCCACCAACTAATTGGTGATGAGGAACCCACTGTTGATCCTTTACAATCCATCTTATTTCAGCATTCATAGTATTTATTTTTAAAATGGAAAAAATAACCATTTTCTGCTTATTGGACATCTTCATAAAGCCCAGGTTTAAAAAAAAGAAAAGAAAAGAAACTCTTAAAAGTGCTATTATATACAGATAGTACTGTGGGCTCCTGTGTGACTTTTAGGGAATTCAAGATTCTATGTTTCCGTAGACCTAACCAGGTAAAGAAATCCTCTTATAGAACTATGTCTTTAAAAAGTGGCTTTATTTGTTCATATGCCATAACTTATCAATGCAATCAATGATTACTCTCCAAATATAAATTAAAGATGATCATGAGGATCCCACTGTCTTTCTTTTAGAAAGAACTACATAATATGATAATTAGGAGTGTAGATCCAATCCATTTGTCTTCATTTCAGTTTCTCAATTCTCTTTAATGCAACATAACCTTTTGTTTCTTTATTTTTTTATGTGTCAGTGGTTTTTCAAATACTTTGATGTATGCTACAGAAAATGATATTGGTGTCAGGAGCTGCCACTAGCTTATATTATCTAACTTCCTTGTGCTGTCAGTTTCCTTACCTAAAAAATAAGATGACTGGATTACATCAGTGGTTTCTAGTGCTGGACTTCTATGACACCAGTGCAGGAGAGTAGAGGCAACAGTGGAAGGAAAGTGAGGGAATGTCAATGGCAGGGGACTCAAAGCTGGCTTCTCCCTGCAGCTTAACTACACAGCTCTCTTTTTATTTTACCCTTTCACCTGTTTTAGAAACAAGGGCTATGCCTATGACTTGACTTGGAACAACAACAACAAAAAGAGATCCACTTACAAAAATAATTAAAAACCAATGTTTTTTTTCTAAAAATTTTAAACTTTCCATTTCTAATTAATTGAATTATTAAAAACATTCAAAATGTTAATAGCTTAGGCATGACTTTTAGCTACACTAATAAAGGTAAGGAGACTGAGATAGAAGCAAGTATTCTAATCCAAGATCACATAACAAATGATTGTATGAGCAGAACCCAAACCTCCTTTTATTTTAGTGCTTTATTCGCTAGCATCACACAATAGCAGGGCTGTTGCTGTACTGCCCACAGCTAAGGCATGCACTATTCCTATCAAAGTCTATGTGGCTGCTGCCCCCTGGAGTTGTGCAAAGTGACAGGCCTGCAGAACAATTCAAAATGAAAATAACTCTAAAACAATTATTACATGCTATATAGCCTCTTTAGAATTTGTTACCAAAACATCCACATATTTCAACTCCATATTGTAAAAGGGGACAGCTTTCCTCTCTTGAAGAGTTTGTACAAATATAAAGCACTAGATTAAGTATCAAATGTGAAAACAAGGACGTGGCCTTAAAGCTTGATTACAGAATTAGAAAATCGGGCAATTTATTTAACAAATATTTCAGAATCACCAACAACTCAGAAAAAAAGAGACCATAGAACAATTCTGAAAATAATATTTTGGGGAAATTGCCCTCAAATACAAATGCCTTTGAGTTAATAACCTCTTTATTTCATTAGACAGGTACTCTTTTGACAGAGACAGTTTGCTAGAAAGTTTACATTATGTTTCTTAATATAGGTATACACGTTTTAGATTACATGTGCAATTTAAATTACATCTATAAAAACAATTTACTGGAATGTATCTCAATGTTAAAGACTTTAAAGTCATTTTCACAAAACTGTACAGTGCAGAAATAGTGCATTACATGCATTTCTCTCTCAGGCAGAGAAGCCAAGTCACAAAGAGATGCAGTGAGTTGCTGAAGGTATTAAGAAACTCGAGGAACTGTCCCTGGAAGGTAGAAATCCTGATTTAAACCATGTGACTATGTCCCGTGTCCCATTTAACCGCAAAACAGGTAATTAAAGTCTCCCTCAAATTATGTTGAAGACATACAGTTTCAGGAAACATTGACCTATAATTTTTTCATAAAAAGGGATTATTTTTCATTATAAACTGAAAACTCCAGTCAATAGCTATATTAGAAATCATAAAAAGTAGGGTTTTAACTCTGACTGCCAATATTTATAATACTTCAGAAAATGAGTATTAGATAAAACGTGTAATTTGGTTCCATATGGTGAAATGTAACATAATAGAGCATCTCTAAAATGATATAACCTGGAGAAAAGTTGTTAATATGATTAAATTTTACCCTGCACAGGATACTCAGTAGATCACTGTAAAAGATAACAGTGGAATCTGCTTGATAATTAATTTCTGTAGAACAGCTGTAGGCTTGAACCTATAAAAACTAATTTCAGTATAAATATTAGCATCTCTACAAAGCAGCATCTCTCAAAACTGGTAAAATTAAACAGAGCAAGTACCAACAAGTTTGCAGGTATCAGAAAATCCGTTTTGATCATTTATTTCATTTATGTTTTAGGCACTTACAAACTATACATGGATATCCAACAGCAGCAGAACACTATAATATAAAGCCAGAACTTCTGGCTATTTTTAAGAACAGGTTAACTTTTCCTAATAACCAGCTTGATATAATACAAAAATAATACCACTTTAAAGCACTGCAATGTTTAAGCCATCCTAATTCAATTTATTGTCTAAAATATGCACTGTGCATAGCTATTAATCTCAGGGTGGCTCTAATCAAGCTTCAGAGAGTACTTAGAAATAGCACAATTCATTGCCTCACTAGCATTTTTTAAATGGCAGTGGTCCACCTTCTTTCCTTGGTCAAGAGTGGAAAAGAAAGAAAGAAAAAGGGTAAGAGGGACTTCTCTGTGGAAAGGTTTGGCCTTGGAGTCAAGGCTTTTAAGATGTGCCAGTGATCTTGGATCGATGCCTTTTTATTTTCTTTCAGGAATAAATCTGAGCAATGGAATGGCTTGCGATTGTCTGGCCAACCAGCCATATCAGATTTATCAGAAAGAATGAAAACTGGCTCAGAGGACTCCTGCAGTGGTTGAGTGGCAGGTTGCTGGGAAAGACATACACAAAAACAATGTACTTAGTGGTGGAAAGGAAAACATATATTAACACATGTAAACTCAATAAATACTAAGATGTAAAGAGAGAATCTATAGTAACAGAAAGGGTGCATGCATAAGACAGATGATAAATAGTACTTCTATTTAAAAACCAAAGGGATGAAAGCTCATGAATACTAAATATTTGAATCCACTTTGAGGAGGAAATATGATTTTCCATCAAATAAATGCAAACTCTAAAAATCAGCCAATGCAAACTTACTGTGCTCAGGTTAGAATAAAAAATGCATAAATCTTCCACAAAGTTCATGCTCTGATAAATATTCTAATGTAATTTCTTAATTAAGACACATTTCCAGTGACTAAATGAAAATATATATATAAAGCAGTAAGTGCCTTGATTTTCAACAAAATTTCACTTTCTATGCATACATGATTAAAATAAATAAAAGCAGTTGAGTTTAACAGCAAAAAAAAAAAAGGAATACTGATATAACCGGAGTCATTTCATCACAACAGAACATTTATAGTATTTCCAAGCAATTTGCAGTTATACTAATAGATATTTATTTATTTAGACACATTGTCAAGAAAAAAATAACACCTTCTAAAAAGCCCCCATATATATGAGAATTTCAAATTAAAAAGAAAACAGTGTACCCATAGATGTGCTTACAGTAAACACCTGTAAGAAAGAGAATTGATGCTTTTTTGAAAATATATTTAACACCATTTTCATGAATTAACTTTTATTAACATTTTTCTTCTCAAATGAAAAATAACCCCACGATTTTGGAGATATAATGATGTATCTTAAACATGTAAGAAAGCTATATGTACTTTTATAGAATGAAAAGCAAGACTGAGTTACCTGCGAAAAAGAAATGAGAACTGAACTTGTTCATTTATCTACTAAGGTATATAAGAGTACCACCTCAATACTACTATATATTTTCTTCAATACAAAGGTAATATTGATAATTTTCCATTATACAAGGAAGACATAAATTTTAGAATTATTCCTTTGGTTAGCAAAGGCTTTATAATTGCCATATAAAGGGACTTTGGCTATAATATGTCTAGATATAATATATCTAAAAATGCATAACTGAAAATGAGACAACGTCTTTTAGAATTTCTAAAAAATCACCTTCTCTAAAGCTGAATTTTTTCCAAGCAAAAGAAAAAAAAGGTCCTCTTCTGTTACAATTATTTTTAAAAATATCTTGAAGATCTATACAACAGTATCCCCCTCCCTATATTTTTATTCTGTTCACATAGAGCAGTAAATAAGGTGCATTCCTTCTGCTTCTTAAGAAATTAGCATTTCAAAAATATGCCACTTTCCCCTGAACTCCAAGCGTGTCTAATAATGCGAGAAGCAGATTGTCTTCCCTCGTTTCCTTAATTTGTTTCATCTAAAAGCAATTCACTCAACATCTTGTCGCCCTCTGGCAGCTTAGTTTACTTATCCGCACTTAATTTCTCATTTGGACCAAAACAAACTCCTCTAAACTGCTACTGACTGCTAACCGCGAGAGGGGAGACGCGCAATATGTATTTAGTTGGGAACACACAGCCACACACATACATAGGCACGAACACACACAGCCTCACTCATACCCCAGACAGTAACTTGTTTTTATAATAGCACACTGCATTAAAACCAGCTGAACTTTCCCTGCCAGGTGCGGCAGGGTGGGGGTGGGGGAGAATGAAGAAAGAAGTCCCCGGGGCATTTACAGTTTCCATTGGATCACCTTAGTATGCGTGTTGCAATTATACCAGGGATGCACCCGAGAGTTTTTCTTTGTACGGCCCTTTCATCTGGATCACTTTGTGTTTTGAACAAGTGAGACTCGCCTTTGTGCCCCCAGAATTTCAAGTACAGAGTCACACACGGAACAATGGCACGCTAATCCTCGCGCTCTAAATGGGCTCACTTGTGGGTCTGACAATTCGCCCAACGAAACGAGAAGAGATGAGCGAGGGCGCGAGCTGGTGTCGCCTGAGACGAGGAAGAGGACAGCTGCAGAACTAATTTGGATTACATTCCTTGCAGAAATTCTGAAAAGGGCTTTTCGGCATAGCTCAACCCGGAGCCGCACAGTTAATACCAAATTGCTGCGGACTCGGAGCGGGGTCCCTCAGCGGCAGAGGCTGAACCAGCCAGCCCCCAGTAGGTCGCCTCGTAGAAATTCCTCTCGGCTAAGCCTGCATGTCGGTCGCCACTGCCTTTGAATGGGTCAATGTGTATAATCAACCCATTGAGGGAAAATATGAAGGGACTCGAAGTGGGGAGGGAGATAAAAAGAGATGTATCTAAGAGGCCGCTTGGAATGTCAAGTCCGTGTTGGTGTGATTCCGGGGGTGGCTGGAGCGCGGGACCTGGTATGCGTGAAGAATTTCGGAGTAATTGGGAGGGTGCAAACAGCCAGCACAAAACGCCGCACATGTGCCATTCGAAGGTCATTTTGAAAGCCTCGATGATTGTAACTTGTTGTTTACTAGGCAAAGGAGGCGGCGGCGGCGGGGGCGGAGCGGGAAAACTACAGCTTGCTGTTTCCTTGGTGAGGTCAGAAGGACACCCTCCGGGGGCCTAAAGCGCTCCCTATCGCCACTCCCGGGGGCTTTATCACCTCAAGCTACTTCCCACGCTCCAGTCACCATCCCCGAATGGTTTCAGAAATCTCCCTGGCTCTCCAAAAGGCACCCCTTGGCCGCATCAGACACCGGTCCTCCTCAGACCTCTCCCGTCCCACTTTCATCCCCAGGAAACTCAAGTGTCAGAAACTTTGAGCTTCCTTGCACTGCAGGTGCTGTCATTAGTCCTGCAAGCCTTGGCGCTCCAACCCCGCCGCGCTGCCTCTCGGGGTCAGTTAGCCCTTTGCCTGCCCAGGTACCTGGGGCTCGAGCTCTCCAGCAAGCAGTGGCCGCGCACCCGCCGCCGCCGCTTGCGCCTCGGGTGGATCCAGTGACCCGCAGGCTCGGCAGCCCGGCCAGGCAGTAAACAGACAAGTTTGAAGGACTCCGGCCAATAGCAAGTTGAACTACAGGAAGAACTCTTCCAGGAGCCAAACACGGCAACCGACGGGAAGGCCCGGCTTCTGGCTCGAGTGTGCCAAGCCATTTTTTTTTTTTTTTAAGAGGTCATGCAGGCGAGCAAGCGCCCCTCAAGTCAATGGGGCGAGGGCTCCGGGAAGCCGGCCGAAGAGGCCCAGAGCTCCAGACCCCGGACCGAGGCGCGCCCGCCCGCTGCACTCTTGCTGCCCGGGCTGGGTACGAGTCGCGTCTGACCCCACAAGGCTTGGGCGACTGGGGGCGCAGCGGCCGCCGGCAGCACACACAGGTGCAAAGCCCGGGTCTCTGAGCGCCACTCTCCACCGCCCTTCAGGCTTGGCGCGGGAGAGGCCCAGCCAGCACCTCCCCAGGACCCCGGCCCTCCGCGGCCCCGGCGGTGCGGGTTCCTCCCTCGAGGGACCAGACAGGGACAGGAGAGTCTCCTCTGACTGGGGATTTGGGTCTCCCATGTCCCGAACAACAGGCGCCACCAGAAGGGATCCCGCTTAGGCTCCCACACAAAACGCTCGGGAAAGAAAAACAGGGGGTTAAGGAGAGAAAAAAGAGGGGCTCAGAGTGATTTCTTCACGATAAAGCACAGGCACACATACAGGGTAAGTTTCAAATGGAAAGAGGGGCGACCGAGAGCCCAGGGAAGAAGTCCCGGTCGAGCGGTCCCTCCACGCCTCCCGGGATGGGTGAAGAGGGCGGGGGAGCCACTCAAGGCAGCCCCGCCGGCGGCGGCAGGTTCGGCGACCGGAGCGCCAGAAGGAACCCACCTGACTGAGAATCGCTGGGCTGGACGGTCCCCGCCGCCACGAGAAGGCTCACCCAGACCCAAAGTCCTGTCGCCGGCTTCATTTTTTGGAAGTCTCAGATCCCGTGCTGACAATTACATGTCCAAATGGCATATCCCCCTTTCGGGCACGCGGAGGAGATCCCCCAGCCGGGCGCGCGTGGGGGCGCGAGGGGGGCGGGCGCGGCGCGCGCGGTGTAGCGACTCCCAGGGCGGGCGGCCGAGTCCGCGCCCGCGGGTCCAGGGCCGGGGCCCGAAGAGGGGGCGAGTGTGCGTGTGTTGGAGTGTGCTCGGTGTGTGCGCGTGGCGGTCCGGGCCGAACTGTGCAGTTATTTCCCCGCGTGAGCCTTCGCTTGCTCGCTGCCTCCTCACTTTCTCTCTCTCTCACTGGTTGGTCAACAATAAAAAAGGAAGGGGGGCGAAAGGTTTCCAAAAAAAGTTGATTGCAAAGAGGCGGTAGGTTTCCGGCCTCTCCCCGCAGCCGGGCTGTGTTCTGCTCCTTCTTCAGTTTCCTTGCACCTCCAGTCCAAATGGGGAGGGGAGCGGGGCGGGGGGAGCTTCTCGCTTCTCCCCGGATCCCGTCCTTCTTTTTCCTGTCAGCTTTCCTCACACTTGTCCGGCGGCTGCGGTAATTAAAGCTCCGAGCGTCATTTCCAACGCTCCGCGGTCTCCAGCTGCAGCCCACAGAGAAATTAATAAGACTCCAGAAAAAAAAAAAAAAAAGAAAAAAAAAAAAAGGTGGGGGGGGCGGTGGGAATAAAACAACCCTCCACGCAACCAGGCAGGCTCTGCTCAGCCGCGCAAACCCCGCCCATGCTCTGACCCAACTAGCCACGCCCTTCTCCCCCGCCCCCCGCCCCAAAGGGAAATCTCATTGGCTCAGCCACTCCCCAAAATCCTAGGCCTCCGGAGTTGGGAAAACACCTGTCAGGGAGAGGGAGCCGCTTGGTGGGGGCAGGGGAAGCTGGATTTAAAGGGCTCACCGAAGCCATGCACTGAAGCACTCCTCTTCCCTCCCTGGCAGAGGCCTGGGACAGCTGGCCCGCAGAGTGGACAGACCATCGGAGGGGCGCTTACAGAAAAGATTTTTTTAAAAAACAAGTCAGCATTTTCTCCATTGTCCCACGGTGCTTATCTACAGACAGGACTTTCCCTAGAAATAAAAGAAAAGTCAATGTTGCTTTCAGCAAAAAGCCTCCGCCCGCAGCACTCTGCCACTCATGGTCCACAATTAGAAAGTACTTTAAAAGTGTGCACAGTAAGTAACTAGTAGCCCCTGAGGATTAGGTGGTGGTAGGGATATAATCACCGCCCCGCCTCCCGCCCCCAGTTATGCCATCTCTCCGGTTATTCCCACATTTCCAAACTGACCGACATTGAGCCAAACTAAAATTTCACATTTATAAAGCCATACCCTTTGATTTTTAGATTTTATGTTTTTTTCACCTTTGGAGTTCATTCTTATTAAGCAGATTCTAGTCCAAAGCCACTGATTTAATCTTAAAGGGCTAGAAATTGTCTCAACCTGAAAGTATTTAAGGAGGCCACATCAGAACATAATTAACCTTAAATGATTCTGCTTCTTCTACAGTAGACCCAGCTTTAGGCCCTTTCCTTGTCCTCACTCTGCACATTCATGGTCCCTAATCCGGAGGTCATTGCTAGTTATGAAAATCTCTGACCTTTTCTGAATCTAAAATATTCTGGGACTGGGTCATATCAATGTTCATATCCCTTGCCTTTTACAGCTCTGAAACCGCACCCTGGCAAGGACCAGAATCTCCTGGGGGTAGTAAGTTATTAGTTACTATTTGTACAGGCATTCTATGTATGAATCACTTTCCTTTTTTGGTTTTTCTAGAAGCAGCAAATATATAAATAAAAAGTATCAGGGGAGCTTAAAAATCAAACCACCCTGCCTTTCATTTGAGACCTGGATCTCCATTTCCCACTCTCTTATCTATAGCTCCATCCCTTAAGAATTTCCATGGAGCTGAGAACAGATAGGAAATACAGATGCCTGAAGCCTGAAGCTTTCCCTTTCTTAGACCCACAGCAAATAACAGGCTCCATGAAGACGCCAAACAAGCTGAGCATGCGGTTTTAGCAGAAGCAGCCTAGGGCAGGAAGGAACTAGAGCAGATGACAGTGACTTGACCATAATGGTACTGATTGCAGCAGAACTGTGCACACTGCTCTTTGGGATTATCTTTGTTTTCTTATTTATTACTCTTTCTCTCTGTTTTCTCTTCTTTCATTCAATCTCTCTTCATTCCCCTTTCCTTAAATCTTTTTGAAATTCTAAGGCACCTCTCTTCCATAAAAGCTACTTCTTTTCAAAACTTACTTTCTGTCCCTAGAACGACAATTTAAATGAGAAAAACAAAATGCCTTGCTTTTGGAAAAGTTTAAGTCTCTGTAGTAAAAAAAAAAAAAAAAAAAAAAAAAAGGAAAAAAGAAAAAGGAAAAAAAAAGTCTGGTTTGTGATGCCAATTATGTTGCACGAAGTGAAGGAATAGGCCAGGAGTGGTGGCTCATGCTTCTAATTCTAGCATTTTGGGAGGCTGAAGTGGGAGGATCCCTTGAGGCCAGAAGTTCAGATCAACGTGGGCAACATAGTGAGACCTCATCTCTACCAATTTTTTTTTTTCATGAGCTGGGTATGGTGGTGCACACCTGTGGTCTTAGCTATTGGGAGGCTGAGGTGGGATATGATTGCTTGAGTCCAGGAGTTAGTGTTTACAGTGAGCTATAATCATGCCACTGCACTCCAACCTGGGAGACAGACCAAGACTCTATCTCTAACAACAACAACAACAAAAAGACAAAGTTAATAAATGAATTGCATATTTTAGCTTAAATTGAGGGGCAAAAACTTAATGGCCTGAATATTTTGGATTTTCTTTATAGTTGTGTCAATTATGACAGTTTTTGTTCCCCTGTCAATTTAATAGCTTTTATATGACAGAGTATCTTCTATATGCCCTGGTCTCACCCATATCTTCTAGAATAATTCTCGACAAAGGAGGATTTTCCATTAATATTTGTTGATTTATAAAAACAGTATATATTTTTGTGGATATTAAACAGCCCATACAAGGTATTCACCTATTAAATTACCCAACATACCCTCAGTTTCCTTCTAATTCTGTTTGTTCTGCCTTGATCCCCATTTTACTGGTTCTAACACTGAAACAACAATTTTAGATATGTGGCCACAGATGAATATCTGAACAGCAGCTTATAAAATGATTTGACATAAAAGCTTTTGCCAAAAAAAGCGTGATATATTTGGTGGTGCCTTGTCTACCCAATCAGATTCTAGCTCAGATAAATTGAAATGTAGACAGGAAGATAGTACCCTATATGGGCAAGCCAGAGGATGAGAAAGAAGTCATGAGCTAGAGTCAAGAATCAGTTTTTTCAGTGTCTACCCTCATTTGCTTCCCATCTCATCTAAGTCGTTATAAGAAACAAACACCAGAGTAGGGAATATTTACTAGCTGATGTAGAAAGGACATGATACTTGGATTGTTGGAGGCCAAGATGGAGCTCTGTATTTCTTTACTTTTCCATATAGCTTGATAATAAATCCCTATTAGGGAACCTAACTAGAATGTGTTGCTGTTACTCGCAACCTGCATAAAAATTATGTGGGTAACTCCATGTGTTACTTAGCAAGCCACGGATGAATACCTGGAATTATCTGCTGAGTGCCCATTTTCTAGAAACAGCCCTTTCCTCAGTTCTACATGTTTAACTTGGATCTACCTTCAGGCTACAACAAACCCACTCCCTGGCTCTAAGTTGGACCACTCAAAACACCAAGTTGAACCAAGTAAAATGCCTTGGTCACTGTTAATTGGATGGGACTTCCACTGAGTCCTTTATCTGGCATTTTTATGAATGAAATAAAGAGTTTATATCCAGTATTTCATGGATAGCTTTTGAGATCTAAAACTTCACATCTAGTTTTTCTTTCCTTCTATATAGGAATAACCAAGCCGTGGTGAGAATGAAGCTACTGTTTGAAAGAATCAAAATCTCAGATGGATCTGGAGAACATTCAAGCTCTTCCTGTGGCCATTTCATGTCCCCTTTTTCCTTAAGCTAGTTCAATTTTCATTTTTGTTACCTGAAATCAGAACAGTGTGAAATGGGACTAGAACTTCTGCAGCTTGAGAGAGATCATAGAGGTCATTATGCCTGAGAAAGATATCTTGCTATGGCCCATATTCTTTTATTTTCCTTCCAGATCTCTGACACTTTCCCTTGATTGAAGCTGTAACCCCAATATAGAGATGGCTTTGTCCTGTGATGCTCTTTCATATCCCCTTCTCCACTTCATTTCTTCCATTATTAATAGAATTCAAGGAGAGTCTTGACATAATGAGTGACGGAATGCTTCTTTTTGGGGAAAGGAACACACTGAACTCAGAACTCAGTGTAAAATTATCATAGATCCCTGACTTTGTCCCAGAGTCTTATAGTTCATTCCAATCTTTGGCTTGTTTCTAAGACTTCCCTAAAGGTCATATTTTGAGCTTGCTGCTATAGATATTTTGCCATTGGCCATAAATATAAATTTGGGACAAATGTCAAGTAAGAAAAGAAAACAAGACTCTATTACAAATCAATTATTTTCTCAACATTTAAAAATATATAATTATAATTTCACTTATTGTACTTTATCTTCCTCCTTATCTTTCTAAGTTATCTTGTGATCATGAGCAATTCAATTCATATACCTGTGCCCATTTCCTCACCTTTAAAGGAAGGGCTTGTTACATCCCAGATCTAATACTTTATGAGTCTCTGATTTACTCTTCACCTACTAAGTGCATATCAAAATTCCCATATATTTTAATTTTCTCTTACATTCCTTCTTCTTTACCCCCACTCACCCCCACACACATCTTCATCTGGGACACCAGATGAACACAACTTAAACTATCATTCTTACCTCAGGCTGCTACATCAAATACCATTGACTGGGTGGCTTAAACAGCAAACATTTATTTCTCACAATTCTGGAGGCTGAGAAGTCCAAGATCAAGTTGCTAGCTGATTTGGTTCCTGGTGAGGACCCTCTTCTGGTTTGCAGATGAGCTTCTTCTTGCCATATCTTCACATGGCAGAGAGAGACAGAGAGAGAGAGAAAGAATCACTCCCGCGTCTCTTCTTTGCGATCACTAATCCCATTCATGAAGGTTCCACCCTCATGATATAATTAGCCAAAACTCTATGTACAAATACTATCAGATGGAGGATTAGCACTTCAAGATGTGAATTTGGGGACACACAAATATTCAGATAGTAGCGAGGCCTTAGGAAAATGTGCAGATAAGCTCACTTCTGTGTTACTGGGAAGTGATCAAGACCTGGGCTCTTTACCACTCTTTCAGCCAAGGAGAGACTGGTAAATATCAACCAGGTTCAGCATTATGATAATCAAGCAAATGACAGACACAGTGGTGGTAGATTTTGCTTGTTATTAATAGTTTGTTGACTTAGCACTTGAAATAACGCCTTTCCTCTTAACCCTCTGAGTTCTGGAATTCTCTGATATTTTGGTGACATTCAATGTTTCAAGGCCAAAAACAACTGAAAAATTCAAATATGCTTTAAATGCACAAATACACGTTAACTTAAACAATCTTTTTGTTGCCTTAATTTAATATTCTAGGAGGACGTTCCCAAGATTATTTTACTTTTGGTTAGTAAGCATTGTTTTCCTTCTATGTGCATGATTAAGCCTTAATTTTTTAAGTGCTAAGAAGGAGTGACTGAACATAAATCAATCAAATCTGTTTTGCTTTTATGTCCAATTACCAATGCCTGTCCAAGTTCTTATGGACATTTTTGATTTGTGGTTGAAACTATAAAACAATTTAAAACCTGTGGAAAGAGTAATATTTTCCAAAAAGATTATGCAGAAATGTTGTGTATCTGTTTTATACAGTTTCTTGAAACCAAGATATTGTGATCCATGTAACTTTTTGTACTGATGTGTAAGCTCAAAGAGAAAGAAAACCTTCAATAGCAGTTGCCAATTAAAAACTAGAAAGAAAAGAGACATTTCTCCTTTTTGCTTTTCTGTATATTTAAAAATAAGTTACACAGGAGGTTACTTATTGAGGCTATGAGAGTTGAGGTTACTTTTTAAGGTCAGGCCTGAAATCTGTATCAAGATAAAGTTTGCTGGTTTCTTTCTCAGGTAGCATCTTATGCTTCCTTTTATATTCTTAACTCTGCAAAGGGTCTAATCATGTTATAATTAATATATCAATAGATCAAAAGAGTCTAAAATTAAATTTAATATGCACCTTAAAATGGATGTTATTTTGACTAGGGTCACAAAGAGCTCTTAGAATTTTTCTTGAACTCCTGCCAAATGGTCAACCAAAGTAATCCTTTAGAAACCATGTATTTTCTTCTCAGGTTTGCATAGGAATGGATGAATCTTCGAAGTTTCATAAAAAGTATTCTAAGAGTTTAGAAAGTATCCTAAATTCGTCCTTTTCCACATTTTAATTGTCTCTTTCCTCCTTGCCTGATCAATTACCTCTTAGTATAATCCAGTTTTCTTTTGTTTACTGCAGTTCTCCAATTTTGTTGGTATCTACCCTTATCAAGCCTCTCCTTGTCTCTGAAAAATCTGTCATGAGGCCCAAGATATCTAGAAGATTCTCTTCTTGGTCCTGGCCCCAAGTAAATCACAATTTTCTACATTCCAGGGTTATACACTTCAGAGAATATTTCATGTTCTAAAACATTTAATACTGCAATTCACCAGGGGAGAGGGCCCAGAAGAAAAGCTGCCAGAATTATTAAATCTCACAAAGCAATATGAGATAATTTTTGAAAGTCAGAAGTTACACTGATTATGTTTGATAAAAGACAAAACACTAATAATAAATGATGTGTGGAGGTATTTATGTATTTTCTTCAGAAGGATAGTTATTAATTTATGTTGATAGACTGATACATGTTTTCCCTTTTGACTTGTCATAAAGGTCCATAGGACTAGAAAAACAAACCCTGGTTGGCATATCTTTTCTCTCATGTTGTATTAGTCTGTTTTCACACTGCTATAAATAACTACCCAAGACTGGGTAATTTATAAAGGAAAGAAGTTTAATTGACTCACAGTTCTGCAGGGCTGGGAAGACCTCAGGAAACTTACAATCATGGTGGAAGGAGAAACAAATACGTCCTGCTTCACATGGCAGCAGCAGAGAGAAGTGCAGAGTGAAGGCAGGGAAAAGCCCCTTATAAAACCATCAGATCTTGTGACAACTCACTCACTATCACGAGAACAGCATAGAGGTAACTGTGCCCATGATTCAATTACCTCCCACTAGGTCCTCCCATGACATACGGAGATTATGAGAACTACAATTCAAGATGAGATTTGGGTGGAGACACAGCTAAACCATATCAGATGTTGTAGATTATCATTTAGGAAATCCATCCATGATTATAGTTTGATTCACATTCAACTTTGAATATTTAAATTGCTAATACAATGAATATTTTAGTAATGTGCTACTCTATCAAAACAATATGGCAATGAAAGATACAAATATCCCAACACCTGAAAATACTTTTATTAAGAGAGGGAAAGGCCAGGCTGGGCAATATTTTGAATATGAGATAAGAATATCTACATTTACAAAAATAATTTTAGTAAGGAAAAAAGTCTAAAGCTATATATAATTAAAGATTTTTTTGCTCAATTAACTAGCTATAATTGGGACCATTTATTAAACAATTTTTAAGTAATACTTTCTCAAATACCAAGTCTATTTAAAATCACTATACTAATAGTAGGTAATGCCATTTTATGTACTGATCATTTCTGGTCTTCTGTGATGAGCCTAACTTACTTTTAAGATAAACCCAAATTTATAAACAATTGATATTACTTTATGTAATTGTGGCGTGAAGAAACCTTCCACTAGATCCTTTTTTGTAATATTTATCTACACTGTATAAAGTATTGCCATTAACAAACTTGTGACTTTTATGTATATTTTTAGGAAAATTATATTATCAGGTTTTATTACAATGTAAGTTATTAATAGTTATCATAGTAATTAATACATGCATACTGACTTCACATTCTTTCTATGTCATCATTTTGGGTAAACGCTGAAAGAGAAAGAAAAATGTTCCTTGTCTAATCAAATACCGGAAGAAAAGAAAACAATTGCAATAATTTATTGTTTATTAGAATGGGAGAGTAGGAGAGGTCTGCTTTATGGAGTTTAATGTGACTTTGCTAAATGAATACTTTTAGGCAAATGGAATTACTAACTGTCTGACTGCGTCTACTTATCTTTCCATTTAGTAACTTCCCAACACATTGGAGAAGATGTTATGTATCATACTGAAAATATGATAATTGTAGCTGTTTTCCATCTCTCTGGTATTCTTTTCAGGATAATGTCATATTTTTTGCATCATGACTCTCACAGAATATTAAAAAGAGTGAATTAATGACAGTATTTACCACTAAAAAGTAATTTTATTTATGTCTTAACATGACTACATTTAAGAATAACCTTCTCTCTTTGTATTTGCTGTGAGATTTTAGTAACATATAGGTATTTATATGTAATGTATACAATTTTACCCAATATTTTACTATAAAATGGAAAAATTACTTTCTACTTTTTTCTAATTAATTGGCATTCATTCCATTGTCTTCTGCCAGTTTGGTATGGCATTGACATTTAAAAAATCCCAAAGTAAATATTTCTCGATGTAATATGACCTCTTCTCATTACTCTTTCACACACTTACCTCCTGAAGTATTCATGTTTTTGAAATTAAATAATTATGTTACATTATATTTTGTAATGAGGAAGAAAGTGAACATAAGTATTTTTAAATAAGTATTTAAAATGAGTACCTTTTAAAAAATGTATTGAGTACAGAATTTTGTTACACTATGTGAGGCCAGAAAATATCAATGATACCAAAGTGTTAATTACAAAGCCAGTCAAGAGACAGAGTATAAAGTTATTATATTTTTAAATAACAGGAAAAAATAGATGTTTCAGGTCATTAAAACCTTTCATGCATGTATGCACAGGTATTATAAATTCAAATTTATGACTTGAAAAGGGTCTTCCTGATAAAACTCACCTACCTGTTTTCTAAAGATGGTTGAAATGAATAGTGGAAATTTACTGCTAATGTAAAATTGGCACTTTTATTTTTTTAACCACATAACTAAAATCAACATAGCTAGCAAGATAAAAATAATGTCAAATATTTAAATAGGAACTATGGCTCTATCTGCCTTTCAGTAAACAATGACTAATTGTCCTAGCTAAATCTTTACCTTCAAGATAGGAAGGCACAGATACTGCAAAGATACTGAGTTTGGTACTCATTCCAGTGGCCTTCACTGTACATTAATCAAAAATGTTTGCTATGCAAATCTTGTCATACAAAGCAATTATGGTTGTTCCTAAACTGACCTCATGTTTATTTATTACTTCAGCATTTTACTCCCAAGTCTTGTATGAACTTTTCAAATACGAACAATTTTTATGTTACTTTTTAAAGATATTTTAAATTTGTTTATGCCTAGTATAAATGGAGAAGCTGTGTAACTCTCTCAATCTGCAATGCAGTGCTTAGTGAGTCTGAATAATATTCCAGTGACTGTTCATGCAAACTATTTTCACCCCAGGGTCTTTGTTAGGATGAAGAGGCCCTTCTAATAGCTTGAGGCCATGACACCTTGTTTGGTCTTACTCTGCAACATTAGCTGATAACTAATGGAGACTGTCAGCTACAGTATACTAAGCAGGAAAATAAGTATTTTTGTAGCAGGATAGTGAAAGTAAAATATACCAAAAAATTCATTGCTAACCATTTACATATTTTCTCAACTTTGCCTGCCCTCACCAAGTGCAACTCATCTAGAAAAAGTACATTCATCAAGAAAAATAGTTCAGGAGCATAAATCCACAGTCATTAATAGCAATAATGCTCTTTAACTGTCTAATATGATATTGCCACAGGAATTCCCACTTTCTGATTTCTGGTTGAGCAACAGTGGCATCCAGTGGCCAGATAATTGTTTTCATGATTAAAGTGTCATCAGAAGTTCAGACTAACATTGAATGCTTCAGATGTATTTAGCCTAAGCAAAGGAATTTAGGAAAAGCAAATCAAAAGCCTCTGTTTCCAAAGCAACCCTGGATCAAATCTAGGTCATGAGATTTGGTTCTGATGACTGCTGGCAATCTCTCCAACACCCCTTAATAACTTCAATTTAGGGTATCTGTTAACCGTCTACTGTGTATATTCATGTGGAATATCAATATACACAGTAGATGGTTAACAGATACCCTAAATTCATATATTTTTATTTGTAAATATATGAATATACATATTCATATATATATACATTTTTCCCCTGAAGATTAGACACGAGTTTTCTTACAAGAGCTCTAATATAGGCACATTAAGTACTGATTCTACACTACTAATCTTGTCCTACAGAGCAGAGTGAGAAAGTGCAATGATAAAATGATTCCCAGCATCATAGAGTTTACAACTGAAGAAATCTGTTTATTTTGTCTATGTCACCTGTAAAGAAAACTTGTCACCAATAGTGGTTACCTTTAACCTAACACAGAATAGCAGTATAAAAACCTTCAAAGAGGTATGCTATCTTCTTTATTCTTTATTTCAACTTCAGTTTTAGGAAGTAATGCAAGCTTAAGACATAATGTAAAAGGCTACAAAGCAAAAAATTCAAAATAGAAATTCACTCCGTGGCACTGTTTTTAAAAACACCTCACAAATCATTCAGGATGGGGGTGCTGCTTCTGTGCCTTTCATGTACAATGGAACCCTATGCCAGGCAACAAAGAACTAAGTGATCAGCTAAATAAACAGGCACTTCCCTTGTAGTCTCTCTTGAAGGGAAAGTGGTTGTTATTAAGTATGCACTGTGCTGAATAGGGCAATTCAATTGGAGAGAGCTTTATGGTAAAGAATTAAAACAACAACAACAACAACAACACAAGTTTCTCAACTATTTAGAAATAGAACATATTTTCAAGAGTGTCTTGATAACAGGTTGTATGTGGGCTGGCAGCTTGCTTTGTCCTATTAAAGCAATCATGATTCAGCATTCTTGGAAGAAAAACTGGGATGTAAAAATCCTCAGTAAATATTTTCAAAACATGAGAAACACGTTTGTTACACAGGAACAAATTCTGCTGTCTCTTTGTGAAAGAGCAAGGGGAAAGAGACTATGGTTAAAATTATAAGTCTCTGGATGTTCCTTTTTTGTTTCATCCAAACAGCACAGCAAAAGGCCTTGATGTATAATTTGTTTCCCTGCACTCTCTGGTTACTAGAGAGGATCTACAATGGATACAGTGTTGATATTGGATTTATTTTCAGGATTTAAGAGATGATGTCAGAACAAGTGGCATAGCCACATGGGCCAACAAGTGGGTTGTGAAGTCAACTTGTCCTCATAGCACCTATTGTCACTTTGTTTACAATACAATGGGTTGCCTATTTCAGGAACAAGAGTATGTGTTTGTGTGTATGTATATTTATTTGTTATTTCATTGGTATAGGACATATTTTCCACCTAGTGAGAATTATTTAGTGAAGGATGAATTAATACACACGGTGTACACACTCGTATATTTACAGTGTACACACTCATATATTTATATGGTGTACACAAATGGTATACATGTTCATATATATAAATATATATGTGTGTACAACATATAAATATATGAGTGTGTACACCTTGTGTAGAGGAAACAATATTATTTAGTACTCTTTTATACTGCCACATTATCATTCATTTAAAGAATAACTGATAGGGCCAGGTGCGGTGGCTCATGCCTGTAATCTCAGCACTTTGGGAGGCCGAGGTGGGTGAATCACCTGAGGTCAGGAGTTCGAGACCAGCCTGGACAACATGGTGAAACCCTGTCTCTATTAAAAATACAAAAAATATTAGCAGGGTGTGATGATGTGCACCTGTAGTCCCAGCTACTCGGGAGGCTGAGGGATGACAAGCGCTGGAACCCAGGGGCGGAGGTTGTAGTGAGCTGAGATCGTGCCACTGCGCTCTAACCTGGGCAACAGAGAGAGACTCCATCTCAATTAAAGCAAAAAAAAAAAAAAAAAAAGCTGATAAACAATAGGGAGATGGGCCCTTATGTTAAGGGATGTCTCAAAAGTTCAGTGCTATAAACTGATAGTCTCTGATTGTATCTTTTTGAGGAGTTATTTCTGAGAATAATTATAAAATTTTTTGTTCTTAACAGGAGAGGTAACAGGGATTCTTTTTATTTGTGTTAGGATGGTATTTGCCACGGAGGAAGTTGTCTTCAGCCCAGGGATATTACATTATATTCCAAAAATGTTTCATCCTAATGAAAGAGGTCTTGGATTTAAGACAATGTCTTGATGCAACTAGAAACCAGGCTGTCAAGGAATTTGCTTATTTCTTAACTTGATATCCAATATTAAACATTAGGCAGGTATGTTACTGTGTGTATGTCACACACACATATACATGGATGAATAGATAGGTAGATTGAGTGATATATGGATGATATATTACTATTTTCAGGCTGCAATAACAAAACACCTTAAACTGGGTAGCTTATAAACAACAGAAATTAATTTCTCATAGTTGTAGAGACTGGGAAGTTCAAGAATAAGGCACTGGCAGATTCAGCCAGATTCTGGTGAAGCTCCACTTTCTGGCTTATAAACGACACCTTCCTCGACACGATAACCTCACATGATAGAAGGGACAAGGCAGCTCTCTGGAGCTTTCATAAGAACACTAATTCCATTCATGAATGCCTCATAACCTAATCATCTCCCGAAGGCCCCACCTCCTAATACCATAATGTCGATGATTAGGTTTCAGCATATGAATTTGGGGGAGACACAAACATTCAGACCAAGACAGACAGATGGATAGATAGATAGCCTCTGTTGTCAAAGATTGGCACCAGAAATTATAGAGCTGGGAAGCTTCTCATCTAAAACATAAATTGGGCACTTTACAATCACACTATGAATTATTGTCCCTTTTAGACATGAAGAAATCAAAAATAGGTGTGCTTCTGTGATGGCAGCTAGTAAGGACTGACTTCAACTTGAGTCCTTAGATACCAAGACAAATGTTCTTTATACTGTATCACAGAGGCTTGTGCTCTTCAGTATTCTAATTACTCAATTTCATGACTCTGTACAGCTATTTTTCAATCTCAGGCCCTCAGATGGGTTCCTAAGCAACAAAACCAGAACAACTTTCCTGAGGTAGGGGTAAGGGAGGAATCAATTTTGCCTGCCAAAGTCAACTATAAAAGATGTAAGGGCTCTTACCTACAGATATACAACACAATCATTAAGAGACAGAGGTGAGATTGCTTATATAGCTTCCTAAACACATCTTTAAGAAGTTTGTTGCCCAAATGTATACGTAACATGTACCATATCTACAGGCAGTATAGCTATACCTTGACTAATAGGTCTATGTGGGTAGAAAATATGATCAAAGTATAGTTGGTCTTGATCCATACCCCAGTTAAGATGGACTTGATACACAATTTTTTTGACTTTGTAGAGTTTGCAGGGCCCAAGTAATAGCTTTGTATGTTAAAACATCACTTGTATCAACAGAATCTCTATACTTACTTTTTCAAATAAATAATCACATGGATTTTAATGAAACCATACCACCATAATTTTGTGACCATGATATTATAATGCATTGTTACTACTGATCATTTATCTTGGGGAGCTGCTATGCTAGGTGCTTTATTAAACTGCCCCATAGGACAGACACGATAGGATGAACAACTGAAGCATTGCACCATTAGGACCCCTATGATTTCCCATGGATGACTATGACATAGAAATGCTGTGTAAAATTGAAAAAAAAAACTGCATTAAAGTTCACATGGAACCAAAAAAGAGCCCGCATTGCCAAGACAATCCTAAGCCAAAAGAACAAAGCTGGAGGCATCACGCTACCTGACTTCAAACTATACTACAAGGCTACAGTAACCAAAACAGCATGGTACTGGTACCAAAACAGAGATATAGAGCAACGGAACAGAACAGAACCCTCAGAAATAATACCACACATCTACAGCCATCTGATCTTTGACAAACCTGACAAAAACAAGAAATGGGGAAAGGATTTCCTATTTAATAAATTGTGCTGGGAAAATTGGCTAGCCATAAGTAGAAAGCTGAAACTGGATCCTTTCCTTACTCCTTCTACAAAAATTAATTCAAGATGGATTAGATACTCAATGTCACTAATCATCAGAGAAATACAAATTAAAACCACATTGAGATATCATCTTATACCAGTTGAATGGCTATGATTAAAAAGTCAAAAAAAAATAAGAGATGTTGGTGAGTACAGAGAAGAAAGGGAACTCTTACACACTCTTTGTGGGAATGCAAATTAGTACAACCTCTATGGAAAACAGTATGGACGTTTTTCAAAGAGCTAAACATAGGACTATCATTCAATCCAGCAATCCCATTACTGAGTATCTACCCAAAGGAAAATAAATCATTATATCAAAAATACATCTGTGCTTATATGTTTATTGAAGCACTACTTAAAATCGCAAAGATATGGAATTAATCAAAGTGTCTATCTATGGATGATCAGCTAAAAAATGTGATATGTATGTATATACACAATGGAATACTATTCAGCCATAAAGAAGAATGAAATCATGTCTTTTGCAGCAACATTGGTGGACCTAGATGCAATTATCGTAAGTGAAACAACTCAGAATCAGAAAGTCAAATACTGCATGTTCTCACTTAGAAGGGGGTGCTAAATAATGTATACACATGGACATAGAGTGTGGAAAAATAGACATTGGTGACTTGGAGGGTAGGACAGTGGGAAGGAAGTTAGGGATAAGAAATTATATAATGGGTACAATGTAGACTATTCAGGTAGTGATTACACTAAAAGCCCATTCTTCATCACTATACATTATACCCATGTAATCAAACTGCACTTGTACTCCTTACATTTAAACAAATAAAAAATAAAATTTTGGTACCTAGAAAGATATAATAAACGGATATATTCTTTTTTTTTTTTTTACTTGAGCAGATATTTTAGTATTGAGTGAGTTTTTTTTTTTTAATTTATTTATTATTATTATACTTTAAGTTGTAGGGTCCATGTGCATAACGTGCAGGTTTGTTACATATGTATACTTGTGCCTTGTTGGTGTGCTGCACCCATCAACTCGTCATTTACATCAGGTATAACCCCCAATGCAATCCCTCCCCCCTCCCCCCCCCCATGATAGGCCCCGGTGTGTGATGTTCCCCTTCCCGAGTCCAAGTGATCTCATTGTTCAGTTCCCACCTATGAGTGAGAACATGCGGTGTTTGGTTTTCTGTTCTTGTGATAGTTTGCTAAGAATGATGGTTTCCAGCTGCATCCATGTCCCTACAAAGGACACAAACTCATCCTTTTTTATGGCTGCATAGTATTCCATGGTGTATATGTGCCACATTTTCTTAATCCAATCTGTCACTGATGGACATTTGGGTTGATTCCAAGTCTTTGCTATTGTGAATAGTGCCGCAATAAATATATTCTTTTGATTAAAAAATATTATCTCCACCCTGATGTGGAAACAGCCATGCGAAAAGAGATTTGGAGAAGACCTTCTTTTGGATGTCAACTACAACAAAATTACTTATTTTCAGAACATGTAAATATGTTCATTGCTTGATTTTTTTGCTTGAAAACAAAGTAAGCTAAATTCATAACATTGGCAGTGTTTCTATATATAAACAGCTTAAGACTGAAATGACTTTGCGTAACTAAACACTTTATATAACAGCTCTTCTCAGTTGCCTATTTGAAAGGGAAACAGCCATATGAACCCTTTTGTGGTTCCAGGTGTTGCTGTCTTCCTAAATAGTAGCAACAGATGTGGCCCTTTGGCTCATGAGAGCTGGTATGCAATGAATCTGGAGAGGTAGGATGGAGAGGAATTTTGCATACTCAGCAAGCATGCACCCAGAAAATGGCTGCCTGACCTTAAGCTTTGCACAATGTGAATTATAAATGCTGTCTTGATTTTCGCTGTTTCACAACTACAAGCCATCTAAAAATGCCCAAAGAGAATAATTTCTTTAATGTCTTTGAATAACCACTTAATTAAGTGAAAATTAAGTTATTCAAATTGTTGAAACATTTTCAATTATCTTACTCTATGCATTTATACCTTACTTTACAAATAGAAGAAGTTTATTATCATTTAGAGCTACAATATCTTCAGTTCATTACTATCAAGAGACAATTTTATGTCTTGCCTTAAGTTATGTTGAAATGGAAGAAAGGTCTCCCTCATTCTACTAAAAGTGATCTTAGCAAACTGCTTCTCAAACCTCTGCTCCAAAGCTACCCCAACTCACATCAAATGCCCTCAAATCAACCAAACAACCAAACAACCCACCCAATATCCTGTACACAAAACAAAGCTATTTCAACCCTTATTAAATGGCCCTAAACCAACCAACCAATCCACTCTATATACACATGCACAAAACAAAGCTACCATAGTATACATCAAATGTCCTCAAATGAATCAACCCACCAACTCAATAACCCCCTCTCCACTCCTCAAAGCAACTAAAATACTACCTGGAATGAACAAAACAAAGAACCAGATGATCTCCCAAGAGTAAAAGTGAATCAAGAGCTGAGAATGACTGATAGACTAGCTATTTTAAATTTAATATTTTGTAACCAACAGGAAAACTAAATTGGTCACAGAATCAAAGTATAAGTCTTTACAATCTGCATTCCTTTATTTAGTTTGATTTTTATCACACATAGTCATTAATATGAAATTTACCTTAATTTCTTATTAATTAGCTGGTAAGAAACCTGAAAACTCCATTACGTCTGATTTATTATTGATCCACATAAAGTACCAGGAAGCTTAAGATTTCCTATATATCAATTTCTATAATCTATAAAATCCAGATAGGCTCAGAATGAATAAATTAACATTTATAATTTTTGCTTCCTTCTTGAGCAAAAGAGATACAACATAAAATGTAGAGGTTATAAAGGAAAAACATTTGTAAGAAATACATTTTACTCGTTACTTGATAAGTTTTATTTCTAAAGTATCTTCCAATGTTATTGTCAACAAATGGTTGAAGTAGATATGTTTAAATGCAATAATAGGGACTCTTTCCCATTTAACCACCATACAAAAATCCTGTGACACCTCATCCAAACCAACTAAGTAAATTATCTCGAAGAATCTAAAATATAATAAATTTGTGATTCAAAGCAAAAGCATTATTCACTATTCTTAGTAGATAATGTATTAGTGAAATGTTCTAATTTTTGACATATGAAATATGAAAAACACTAGCTAAAATATGAAAAATAAGTGAATTTAATAAATGAAATTTATTTCCAACCTGAAGCACACTTACAAAATATGCACACCATTGCATGTGTTCTCACATTACACAAGGTCAACACTGCCAGAAGCCTGTACTGTATCTGCTTAAAATACAGTATTTATGAGTAAAACCTCTGGGAATGACCAGTGAAATGTTTCCTCTTTGCCAGACAAAAGGTAAGATATGTTTTAAAAAACTCAACAATGGGTATTTACTTTGCTAACCATCAACGTGTTATATTTTATTGTTTTGCCTTTTACCTTTCCTTTTTACCTTTTCTTATTTAAAAAAAATGCTTATCTGTGTCTTTGTAAAACCAAATATTTAAACATTGATATACTCCTATGATGCTTCTAAAAAGAATATAGTAGAATGATAATAGAATCACCAGCAGCAAAAACAAGACCTTGGTCATTTTCTTTTTTCTTTGAAACTGTTACCTTGGATGTTGAATCCCTCCATAATTTCTGATACTTTTAGAAATGGGAATGGTGGCATATCAAGGATAAATTAAATTTCATCATTTTGGCTTTAACACGTACACTATAAACGTGACAGCTTGGTGCACTGTAGCTGACAGTTCCCATTAACTAGAAGCTAATATTGCAGAGTCAGTCCAAACAGAGAGTCACGGCCTCTGGCTACAGGAAGGTCCCCTTCATACTAGGATTCTCACACCCCCTTGGGAACAAAAAAGCTATAAATATTTTCTACTAGTTCCCTCCTCAAAGCTATATAATGAATATTTACACATTGGGATCTTTTTTTCTACTCTTGGAAAAGCATTTCCAATTGACACATTTTATTGGTCTAAGCAGGTGACTCAAGCCAGCCCTCTTTGCCTTCACAGTAAAGCAGCATACAGGAGGGTTTACGTTTCAGTTCTTGAATCACTGGTAAAACAATGCATAAAAGAGTAGGAAACGTTTTTTAAACTTTTAAAAAATGAATTGATAAAATATGCAAGTGCCAGGAAAATCTGCCAAAACATGAAAAAAACCAGAACGTTAAGAAGTGGATGTAGCTTAAGGAATATTTTGAACGAGACTTCAACAATAAAATAAATGCTAAATGGATTCGCTGGAAATTTTAGGTCCTAGAGACCATTGAAAGAAACATAAGTCAATTTTTGAAATATATTTATGTTTAAATAACAAAGTTATTTTAGTATCAGTTGTTGGCCATAAGCACCATGAGTCTGTATGTGTGTGCGGATGGACAGGAGAGACAGATGGTACAGAGAACTTGTCACTGTTTATCTACAAAGTGCTCACGTTATATTGAAGTAACTCACAAATCACAAATTCCCCAGAAGAGGCCACAGAACAGAGATTATGAACAGAGATACAAAAGCCAGACTGCGTAGGGGCAGTCCTTGTACTGCTACTGATTAGGTGCACAATCTGGACTGAGTTAACTTCTCTGTACCTCAGTGTCCTCCTCTGCAAAATGAGCAGAATAATGGTATCCAGCTGTGTCTGAGAACTAAATAAATTAATATTTGTAAAATGCTTTAAATAGAGCAAATAGTAAAATAATAACATATTTAATCATGGCTTTGGGAGACATATAGGAGCATGATAAATAAAAGTCTAGCCTCTGCCCTCATGGAGTTCATTGCCTACACAGGAGAAGACAGATTAGTAATTTTGAAAAAATCAAAAATGTGGGTAATTGCAATGTCCAGGCTATGCATAAGGTGCCCTGGAACATGAAACAAAGATGTACTCAACTAAATTAAGCTGGTGGAGATGCAGTGTATTCAAAAAGATTTCACAGAGAAGGTAAAGCTTTAATACAAGACTTGAAGGATTAATTTGAGTTCCTAGATAATGACAGGCGGCTGGTTTGAGAATTTGAAGTAGAAGGACCAGCATGTTCCACAGCCATGTGTGGCATATTGAAGCCTTGGAAAAGAGTTGGTATGAGTGGGCTATAAAGTACTCTGGACAGCATGAGGATGGAAAGGCCGACTGGCACCTTATTAGGAAGCTTGGACTTGACCATGTAGAATGAGGGTGAATTTAAAGGTTTATAAACCCGGGGTATTATGGTAATGTTTACATTTTTAAAAAGATTACAGGAGCAGCAGAGCTAGGAATGAACTAGAGGTGAGTAAGATAGAACTCCAGAGATCAGTTATTGTTATCATAGTCAAGGATAATGACATAATCAAGGGAAGAAGTCAAAAGAGATGAAAGAAAATTGTTTGGAGTCAGGAAATAATCCCAGTCTGCAATTTGTGTTCAAATCCAATCCAGGCATCATGCTTTCCAAGAATCTTCCTTAAAATTTCAGATAGGTCTAAATGTTCTCATTCTGTACAGGATTCTATACCACCTGTAGAATTATATCATTTGTCACACGGTATTGCAATTGTATGTTTATATCTGTATCTCTTTTTTCACTGGCTCATTTATTCATTTAACAAACATTTTAAAAGCCATTCTCTATGCAACACACCGGTTAAATGTTGGGAATCCCCAGAGAACAGTATCATTATGATCCTTGTTCTTCCAGAACATTTGGTCTAACAGAAAAAAAAAGATCCTCAACAAATGCTTGTTAAATTGTTGAGATAGATTTGAGGATCATAAGTACAGGGGTTGTTGAAATTTAGAACATGGATAAAACCTTTCTAGTAAGTAAATGTAAAAAGAAACATGCTGAGTAATGATGGGAAACCCCAATATTTAAGAGGTGAACAAACTCAGGAAGAGGAAAGTGTAAAGGAAAGCTGGATCCACTAGAAGAAACAACATAAAATTACTTTTTTTTTTGAGACAGAGTCTCACTCTGTCACCAGGCTGGAGTGCAGTGGCACGATCTCAGTTAACTGCAACCTCCAACTCCCTGGTTCAAGCGATTTTCTTGCCTCAGCCTCCTGAGTAACTAGGATTACAGGCACGCGCCACCACGCCCAGCTTTTTTTAATTTTTTTTTTTTATTTTTAGTAGAGATGGGGTTTCACCATGTTGGCCAGGATGGTCTCCATCTCCTGACCTTGTGATCTGCCCACCTCGGCCTCCTGAAGTGCTGGGATTATAGGCGTGAGCCACTGCACCTGGACAAAATTAGTTTTTTTAACCATCACATATGATTTGCAAAACTTTGTTATTCAATAATCATGTTTTCAACCATTATGATACTTTTTGTTATTCGGACTCCCTTTCAAAACTTGCATTAATAATGCCCCAAGCTTTCACAGTTAGTATTAGTCTTATTTCAATTAATGCTTATGCATGATTCTACTTATATGAGGTATATGAAATAGTGAAATTCATAAAAGCAGAGAGTAGAATGGTGGTTTCCAGGGTGTGTGGGGAGGGAGAAACAGGGAGTTGCTAATCAACAGTCTTCAAGTCTCAGTTATGCAAGATGAGTAAGTTCTTGAGATCTTCTGTACAACATTGTGTTCATTCTGTATTGTACATTTAAACATATGTTAAGGGGATGAATCTGTGGGAAGTGTTGGCAACACAATTAAAAAAATAAAAATAATAAGATGATTTTTTTAATTCAAGGAATTAGAGTTTCAATAAGTGAATAATTTCATGTCAAATGCTGCAGAAGTCAGTGAAGATTAAGCAGTAAGAATAACAAGTAGATCTGGTGTGGTAAGCAAAATTTGGTCCACATAACCTTTATTTACCCCTGGCATTACTTGCATGATGTGTTAGGTTATGTAAGGGATATAATTAAGGTTATACCAAATGACTTTATCTTGGATTACCTGTGTGAGCCTATTCTAATCACATTACCCCTGCGAAGCAGAGATCTTTCTTCAACTGGAGGCAGGAAGAGCAGCAGAGATTCCAAGCAAAGTATTCCATGTACTATATTGTTGTTGGCACGAGATAAAAGGAGACAAATGTCAAAAAATTAGGGACCTGGGTCCTACAATAAAGAGCTGAATTCTTCCAATAACCTGAATGAACTTGGAAGTAGAATCTTTTGCAGAGCTTCCTGATAAGAACCCGGCCCAGTTGACTCCTTGATTTTAGCAGAGGACACAGTTGAGCTGTGTTGTGTGTGGACTTCTGAACCACAAAACTGTAAGATGATAAATTTGTGTTGTCTGAAGCCACTAAGTTTGTGATAATTGGTTAGGACAGCAATAGGAAACTAATATACTTGCCAATTACAAGTCAGTTGTGAGGTGATGCTGAGAGTAACTTTAGCAGTATACTGAAGTCCAGAAGCCAACTTGAGTTAAGGAGGATGAGGGAAGTGGAAGTAGAGGAGCATTTCCTTTTCACATTCATCCCCCCGTTTTTTTTTTACATGTTTCCATTGTTGTTCATGTAATTTTTGTGAGATGATTTATAAAGGTAATTTGTTGAATTTTACTCCTTTTCTACCCTAAAATGTAACTTAATCCAATGAGCTTAAAATCATTTGCATATTTGATAAATATTTCCCCAGTCTCCCTCTAGACAACTGATAAAGGAAAGAATCAAATTGATGAGGCTCAAGATACAGGTAAAAATTTATTGCATTTAATGTATGCTTGCTAAATATCAAAAAGTTCCAAGAAATCTTTTCAAAGCCCCTTCCCACACTCAATATAGAAAAACACACATTTGGAAGGACACTTGATGTTGCACTGTGAAACAGATTTTTTAAATCTTCAATACCCAGTCTTTCCTTTTTTCAAAATTATAGGTAAATAAAAATTGTAATGGATACTTCTAAGGAAAACACATAAAATACATAATGACTAAAAATTAACTCTCCAAATTAGAAGAAAGACGCTAATACTGAAACATGTTTCATGCCTACATAAATATTAACACATTCATACATATGAATGTGTATATGTATACAATGTTATATACGTATGGATGGACATAATTATTTGGTAAAAATATGCAAACCATGTTCCAGAAAATGTTTTTGATCTGTATTCAGGGGATTTGATAGAATGCCAATTTAATAGACATTTATTTCGTTACTACTATGTGTGAAGCTCTCTCTACTAAGCACTTGGGTTGATATAAAAATAAATAAAATACAATTCTTCCACTCCCAAAGTCTGTATTTTAGATAAAAACTAAAATGAATTTTTAAAAATATATGCACAGGAACATCACAGGGGATTCACGTCACGAATCAAATTCATCCTATGTTTATTAAGATGGCCCCCGAAAGTGTAGAACCGATATTTCTAGCTCTTTTCCATGCAGAAATGGGTCATGTATTTCTGTTTCATGTGACTGAACATATTACCCTGCTACTGTGGATTGAACTGAACCTAACAAATCTGCTGTAGGCTAGGTGCTGTGTTCTACCCTCAGGTTTAAAAGAGTTGTAAGACAAGAGCTTGCTCTCAAGGAGCTGAGTCTTAAATATAAACTTCACTATGGGCCAGTCTTATAAACCAACTGATACCTTGCCACTTTCCATAAAATCTTTATATGCCTTTGTTTTTCCATTTTCTGTTTTTCTCACAATTGTATCCTGATAATTACACCCACATGATATATAGCTTGGAAGATTTTTGTCATCACCATATCAATTTAGTTCATAACATGTGCTTCAAAATGTATTGTAAATTCTTTTAAGATAAGAATTCATTATGGTTTATGTTTATATCTATGCCTCCTTCAATAATTCGGAAATAGAATTGTCTCTAGGATGTATTCAGAGCTGTGACATTATGCTATTAAAAACACATAAGGTCTAGAAACTGGCATAATTATTTGCACTTACTCAATGTACTTTATGAGATATTTTTCTCATATGTGTGTTGTTATGTAATTTAATTCAATTAACAAATAATTTTTAAAAACAAATATACTAAACTGATATGTTGCAGCCATAAGATATTTTCATCTGCACATACAGTTTTAGACAAATCATATTTTATTTGTTGTTACAGACTATCATTATGTTTTATAAATATGCTACTTATTTATGGCTATAAAGAAGAATGCCACATTCAAATAATCACTTGTAGTCTTAAAAAATAGTTGAGGTCATTGCCTTGTGCCATATATTTGATAAACTTGAAGATTTAAATATTATTATGTCAATCTATCTTTAAAATAGAAAGCTACCATTTCTTCCGTTTAAAATTAGGTACAAAAGTTTCAATAAACAACTTAATCTAAAACATAAGGGAAGACAAAAGCTTTTGCTATACTCTGACCTGGTAAATTGCTGAAAATGACTGTGTGCTGAAACTGCTTTGGCTTGATAATAACTCTCTTTGTTATAAAGAGATTATCGTAAGAAGTCTATGGAACGCATAATGTCTTCAGTTTTTAATATACATATATATTTTCGTCCTTGAAGGGAAGTAGCAAAAATAATATAACATCTAAAACCAAATTATTTTTCATTTAAAGAACCAAAAATAATTTTGCAATACATATCTGTCTGTACTCTTAGCTTTTATCTATCAACTGACTCCTTCCTTGTGTGCCTCTTCATTTAAAAAATCTAAGACAAAATGAAATATGATTTTGTAATATCAATGAGAATAAATGCTGCCAACATTTGTAAAACATGTACATTTCAAGGCTGCTGGTTTTTTTTTTTCCACTTCATCCATGACATTAAGTATGTTAGTATTCTACCACACAGAAAATCACTATAGTCAACACTGACTGATCAATGGTCAGTCTGCATTTTTTAGAGCACACCTATAAAAGTTAGAAATAGTATATTTTAACTAGAAGCCTATCAAAATCACAACTCTGCTCTCGCCTTTCTACTAAGAACAAAAGCAGAACCTAGCCAACTCATTTGCATCATAATCTAATTTTGAAATTACTTTATCAGTGCAATAACACATTCAATAGAGGTTTTGTCTTATTGATGAAAAGGGAATCCACTTGGTTTGGGAGTACATAACATTTTTTAATTAAATTTGTGTTATTATTATACTTACACTCAAAGGGCCAGGTGATGGCAATGTTCCATGGAGGAAAATAATATTGCTATAATAACAACAATATCCATGAAAATTTAATAACATTTCACTGAGACATAATGACATAATAACAAATATGTAATCACTATCTAGGCACTTTGTAGGGAAGAGTTAAAGTAATCAGTAAGACTGTTACTAAATAAAAGACCTTTTTCAGAAATTGGGGATATAAAAATGGCATATATCTATTTCATCCCTGTAATCTCTTTGAAGAGACAGGTTTTACATATACAAAGATAAACAACAACAAGGTAGTCAATTATGAGATGTTTGTGAGTCAGGGCAACTACTTTAAGAGCCCTTTGAAAAGGAAGGAAATGTGACAAAAATTCTAGGCAGGAAAGATGCAGCATTGGAAATGTATCTGACATGTTAAGATAATGACAAGTGGACACCAGAAGTGGAGTAGACAATTCAAATAAGGGGTCAGTGGAGCTTAGTGTGGACAGTTTACGTGAGCCAGATTTTGGAGTCTTGAATGTCCAACCCAGGAAAGAGAAGCATGTTGTCTGGGAATTGGGATATGACTACCTGATGATTTCACTGTGAATTCAAACAGGTTGAAGGAGAACAAGGTCATTTTTCAAGGAATAATTTACAAGATTTAGCAACTGAAGGAGAGGATAATGAATAAAGAGAGTCAAAATGACACTAAGGTTTTGAGTGGGTGACTGGGAAAATAATGACATCATATCTCCTTTAAAAAAAAAATAATAAGGGTCGGGCATGGTGGCTCACACCTGTAATTCCAGCACTTTGGGAAGCTGAGATAAGTGGAACATCTGAGGTCAGGAGTTTGAGACCAGCCTGGCCAACATGGTGAAACCCCGTCTTTACTAAAAATACAAAAAATTAGCTGAGCGTGGTGGCAGGTGCCTGTAATCCCAGCTACTCAGGAGGCTGAGCCAGGAGAATCACTTGAACCTGGGAGGTGGAGGTTATAGTGAGCTGAAATTGCCCCATTGCACTCCAGCCTGGGCAACAATAGCGAAACTCTGTCTCAATAAATAAATAAATAGTAATAATAATAAGAAGAATATTTCCCCCAACATATACCTAACAGAAATTTATAAGAGAAAACTCACTGAAAAATCACAGTATAAGAATTACTGTAGTCCTACCTGTAATTATATGAAACAATTGTTAATACACAAAGTTTTCAATGATGGTCATCAATAACACAGGGACAGCATATGTGAATTGTATTTCTGAGCATGCATTTACTTAGCGCTCTTGTAATTAAATTTAGAATTTATACATGTAATGCCAAACTTGTACACTTTATATTGCATTGTTTTAGAAAAGCATAAAAGTATTTATACTTTTCTCATTACTTTTAACAGCAAAAACACAATTACTTTTGCACCAACCTAATGTAAATGCTCTATGCGTTTCTGAGAGTTTACTTAATTGTATAATTTTAACACTTTTGAGCACTTCAAGATTTGAAAGTTAAAAAAACATAATGATGACTGAGCTCTAATTAAGATTTCTGTTACAGGGAATCCTTGTTAAACATTAAAGGAGAAATAAATAACTCTAGGACAATGATCAAGAAGGATAGAGACTATTGAAGAAAGGAAAGAATGATTTGAGATTTGGAGTCTAATGCCCTCAGATCGATCATGTAACAATACCAGATGTGAACAATCAGCAAGCTCAAACAAATGCAAAGCAGCAGAACTCAGGAAATAAGTCTAAAACCCAGGAGCACTCCAAGAGAAGGTACTAGGAGCAAGAGTTAAACACATCGAGTAAAGTCATCAGATTTAATCAAGAACTATTGATAAGAGATTATAGAAGAGCATATGTTATATTAGTTACAAAACCCAGTGTAACTAGTTAGGCTTTAGCAGGCCATCTAAATTTGAATCGATTTTAAAAATAGTTTTTCTTTGGGTGTATTTTAAAAGATTACACAAATTAGAAATTTCTTGTCTGAACTTGTTCAAGGCCCAAGTTTGCCATGGATTTCGGTATGACAGACGTGACACATTGTCTATATACTGCTGGAATATGGAAGTAAATGCCCCACACTATTCTAGAGATCCCAAAAGTGAATAACAAACATATAAATACAGTTAAATAACTTAGGCACTGGTTGGTTAATGTGAGTAAAATATGTCCAAAAAGACTAGATACCATCCATCAAAGAGATACTGTAAATGACTGGCAGCTCAAACAGGCAGACTTAAAAGCAGGGGAGTCTGGCTTTTTTATGAGCTTTATTTTATCAGTATTCCTGCTCCCGATTACAAAGTGCCTGCCAAAGTGTCTAGTATGAAGAAGACATCTAGTAAATGTTTATGTGAAACTGAGATTTGCAAAAGTAGTGAAAATCATTATAATCTTAAAAACTAAATTTTTTTAAAAAAGGTTTAAGAATTATTTACTGTTGAGTTTGTATGGAGTGCAGTTTCCCAAAGGGGCTAACAACTTGCTAAGCCTTTGTAGAGGTCATATGGAAATGAACTTGGTCACCCTTTCTGTTTTCTGACATTTGAATTTGGAAGGCTATTGTAAGTGAGCTTCATAATTTCATTTCAATTCACACATCCTCAGGGCAGCTAATTTTTCATATGCCAGCTGCCCTTGTGTTTTTGTTTTAAGTCTCTAACACTAAAAGCTATCTTATTTTTTTTTTCTTAAACCTCAGCCTTCTAGAGAGCCAGTTCCTTTAACAAAAGAAATTGAAAACCCAATCTCAGTCACCCACCCTTTATTTCCCTGAGCTTTTCAAATACGATGGACAAGTTCATCTTTTATACACTTTATTTTTACTACATATTCATTTAGCCTTTTACTAATAGGAACATGTTTTAACTTCAGAGAAGAGAGAGAATGCTGGATGTTCCTTTAGAGCCTCAGAAGATTGAAAGTATTTTCAGCAGTGCGTATACGTCTGTAATAGCAAGAGGCAGACATCACCGTGGTTCACAGTACTTCTCACTATAAACATCTATGGAAGTAGAAAATTTGCCATCAGAATGCCATACATTCCAGAGTATGCCAATGTTATATAGTTAAATACATTCTATTGATCAAATCTACTGAAGGTAATTTTAAATTATATGTTTTGATCTCTCGTGGCTATAATCAGAAGGTCAACGTGAAAAGAAAAATAGAGCCACGGTGGAAGGGCAGCAATGACTTCTGTATGGTTTATCACCAGCATACAGTACTTATTCCTGCTCCTGCAATAATTTAAGCACTTTGTCATTTCTACTTTCAGTTTATGTTAAGCAGAATTAATACATAAAAATCTAAGCAAGTATTTTTACTGGAAGTTTCCCATATGGAGATACTTAAGAATTGAACTTATAGTAACTACTGCTGTATTCAAGGTCAGTCTAGCGACCATACAAGAAAAGTAAAACCTACATTTTATCTAAGGGAAGAAACCAAGAGAATATTAACCTCATTAATGGACAATATGGCATTTCCCAAACATATAATCAAAAGCAATTGGTTTAAATTAACTACACTGTGTTTTCAGGTATGTTGTTTACCAGATCATTCCCATGGCCTAAAAATCTTATTCTAAATTTTCATTATCAAAAGAAATGTAAAATCAACTATAAAATAATTGTGCTTTCTTTTGCAAATGCTCAAGTGCTATGAAAATATAATAATAATATAGGTAAAGGAAGTGCAACACAAACAAATCTCATGTCAATTTCTGTCATAAGACTTGAATCGGAAATGCAGGAAGGGTGTATTTTCATTCTTTTACCTACCATAAGAAATAGTTTTGCAACTTCATATGTTAAGCTGATCAGTTAAGACACAAATATATGTAGCAGAACACATCAGGAAAATAAAATAAAAGTGCTTATATAATTTACCAAATGATACTTTTGCTTAGATGCATGCATAATTATTAAGGCTAAGAGCCAAGTATTATATTTATTAATTGTTCACACAGCTGAATTTGTAGTCATTTCTTCACGTTTATACTTTTTCAAAATCAACCTATATTTCCTACAGTATTATTTTAAATTAATGAAAATAGTCTGTGTAATAAAATTAGTTATCAAATATTACTGTTCTTTGACGAGTGATAATTTACATTAACGTTTACAAGGTCCTTTATACAAATTTATTATATAATTTACGATAAGTAAATTCAATATCTGTAGGTTTTTATGAGGAAAATAGGTCTTGGAATATTTTTAGAAACATAGATTACAAACAATACAGATTTTAAATTAAACTTATAGTGTGGCACACCGTCAAGAATAATTCCTTCATTGGATATTCTTCATTTGTATTTCTGTGTAGCTGTTCTACTAAGAGTGATTAAAAACAAACAGTTAATAAATCTTTCTCTGAAGCTGGCTTTTGAAATGATATACAATCCCATTTTCTTTTATCTTAAAAGTCTCTATTTTTTCTCTTTCATTTCCAAACTAGAGAAAGCTCTTCCTTCTTCCCTGCCCCCAACATCTAGTGTGAAAGCTCTGGGCTTGCCAAAGTTAATTCCTTTCCAAGAAAGGGTAGCACTGTCCCCTAGTGGACATATAATATACCAAAATAATTGAACAAAAGAGAGAAATACCGTAAACTTTTAAATAGAACAATTCAATAGCAAGAATTTGAATGTATTGCTGTGTCTGTTTTTTATGTTTATCCTTTTTCTTTTTTTTTTTTTTTGAGAGAGTGTCACTCTGTCGCCCAGGCCAGACTGTGGTGGCACGATCTCGGCTCACAGAAACCTTCTGGTTTCAAGCAATTCTCCTGCCTCAGTCTCCCGAGAAGCTGGGATTACAGGCATGCGCCACCACCTCTGGTTAATTTTATTTATTTATTTATTTATTTATTTATTTTTAGTAGAGACAGGTTTCGCTATGTTGGCCAGGCTGGTCTTGAACTCCTGGTCTCAAGTGATCCAACCACATTGGCCTCTCAAAGTGCTGGGATTACAGGCCTGAACCATCACACCCAACCCATGTGTCTGCTTTTAGATTTGTGCCTGTACACCATTCATTTTTCAAATAGTAATGGTCTGCATATGATGTTGGCAGTCAGCCATGATTTGTTAAAGCAAATGAAATCAAAGGACAATTAAATTGTTTTAACTTCAGTACAAATATAAAATACTATGTTGCTGTTACCACTGCAGTGAACACCAGAAGTCATTCAGATTCCCAAGGCCCACAGCTTTGTGATAACCATTTAAAAGTAAACTCAAATATCCAATCCTGTACTCCCCACTACATCATGTGTCTTTGTAAGTTCTTACAGTATCATTCCTTTTCCTTCACAGTATTTGTCACAGTTTGAAATTCTATGGTGTGATAATTTGCTTAATATCTGTTTCACCCACTAAACATGTGAAGGCAGAAACTATCTCTTATGTTCACCACGATATCCTGACCACTTAGCACTGTACTTGGCACAAGATAGGGACACTGGATATATCTGATGAATTAATAAATATTCCAGGAAATAATTTACTGAGAATAAAAGTGGAGTTGAGGTATACTCTAAAACTTTAATAGTTTCATGTTAATTTACACTTAATAAGGTGCTCCTGTAGCCATGCCACTAACAACGAAACACAAAAATAAAATCAGCACACTGGCAGTTCTGTCTTTATCTACCCTTCCAGTTTTCAGCTCTCACAATCTGCTTCTCCCTGTTGTTTTTAATATCCTTTTTCTTCAACATGACATTATCATTTAGCAATGGATCCTTTACCAGAGAGAAATGAGTATCAGGCTTATAGTCCTAGTAGTGCTATCATCGCCAGCCCATACCCTGACATCTGCACGGAGGGCCCCATGCCATTACCCACCTAACTCCCTTTACGGCATCATCTCTTGTGTGAAAGGACTCTCCCTACCTCGATTTCCTTATAAATTTCCTGGTCTTCTATTACTTTGTCTCCTACTCCTGATGACAAATTAATTGCATTTAATGATTTCTCGGGAGATTATATATTTCCCTCAAATTAAATAATTTAATTTTAACTAGATCCTTAAAGGGATAATCACTTAAACCCTGACAGTAAATGACATGACTTTATAGAAATAGATAATATTGAGCAGGTGAGATTTTTCATTTTTGAAATCACATGTGCTCCATCTTAACTGTAAGGCTCGGTCCCAAGCAACCAACAAACCCACTGTTTAACCCCAGCTAATTAGCAGAATTTTTTTTCCTGTTTTTAAAACTGGATTATTAACATGATGTCTGGTGCAGTTTGTTGCTACTACAAGAAAGTACTACTGTCACGGTTTTTCTTTGATGATAAAAGACTTGAATACATATTTATCTATAATCTCCTTAATTGTAGCTGTTTTCCTGTAAAATAAAATATGTAGAGGGTAGATACTATATGTCTTTGATGGCCTAGATGAGAGATACATATGTTTTTGATAAAGAGATAGTTAGACTTACCTGCTATCACCAGAAGGCAGACCTAGAATCGAAGGAGAAAACAAAGGGAAGCAAATCTATGTTCAATATAATGAAATTTCTAAAACATGTTGATGTTGAAAAGACATTGATTTCCTTATGAGGTATGATGTTCCTTATGAGGTAAGGTGTTTAATTAGATATTAGATGGTCATTTTGCAGAAATAAATATTGTAGAACTTATCCCTGGTTTTAGTAGATTTTATGAATAGAGTCCATAGAGCTCTACTAAGGGGCTCAGATAAGTTCATCCAGACTTAGTCTCTTTCCACTTCTTGGCTCTGCTATCAAAAGTGTTCATTTTATTCAGGTAAACTCTCTTAAACTTAGGTTGGCAAGATAGGCACCAACAGTATGAGGTTTACATCCAATCTTCATAGCCATTCCAGTTGAGATAGAGCTTTATTTTCCCAGCAACAGTTCTGAAATGGATATTCTTGGCTTGGTATATATAGTGACCAGAATGAATTACATGGCCATGAAAAACATTTTGATTAACCAGTGGAACCAAGGGGTGACAGCAATCAGTTCCACCCAAGTCACAAGGACTAAGAGTGAGGAGCAGGAAAGTTCCCCAAAAACCAGAGTATTATTATCAAAGGGAAAAATGGAGGTTGGACAGTCAAAAACAAAAGAATGGTTTATAGTGGGACCTGGATTTCTAAATCAAAGTAAATATACTTTGATTTCTAAACTATCTTTCAAGTCAAAGATTCTATGATTTACAAATTTCTTTTATTTTCTAAATGTAATTGAGATAAACTAATACTCTCTGAGGACTTCAGATTATTTTTATTTTTGAAAAAAATGTTTTTCAAACCACAATTTCATTGATTTGAGATTTCTGAAAACACTCAATATTAATAAGAATGAGAATGTACGTGCATTGTCTTTATGAAGGAGGTCCTCTAGGTAACATTATTCCTCACATCTGAATAGGCCATATTGCACTATATCTTTTGCATCTAGTAAAAATCGTTTATGATATTTCTTCAAATTAGTATTTGTGTTTCTTTCATGGAAAGCCATGAATATTGCAAGAAAGAAGATGATAATATTTGGGAATTCTATTGTCAAAATAAAATCTCTTTTCAGGCATCTACTATTGATGACTTAAAAATCCTGTCACAGGATTCATTGGGGATGATGTCACACAGGTTGTTCAGATTCAGAAATGCCTTCAGAAGTCTTAGGATGTTACATTGCTTATTCAAAGATCCTTTGCCAATGAAAGAAAGTAATGATTCTGGGAAAGTTAAAGACTTCCATAACCTTCTCTGGACACACCCCCAAATAATCATTCTAAATAATTTGGTGTTGAACACCAGTGAATTGTTAATGCATGTATGAATATTGCTACAAATTTTAGAAGGCACTGAATTCCCTTTTAAACTAATATTCCATGAATGTAGCATAGTGTAGGGATTAAGAGTACAGATTCTGGTGCCCAGCTGCCAAGGTTCGGGTCCCAGCTTTACTGCCTATTAACTGGCTGACCTCAAGCTGAGAGTGATAATGGTTACTACCTAAAAGTAATATTATGAAGATTAAGTGAACCAATATTTATAAAATATTTATAATTACATATATCATATAAATACACCTTAAGATAGTTTTTTCTTTCCAATTCTGCTTCTGTGATTTGCAAAGAAATAGAATACAGTCATTTTATCAGTAATTGGCCTGATTTTGTCATCTTTACTGTCCCTTTAACAGATCATCACTTAATACAGGAAATGGATATTGGAATGTGCCTTTTTCTAGGAATTAATTGATATTATATTATAGGAGATAATATATCAGGAAAAGAATACAGACATCTAGAGAGAGAGTTTTTATTTCATGGACTTTATTGCTTCTTCAGATAGGTCTGTTTTGCAGATTAGATTATTCACTGAATACTTTGTACTCAATGCTTTGAAGTATGAAAGTATAGTAATTGACCATATTCATCTTGCCATTTTGTGTGTGACTCTGGTGTTATAAATACATATTCTGTCACTGAAGAATAGAAAATTCAACAAATGCAATTTCACAGCAAGAAAACATGTTTTTAAAATTAAGTGCCATTGTCAAATGAAGAAAGTATCATTTTACACTACTTTAAAAATATTAGCTGAGAAAGTCTGGATGGAAAAGAAACTATATTTGATATGCAACAGAAATCCATTCTTGTACAGATAAAACAAAGTTAGATGTTAGAAGTTTTTTTTTTTTTCAATTCTCTTGATTCTCATCAGTATAATTGCATTGCAATCATTGATCTAGTCTACATGGGCAATTTGGGAATCAAGGTTGGCACACAACTCTGTGAAGAGGGGGCAAAACAGATGCCAGTAAGGAGACATGAGATAAGCTCTAAAGTTAATTGGATTCACACTGTTTTATCAACATATAGACCTGGAATTATTTCACAAAATATTGGCTATTTGTTATTCATAAAAGCTGATAACTCCCACCAATCTCAAAACATACGATGTCTTGCTCATTCAATTTTAGCAAGTAAACTAAAAGAGTAACCAATGTGGTTGGTTTGTCTGTTTTATAGTTGTTTGATTTACACTGGTTAGTCAGAATTTTCTCTTGGGTTCAATAGATCTTGTTTAAACCACAGAATAGCTAATCCAATCCTACTTTATACAAATCCTAAAAGAAATTTGGTTCTTAGAGGACCATAAAGTATCACATGATGAAAAAGCGTATTACCGGCCGGTTGCGGTGGCTCACGCCTGTAAACCTAGCACTTTGGGAGGCTGAGGTGGGAATGTTGCTTGAGTCCAGGAGTTGAAGAAGACCAGACTGGGCAACATGGCGAAACCCCATCTCTACAAAAAATGCAAAAATTACCTGGGCGTGGTTGCATGCACCCGTAGTCCCAGCTACTAGGGAGGTTGAGGTGGGGGGATCACTTGAGCCTGGGAGAGAGAGGTTGCAGTGAACTGAGAGTGTGCCACTGCACCCCAGCCTGGGTGACAGAATGAGACCCTGTCTCAATAGAAAAGGAAGAAAGAAAGAAAGAAAGAAAGAAAGAAAGAAAGAAAGAAAGAAAGAAAGAAAGAAAGAAAGAAAGAAAGAAAGAAAGAAAGAAAGAAAGGAGGGAGGGAGGGAGGGAGGGAGGGAGGGAGGGAGGGAGGGAGGGAGGGAGGGAGGGAAGGAAGGAAGGAAGGAAGGAAGGAAGGAAGGAAATATTATCCGCAAATTACATATTAAACTGTAATATAGACTGAATAATACATTAGATATATTGTCTATACATTTTCTTATTTTAAAATATTCTTATATTTAATATAGATATTGACCTAAGAATTGCTTCTTTTGACTATCCCTATTAAAATATGTAGGCCACTAATGTTTGATTCCTTTGAAAATTGAGCTAAAAATATATTTTATTTTCTCAACTGTAGATGAGAGCAATGGCATGGCAAGAAGGAATCTTGGACAAAATAATAGCAACACATATGTGTTTACATAAACCACAAGTGCATGTGTGTTGAGAAAACATATTTGATTATATAAAATATGCTATTTCCTTGCACTCAACTTTGCATTGAATTTTGTTATACTTACATGTTATAGTTTGATACTTAAGTATTGCAAACAAAATTGAATGTTTTGATATTAAAATTTATAACAATCTAAATATACATTCAAAAACAATTTTTAAAAAGTCATTGGTCACATTTGTTTACAAATGATAACAAGGAAATAACAAACATGAAACCATAAGTATAATTTGAATATGTTCTAAAAATATAATTTTATTATTTTACAAAATAAATTTTAATGGTGAGAGGTAGGTGATGTTATGAAAATACCAAATAATGTTTTACTCTAGCCATGGTGTTTTATACCAAGTTTAGGTCTTGGAAAAAGTTTTATAACTGAATTGTAATCCCCCAACGATTGGGATTTAACCTGAAACTGTAATATACTCCTTAGCTATAGAATCGCAAATAGGAATCTATGAAACTTAATGGCTGTATACTAATTGGAGTTGAATGTGAAGTATACCTTGGAGATACTGAAGGTCTGGGTCCAGACCACCTCAATAAAGTGAATATCACAATAAAGCAAGTCACATGATTTTTTTGTGCATCTAAACCTATGTTTACATTATAATGTAGTCAAGAGTGAAATAGCTTTATGTTTAAAAAACAATATGCACACCTTAATTTAAAAATACTTTATAACTGAAAAATGCTAGAAACCATCTGAACTTTAAGTGAGTCATAATCTTTTTCTTGATGGAGAGCCTTGCCTCAGCGTTGATGGCTACTGACTGATTAAGCTGCTGGTTACTGATGGCAGAAGTTGCTGTGGCAATTTATTAAAATAAGACAACAATGAAATGTGCTGCATTGACTCTTCCTTTCAGGAAAGATTTCTTTGTAGCATGCAATGCTATTTGATAGCATTTTATCCACAGAATAATTTCTTTCAAAATAGAAGTCAATCCTCTTAAACCCTACCACTACTTTATCAACTAAGCTTATGTAATATTCTAAGTCACTTACTGTCATTTTAACAATGTTTATAGCATCTTCAGTACAAGTAGATTCCATCTCAAGAAACCACTTTTTCTCTTCCATTAGAAAAAACTCCTCATCTATTTAAGTTTTATTATGAGATTATAGTAATTCAGTCACATCTCCAGCCTCTACTTCAAATTCTAGTTTTCTTGCCATTTCCACCCCATCTGCAGTTACTTCCTCCACTGAAGTCTTGACCCCTCAAAGTCCCCCATGACAACTGAAATCAACTTCTTCCAAGCTTCAATGTTGACATTTTGACCTTCTCTCATGAGTCATGATTGTTCTCAATAGTATCTAGAAAGGTAATCCTTTCAAGAAAGTTATCAATTAATTTTTTAATATATAATTTTTAAAATTTTAATTATTGATACATAATAGTTGTACATATTTATGGGATACATGTGATATTTTTATATAAGTATACAATGTGTAATGATTAAATCAGGGTAATGGGGATACACATTACCTTAAGCATTTATCAGTTATTTGTGTTAGTAATATTCCAATTCCATTCTTTTAATTATTTTGAAATATATAATAAATTATTGTTAACTATAGTTGCTCTATCAAGCACTAAATTCTACTCTTTCTAACTGTATTTTTGTATACACATTAACCATCTTCTCTGTATCCCTCCTTCTGCACTACCCATCCCAGCCTCAGTTAACCATCATTGTACCCTCTATATCCATGAGTTCAAATTTTGCCCCCACATATGAGTAAGAACATGCAATATTTATCTTTCTGGGCTTGGCTTATTTTACAAAACATAATGTCCTCCAGTTCTGTCCATGTTGCTGCAAATAACAGGAAATTATTCTTTTTAATGGCTGGATAATGTTCCGTTGTATACATGTATCAAATTATCCATTCATCCACTGATGGACACTTAAGTTGTTTCTATACAATAGTTATTGTGAATAGTGCTGCAATATACATAGGAGTGCAGATCTCTCTTCAATATGCAGATTTCCTTTCTTTTGGATATATAGCCAGAGATAGAATTGCTGAATGGTAGTTCCATTTATAATTTTGGGGGGAATATCCACACTGTTTTCCATAGTGGCTGTACTAATTTACATTCCCACCAATGGTGTACAAGGGTTTCCCTTTCTCTACATCCTCACTGGCTTCCACTACCACCCGTCTTTTTTACAAAAGCCATTTTAACTGGGGTGAGATGATATCTTATTGTAGTTTTGATTTGCATTTCTCTAATGATTAGTGATGTTGAACACTTTTTCATGCACCTGTTGGTAACTTGTATGTCTTCTTTTGAGAAATGTCTATTCAGATCTTTTTCCTATTTTTAATGAGTTTTTTTTTCCTATTGAGTTGCTTGAGCTCCTTATACATTCTGGTTATTAATTACTTGTCAGATGGCTAGTTTGCAAATATTTTCTCCCATGCTGGGTGTTGTCACTTCACTTTGTTGATTGTTCCCTTTGCTGTGCAGAAGCTTTTTAGCTTGGTGTGGTTCCATTTGCCGATTTTTGCTTTGGTTGCCTTTGCTTTTTAGGTCTTACTCAAGAAATCATTGTCCAAACCCATATCCTGGAGTGTTTCCCTAATGTTTTCTAGTTTCATAGTTTAGGGTCTTAGATTTAAGTCTTTAATCCATTTGTGTTTGATTTTTGTATATGGTGAGTGATAGGAATCTAGTTTCATTCTTCTGCATATATATGTTCAGTTTTCCCAGCACTATTTATTGAAGAGGCTGTATGTTCTTGGTGCCTTTGTCGAAAATGAGTTTGTTGTAAATGTGTGAATTCATTTCTGGGACGTCTGTTCTGATCCATTGGTTTACGTGTCTGTTTTTCTGCCAGTACCATGCTGTTACGGTGACTATAGCTTTGTAGTATAATTTGAAGTCAGGTAATGTCTCCAGCTTGTTCTTTCTGCTCAGTATTGCCTTGGCTATTCTGAGTCTTTTGTGGTTCCACATAAATTTCAGATTTATTCATTCTATTTCTGTGAAGACTGTCATTGTTATTTTGATAAGGATTGAATCTCTAAGTTGTTTTGGGTAGTATGAACATTTTGACAATATTGATTCTTCCAATTCTTGAGCATGGTATGTCTTTCATCAGGGAGGGATGGAGTTAAAGTGTAAAGTTTTTACTTTTCTCTTTGCTTATTTTTTTCTTTTCTTTGTGATCAGAGATAAGTTATCATCAGTTTGAAATAATTTGTTACAAGCTGTTATTTTTAAGTCTTATGGTAACCATAAAGCAAAAATCTATAGCAGATCAACAAAAATCAAAAGCAAGAAATTAAAATATATTATCAGAAAAATCACTTATACACAAAGGAAGACAGGGAGGAAGGAAGGAAGGAAGGAAGGAAGGAAGGAAGGAAGGAAGGAAGGAGAAAGAGAGAAAGAAAGAGAAAGAAGAAAAGAAAGAAAGAAAGAAAGAAAGAAAGAGAAAGAGAAAGAAAGAAAGAAGGAAAGAAAGAAAGAAAGAAAGAAAGAAAGAAAGAAAGAAAGAAAGAAAGAAAGAAAGAGGAAGGAAGGAAGGAGAGAAAAAAAACAGAAAACAAATAACAAAATGGCAGTAGTAAGAACTTACCTATCAATTATAACATTGAATGCAAATGAACTAAATTCTCCAATCAAAAAACCTAGAGCAAATGAATTGATTTTTTAAAAAGACCCAACTATGTGCTACCTGCAAGAAACTCAATTCCCCTATAAAGACACAAATAGACAAAGACACAATAGATAAGGGGATGAAGAAAGATATTCCGTACAAATGAAAGCCAAAAAAGAAAGAGTATCTATACTTATATTAGATAAAATAGATTTTACTTTGCCCAGATCCATCCAAGGAATCACTATCTATGGCAGCTACAGCCTTACAAAATGCATTTTTTAAAGAATAAAACTTGGAAGTCAAAATTTCTCCTTGATCTATAAGCTTCAGAATGGATGTTTTGTTATGAGGCATGAAAATAACATTATTCTCCTTGTACGTCTTCATCTGAGCTCTTGGGTGATCAGACACATTGTCAATGTGCAGTGACACTTCAAAAGGAATCTTTGTTTTTCCTGAGCAGGAGTTCTCAACAGTGGGCTTAAAATATTCAATAAATCATGCTGTCAACAGATGTGTCTGTCATCCAGGCTTTGTTGTTATATTTAGAGAGCACAGGTAGCAGATTTAGCATCGTTATTAAAGGTCCTAGGATTCTTCAGAATGATAAATGAGCACTGGCTTCAGCTTAAAGTCACTAGCTGCATTATCCCCTAACAAGAGAGTCGATCTTTCCTGTGAAGCTTTGAAGCCAGGCATTGATTTCTCCTCTCTAGCTATGAAAGTCCCAGATGGCATCTTTTTCCAATAGAAGAGTGTTTTGTATACATTGAAAACGTGTTTTTTAGTGTAACCACCTTAATTAATGATCTTAGCTAGATCTCCTAGATAATTTGTTGCAGCTTCGATATCAACATTTACTGCTTCACCTTTCATTTTTATGTTATGGAGACAGCTTCTTTCCTATAACCTCATGAACCAGTGTCTGCTAGCTTCCTACTTTCCTCCTGCAGCTTCCTCATCTCTCTCAGCCTTCATGGAACTGAAGAGAGTTAGGGCCTTGCTCTTGATTAGCCTTTGGCTTAAGTGAATGTTGTGGCTGGTTTGATCTTGTATCCAAACCATTAAAACTTTCTCTATATCAGCAATAGGGCTGTTTTACTTACTTATTATTTGTATGTTCACTGGAGTAGCACTTTTCATTTTCTTCAAGAACTGTCCCTTTGCATTCACAAGTTGGTTAACTGTTTGGCACAAAAGGCCTAGCTTTTGGCCTATCTTGCTTTTTACGTGCCTTCCTCCACTAAGGTTAATTATTTCTATCTTGTGATTTCAAGTCAGAGACTTGCAAATCTTCCTTTCTTGAACACTTAGATGCCATTGTAGAGTTACCACAAAACAATCAATAGTAACATTAAAGATCACTGATCACAGATTGCCGTAACAGATACAATAACAATGAAAAATATTGAAATATCATGAGAATTAGCAAAATGTCACACAGAGACACAAAGTGAACACCTGCTGCTGGAAAAATGGCATTGACAGACTTGTTCCATGCAGGGTCGCCACAGACATTGAATTTATAAAAAGCAATCTTCAAAGTGCAATAAAATGAGGTATGCCTATACTGTGTAATTATCTCAAACAGCCCTGATGCTTTCTTAGTGTCTGTTAAGAGTAGGGCAACTGCTCAGTAAAACTGAGCACAGCTACATAAGAATTCAGATGTATAAAACATTGCATTTCCTGCCTTGTGATCCAACCAATTTAGTATGTGTATTTTAAGCTACAATTTTTTCTTTTGAAAAATAAGCTATTTTTCTGAAATTATTTAACATCTTCCAACACAGTATAAAATGAGCTAAATTTTGAAAGAGAGACAAAAATAATTTATTTCAGTTCACCACGAATGTTCGGGAAACAAGGTCTTCAGGAAATACAATCCAGTAGACATTTTAATATTGTTGTTAGATGAAGGAAACATTATTTGGTTGCAGCAACACATAGTTTAGAAAAAAAAACTACAGAATGATTTGCTTAACTTAGAAATCATTATTTCTTCTGTTATTTACATATAAGCTCTCTCTTTCCAACTGGGTTGGAACTCTCTTGCAACTGGGTTGCAAGACTTAGTAAGACAAAATCACCTTATGTGTAGTTTTATTTACCCAATTAATAACTGCTGGTGATAATGGCCTTGTTGATGATATCCATCCACTCTGTCAATTTTTTTCATGTTAATTGTAGATAACTTCTATTTGTATTTTTATGATTTTGTACAGTTTTTGTAACAAATTTTATCATTATTATAAGCAAGTCCCTTCTCCTGTTTTCCTGCAATGGCTATATCGGGTTCTATTCTTTTCTACGCAACGCTTCTAATGTAGACTTAATTTTAATGAGAAAATTTTGATTTGCTCCCAACTTTCCATTTTCAGGCCCAGAATATGACCTCCTTTGCTTTCTTCCATGTATGGTTTATATTTTAGGCTTATTGAGAAATCAGAAGGATCAGTAATAAGAGACCAAAAAATGGATTTAGTATTCTAAATGCAGATTTTTTTATATTAATACGAAATGGGAAATGCTATTCTATTTTTTTAAAATTGAAATTTCGTTTCTAGAAGAAAAATTTGTTATACTCTGTCAATTTAATTTTATAAGTAAATCACTTTGATAACTCAAAAAGCTAACCCAATAACTTTTTGTAACTTGAAACCAAATACATCTTTCCAAATATGAATATTTAAATTGACAGAGGCAAGTTTTTCTGAAGTTTGTATAGAAAATAGGTTTTACAGTAAATAGTGAAATGACTCTTATCTGGATTATTGTCACTGAAAGTCATGCACTGAAAGAGCAAAGAGAAGCTTTCAATGATTATTACTATTTGATTTATAAGAACTAATTTTCCTATACTGTTCCACATGACATGTGAGGAGAAACATTATCCATCAGTAAATCAAAATAATCTGTTGGTATAACAATCGTTATGTATATTTGATAATCTTGGCCAATTTTCAATTATTATCATTAGCATTTGAATGAGAAAAGACATTTGAAGCAAAATTCCTATTTAGAGCACAATTAATCAGTAAGGTCATCCATCTTCATCTATAACATGAAAGGATGAAGATAATCTCTGAAACCACCTGGGGATCCTTAAAAATCTGTAATTCTTGTCTCTGGGCAACTGCTATCTGCTCTGCATTCCTGGGTCTCCCAGGGAATCTGCTTTTATTGAGTCTTCACAATGACTTAGGTTTACAAACAAAAAATCTAGTTGGAACGAGTAACACTTATGAACAATTACTGAGTAAAATGCAACATTGTTCAGCCTATAAATACTGCTGCCCTTATGATGTAATGAGTCAAATTCTTAAGTGGGCTGCTGTATACCAGGCATTCCTAAAGCTATATGTGTATGGGTTTTGAGAAATCTGACCTTAAAATGAAAAAAAAAAAACAAAAAAACAGATTTGGGAATGTGTATTATAATTATGAGACAGCCCTTCACCATGTATCCCCCTTTAGAAACTCTTTAACACAGGACTTAAAAAATCTAGAGAACGGGCGTGGTGGCTTATGCCTGTAATTCCAGCACTTTGGGAGGCCGAGGCGGGTGGATCATGAGGTCAGGAGTTCAAGACCAGCCTGGCCAAGATGGTGAAACCCCGTCTCTACTAAAAATACAAAACAATTAGCTGGGCGTGGTGGCACATGCCTGTAATCCCAGCTACTCCAGAGAGTGAGGCAGAGAATTGCTTAAACCTAGAGGGGCTGAGGTTGCAGTGAGCCGAGATCGCGCCACTGCACTCCAGCCTGGGCAACAGATCTAGACTCCGTCTCAAAAAAAAAAAAAAAAAAATCTAGAAAGAGAGAGAAAAGAGTATTTCTTAAACTTGAGCCATTATGATTTTTTGCTTACATTTTTAACTATCAGAGAACAAGAAGTACCAGAAACGATACTTCTAACACCTGGTCACAGGCAGACACATACCTGTGAACCTTCTCCAACCAAAGCCATTGTGCTTGTTTTTGTTTACTAATGAGGATGGGACTGAATGATTGGATGTCTGAGCCCCATTGCTTCAATCCAACACCAAATAAGCCAACAGAAAGATAATAAAATGTTGTACAGCTTCTTCAACTGGTTACAAAGCAGAAATATTGTGGTGTTAATTTTTTTAATTTTCTTTTTAGTTGACAAATAATAAATATATGTATTTATGGAGTACAATGTGATCTTTCGATACATGTATGCATTTGTGGAATGATGGAATCAGGCTAATTAACGTATCCATCACCTCACACACTTATCATTTCCTTATAGTGAGAATATTAAAAATCCACACTTTTATAGTATTTTGAAATCTACAATACATTATTCACTACAGTCACCATGCTGTACAGATCACCAGAACTCATTCCTAATGTCTAACTAATCTTTGTACCTTTGACCAACATCTCTTTCACCATGCACTCTCCTCCCCTCCACTCTGCTTCTGGTTACCGCTATTCTATTCTCTACTTCTCTAAGAGTTTGACTTTTTTAGATTCCACACAGAAGTGAGATCATGTGATATTTGTCTTTCTGTGCCTGGCTTATTTCACCTAGCATAATGTCCTCTAGATTCATCCATGTTGTCACAAATGACAGAATTTCTTTCATTTCTAAGGCCATATAATATTCTATCATGTACATACACCACTTGTAAAAAATCCACTCACCTGTCGATGAGCACTTCAGTTGCTTCCATATCTTGGCTATTTTGAATAATGCTGCAATGGAAAAGGGAGGATAGTGGAAGGGATCTTTAAAGATCCAAATAAAAATATGTCAAACCTAAAACTCTTGTTAGGCAAATTTGCTATGCTTGTACTTGTGAGAGCAAACTATCTGTTCTAGCATACCGAGAATCTATGTGCGGTAGCTTCATAAACTTTCGTCGAAGCTGCTGCCTGGGGAGTAAAATAATCTTCTAAAGAAGCACAGGAAAGGAATTTAAAACATTTAAATCTTTTTGGCAATACATTTCAATCATTTTCTTTGATTCACCGAATTGTGGGGATATTAATCTAAATTTAATATTTGTTCTTGACTTTTCGGAAAAGCTTGTGGTAAAGTAAGACTAGAAGAAAATTGCTTTAACATGATTAGCAATGATCATTCCCAATAGTAATAAAGTTACACTAATTAATATTTAGTATTAAATAATGGCATTAAATTATTAAAGAATAAGAGAAGCATATCAGATATTACAACAATATTTTTGTGGCAATAAAATTATTTTGAGGATTCTAAACAATATAATAAGAAAAGAAAAAACCCAAAAGGAATATTTTATAAAGGATGGTACAAAACTATTATTGTTTTGGACATATTTTTTATTGAGAAATTCCAAAAATGAACTGAAGACCTTTCTGAAGCAATAAGAAAGTCTAATAAGATATTCGAAATCAATTAATCAACATACAAAATCCCATACATATGTGTGTGCATGTAAATGTTTTCCTAATATCAGTAATAACAAGTTAAAATACAGGATTAAAAAGTTGCTGTCGCAGTAGCAATGAATCAGCAATATACGAAGCCTGGGAATGAATAAGCAATCTGAAAGGGTCTATAGGAAGAACACTAGGCCGGGCGCGGTGGCTCACGCCTGTAATCCCGGCACTTTGGGAGGCCGAGGCGGGCGGATCACGAGGTCAGGAGATTGAGACCATCCTGGCTAACACGGTGAAACCCCGTCCCAACTAAAAATACAAAAAACTAGCCGGGCGTGGTGGCAGGCGCCTGTAGTCCCAGCTACTCTGGAGGCTGAGGCAGGAAAACGGCGTGAACCTGGGGGGCGGAGCTTGCAGTGAGCCGAGATCGCGCCACCGCACTCCAGACTGGGCGACAGAGCGAGACTCCATCTCAAAAAAAAAAAAAAAAAAAAGAGAAGAACACTAAAGCTTTGCTAACAGTTGAAAAGAAGACATCATTAAATTACAATAGCATTATTCAGAGATTTGTCCAAATATATTACATCATTTTAAAATAGTTATTAAAAGCAGCAATAGCACAATAATGTAAAAATACGACAATAAAACAAAGTGGAGAGTCAAAAACTATGCGGAAAGGACAAATCATTGAATATTACATATGTTTACAGGACATGGAATATTCATATGAAAAAGATTTAAAGTTCTACCTTTCAACATAATAAATTCCACAAAGATTCAAAGTTAAAAAGTTTTAAATCTTTAAAATAATAGAATAAGACATATACTGTTTTTGCCATTCTAGGAATTAAATTTTTTTTTCTAATCATGACACTAAAGCGAGAAATCATAAAGTAGAGAAATAACAGATTTTAAAAAATAAGACTTTTAAGACTTCCCTATGACAAAAGACCCTGTGTGTGAAGAAAGAAAAAAAAGTTAAACTAGGAAAAATAGCATTTATGGGTATAAAGCATTATACTTTTCAAATATAAATTCTTCTTACAAATAAATAAAATTGATTTTATTGAGTAAGGTGTTTAGATGCTTTTGTACTTTATATACTTTAAAATATTTTAATATTTAAAAAGAGTAAATTTCTTAAGATCCAGGGATTTTGTGAGGGCTAGATGCTGAAAGAAAGAACATTTATCAACAGGGCAGAAAACAGAGGATTGGGCTTTGTGGTGTTGATCTTTATCTTCACTCCTCAACTCTTTACTGCCTCCACTTGTCCTTAATTGTCCACTTGTCTCACTCTTCTACCTTCTGAAATGGCCACTACATGAATTAAGATGCATATTATTGCAGTCATTATTTTAATTGAAACATAATCATATTTTAAGTTAAAAAGTAGTTATTGTCTATATAGCCTATGCTGTGCTATGGTAAGAGCGAATCGTGAAACCTTAGCCTCTTTACATATAAAGGATTAATTTTTACTCAAGTAGAGTTGCTAAGGGGCTGACAATGCTTGCTGACAGCTCTCTTCCAAGCAGACATAGCTACATCTTATGACTCTGCCATCTCATATGTTTCCTTCTGAAGTTGCTGTCTCATGATAAGAAAGCTGTGAGCAGCACTGTGGCTTTTAACTGTCTCAGTACAGATGCAACACTGCACTTCTGCTCATAGATCATTTGCCAGAACTACTCACAAAACTGAAAGAGAGTCTGAGAAAGGTAAAGGACATCGCCCGTTGGATGAATTTTCCACTGTTGAAAAATTTAAATTTATATATTTTTTCATAATCCATTGAATCTCACAAACATTCTTGTGTTTCTGAAACAACACACTGTTAAAAATACAAACTAACCTAAGACAACTTTCCTTTCTTGAAAGGATTTAATTGCTGTTATTTTAATGTGCATATAGTCATAACGGGATCCAGTCATGATAAATCCAGTCCTCACTGGTATTGAAAATTCTTGGTTTTCTACAGCTTATGAATTCCAAAACTTACCTGGATAAGGTTCTACCCAGAAGCAGAGAAATGGGAGGGTACAGAGGCAACGACTCCACAACTTGAAGCCAAAATAAAAACTAAAAGTATTTACAACAAATTTCCCTGTGCTTTGATTAAAAACAATATCTGGGAGTTTAAAAATTAAAATAATATTATTATGTGGAGTCAAAGGATGTTTAATCAAACAAGAGCAAGAGATATTTTGGATCTTTTATTATTTTACAATTTTTGTTTTGGAAAACATAATAAATGCTAGTTTTAGAAAATGCAGTAAATACAGATTGATAAGGGAAATAAATAAAAATGTAACTAGTGTCATCACCCAAAGATGACGTCTGTAAACATTTGTTTCGTGTAGCTGACATAATTTACTGAAATAGGCAAACAAACTATATTCCACAAACTATATTCTAACCTGTGCCCAAATATATATCTTTCTGTTAATGAATAATACTTACAGTATTGTTTTCAACATAATTCCATTGTATGGACTATCATCATATATTTAACCATGACCTCAGGTCCTTAGATATTAAGGATATGAAATGGATATTTGCCTTTTGGCTATCATCCATCAACTCTGTCTTCTTTTTGTAACAGCTCACATATTGCCTTTTGTAGAATTTCTTCTCCCCCAAGTTTTATAAGCTTATTGAGATTATAAATGAAGAGTCCTGCCCATACAACCTCTGAATTAGAGAGGTTTTTTTTTTTTTTTTTTTTTTTTAACATTTTTAGTATCACAATAGGAAAACAGAATAAAATATCTTACTGTAGTGCGTTTATTCTAGCAGCTGTAGGGCCTTGATAAGACTGAGTTGTTTTGCTATTCAACTCCCAGTGATACCTTGTTTCTCTTTCTGTGCCAGGTTCATTAGCCTTATTGTCAATGCTGTAAACCTCTCAATATCTTTCAAATATATTTATTTCCTGCTTAATGTAGTCAGGATTGGTTTATTTGAAGCATAATCAAAGAACTTGAACTAATGGGAGCTGATATTATAGACAGTGCTAGTATGATCATTCTTGTAACTAAATCTTTGCACAAATTATACTATCAGATATATTCCTAGCATTAGAATTGCTGAGTCAAACACATGCATATTTGAAGACTTTGATATAATCTGCTAATGTGTTTTTTTTGGTAATATTATACCTACCAACCATATCTGGAAGCCCTCATTTCCACTCAACTATGCCAATGCTATATATTAACATATTTTAATTATTTTTTAAAATTTGAGATGAATTATGTGCTTACATTCCATTTGATTACTAATAAAGTTGGACGTTTTTTCATATTCTTATTGGTATTTTTAAAATGTCATTTTTATATAATTTTTGATTTTTTTGATGTATGTGTTTTACTGATTTCTCATATATGTTGTAAACATTTTCTCAGCTTTTAAATGTATATACACATAAATATACATAACAGACTATGCAACTTAAAGTTTATGTATTTGAATCAATCATCTTTGATTTTCCTTATGTATTCTATCATATTTTGAAAGACCATTTTCAAATCATGGTTGAATAAGTGTTAATCATTTTTCTTTTTCAAGTCCTACACATTATAATTTTGATGAAAACTAAATGTTAACCTTTTGCCAATGATGGTGGTGAATTCCTGCACTTGCCTATGTATCGTGGACCATGTGACTTACAATACTTTCTTACAGTAAGATTTCTCTGCTACCCACAGGTTATCAAGTGATCATTGTATTTAAGACACATATCTTATGAATTATGTATTATTACTGATTGCTAAAGTTCAAAGAAGTTAATTAACAAAGCTAGCAAGTGGTACAGTAGGCATGCAAATCTGATCTTTTGACAGTAAGTTCAGTGCAAAGCACTTCTTAATAAATGTGAAATATTCTGCAGATTATTTAAGCTCTCTGGGCCTTGTTTTTTTCACTTGAAATTTGGAGTAATAACTGTAACCTACACGAGTCAAGTTTTATGAGAGATAGCAATGTAACAAAGTGGTTAAAAGCAAGGTCTCCTTATCCTGGTTGCCTGGGTGTGAATCCTGGTTCTGGTACCTACTGGTATGAATTCATCCATATTCTTAATCTCCCTTTGCTTCATTTTTTTAATATATAAAATGAGCATGATAATAACATACCTACCTCATAGAGTTGCTATGAGGTGTAAATGAGTTATTATCTGTGACACATGTAGAAGCATATCTGGCAAAGGGAAAGTGCAAGATCAGTATGTCTTCCGCTCACTCATATATAGCACTAAGAACATGACCTGACACTTAATAAGTACTCACCAAATATAAACAATGCCGCCTCAGATGATTTCCTACATCAAAGCCACTGCCATTTCAAGAACCGCAAACTGAAAATCCTATACACGATGTTAGGTTAAATTAACATGCTTTGTGATTTTCCTCCAAGATTTCTCTTTTTCTTGTAGTTTATTTAGGAAAAAATTAGGGAGAGAGGAAGATTGATGAAGGAAGAAAGCGAGAAAGAAAGAAAGGAAGGGAGGGAGGGAAAGATCAGTTGACCCTTTCCTCACCGATCAAAGGAACGCATAAGCAAACATCATCAACTTAGTTTCAGAGACACACCTCATAAGGGTAATGTGCTTCCTGACCTGTTTCCAATTCCTATCTCTTGCCCTTAGCTGCACATTGTTGGAAGTTATCTTCACTCCTGTCACTCAAGTCCCCATGAAATAGATTTAAGTTTCAAGAACAGAGAGCAAGTACCGGGTAGTATTTCCTTGTTATTTTATATAACAAGGGTATATAACTGGGTAGTATATCCTTGTTATTGTTATATTGTGCCTCTTAAAATAAAGAAATAGCTTCTTTTCTTATTCTCTTCAAAATCCCAGTGAGAATATTTCATTTTAATGTCTCGAAATTACACTGAATAAAAAAACTTTTGGTATTCTTTCCAAGATCCTAAATCTATTTTTAACATGCAGCTACTACCTTTTATGATATCATTTTATATATTTTAAATGGTTATTTGGTCTTGACTATTTGTCAAACCCACTATATACTGACAAAGCCCAAGTGTTCCTTATAATACTTGTCTCACGAAAGACTTTTTACAAACACAAGTTTTCTCTTAAATCTCCTTTAATTTTTCCCCATAAAACTATTGATTCAGTTACCACATTTAACCATGGCAGTACCATAAACAGTCCATCATGTGGGTGATGCTCACTGAATCATGGCTTTAGGGGCCATAGCTAGTAGGACAGTGACTATAATAATCGATCTCTTGTTCCAAAGTCTACAATCTATAACACTAAACTGCAAAGGGAATGAGAAGTATTAGTGCTCAGATGTTCTTAAGTTTCACTCAGCACAGGACATAGAAAGAGATTCAATAGTCAACAACCATTATTGTAAACTGAATCTACCAGGAACCCAGAGAGGCAGTGGGTATTCATGGTGCTATAAGGGAAACACTAAGAAATATAACATATCTTCTACTTCCAAAGTAGATTGCAATTCTGTAGTGGGATAAGCAAGTGACTCAAGATAGACTATGATAAATATCCTAAGGGAGAAACTAATAAGTTAATTAAGAGTTCAAAGGAGGAAGTGAGTACATCTGTTGAAGGCAAAAAGAGCAGGATTTATCAACAGCATGAACCTTGGATGATATTGGCTCCAGACTTAACTATGATCCTTCAATTTTATATGAGGACTGGAAATCAGGATTTTTATGGAGAATATCCTTTGCTAATGTTGGAAATTTGTCTTTAAAAATCAACATGTAGTCAAATATATGGGCTGAATCTGGCCCAGTAACCATCAATGTACCCTGTGTGGGACAGAGACTATATCTGGAAGTACCATAAGAAGCAGTAACACAGGATTTGGGATCAGACTGGAAAGTTTTCCTGCATTTAGGATATTATCCTTAATAGAGTAGGAAATGGGAACCACTGAGGGGTTGTTAGAGGCATGAAATGCAACTACTAAAACAATGCTTAAGAAAGTTGAAATTAACAGCAGTATGTAAATTGGATTGGAAGGCTGAATTGAAAGGAAAGAAGTCAATTTGGAAGCTGTTGTAATAGACCAACAGGAATACAATCCAGGGTGACAGAAGCAGCAATGGAGAGAAGACACAGGGATAGTTGCTAGAATGTACAAATATATGCAAAGCTGTTAGCATCCTGTTCATGTTAATCCTTTCTTCCTAACACAATGCAATTCCATTGGAAAATTCATTTTGTTTTTGAAAGGGAGTGTAGCCTCTGGAGCACTTTGGGAGACCAAGGCAGGCAGATTGCCTGAACTCAGGAGTTCACGACCAGCCTGGGCAACACAGTGAAACCCTGTCTGTACTAAAATACAAAAAAGTAGCTGGGCATGGCTGCATGCGCCTGTAGTCCCAGCTACTCTGGAGGCTGAGGCAGGAGAATTACTTGAACCCGGGAGGCAGAGGTTGCAGTGAGTTAAGATTGTGTCACTGCACTCCAGCCTGGGTGACAGACTGAGACTCTTGTCTAAAAAAAGAAAAAAAGAAAGGAAAAGAAAGGAAGGAAGGAAGGAAGGAAGGAAGGAAGGAAGGAAGGAAGGAAGGAAGGAAGGAAGGAAGGAAGGAAGGAGAAAGAAAGAAAGAAAGAAAGAAAGAAAGAAAGAAAGAAAGAAAGAAAGAAAGAAAGAAAGAAAGAGAAAGAAAGAAAAGGAAGAAAAGAAAGAAAGAAAGAAAATCTGGAACCTGGCTGTCCAGATTCTAATTTTGATTTCCCCTCTTACCAAATGTGTAACTTGTGGAAATTAATCAAACTTCTCTATTTTCTGTATCTCAATTTTCCTAGCTTAAAATGGGGTTAGGGTAGTCCTTATAGAGTTGTTAGGATTACCTAACTTTCTCTTTCTGTTTCTGTAAGTGTATGAAACTGTTCTCTGACACAAAGTAAGCATTATAATAAGCGGTCACCTATTTAAAATAATATAAACCATTGGAGTAGATAATCACTTTTTATGTATATAGCATCTACCTACTGACTTCATTTACCAATCCTATTCACCTCCTTCTTTAAAATTGTCCCATAAAATGTAAGACTTCAAATTATATTGTGCCACATGTTTGTAATATATGAGAGGTACAATTTCAAGGAAAAGAGGATTTCCACCAACCCCTTGGTGATAATTACTTTTTCTTCATTGCCTTTGTAAGTTTGAAGCTAACTTTCAGCCACAACATAGGCTGATAGAGAAATAAGGATTTTTTTCCTAAATATGCAGGTACACACATACTACAAATATACTATAGATAAAATATGGCTACTGTTCTAAATTCTAAGCTCTTTTTTTCATTTTATTGGTTCTATAATACTAAGCAGAGTGTGTATTCATAAACATCACTTAATATGTTAATGTTTTCGTTATATTGAAATAAATTTCTCCTATTTGAAGTTCCCCTTTCTAAGATTTTTGAAAAAAAGGAACTTGACTCAGTGGTATGGGAAAGAGTGGGACAAGAAGGCTTTATTCTCTTACCTAGTTCCTTTTATTACCCTTTAAATCAGAGGCATCTAACTCCCTCTCCCTCAAGGTACCCTGAACCCATGCCTAAGGTGAGGTAGTTGTTTGCTATGTAACCATTGCCTTAAGGGGGATTTACAACTCAAAGTATTCAGATCCTACTTGATTTTTTTCATGTGTGACAGATCTTGCTCTGTTGTCCAGGCTGGAGGGCAGTGGTGCAATCTTGACTCACTGCAACCTCAACTTTCAAGGGATTCTCCTGCCTCAGCCTCCCGGTAGCTGGGATTACAGGCACATGCCACCATGTCTGGCTAATTTTTATATTTTTAGTAGAGACAAGGTTTCACCCTGTTGGCCAGCTGGTCTTGAACTCCTGAACTCCAGAGCCCTTCCTGCCTCAGCCTCCCAAATTGCTGGGATTACAGGCATGAGTCACCACACCTGGGACTATTGGCTTTTTTTTGTTTAACTTAAATCAGCATTTATTCAGTGTTGTCTATATTCAAGAGAGCCAGGCATCCTGGGCAGACAGAAGGGTAAATTAGACCCCGGCATTTTGTACTGTACCATTAACAAGACAATTCTAGAAAATCTTAGGAACAAATGTTAAGTGTTGCAATTGTCAAATTTAGCTATAGAAAATGATAACTCCAATATGTCTTTTGAATTGAGTTAAGGAGATAAAATGGCTGCAAAAGAGAACTTAAAGTTGAAGAAACAACTAACTCGTTAGTCTCTCAACAGAGATTTTACTTATGTTGATTTCTATATGAAAGTTAATACACTTGCCAAAAAACACAACTTTTGCTTTGACATAATTGTTGAGTTGCTTGGACAGAAACCAACCAACAAATCAACTAACAGGTTCAGCTGCTTACTCAGCCACTCCTGGTTCAAATAAACCTGATGCATCTTTTGTGAAACTTGATTCATCTTGGCATTGATATCTGGAGTATCCCTTATCTCCCAACATATCATATGAACTTTTTGGGTTCTGTCTTTGTGTTGAATTAGGTATTCTCTTCATATCCTCATTATTTAAATTTGCTATCTTGCCTTCAAAAATACACATTTAACAATTCTAATCTAATAGTAATGAGTGATCTAGAAGGAAAGTCTTCCCATTTTATTATAGAAAATTTCTGGGGTTCTTTTTGGAGATAGGGGCTCACTATGTTACCCAGGCTGGTCATGAACTCCTGGCTTCCAGGGATCCTCCCACCTCCAGCTCCCACAATGCCAGGATTACAGATGAGTGCCACCACATCTGGCCTAGAAAAGGGTTTTTATTGTATAATCTTTTCACTACTTTTCATTGAAATTACTGGACCCTTAAACTGTGAAGTCATATCTCTTTTAAGAAAGTGATAGTTTTTTAACGTGTATATTACAAAAAAAATTTAGGGATCAAAAAATGTTGCAATTGTTATTTTAAAGTAGGTGGTTGCCTTTTGAATCTTTTAGTTTTGCAAAATTTTCTCTTCTTGATGTTGTAGGTGCCTATGGTGCACAGAGCACAAAGCATTGAGTAACACTGAGTAGTATAATACAGACAATACAGTATAAAGAAGGAGAAATGAAAAGAAATAACTGGGGGAAAACAATAGTAGCAGCTAATGAAATAACTATGTGGTTTATAAGACAGATAATTTGGGGAAGGAATGATAACATGATTTTGGAGGAATAAACAAGTTACCCGAGAAAGCACAAATCTCTCTACTTAACAACTAGAAGAGTGTTCACTAGACTACAAATTAAATTTCTTGGGGGAAAAATGATAACCGATCTCCCATTAAACATCAATAAATTAGCCTAAGTTTAAAAATGATAAAGCTCAGTTACTTTTATATTCTGTTTCAGGAAATTAAATAGGAAAATAATTTTCTCATGAATGAGAGCTATTCTTTCCTTCGAGGTTTATATGTATTGTCATTAGATAATTCTGAATAAATTAAAACAAAAATAGCAAAATAACATGGAAATAATTCTGGACTTTGAGACTAAAGATTTTGGTTCTCTTGCTGGATCTCTGCCTAGTATTGGGTGATTTTCGTCTTATGACTTAACTTCGTCAGCTTCAGTTTCTCCTACTATACCAAATGGGAGAAATAAAAATGTAAAAGATAAAAAATAGAGCCAACTGATACCTTTGTATTCCCAGCAGCTAACAGAATGCCAGAAACATAAACGATGTTTAATAAATATATTAAAAAAGAAACTTATAAAATGGGCATAAAATCACTTTGCAGCATCGGTATAAAGATCAAATGAAAGCAAGGAGATGCAACGATTTTTAAATCTGAAACATTTTATATGTAAATAAAGATATAAACACATAAAATATTTCAATATTCTCTCATGACTAACAAAATGTATTTTATACTGCACAAAGTTTTGTAAATAGCTTTATTTATTTTTTAAATATATTCTCAGTATGTATATTTAATGTTATATATACATATATATTATTCAATTTATCTAAGCTTTCATGTCCTCACCTGTAAAGTAAGGCCTTGTGTTAATTATCTTCAATAACCTATTCTAGTTGTATCTTTTATGGACAATGTGATACAATATTTTATATAAATATGAAATGATTTAGTACATAAATAGATCAAATATTAGGTAAATTAGAACTTTGTTTCATATAAATAGTATTTTTAAGTAGACATAAAGGTTGCATAACTATTTTTTATCTCATGGAATACTTGATTTGTTATAATATAGAAACAAAAATTACAATAAACCTATCAAAACTCAAAATTCTAAAAACTATCAACATTTACGCAAAAAAACATTAAAAAACTATACAAAGCCAAAATTTCAAGATATCTATCAAAAACTTTATTAATCATTGACAATGAGATAAAAAATAGTCTGATTTGCTTTTGAAAGTGAAGAAATCGTGTTTGACAAAAACTGAGCATACGTTTTGGGAAATAATGGGAAACAGAATTGGTGGGGAAAATAGGATATAAGAATTCCTTGAAAAATTGTAAACAGAGGAATAACATATCAGCATGCAGCGAGACCACAGTTAAGGGGAACAGCTAGGAAGGAGTTGCAGTCATTAATGTGGCACTCGTGGGGACTTAAAAGGGGTATTATAAGAGATCAATTCCTGCAGATATAACTCATACATGATCCCTCATTTCTCTCTAATCAACCTAAAAACATGTCTATTCTTATCTTCCTTCAGATCCAGTGACATAATTTTGCAGGCACTAGATGTCACTGTTCTACTTAAGCAAAATAAAATCTAGTCATTCTCAAGTCATAATTGCATCTACCTGTATGTAAATCTGAGTCTGCTTTGTTTCAGATAATTTCATAAATCACTAGGGATTTGTACCTACTGCAGTCCGAAGAAGAACCAGTTCTGTAGTTATCTGACAATTTCTAAAGTCTTTTTTTTGAAAAGAACAAGTAAAACAAAAAATTTAATTCTACAGAAAAATGAGAACAAAATAAAACTAGAATCACATCTTCAGAATTTGTCTATAGCCTATTTGTCTTGTTAAACTATCTATATTGAACAATGTATAATTTTTTATTTTTATCTGTCCAGCATCCATAGTTGCACCTTTGAACTCTATTTTGAAATTCCCAATTGGGGCTAATCAGGAAAATACCATATTGTTAGTTTCATGCTAAAAAATCCTAAGGGACTAACCTGTCTTCTCTCTGCCTGCTGAGTTAAGTTTGCTCAACTGAACACTCTTTGGGACTTTGAATCTTGATTGAATGGTGCAAGGACATAGGACTGTTGGAGGTGGAGGTGGTTTTTTTTTTTTTTTTTTTAGGAGCCAGGTGGGGTGCTAGGCTGGTCAGACTGACTGTTCTTGCTAGGGGACTCTCACCATACTTCTTGTGGCTGATTGGTTTAGAGCCCCCTTGATTCCCAGATGTTTCTAAACCTGGGCCTAAGCTTCTTGTTGAGTCTATGACCCATCCACCCTAACACCACCACAACCCCAACACACACGATAGCCTTACAATAAATCTCCTTTTCCTTATGGTAGCCAGGTCAGATTTTGTTGCTTGAAACTACACAAAACAAAACAAAAACATAAATCCACATCTTAAAAAACAATACATGTACTTTGTGATATAAAATTATCAGCTTTGCCTTGTCAAGCTCACACTTGTTGAACTTCTAGGGTTGGGGGAAGCATAAAGGAATAGGTTCTCAAGAAAGAAGTTTACAAAATATATACCTGGTCATGTAAGACCTTGATTCTAAACTCTAGCAGATGTTTTTTCCTAGAAGTATCCATGCAGTTAATTATCCCGAATCTCTAAGATTCTAGTTTTTGGACACCAGTCTTTGTACATCCTACTTGGCATCACCTTGGGAGATCTGAAGGAAATGAAAAAGAAAACAACAGTATTGTCAAGTATTGTGAAAATTACTGATAATAGAGGCAGCTGTCAGAGGATCCATGGAAACTGCAGGACATAGGCTGGAATTTTACAACTGACACAGGGCCCAGCAGCATGGAAAGAAAACTGACTTGGGTGCAGCTTCCTGTCAGAATTCTAGCTGTTACGATTGTTTGTGAGAGGTAATCTGGTGTGGTAGGAAGGTAACGGACTTTGGCCACAGGCACACCAGGTTTCTATTCCCAACTCAGCTAGTTGTTAGTCATACTAACTTAAACAATGTACTAGTTCTCTGATTCCCAATTTTCTTTTCTTGAAAATAATGCCATTTCTCAAGGAACTGAGAGGTACATGGAAATGGTGTTTCATTCCCTCTTCTCTATCTCTTCCCCTACCTTTGCTCACTCCAAGGAACCTGGTCTGGAGATGTCAGATGTGGGTAAGCCAAACAGGTGACTGATAGTGAAAGGATTGTGAAAAGGAATCACATGTGCAGCACTCTGAGACAGTCCTGGGATTACAGTACTAACTTTTAGAGCCTGAGAGAATCTTACTGATCTCATACATTTGAGGAAGGAACCAAAGCGGAGAATTTTAGGGTATTTTCCAACCTAATTAATAACCAGAAACATGTATTTAACAAGGGCCTTATTTCATACAAATTTCCAGTCCATTTTTATATTACTAAAAACTATGATCTGAAAATGCGATCTATTAAAAAGATACTTTTGACATAATGACCCGTTCCGAGAGCATTTGCATTTTAAAGTACTGACAGGCAGATGAATATAGAATATTATTTGCGTGGTGTTTTTTTACACAGGGGGCATCCCTAGCTATCTTCAAATAACATAATGCAGGTGTCCAGCTATCTGAACAGGTGTAACAACTGGAGTTTGCAGAGACTGCCAAGGCAGAAATATCTGAAGGTTCATTTCTTTTCTTTTCTGTATTTTTTCAATTTTGAAAATTAGAAAATATAGAAAAGTAAAAAGAAGAAAATAAAAGTCTTTTAAATTTGACCAACTAGAAATAAACTGTTAAATTATTGCTTCATCTTGTCCTCCCAGTTTTTCTTGTTTTCTCTCTCTCTCTATCTCTCTCTTTTATTTTTTATTTTTTTTATTTTTTTGAGACACGGTCTTGCTCTGTCACCCAGGCTGGAGTGCAGTAGCTCAACCTCGGCTCACTGCAACCTCCACCTCCAGGGTTCAAGCAATTCTCCTGCCTCAGCCTGCAGGGTAGCTGGGATTACAAGCATGTACCACCCTGCTCAGCTAATTTTTGTATTTTTAATAGAGACCAGGTTTCACCATGTTGGCGAAGCTGGTCTCAAACTCCTGGCCTAAAGTAATCCACCCGCCTCGGCCTCCCAAAGTGCTGGGATTACAGATGTGGGCTATCACGCCCAGCTGTTTTCTCTCTCTCTCGCCCTCTCTATGAATATTTCACAAAAATGTGATTGTGCAATGCATATGTTTCATAACCCTTCATACTTAGGCCAGATTCAAGGCAAGGTTAATTTGAAGTGAATGTATTTCCTAGTTTATAAAGTAACTTCTGGTACATTCACTCATTTATAGTTTGTAACCATAGGTCTTTGAGAGGGAAGGCAGCAAATTATATATATTTTTAGAAAAGGGTGGAGTTACATCAATAAGTGCAAGTCCCTCCTTCTATCCAAAAGGATCATTATAGAGAAAAAAATACTAGGACAATGGAGAGTGATTCTTTACACTTTATATGAAAAAGTAAAATGTTCCTCCCAATAAATATTGTTTTCACAAGGAAAAAAACTTACATTATGTCAGATAAAAGGTGACAAGTAGGGAAACAGAATGTATAATGCCATGCAGCCCTGATGTCTCACTATGTTGCACAAACGTGGCATTAAATTTCTGTAGTAAAGTAATCTTAATAGTTCCAAAAAGGCAAAGAAATTTTAGATCTTCTGTGCATATTAGTTTAGAAATGTAAAGGGTAAATAAAAGAGAAAGAGTGAAATTCAAAAATACCTGAATACACTTTAGATGCTAAAATAATGTGTCTGTTTGATTACAGAAGTTAATTAGTCTTCAGTGTTGCCTTTTTAAAATTTTTCTTAAAGTGTATATATTCAATAAAGCCAGCAGCCACATTTGTCTGGTATACTGGTGTATCTTGAATGCCTACACCTTAGAATGTCTCTAGTACTTAGCACTTTCCTGCAAAAAAGGAGCTGCTTAAATATGTTTAACAAATATATTCAACTCATCATATTTCCACAAATTAAGAAGAATAGAAGTAACTCAAATAGTCCATATTCCAAAACTAGCATATTTATGACACTAAAATTAATATTAATTTTTTAAAATTATGCATCAATGAATGAATGTACTCTTACAATATTTTTAGAAATCCCACTTTCTACAATGCATTATGCTGTGTGCAAACGAAAACCAGACACTGTTCCTGCCTTCATAGAGCAGAATCACCAATTAAAAATGTGTCTGATGTTCTGAGAAATACACCTTTGAAAGTAAACAATGAAGCTATTTAGAAAAGACTCAGCTTTTAACATTGGCAGGCCAATTTCTCATTCTGCTTCCCATTAATGGGCCCTTCCCTGATTTTAACTTCATGCTGGGACTTCATGACTGTGCTGTTGGGATTCTCAATACATAATAGATTTAAATTTACGTTAAAGAAATGGATCCAGAACTTCAAGGGAAATCTGGTTGGAACCACGTATGCTAAGTGAGATTCTACATCTATGATAAGGAAAAGGTGGATAAAGTACTGGGTGGACGGGGTAGAGACGCCCATGATAGTAACAAGCGTAAAAAAGGAAGATCAAAGGTTATAAAACAAATATTACTTATCTGATAATTTACCTATAGTTTTCCCTACTGGTCAATGTAGTTTGGCTGACAATGAAATGAGATAAAATACACAGGTTTCTTAATTTTCACACAATGCCTAATAGGAAAAATCTTAAAGAGATATTTGTTGTATTTCCAAGTGTGTTATATCATAAAATCTTATTGAAACACTTTTAAAATCTATGGCCAGGAATCATTTTGAAATGATCGGGAACTCTATACTATTTCTCTCATTCCATCAAATGAAAGCTCTTCTTTTCTGTTTTTATGTGCCCTATCATTTATTATACTGTATTGGAGAACAAACAGAACCTCTAGCCTTTTTTGATTAATGGTATAAGGACTAACAACTGAATGAGGAAAATCATTTATTAATTGCTATAGATAGCAAGCTTAGTATAGATTTTCCAGTACAGTAGCTTGTCCTAACTCTGCCCACAAGGAAGAGAAAGCCTCAGAAGGAAGCTGATAGAATATTTGCAGAGAAAAAAGATCAATGTTAACAATATTATGGCATTCCTCAGCACACTGTGGCACAAAGGTCATATAGATTCTCAGCCAAGGCAGAATATCTCAAAAATTTCTTGAAAGGGCAAGGCCAATACTTATTTAAAAAATTAAGTATAAGGTAATGCTGAAGACTTTTATATGTTCTGCCAGTGTGTGTATTTGTGTGCCTCTGTAAGGTTGAATATAGCTGAAGAATTGGTTTTGTTTTCTCAGGTACCTCGTTTAACCTTTTTAAAAGACAGTAGTCACAGAATCCCGCAAAATCCAATTTTCTGTCCATGTTTCTAAAAGCTCCTGATGTTTATGACAAATGTATTGGAGAGGATAGAAATGTATTATTGTACTTTCCATGCACAAAACTCAAATCATTAGAAAAGGATTTAGTTAAAAGAGGCCACAAAAAGTTCTATTGGGAATTGAAGTTTGGCCTTGGAATGGATGAGGGATAAGGAATACAATTTTGACATCTTCTCATTCACAAGCTACACTTATAATTAACATTTAAAAGCTTCTAATTAAAAATAAAAATACAATGATTAATCATCTAAATTGACTGTGGTGAGGGGAAGGAATACGAATGCTTATGCTTCTTTTGGGGATTACATCATACACATTTTCTCATGTAAAGCTGTAGCCCTTAGATTTTCAATTGTTCTTCCATCCTCTACCTTTCAACCAATGATATCAAAGACAGCAACACTGATCATCTGTGATGGATTTATTTTAGTGACTCTTCACTTAGCCCAAATTGCTTCTGCCCACCGCTGGAATTACAGATATGTTGCAGTGGGCCAAGACACTTGGTTATAAAAACAATTCCATCTCAAAGCCCACAAAAGAATGGTCAGGAATACAGCAGGGGAGAAGATAATGAAAAACAATGCTGGGTTCTTGAGGCTATACCTGCTACATTTTTCTATGGGAATCTAATCTTCCCATCCTATGTGAAATTCTTTATCTATAACTGTGTCCATGTTCATCCACATTGGGAAAATCCCTGAAAGACCATGTAAGATTGTCTGGTGAGCTACTATGTGAAGAATATAATTTATTTTAACTCAATGAAATGGACTTTATATTTCTTTCTTTCAAAACATGAAATGGAAGTACAGCTTCAAAGTTTTAAAACTGATCATGAAATAATTTTAGACAAGTGTTCTAAGAAGAAAGAAAGAAAAAACAGAACTAGTTGACATTTCCTGACTATAATCTTACTGCTTAATTTACATAGGCACTAGAGTACTAACCTATTGCACAAATTTACCTACAAAATTGTTCAATATGTGCACCCACATGGATGACTTCATGTTTCATAAACATGTTGAACACATCAAACATTCAAACAAATCCAGGAAATCTTGGAGTTTAAATACCATGTTGAGTTTTTTGACATAAACAAATATTGTTTATGAACAGCTGGTGAATGGTTATCATGAAGTACAGCAAAAGAAATATGTGGAAGGAATAAGCATTATCCTCATCTTTTTTCCAGAGCAATCTAAAGAGCATAGTCCACCATTTGAACATAGCAAACAGGTAATTTATAAAGAAATGATTCATACATTCTATGTCAAAATTTGAAGAATAACCAGGAAGCTTCCTCAGCACTCTAAGTAGTCATTATTAACGATGATAATAGGTACCATTTAGTGAATACCTACGTCATAGAAAGTCCCAGGCACTTTACATACGTATTTGTCTCATTATCTTGGTAATTTTCACCCTACTCCCCTCTAAGAAAGTTACAATGAAATAGTTAATTTAATTTTTGATTTTCAGTGAGAGACCAACAGAAATTTTTTTAAAAATTGGTGATCTTGCCATGCCAATTGCTAATTAGTGTCATTCAGCTATGCCCATGTAGAAGCTCTGTACCACAGTAGAATAATAAAACTAGGTCATTGCAAACCATAAAGGGCCTTGTGGTAGATCAATCCCAAAGTAGCAAGGAATCTGAGACATCATCTAATATGATGCTTTCATTTTAAAGATCAGAAAACTAAAGCCCAAAAAGTTTGTTTGATTTGTCCAAAGTCAGACAGTGAGTCAATGGTGCAAATAAGATTATGTATTATAATTAATGAGTTAATTCAGAAACCAAGACAATTTTCAACGTTAACTTTTTCCCCAAAGGCTAAGACTAATTCAGTTTCTTTAAAAAATAATTCATACCTTCAGAAATTATATTTTTTATTTGGTTGATGTTTATTCTGTGTGTGTGTGTGTTTTGTGTGTCACTAAAGATCAGAAGTGTCACCAATTGATTAGAAGGGTCACACATCAGAAAAGATTCTTCTTTCAGTTTTACTGATACTTTTGAATAGTTTAAATCTATTTCAATTCTCCTTGAAATCTACATGCATCAATCTGTATGCCAGAGACAAATGATATGCTCTTTCTTGCCTACATTATAGTGAGTTCATCAGCCGTAAAGGAATAGCAAGTGAGGTATGGTTTATTTCCTCTGCAGCCAAATGGATAATTTTAAGGTTTATTAAAATTATAATTTCAGTTTAAATGGCTGAATGAGGATGGTGGCAGTTTTCCCAGATGGTTTCTTTTAGTATCATATTTGTTACCACAAAAACGTCATAAATTACCTGCTGAAATTTTCATCATAATTATGATGGTAAAAGAATAACAACTTTTTTTCAAGGAATACAAAAAGGCAATTAATTTTGCCAAATAATTAAAACAGCAAGGAAGTAATGTTTATTTATATTACAAGTAATTAAATGAAACTTAGATGATAAGGTAAATTGTTTGTTATACTGTCACCAGTGCAAGAGTTAAAGTGTAAACATCAAATTGTTAATGTAACTATTTCTTTAGAGTAAATCTTACAGGATAACATACATATTGAGTTTGAGATTTTTTTTCAAAATAATTACATGATATTATTGGTAGTATGATGGTAAATTCTAGCGTTGAATTATCTAAAGTAGTACCCAGTTCCATCAATAGTTTGAAGAGATTTAAAAGTTAAAGAGCTGTTGCTTTCTACAGGGTCTGCATTGGCCTCCTCCTCAGGTGACTGGGCCCTGCGGCAATAGCGCCCTCTCGAGCCCTGAGGATTGGCCACCCTGAGCCTGCCTGGAGCAGGACTTTCTCCAGCGTGGTGTGGTGAAACACCAGCTGCTGTGAAGATATACCCTTAGATACGAACTGTCCGTTAATATGGTAAAAATACTTTTCGCGGAGGTGCGCCCAAGATGGCCAAATAGGAACAGCTCTAGCCTCCAGCTCCCAGCATGAGCAACACAGAAGAGGGGCAGTTTCTGCATTTTCAACTGAGGTACTGGGTTCATCTCACTGGGGTGTGTTGGACAGTTGGCGCTGGTCCGCAGGTGCAGCCCGACCAGCAAGAGGTGAAGCAGGGTGAGGCATCAACTCACCTGGGAAGCTCAAGGGGGAAGCGAATTCCTTTTCCTAGCCAAAGGAAATTGAGACACACAACACCTGGAAAATCGGGTAACTCCCAACCTAATACTGTGCTTTACCAAGGGTCTTAGCAAATGGCACACCAGGAGATTATATCCCACACCTGGCCCATAGGGTCCCACGCCCACGGAGCCTCCCTCATTGCTAGCACAGCAGTCTGAGCTCTAACTGCAAGGCAGCAGCAAGGCTGGGGGAGGGGCGCACACCATTGCTGAGGTTTAAGTAGGTAAACAAAGCCGCCAGGAAGATAGAATTGGGTGCAGCCCACCACAGCTCAAGGAGGCCTGCCTGCCTCTGTAGAATCCTCCTCTAGGAGCAGGGCATAGTTAAACAGAAAGCAGCAGAAACCTTGGCAGAGGTAAATGCCCCTGTCTGACAGCTTTGAAGAGAGCAGTGGATCTCCCAGCACAGAGGTTGAGATCTGAGAACAGACAGGCTGCCTGCTCAAGTGGGACCCTGACCCATGAGTAGCCTAACTGGGAGACATTCCCCACTAAGTGCAGACCAACACCTCACACCTCACACGGCGGGGTACACCTCTGAGATGAAGCTTCCAGAGCAAGAATCAGACAGCAACACTCACTGTTCTGCAATATTCTATCTTCTGAAGCCTCCGCTGCTGATACCCAGGCAAACAGGGTCTGGAGCAGACCTCAAGCAAACTCCAACAGAACTACAGCTGAGAGTCCTGACTCTTAGAAGGAAAACTAACAAACAGAAAGGACACCCACACCAAAACCCCATCAGTACGTCACCATCATCAAAGACCAAAGGCAGATAAAACCACAAAGATGGGGAAAAAGCAGTGCAGAAAAGCTGGAAATTCAACAAATCAGAGCGCATCTCCCCTGCCAAAGGAACGCAGTTCATCGCCAACAACGGAATAAAGCTGAATGGAGAATGACTTTGACGAGTTGAGAGAAGAAGGCTTCAGTCGATCAAACTTCTCAGAGCTAAAGGAGAAACTATGTACCCAGCGCAAAGAAACTAAAAACCTTGAAAAAAAAATGGACGAATGGATAACTAGAATAATCAATGCAGAGAAGACCTTAAAAGAACTGAGAGAGATGAAAACCATAACACGAGAACTATGTGACAAATGCACAAGCTTCAGTAACTGACTCGATCAACTGGAAGAAAGAGTATCAGCGATTGAAGATCAAATGAATGAAATGAAGTGAGAAGAGAAGTGTAGAGAAAAAAGAGTAAAAAGAAATGAACAAAGCCTCCAGGAAATATGGGATTATGTGAAAAGACCAAATCTACGTCTGAATGGTGTGCCTGAAAGTGACGGGGAAAATGGAACCAAGTTGGAAAACACTCTGCAGGATATCATCCAGGAGAACTTCCCCAACCTAGTAAGGCAGGCCAACATTCAAATTCAGGAAATACAGAGAACACCACAAAGATACTCCTCGAGAAGAGCAACTCCAAGACACATAATTGTCAGATTCACCAAAGTTGAAATGAAGGAAAAAATGTTAAGGGCAGCCAGAGAGAAAGGTTGGGTTACACACAAAGGAAAGCCCATCAGACTAACAGCAGATCTCTCGGCAGAAACTCTCCAAGCCAGAAGAGAGTGGGGGCCAATATTCACACTCTTAAAGAAAAGAATTTTCAACCCAGAATTTCATATCCAGCCAAACTAAGTTTCATAAGTGAAGGAGAAATAAAATCCTTTACAGATAAGCAAATGCTTAGAGATTTTGTCACCACCAGACCTGCTCTACAAGAGATCCTGAAGGAAGAACTAAACATGGAAAGAAACAACAGGTACCAGCCATTGCAAAAATATGTCAAAATGCAAAGTCCATTGATGCTAGGAAGAAACTGCATCAACTAGTGAGCAAAATAACCAGCTAATATCATAATGACAGGATCAAGTTCACACATAACAATATTAACCTTAAATATAAATGGACTAAATGGTCCAATTAAAAGACACAGACTGGCAAATTGGAAAAAGAGTCAAGACCCATCAGTCTGCTGTATTCAGGAGACCCATCTCACATGCAGAGACACACATAGGCTCAAAATAAAGGGATGGAGGAAGATTTACCAAACAAATGGAAAACAAAAAAAAGCAGGGGTTGCAATCCTAGTCTCTGATAAAGCAGACTTTAAACTGTCAAAGATCAAAAGAGACAAAGAAGGCCATTACATAACGTTAAAGGGATCAATTCATCAGGTAGAGCTAACTATCCTAAATATATATGCACCCAATACAGGAGCACTCAGATTCATAAAGCAACTCCTTAGAGACTCAAAAAGAGATTTAGACTCCCATACAATAATAATGGGAGACTTCAACACCCCACTGTCAACATGAGACAGATCAATGAGACAGAAAGTTAACAAGGATATCCAGGAATTGAACTCATCTCTGCAGCAAGCAGACCTAATAGACATCTATAGAACTGTCCACCCCAAATCAACAGAATATACATTCTTCTCAGCACCACACCACACTTGTTCCAAACTTGACCACATAGTTGGAAGTAGGGCACTCCTCAGCAAATGTAAAAGAATAGAAATTATAACAAACTGTCTCTCAGACCAGAGTGCAATCAAACTAGAACTCAGGACTGAGAAACTCAATCAAAACCACTAAAATACATGGAAACTGAACAACCTGCTCCTCAATGACTACTGGGTACATAACGAAATGAAGGCAGAAATAAAGATGTTCTTTGAAACCAATGAGAACAAAGATACAACATGCCAGAATCTCTGGGACACATTTAAAGCAGTGTGTAGAGGGAAATTTATAGCACTAAATGCCCACAAGAGAAAGCAGGAAAGATGTAACATTGACAACCTAACATCACAATTAAAAGAACTAGAGAAGCAAGAGCAAACACATTCAAAAGCTAGCAGAAGGCAAGAAATAACTAAGATCAGAGCAGAACTTAAGGAGATAGAGACACAAAAAACCCTCCAAAAAAATCAATGAATTCAGGAACTGGTTTTTTGAAAAGATCAACAAAATTGATAGACTGCTAACAAGACCAATAAAGAAGAAAAGAGAGAAGAATCAAACAGACACAATAAAAAATGAGAAAGGGAATATCACCACCGACCCCACAGAAATACAAACTACCATCAGAGAACACTATAAACACCTCTACACAAATAAACAAAAAATCTAGAAGAAATGGATAATTTCCTGGACACTTACACTCTCCCAAGACTAAACCAGGAAGAAGTTGAATCCCTGAATAGACCAATAGCAGGCTCTGAAATTGAGGCAATAATTGTTAGCCTACCAACCAAAAAAAGTCCAGGAGCAGACGGATTTATAGCCGAATTCTACCAGAGGTACAAGGAGGAGTTGGTACCATTCCTTCTGAAACGATTCAATTCAATAGAAAAAGAGGGAATCCTCCCTAACTCATTTTATGAGGCCAACATCATCCTGATACCAAAGCCTGACAGAGATACAACAAAAAAAGAGAATTTTAGACCAATATCCCTGATGAACATCGATGCAAAAATCCTCAATAAAATACTGGCAAACCGAATCCAGCAGCACATCAAAAAGCTTATCCACCATGATCAAGTGGGCTTCATCCCTGGGATGCAAGGCTGGTTCAACATACACAAATCAATAAACATAATCCAGCATATAAATAGAACCAAAGGCAAAACCCACATAATTTTCTCAATAGATGCAGAAAAGGCCTTTGACAAAATTCAACAGCCCTTCATGCTAAAAGCTCTCAATAAATTCAGTATTGATGGAACGTATCTCAAAATAATAAGAGCTATTTATGACAAACCCACAGCCAATATCATACTGAATGGGCAAAAACTGGAAGCACTCCCTTTGAAAACTGGCACAAGACAGGGATGCCCTCTCTCACCACTCCTATTCAACATAGTGTTGGAAGTTCTGGCTAGGGCAATCAGGCAAGAGAAAGAAATCAAGGGTATTAAGTTAGGAAAAGAAGAAGTCAAATTGTCCCTGTTTGCAGATGACATGATTGTATATTTAGAAAACCCCATTGTCTCAGCCCAAAATCTCCTTAAGCTGATAAGCAACTTCAGCAAAGTCTCAGGATACAAAATTAATGTGCAAAAATCACAAGCATTCTTATACACCAGTAACAGACAAACAGAGAGCCAAATCAGGAATGAACTTCCATTCACAATTGCTTCAAAGAGAATGAAATACCTAGGAATGCAACTTACAAGGGATGTAAAGGACCTCTTCAAGAAGAACTACAAACCACTGCTCAGTGAAATAAAAGAGGACACAAACAAATGGAAGAACATACCATGCTCATGGATAGGAAAAATCAATATTGTGAAAATGGCCATACTGCCCAAGGTAATTTATAGATTCAATGCCATCCCCATTAAGCTACCAATGACTTTCTTCACAGAATTGGAAAAAAATGCTTTAAAGTTCGTATGGAACCAAAAAAGACCCCACATTGCCAAGACAATCTTAAGCCAAAAGAACAAAGCTGGAGGCATCATGCTACCTGACTTCAAACTATATACTACAAGGCTACAGTAACCAAAACAGCATGATACTGGTGCCAAGACAGAGATATAGACCAATGGAACAGAACAGAGTCCTCAGAAATAATACCACACAGCAACAGCCATCTGATTTTTGACAAACCTGACGAAAAGAAGAAATAGGGAAAGGATTCCCTATTTAATAAATGGTGCTGGGAAAATTGGCTAGCCATAAGTAGAAAGCTGAAACTGGATCCTTTCCTTACTCCTTATAAAAAATTAATTCAAGATGGATTAGAGACTTAAATGTTAGACCTAAAACCATAAAAACCCTGGAAGAAAACGTAGGTGATACCATTCAGGACATAGGCATGGGCAAGGACTTCATGTCTAAAACACCAAAAGCAATGGCAACAAAAGCCAGAATTGACAAATGGGATCTAATTAAACTAAAGAGCTTCGGCACAGCAAAAGAAACTACCGTCAGAGTGAATAGGCAGCCTACAGAATGGGAGAAAATTTTTGCAATCTACTCATCTGACAAAGGGTTAATATCCAGAACCTATGAAGAACTCAATGAAATTTAGAAGAAACAAACAAACAACCCCATCAAAAAGTGGGCAAAGGATATGAACAGACACTTCTCAAAAGAAGACATTCATACAGCCAACAGACATACGAAAAAATGCTCATCATCACTTGCCATCAGAGAAATGCAAATCAAAACCACAATGAGATACCATCTCACACCAGTTAGAATGGTAATCATTAAAAAATCAGGAAACAACGGGTGCTAGAGAGGATGTGGAGAAATAGAAACACTTTTACACAATTGGTGGGACTGTAAACTAGTTCAACCATTGTGGAAAACAGTGTGGTGATTCCTCAAGGATCTAGAACTAGAAATACTATTTGACCCAGCCATCCCATTACTGGGGATATACCCATAAGTCATGCTGCTATAAAGACACATGCACATGTATGTTTATTGCAGCACTATTCACAATAGCAAAGACTTGGAATCAACCCAAATGTCCATCAGTGACAGACTGGATTAAGAAAACGTGGCACATATAAACCATGGAATACTATGCAGCCATGTAAAAGGATGAGTTTGTGTCATTTGTAGGGACATGGATGCAGCTGGAAACCATCATTCTCAGCAAACTATCACAAGAACAGAAAACCAAATACCACATGTTCTCACTCATAGGTGGGAATTGAACAATGAGATCACTTGGACACAGGAGGGGGATCATTACACACCGGGTCCTGTTGTGGGGGAGGTGGAGGGATAGCATTAGGAGATATACCTCATGTAAATGACGAGTTAATGGGTGCAGCACACCAACATGGCACATGTATACATATGTAACAAACCCGCAGGTTATACACATGTACCCTAGAACTTAAAGTATATAAAAAAAAAAGTTAAACAGCAAATAAGGATAGAGATATTTGCAACAGATCTAAGAAAATGTACATATACTAAATGATTAATTTCTAAAAGCTCAACGTTTCTACTCAAGGAAATTAGGCTTAAAGCAAGATATCCTTTCACCTGTCAAATCAACAGATTTTGAGAATAATATTATTGAATGCATAAATGTGATAATATTTGTCTGATTAAAGCAGTACCCTCAATGCTACTAGAAAGAATAAATTGCCGCATCTTTTTAAGAAGAAAGTTTAGATTGGATGCTGTGGCTCACGCCTGTAATCCCAGCACTTTGGGAGGCGGAGGTGGGCAGATCACCTGAGGCCAGGAGTTCAAGACCAGCCTGGCCAACCCCATGTCTACTAAAAGGAAAAAAATACAAAAATTAGCTGGGTGTGCTGGTGCATGCCTGTACTCACAGCTACTCAGGAGGCTAAGGCTGGAGAATTGCTTGAGACTGGGAGGTGGAGGTTGCAGTGAGCCTAGAATGCGCCACTGCATTCCAGCCTGGGTAACAGAGTGAGACTCCATCTGGAAAAAAAAAAAAAAAAAAAAAAAAAGAAAGGAAAAAAATTAGCTTGGAATATAAGAAGTGTCACCTTTTGACAGTGGTATCAGTGGCGATCTGTAGGTTTTAGAATTTTAGATGCCTGTTATTTTCCTCTGTGTACATTTCCATATTTTGCAAACTCTCTACAGTGGGTACTTACATAATTTGTAGTTAAAAGCAAACAAAACCCAGTGTTTTAAAGGCAATTAGGCTTCTACATTTTGTCCTATAAAGTAGCAGGGTTGAAGATATTTTTTTCCAAGTTGGAGAAAAAAGAAACAGAAACTCGCCAACTCTAAAATCATTACTAGTATTTGAGCTTAACAGCGCTCACCCACTTTCTTCTTATAGTACTTTGTCCCTGAAAAATGTTAAGGACCTATTTTCTCTAACATGTTCATGAGTAGCTCCTTTTCTTCCCTTCTCTGCCTTTAATATTCTCCTTATCAACAGTCATTTCTAAATAGTCCTGTATTGAAGGTATTTACAAGGTATTAGTAAGAGATATGAAATCCTGGCTCAGACCCCCATTCCCTGCTCCATAGTACTCTTAATTATGTTAGAGAGGTAGGATTTACAATTTAGAAAATAGCATGGTAGGTTTCAAATGAGTGGTACATTACAACTTTTACTTCATCCCCCAATAATGTATTTTAACGTGATGCAGGTAACTCATATGCCTTTTCAAATTAGCCTCAGAACACATGTTGTTACTTATGACAACTTTCTGTGGAAAAAACTTCTGTCAGATCCAAACACCATAAATACTTATCCATTCCATCAGTAATTGGTGGGTTTTTAATCTCAAAAATATTTTGAACTGCAAAATTGATTTTTTTAAAAAAATCCCTTTTTTAGTTACTGGAAAATTGACAGCTATGTCTGTGGCCTGCTCCAGTGTCTGTGTCAAGTATAGGTACGTATTTTTGCTTCAACTTTTGTTCAACTCTTTTGGCTCCCAGCTTTGTTTCCATTAATTTGCCTCAAGTTTAAATTGAGCTCCCGTATTTATTTTATGTGTCTTTATAAACCACATTAAATCCTTCCTAAAGAATATAATATTGTGGTACTTATTCAAGATGGATAACTAGAAGCAGCTAGCGAATTCTCTTCCATGGAGATGAATCAAAATAATGAATAAATATTCGCAGTTTGAAGAGATAGCCTGAAAGGACACTGGAATTCATCAGAGAAGTTAATGGGAGTCACAGAAAGCAGAATGAAGCCAGGCAGCCTGCTGACCTGGGATCTGCATAGAGTGGGAAGAAGCTCCCTGACACAGGGAAGGAGTGAATGAGTGCTCCACGCTCCCACCATGGACTTTCAGAATCCTAGCTACAGGAGCCTCTTGAACGCACCTGGGCCTCCAGTCTAACACAGGGAGCTGCCTGGAGATCATGCAGAGGCTTTGCCTGAGCCTATGTATATGTCATTCCACAGGTCTTTGATGCCTGAACAGCTGCAGACCTATGAGAGCTGCTGCCACCTTGATAGGGAAGGATCTAAGGGTGGGGGGGCAGGCACTTTCGCATGCCCCAAAGACTGATACCACTGCCACTGTCACAGTATAGAGTAGCAAGCCGACTGTGTGCCTCACAGTTGCTTGTCTCTGCTGCTCCTGCTAGGAGAACCTTCTACGGGGGCCATTCTGGCTATGACCTGGTGTGTTTTTGAGATCTAAGCCTGCAGAGGCCTGTGATCTGCCCTGGGCATCCTGCTACCATCACCACAGCTGCTGCCACCACTGCCAAACCAGAAAGGCAGCATGGAGACTGGACATCTTCTTTTGCCAGACAAAAGATACCGCCTGCTCCTATGAGCAGGGCACAACTGCCTGCCTCCACTGCTCCTGCTTATAGGGGCCTATCATCCCAGGTGACAGGCCTGCAGTGCAGCCACCGTACCCCCACCTGAATATTTCAGCTGTGGCCTGGAACCCTCCTAAGAGCCCAGCCAGTAGATGCCTGTGCTCTCTCCCTGGCTGCTGCCACCTGAGGGTTCTGCAGCTGCCTGAGCATTCAGCCTGCAGCCATCTGAGCATTCTGCTGGAGGCCTCTGGGCCAGCCTGCCCCTCCTATCATAGCCAGCACTTGAACCCTAGGGAGCTGAGATGTCTGTTGATCCAGCCGTGGTCCAGACCCTCTAGGGCGCAGGCATGCCATCCAGAGAGCCATGTAGGGACCTGAGGATTGGAGAATTGCCAAACCTAATCCACCATCACTGTCACCTAATCACTGTCTGTGTTGGCTGATGACATGATGTTACACTTAGAAAACCCCCAAATCAAGTACTGTATGTCCTCTCTTATAAGTGGGATCTAAACAGTGGGTTCACATGGACATATAGAAAGAAATAATAGACACTGTGGACTCCAAAAGGGAAGAAACTGGAGAAGGGTGAGGGTTGAGAAATTACCTATTGGCTACAATGTTCACTACTTAGGTGATGGGTATACTAGAAGTCCAAACCTCACCACTACACAATATATCCATGTAAGAAACCTTCATCTGTACCCCCTGAATTTACAAAAGTAAAAAATAAAAACGTGTGTTTACAGGAAGAAGAAGAAGGAGGAGGAGGAGGAGGAGAAGGAGGGGGAGGGGGAGGGGGAGGGGGAGGTGGAGGAGGAGGAGGAAGAAGAAGAAGAGGAGGAGGAGGGGGAGGGGGAGGGGGAGGTGGAGGAGGAGGAGGGGGAGGGGGAGGGGGAGGTGGAGGAGGAGGAGGAGGAGGAAGAAGAAGAAGAAAGAAGAAGAAGAAGAAGAAAGAAGAAGAAGAAGAAGAAGAGGAAGAAGAGGAAGAAGAGGAAGAAGAGGAAGAAGAGGAAGAAGAAGAAGAAGAAGAAGAAGAAGAAGAAGAAGAAGAAGAAGAAGAAGAAGAAGAAGAAGAAGAAGAAGAAGAAGAAGAAGAAGAAGAAGAAGAAGAAGAAGAAGAAGAAGAAGAGAGAAACTTAAGGTATCTTTGAAGCCAAAGAATTGAAGAAGAAGTAATGGGAAAAGCTATCTATTATACAATTCACCTTTTTTGACCACTTACGTGATTACATTCTGGAAAATGAAAAATTACAGGGAAACAGATCTATGGTACCAGAGTCTAGGGTTGGGGAGAGGTTTGTTAGAAAGGGATATGGTAGAATTTTGAGGGGTGATGGAATTATTCTATATCTTGACTGTAACTATGGTTACATAAGTATATGTGTTTGTCAAAAATCACATGACTGTGTACTAAAAGTGAGAATTTTACTATATGTAAATTATATATTATAAAATAACTTAAAACAAAGAAGGTGATATTAATAAATAAATAAATGGAAGTACTACAAGGATTACAGAAACATATCAGACAATTTAAGTTAACTTATGCTGTCATAACAAACTACTTCAATTTTTTGAGGACTCACAAACAAAAAAGGTCATTATTCATTCACACCACATGTTCATCAGGATATGCTTCAGCTAGGTTCAGTTTCATCTTTATTCTGAAATTCAAGCTGATTTGGGACACTGCAGATCTCACAGAAGAGGGAAGAGGGAAAGTGATGGCTTTTAAAGCTACTGCTCAGAACTGGTACCTATCACTTTCACTCATATTTCATTAGCCATGAAAACCTGATATGGTTTGGCAAACAACTGGCTATGGTTAATGAGATACAAGGTACCTATGAAAGCGATAGGTACCAAATGTGGCAGAGATGTGTACTCCTCCTACATGTAGGGACCACAGATATTTGAGGAGTAACAATCTATCCCATGGAAGAAGAAATAAGTGCGCTTTGGGGTTTTCGAAGAAGTCTACAACCAGAGGACGGGATATACAATGCAAAATGCTAGGTGTCATTCTTTGGTTTCTGTACCTGCAAAATGGGTATGATTATTTTGAAGAGGAAATGAAACTAAAACTTACTAAATATTCAATGAATATTGGTTCTTATCACTTGATTTTGTAGATTCACGGGAAGTCAAATGAAGGAGGAGGTAGGTAAGCATCTAAACTAAATACGTGTGAGACTGAACTTTTTGACTTTTGCTTCCAAGCTTCTTCCATCTGCAGTCTCCCCATCTCAGTGGATGACAAGTTCATGCTTTCAGTTCCTCAGGCTGAATCCTGGCAATTATCACTAACTTCTCCTTTTCTTAAGTCCCATACCCAATTTATCAGTAAATTCTGTCAGCTCTAGCTTGGAAACATATTCAGAACTCACGCATTTCTTACCACCTCCACTGCTACAACCCTAGCCAAAGTCATCAAAACATCTGCCTACATTGCCACAATTGCCTTCAAAATATTCTCCCTATTTTAGTTCTCCACATTGTATTCCCAATGTCAGCCAAATTTTCTTTAAAATGTCTAAGTCCCAACATGTCACTTTTTGCTCAAAACGCTTCAATGGCTCTCTACTGCACACAGAGTAAATCCCAAAATTCTTTAATTAACTTCTAACATCCTATATAATCTGATTCCCTTATCTCTCTGGCCTAATTTCTTACTCTGTTCACTTTGTTCACCCTCTGAACCCTTCCATGCTTCAGCCATTCTTGCTGTCCTTTGAATGTGCCAAGCATATTCCAACCTTTGGGTCATTGCTGTGGCTACTCCATGTGCCTGAAATGCACAGACAGCTAACACCTTCACCTCCTTACACCTTTGCTTGAATGCCATCATCTCATTAACACCTTATGTAACCCCATAATACCTAGGGAAGTCCTGCCTCACTTTTTCTACTTTGTCATTTTTTATGGCACATTTCACCTCCCAATGTACTGGATAATATGGTTATTTGCCACGTCCATTGTTTATTGTCTATCTCTCTCTGCGGAATACTTGTTCTATGAGTGCAAAGAGCTGTGTTTCATTCACGAATGTTTCTCAAGCACCTGCAAGAGCATATTACTTAGTAAACATTTTCTTGATTAACGAGTGTACTATTGTGGAGGTAATAACTAAAAAACTTTGGTGAGTGACTGGATATAGTGGAGTGGAGGTAGCATAACTTATAGGAAAGAAAGGAAGAAAATGAACAACTCCAAAGTTAAGTTTTAAGCCTGAAGGTTTGTCCCATCTTTTCTTCTGAAAAAAGTCATTGGTGTAGAAATCCACTGAAACAATACCTATTCATGTTTCAATTTTGTGACTCAACATTCAAGTTCATGCCTAATGGAATGTTACCCAATAAACTTGAATTTTGTAACTAAACTAGTTAGTATACACGTAGAAAAGACAGATAAATCTATTCCAAGATATTAAAAGAAAACTTAGAGGAGATCACTATAACTATGACTATAACTATACATAATATAACTGTGTAATTAGTGCATTAAATTTAATTATTATGTATAATATGGCTCATTAGACTGGTGACAGATCAAGATTTTAAAAAAAGGTCTAGAACACTCAGTTAAGGCAGAAAGCACCAGCCGGGCATGGTGGCTCAAGCCTGTAATCTCAGCACTTTGGGAGGATCTCAGGCAGATCACCTGAGGTCGGGAGTTTGAAAGCAGCCTGACCAACATGGAGAAACCTCGTCTCTACTAAACATACAAAACTAGCCGGGCATGGTGGCATGCGCCTTGTATTCCCAGCTACTTGGGAGGCTGAGGTAGGAGAATCGCTCGAACCCAGGAGGTGGAGGTTGCAGTGAGCTGAGATTGCACCATTGCACTCCAGCCTGGGCAACAAGAGCGAAACTGCATCTCAAAAAAAAAAGTTAGAGAAAGCACCTTGAAGTCTGTGGCCATACCTTGTACTATTTTACTCCTATTAGCACCAAACATATGACAGCACGCACAGTAAGAGATTAGAAAGTATTTATTGGTAGATTAGAAATGAATTAATTGCATTTTAGATATAGCTATATTGCAGACTTGACTTCAAGGCCAGATGTTCTCAAAGAGGCCAGTTAAATCACAAATCTAGAAATCTGCTGGAGTCCAGTTTATTAGCACATTTTTAATTAGTCATAGCAATTCTTTCCATAGCATAGCTTGCAAAGGACATTATATTAATCAAAGCCCTAGAAGAACACACATGACACATTGAAACTTGCTAGTAGAAGAGAGTTTAATAAAAAGGACAAAGTATGAAGGTGTGTACAGGGTTTATGGAAGAGATGCTGCAAGATATAGTGCAATTCCCCAAGAAGAGCATTGTTGGGGAGCTGTTATTACCCCTGGGTCTGAAGAACATGAGGAAAGAAGAGTTACTGAAACCTGGAGAAAAAATTCTATGGAGAAGGCTGCTTGGCAGGAGTTGTGGCAAATTGCCTGGAGGAATAAATACTGTGGACTTTTTTTACACATTCCCATCTGCTACCACCAGTGCCTCCCATTGGCTAAATACAACTGGAAGCCAAGGGCAAGAAAACCCATTGATGTGGTTTGTGGAAGTCCACCTTCCAAGGCACAAGACAGGGAGGAGAAGATAAAAAGGTCATCTGAATAGGCAAACGGAAAACACCCAGCACAGGGAAGAATCAATCCTTTCACTAAAGATGGTGAGAAGCTGTATTATAGCAATTCCTAGATCTCTTAATACAGTAGATTAAAATAATGTTTCCTTGACATAGACAAATGGACACTGACTCAATGTCAATGTGTGTGTAGAGTTCCTAGAAACTTTTATATACACATAGATTATATTAAATTGTTTTTTACAAGGATGATAAAAAGAGTATAGAAATAGATTTTTAAAATGATCAATTGAAAGCCAAGCGAAAGAACTTTTAAAAACATTTTATACTAGAAACAGATTATGAAAAACCTCCTTCATGAATTGCTTACGAGTTTGCATTTATACAAACTCCATTTCCCATTACTATAATATGAATATTTTAGGGCTAATTTTACAACTGCAGTTCCACTAATATGTTGCTTTATAATGTTTTCCATTAGCAGAACCCATTTTTTGTGAAATACATTGATGTATTTTAACTTTATTTTGTGTGATATAAAACCTTTTCATGTCCTCATAATCATCAGAATTTTATGTTTTATTTGTCAACCTGTTAAGTGTCCCTTAACTTGTTGATAATTTTAATTACTCTTAAAAGCTGTTTATTCTGATAGCTTTAACACCACACAAACTTCATTTTAAAAATTATGTTGATAAAAATATAGTGAGTGCACATATACTTAAAAATAAAACTATTTAAATTGTCTTTGGTAACTTGTAATTTTCTCCCTTGTAGGGCCTGTATTGCAGCAGCTAAATGATTGAAACTAAATTTCCAAGAACCCTGCTGCTGGAATCCACAATGAGAGACTCTTGCTTTGGACTTTGAAGGTAAAAGAGAAACTTTTGTGAAATTATTGCTTCTTCAGTAGTACTTGAGATGGGGATTTTGACAGATGGGAGGTTTTGCAGAAGTATTATCTAGAAAATTATCCACCTTAGTGCTGGAGGCAGCCTTGAGCCTCACTTGTGCTTCCAGGGGTTCCTGCAACTTCTGGGCTCCTTGAAAACTAGAAATGACCCCACAGTTTAGAAGTGGACTCTCTGACTTTCAGTTGTCCTTCCTTTCTTATGGATTTGTGGGCATCTACCTTTACTGTATTAAATGCTGTCCTACAAATATACTTTCCTGCTTGAACACTTTAAGTTGTTTCTGCTTTCCTGACCAAACCTAAACCAATACAAAACTTGGTTTAAAAAGGCAGTGAGGGGAGGTACTGCCAAACAAAAATATGTGATGCTACCAAATGGCCAAGTGATGAGATGTAAGGAAATTGTTTTGGGAGAGGCTGGAAATCTGGATATGCAATGGAAAAACCTTTAGGAAACTTTCACGTGTGATAACTCTACAGAGTAGAACATGAGTCTCAAAGAGCAATAGTATGCAGAAAAAGTTAATGTAACAAAGCTGAGGTTGCTATCTTTAGCAAGTCCTGACTGAAATTTTGGCCCTTACCTGGTGTCTGGGAACAGATTTCAGGAGGGTTCTCACTATTTCTTGATAGGAATGGCTTGCTGTGCCTAAAATATTCATGAAACAATATGGTTTTGCTTTCATTCAGGGAGATTGTAATTTTGGTATGTGCTAGTCAGAGGGTGCCTCCATGACCAGCCCTCATTAACAACTCTGGCCATTTAATCTCAGATGAACTTCTCTGCTAGACAACACTTCACATGGATTGTCACCACTTGCTGGGGGGACTAAGCACATCCAGTGTGAATCCACTGGGAAAGAACTCTTGGAAGCTTGCACCTGGTTTCCTCCAGACATCACCCCATGTGCCTTACATTTTGCTGATTTTGCTTTGTATTATCTCACTGTAATAAATCATAGCTGACTATATCCTGAGTATGATTATATCCTGAGTCCTGCGAATGTTCCTAGCAAATCATCTAAGATGGGGATGGTCTTGTAGATCACTAACACAAGTGGGCAATCACATTTCTCTCAGATTGTTGAACTGAGGTATAATTAAAGAATTTCACCCACTCTGACAGAAGAAAGTCTTCATGAATCCTGCCCAACTGACTCTGAATAACTCTCATTGGTTATGGACCAGTGACTACTGTCTGTCTCACATTCTCTTTTCTGAGTGGGGGCTTTTATTGCACTTATCCTGTATCTGTTCCATCATTGAAAACTGGGTGTCTTGTCTGTCAGGTTCTAACCCTCTCCCTATATGCTGTTTTGTGATGTTGTTGTTGAGACCCTGCAAATCACATTTTTGTGTTGCCAACTGGTTCCCTGGTAGGCTAAGTCAAAAGAGGATACTATCAGAAGACAAAAAGGCTTGAAGTGATGACAGGGACACTATAGTTCTTGTTTGTTTCTTGTTTCTGTCTGTGCCCTCCTCCAGCCTCACTTCTTTACCCTGGAAATGGCAGTCCATGCCATTGACAGCAGATTAATCAAGTTTGCAATTTTTCCAATACTTGCAAAACAAGCTTCATTGCAATTTCTCAAAATTATTGTTACCAGCTGAATTATATCCCTTTCTGAAAAGTCAGGGTCCTAACCCTACAGAACCCCTTCCTTCAAATTCACGGGGACCAGCATCAGCTGATCAGCTTCTCTTTTTTGAATTCTGAATTTCAACATCACAGGGCCTCTCCTCCAAGCTTCTAAATTTTGATAATTCATTTTTTTTCTCCTCATCCCTTCGGCCCTAGTGCTGGTAGCTTTTTCCCACAGTTGCTAGCTCTGTAACACCTCAGGAATTCTTTTTTGACCCTTAGTTCTTCAAAGACTAGTTATTAACATTTCATATTGAATTCTCACCTTTAAAATGGCTGGTGTGATTCAACTCCTGATTGAATCTTGACTTTGTATGGGTGGGGAAGGTCAAAAGTAAGGGTGGTGACAGTTTGTCTTATAGTTCATATGACCTGAAATCCCCCTTCTGGACTTAATCGAGAAGACCCCATCACCTAAAGATCCTGGACTATCCACCCGCTGCAGTGATTGGAAGAGACTTCCTGTTATCCACCTTGGAGAAATCTGAGATCAAGGTGTTGGCAGGGTTGGTTCCTTCTGAGGGATGTGACGGAGAAATGCTCCATGCTTCTCTCCTAGCTGATAGCTGCTGGTAATCTTTGTTGTTCCTTGGCTTGGAGATGTATTACCCTGATCTCTGAATTCAGGTTCACATGGTGCTTTTCCTGTATGTATGTCTATCTCCAGATTTCCCCTTTTTATAAAGACATCAATCATATGGAATTAGGGGTCAACCCTACTCCAGTGTGACCTCATCTTAACTATTAATAATTACATATATAAATGCTGTTTCAAAATAAGATTACATTCTGAGATACTGGGGTTCAGGACTTCACTATATGAATCCTCGAGAAAAGAATAACCCTGTTCAAAAGAATTTAGTGGCATATACACCCATGTTATCATATGCTCTTTTTTCTGTCTTCCTCTTGGATATCAAGCCCCAAAGACCTTGAAATATGAATGCTAAAGAAGCCTGGAACCCTAAGTGGTGTAGACGGCAGAATCCTAAACACCACCACATGCTTATGCTGATTGTACTCTTTGTGAACAACATGGAAACATCTATTATGTTAAGAGACTGAGACTGCATCTATCTGTCACAGCAGCTAGCATCACCTTAACTAATATTACTTTTAACTACATAGTTAAAAGCAATGATCATACACTTAAAATGGGTATCACAATTCCACCTACACTTTTATCTGTACGTCTGTGATAGTACTTTGACATTTGTATTATACTTATATATGCCTATTTCCACTCTAAGCAAAACTTTCTCAGAGTGCAGAATTTATATTTTTCATTACTTATTTCCTACGCTTTCTTGCACAATGTAAGCACTCAAAAATATTCGTTCAATTAAATAAAGGAAAACAATGGTCAAAGCAAACAGGAAGGTGACACTAAGACAGAGTCTACACTCACTGATTAATTGTGACTCTCTACCAAAACTAACCAATTTAAATAATTTTCATTAAATTAAAGCTAATAATTATAATTAAAATTTCCATTCGAAAGAATAAAAATAATTCCTGCATAAAAAGGCAAAGGCGGTAACAGGTATATGAAAATGTTTTCAACATCAGTAATCATCAGAGAAATGCAAATCAAAACCACAAGGAGCTATCATCTCACTCTGTTAGAGTGGCTATTATCAGAAAGACAAAATATAACAAATGTTGGAAAAAGGAATCCTTATACACTGTTAGTGGGAATGTAAATTAATACAGTCATTATGAAAAAGAGTATAGAGTTTCTACAGAAGTGAAAAATAGAACTACCTCATGAATCAACAATCCCACTTCTAGATATGTATCTAAAAGAGGTATCCACATCCCCCATGTTCATTGCAACATTATTCATAATAGCCAAGACCTGAAAGCAACGTAAATGCCTATTGTCAGGTGAATGAATAAAGAAAATATGACAGAATGGATATACAACATTTTTATATGTTGGAATATTATACATTTTTTATACAATGGAATATTATTCAGCCTTATAAAAGAAGGCAATCCTGCCATTTATGAAAGCATAGATGAACCTGGAAGACATGATTCTAAATGAAGTAAGCCAGACTCAGAAGGCAAATGTTGCATAATATTGTGCTTATATGTGGAATCCAAAATGGGCAAGCTCATAGAGACAGAGAGTAGTATAGTGGTTACCAGGATCTGGGGGGAGGGCGAAATGAAGAGATATTGGTCAAGGGATGCAAGATTCAGTTATGCAAGACTAAGCAGTTCTGAAGATTTAATGTACAACAATGTGGGGTAGATCTTAAGTGATGCTACCATAGAAAAAAGAAAAAAGAATGGAACAGATAGACTAGAACAGAAAAAGTCAAGTGGTGATAACTATCTGAGGTTATGAATATGCTAATTTGTTTGTGATGATTATTTCACAATGTATATGTATATCAAATCATCAAATTGTGCACTTTAAATATATATAATTTCTCAGTATTAAATATACCTTAATAAAACATTTTTAAGAAAGGAAGAAGTCTGATGAAAATTACTCTAAATAATTTCATCCGTCTACTAGGCTACACGGCTGATATATTAGTTGGCAATACTTAACACTGAAAGAGGGATCAGACACATACACATAATCCAAAGTCAAAGAATATAAGCCAAGGGATCAGAGGATAAATTTCTATCCTCTGATTTTTTAAATAAAATTTAAACTTTTAAATGTTTAAATTTTATTTTTGTTTTCTTTCATTCTATTTCCTTTATACCAAATTAAAAGAAAAAGTACTCCAATGGACATTTGGACATCTATAGGAAAGCACTGGTATAATTTCCTGAAGAAAAAAGTAAGGTCTAAACTGAACTCGTTTCAGAACTTAAAAATAAACCACCAGGCTGAGCACAATGGTTCATGCCTGTAATCCCAGCACTTTGGGAGGCAGAGGCAGGAGGATCACTTGAGTCTAGGAGTTCAAGACCAGCCTGGGCAACAGTCTATCTCTATGAGAAATACAAAAATTTGGTGGGCACCTGTAGTCCCAGCTACTTGGGAAGCTGAGGTGGGAGGGTCACCTGAGCTGGGGAGGTTGAAGCTGCAGTGAGCAGTGATGGCACCAATGCACTACCACTTGGGAGATGGAGTGAGACCCTATCTCAGTCAGTCAATCAGTCAGTTTGATCAATCAGTTAATCAACCGATAAGTAAATAAACTATCAGTCATTAATAAGAATTTTATATTGAGAAGTGCTTTAAAAGTTACTAAAAACACTCTTTTCTATATGAGAAGGATAGGCTTACATTTTAGTCCTATTTGAAAAAAAAATTCAGAAATTCTAGCAAAGGGAAAAACATTGTGTCTCTCCATAAATTGGTATATCAAAAACACCTTTTAGAGTTTCCCAGCCTTCTGCATGGTAAGAAATGATTGAAGTACAAACCGATTTGAGCCCTTGCATTTCCAGGGAATTTGGGGACACTATTCTAATAAACACTTATATGGTGAGTTGCTGGCAGGTCAGTCTAATTCAGCCATTAGTTTTGAGTATTCCATGTACTTAGAAAGAGAAGTGTGGTTGAAATGGTCAATAACATTGCCAACCTAAGACATTTTTTCCTTATTTTCTGCTAAAAAGCAGTACTAATTAGAAGACTCACATTGGCCTTGCATTATGTAATCATGGTTTTCAACACAAATCTAGGAAATTGAGTTTCTGAAAATAGAATAACAGAATGATGCCTTCTGTTCAAATAGATAATGGTCACTGGAATGATTTCCCAAGTAACAATTTTGATGACAATTATTGAATTGCACCCAAACTAACTTAAAAAATTCATTTGCCACAATATAAGGTGATATTATTGTGATGATAGCCCCAAAATAAGGGGTGTGGGGTACAGAAAAAGAAAAAAGATCAGATTGTAAGATATTAACATGGACACTTTCAGAAGGTAGAAAATGGAATGTAATACATTAAAATTGCATGGATTTAAACGCACCAGATCTAATTTAGACATGGAAAAGACAATATTGTGTCTGAATATCAAAGTTACTGCTATTTCTATTAATCAGGGCTACCACTTTTTCTGTTTCTGAAGTGAAAGGGTAGGAAGGTGAGTACACAGTAGTTAGAAAATATTTATTCAGTATTTACAAGAAGTAAAACGCCAGGAGAGGTTTTGAAGAAGAAAGATTCTTTACAAAAGGAAGTAGCTGGTTCTAGATTATTGATGATATCAACACCAATTATCTAAATAATGAATTTTAGTAAAATTCAATAAAAATATTTATGGACACTTTTTACAGGCACATGACTTTATGTAAGTCACTTGGGCTATTTGAACCTTGACTTTCCTATCTGTGGAAGGGGAAAATAATGGATAATTTACCTAAGTATCGGAGAGAATATAGGCACATTTTCCAAAATACTTTTTTTTTTTTTTTTTGAGACGGGGTCTCACTGTCCCCCAGGCTGGAGTGCAGTGGTGCCATCTCGGCTCACTACATTCTCTGCCTCCCAGGCTCAGGCAATCCTCCCAACTCAACCTCCTGAGCAGCTGGGACCACAGGTGCCCACCACCATGCCCAGCTAATATTTTGTTTTTGTTTTTGTAGAAATGGGGTTTCGCCATGTAGATTTCTTTTTGGAGTATAGTGCCCAAACTTCATAGATATATATATATCTCTCTCAAAATAATACTTATGGGCTCCTTCCTTCCTTCCTTCCTCCCTCCCTCCCTTCCTTCCTTCCTTTTCTTCCTCCTTTCCTCTCTCCTTTCCTTTCTCCCCTCCCCTCTGCCCTCCCCTCCCCTCTCCTCCCCTCCTTTCTGCTCCCCTCCCCTTCCTTTCTTTTCCTTCCCCTCCCTTTCTTTTTTCCTTTTTTTTTTTTTTTTTTTTTTTTCCCAACACGGAGTCTTGCTCTGTCGCCCAGGATGGAGTGTAGTGGCGTCATCTGGGCTCACTGCAACCTCCACCTCCCAGACTGAGCGATTTTCCTGCCTCAGCCTCTGGAGTAGCTGGGATTATAGGTGCGCACCACCACACCCCGCCTAATTTTTGTATTTTTAGTAGAGATGGGGTTTCGCCATGTTTGTCAGGCTGGTCTCCAACTTCTGGCTTCAAGTGATCTGCTCACGTTGGCCTCCCAACGTGCTGGAATTACAGGCATGAGCCATTGCACCCAGCCCTTTTTGGCTAATGTTTACAAAGAAAATATTTACATGCACAAGACTCACTAAAATTTTAACAAAATGATGTGTAGGAAAAATCTTAAATTATCTTCTGAATACAACTGTTAGACCATTAGAATTACATGCAGACATTTTGAAAACCAACCAAATATCAAAGGGAATATGCAGTATGTTTTCATACACATAAACAAATATATTTATTAGTGATCAATAATTTCTGGTTTAATCATTTTGCTTGTGTGTTACTTACACATAGACAATTTACTTTGTCTTATTTACCCTTTAGAATATTGACTAGGAGCTCTGAGTTGACAAAAAATACATTAAAATATTTCACATTATAGAAAAAAGGAAATAATTTTTCAGTTAGTATTTTGTGCAGATTTTCGTGTGTTACTGTCATCAAGCAGGTGATGCGATGCCTATATATCCAAAATACATTATAGAATTTTAGAGATGGCATGCTATCAAACTAGTAGGTGGCCAAAATATGTAAGGACTCTTAAAGCAAACCGTGACAAAAAGGAGAAAATAGATCTTTCATCACTATTTTCGAGAATGTTGCTAAGCATAGTATGATAGAATATTCACCTCCCAGAACTGTCATTAAAAGAAATCCAAGCTCAGAATTACATTTAAAAATAAAATATGCATATTTAAAGTCTATTTTGTCAAAAAACTATTTTTGATATCATTATAATGGATATGTATAATGTGCAAACGTGCTCTTTTCATGTCTGGAAATACATTGTACTCATGAAAAGTTGCCACATTTTTAAGACTATGGAATCTGTTGCCAATTTTTAGTATTATTGTGTATCTCCTATGAGTGCTAGACATCATATCAATAAACTAAACTCTCCCTTAGAACCATACAGTACTAAAAAACAGCTAAATATAATAAGTTAAATAGAGGCTCTCAGGCTACAACTGAATGGAGGTGGCTTTTTATTTTTGTAGATATATTCAAGATAACACTATCATTTATGTTTTAACACCATTCACTTATTTATGATTGCCTTAAGAAACGTTTTGTAACCGGGCGCGGTGGCTCAAGCCTGTAATCCCAGCATTTTGGGAGGCCGAGGCGGGCGGATCACGAGGTCAGGAGATCGAGACCATCCTGGCTAACATGGTGAAACCTCGTCTCTACTGAAAACACAAAAAAAATTGGCCGGGCGAGGTGGCGGGCGCCTGTAGTCCCAGCTACTCCGGAGGCTGAGGCGGGAAAATGGCGTGAACCCGGGAGGCGGAGCTTGCAGTAAGCAGAGATCGCACCACTGCACTCCAGCCTGGGAGACACAGCAAGACTCCGTCTCAAACAAACAAACAAAAAAGAAACATTTTGTGATACTTAATTCGTTGTGATATTAAATAATATTGGTATTATGGAAATGTGATTTTTTTAGTTATGCTATATAAAATTAATTTCTAATTATTTTAAATAATAACATTTTCCTCATTATAAAAAATGACATTATTTACTTAAAACCCTTTTGAAAATAGTGTGAAGAAATGCAGGTTGAAAAATAACGAATACTCTCAAGAGGTAAAAGATTATAGAGAGTCAGTTGTAGTAAGAACTCCAATATTTTTAAGACCCAAGATTGTGTGGTTTTCATGCTCAGTTTTCTCTACTCCATCCTTTGACATATTTATTTTCTTACTGCAAATTAGCCATTTGGAAATAATAAATATACATTATAGAATTTTAGAAATGGCATGCATTCAAGTTATAAATTTTAATCATCTCTATATTCCCAGGATGTATTCAGATCCCCAGAGTAGGCATCCAAAGCATGTCTGTGGGTAAATATATTAACTAATAAATCTAGTCAAGTATTTCCCAACCTCTTTCATGCCACGGAAAACAGGGAAAAAATATCATTTTACACAGCAATCTTGGATAAATATAGGAGGACACTCATGGCCAGAGGTCACTGGTCCAGACCCTGTCCTGCTGCCTCGAGGGCTGAAACCGCCAATACATTGACACACCTGAAACTCATTGGCTTGACAAGTAGAAAACACATCTGCTTTTTGTACAAAGCTATTTTATGGGTCAGGTGGAAACTGGAAGCTGGGAAACCAGTATCACCTTATTCATGTTGAAATAAAGGAAGAGTGAATCATCTGCATCAACTAGGGCAGAGGCTTCATCATGTCCAGCAAAGATTCTGCATTCCTTTCCTTCCAAGCAGTTTACACATGTGAAATGGAGAGCCTGAAATAGCAGTAAGCATCCATGGTTTGCAGTAGGCTTCTGATATGCAGCTATGACCACTTCTGCAATCACCTAGCACCTATATATTCGTTTTATAAATCAATGGTTTTGTAAATGAAACCAACATTATTAAATATTTGTGTCACTCCAACAAATGTGTATATGTGTGATACATTCAGTTTGTATATGATAAAACAAGATAGGAGTAATCGAATGATTTATACAAACTTCTCTAGCTATTTAGTAGCAGAAGAAGGACTGAAAGCCAAATCTTCTGAAACCCCAGTTGCAGAGATCCATTGGAAGACACACATATCAGTTATCCAGAAAAAAATAATGCCACTTCCAAAAGAGTTTAAAGCTCTAAAGCCTAGCTCTTAATTTGTTCTAAAGAAAATTTTACCACAAGCATTAGGATATACAGTGTATTTTTAAAACAAACTAATTAGTATTTTCAAAGTTGCATCCTTGTGTTGTATTCCTGTAAAACAGGCTCTTACTTATACCCAAATATATATGCAGCAATAACATTAAGTCAGAAATACTTTTGGAACTTCCTTGTGGCTACCTATTGCCTTTGATGCCTCAGTATACTAGTAGGATCTGGTTACTGATTGGCTTTTGAGTATCTATTTTAACCCTAGATATTAGATGAGATTCAACTCACACCCCACCACTATTTTGAAAACCTTATATACTTACCCAAATTAGATAATTCATTTCTGTGCCCCATGACTTTGTTACTGCTAAATTTTGGATTCTAACTGGCTATACAACGGAAAGAAAGGCCCTAAGCGAGTGAGAAAAAAAAAAAAATCACTTTTGGAATGCCAAGCAGCATTAGTGCCTTTTATCTTCTATCCTTTTCACTCCCTTAAGGATAAAACATAATATCTTATGTTCTAATTGGAATATTTTTGTCCAATTATCAGAAACATCAGTTTATCAGCAAAATAAGCACCCCTCCACCCTGCCACCCTGTCCCTGATTAATATTCATCTAACTTTATTGATGAACAAGTCCTAAACCATTAGTACCCTAAAATAACTTTTCACATAGGGGTGTTTCTTTACTGTGTTAACATTTAAATAACTTACTTCCTTAATATAATCATCAAAGACAAAAATCAACCCCAGAAATGCTGCCAAGTTTGCTGACGAATTGTGAATTATGTGTGTAGGTAAGGAGTAGAGCACTTACATAACAGGAACTAATCTATCAACAGTAACATCAGAATATTGTGGCAAGGGTGAGAATAAAGTGAATATGAACTAACTGATGAGGGGAAAATAAATTCATTAAGAAGAAACCAGTGGAACATCTTGAACCAGCAAAGTTCTGACTCTCGTTGCAAAAGAGAATTTCCTAATTCTCACACTACACCATTCTCCCTGTGTCAGTAGTAATCACACAGGAGTAGATATTTCAAGGAGTTAGTAGAGTATTTTATATTCAATCCTGAATTCAATGTTCAATATTTTGGACATCTTCTATGCATTTCAGAAGCTATTAAAGGAAACAGACAAAGGAGTGATATCAGCAAGATAGCGAAATAGATTTCTACTCCCATATCTCCACAGAAGCATCAGTTTAGACAACTATCTATGAACAAGAGTGCCTTTGTGGAAGTTTGAGAGTCCAGTGGTGAAGTTCTAGGACAATATTAGATCATAAAATCCAAGAACGAACTCATTGAAGGGAGTAAGATAACAGTTCAATTTTATCCAAACCACCCATTTCTCAAGGTGGCACAGCTCAGTGCCAAGAAAAGTCCCCTTGGCCACCAATTTCTCCCACTGGATAAAATAAGAACATAGGGAGTGAGCACTGGGTCCCTGAGCTGTGCAGGATGCTACCCAAGCAGCCCAAATTTTTATTATCCCATCAGAATACTGATGTGATTGTCATGACTGAGAGATTGGGAGAGGTTGGGAGGTGGAAATAGAGGCCACAGAACCTACTAACTACTCCAAGGACTTCATCAAGAAGCCTGCTCAATAGCTGCTTGGGATGCCTGGCTGGTGAACTCTCCCCAGCTGGCCCATGGACATTCAAATTACTTTAGGCTCCTCACTCCACCCAACCCTGGGCCAGCTCCCCTAGTGTGCCTTCATGGACAGCAAATGCAATCATCTTGCATAGACCACTGGCTCAACTATTTAGGATTGGGAGAAGGTACAAATGAACACTTCAGGGCACCATCTTAGGGAAAACAAACAACAGGCTCTCAGCCTTTGACATGGCTCTGCAGGATCAAGAGAAAGTATACAATCTTAAGAGTTCCCTTGAGAGAAGGAAATTTTTAACAAGTGGGCACATCTATAAAAAAGGTCTATGAGAGCCTCAGAATTATTAGATGGCCTGTGTGGTGAAAATGTTTCTCTCCTTAAGATAGGCAGTAAAGACTTAAATTCTTTAAATCTGAAAATGAAAGCACAACACTTCAAAAAACACACAAAAAAGTAAATATAACACCCAAAGGAACACAGTAATATTCCAGTAGCCAACTCCAAAGAAATGGAGATCTATGGATTGTGTGAAAATAGTTCAATGTAATTTTTTAAGTAAGCTTAGCAAGCTATAAGAAAACACAGATAGAAAACAGCAAAATCAGAAAAAAACAAAACAAAACAGCAAGTTCAATAAATAGAATATAAAGAATGAACCAATCAGAAATTCTGGAACTGAAGAACAATGAATGAAATTTTAAAAATTCAAGAGGAAATGCCAACAGTAGACTTTATCAATCAAAATAAGGAATCTGTGTGCTCAGAGATAAAGTAATATGAAAATATTAAGTTAAGTGAGAAACAAGATAAAAGAATGAAAAGAAATGAAGAAAGCCCATGGGATGTATGTGACACTATCATTAGAGCTGACTTTCTCATCATATGATAGCCAGAAGAAGAAAAAGAGGAGAAAGCTTATTTAAATAAAAATGGCTAAAATATTTCCAAATCTGGGGAAAGATATCAACCTGCACATACCTGAAGCTCGAAACCCTCCAATCAATTTCAACCCAAAGGAGATTTCACCAAAACATATTACAAATTATCAAAAGTCAAAGACAGACAGAATTTGGAAAGCGTGAAGAGAAAAGAAGTTGCTCACATACAAGGGAAACTACAAAGCTATTAGAAGATTTTTCAGCAGAAATTTTTCAGGCCAGAGTGATGATGTATTCAAAGTGCTGAAAGAGAAAACCTGCTAACTAAGTACACTTTACCTGGAAAAACTGTCCTTCAGAAATGAAGGAGAGATAAATACTTTCCCTGTAAAACAAAAGCTAACAGAGTTCATCACCATTATATTTGCCTTATAGGAAAAAAAGGGAGTTGTTCAAGCTGAAATGAAAAGATGTTAAGCAGTAACATGAAAGCATATGAAAATATAATACTCACTGGTTAAATAAGAATATAGTTAAATTCAGAAAACTCTAATGCTGTAGTGATTGCAAGTACATAATTTATATCTCTAGTACAGAGGTTAAAGATAAAAAATTTAAAAATAACTATAATAATTTGTTAAAGGATATGCAATATAAAAATGATGTAAATCGTGACATTGAAAACATATAATATATGATGGGAAAGTAAAGTGTAGAGCTTTTATATATGACTGAAGTTAAGTTGTTATTAGCTTAAAATAGACTGTTGTAACTACAGTTTGTTTTAGGTAAGCCTCATGGTGACCACCGAGCAAAAACCTATAATAGATACACAAACAATGATAAATCAAAGTATACCATCATAGAAAAATTATCCAATCACAAAGGAAGACATCAAGAGAGAAAGAAAGAAACAAAATATCTACAAGGCAGCCAGAAAACAATGAACACAATGGCAATAGTAAGTTCTTGTCAATAATTACCTTTAATGTAAATGGATTAAGTTATCCAATTACAAGAGACAGAGTGGCTGAATGAACTAACAATTTTCAAAGGACCCAACTATATGCTGCCAATAAGACACTCTTTCAGCTTTAGGAACACACATAAATTGAAGGAATGGAAAAAATACATTCCATGCAAATAGAAACCAAAATAGAAGAGGTACGTATACTTACATCAGAAAAATAGACACTAAGTCAAAAATGATGAAATGAAAAGAAAGTCATTATATAATGAAAAAGGGGTCAAGTAATCAAAAAGAAGTCAAAAGGGAAATTTTAAAACATTTTTGAGTCAAATAAGAATGGAAAAACAACATATCAAATCTTATAGGATGCAGCAAAAGGGGAAAGTTTATTGGATAAATACCTACACAAATAAAACAAAACAAAACAAAAAAAGCTTTCAAATAACCTAACTTTACACCTAAAGCAAACAAAAACAAAAAAGAAAAAACTATGCCTAAAATTAGCAGAAGGAAGTAAGTAGCAAAGATTGGAGTGGAAATAAATGGAATAGACAATAGACAAATGACAGAAAAAAATCATGAAACTTAAGATGGTTTTTGAAAAAAAAATAAACAAAATTGATAAACCTTTAGCTAGACTAATTAAGAAAAATAAAAGAGATGACACAAATAGATAAAACCAGAAATAAAAGACATTACAACTGATACCACAGAAATACAACAGATCATAAGAGGACTAGTTAGCAGTGAAATGTCAACAAACTGGATACCACAGAAAAAAATTGATAAATTACAGGAAATACACTAACTACCAAATTAAATCATGAAGACACAGAAAATCTGAGAAGACCAATAACGAACAAGGAGGCAAAATTAGAAATTAAATGTCTCCCACCAAAGAAAAGTCCAGGAACTGATGTCTTCACTGGTGAATTCTACCAAATATTTATCAAAGAATTAATAGAAATCTTTCTCAAACTCCTTTTTTCCAAAAAACAGAAGAGGAAGGAACACTTCAAAACTGATTTTACAAGGCCAGTATTACCCCAATACCAAAGTCAAGCAAGAACACAAGTAAAGCAAATTAAAGGGCAATATTCCTGATGAACATAATTGCATCGTGTTGCACCTCAACATAATACCAACATACCAATTCAGCAGCACATTAAAAGGATCATACACTGTAATAAAGTAGAATTTATCCCTAAACAGAGAAATCAATGTGATAAACCATATTCACAGATCAAAGGACAAATATATAATGATCTCATTAGATACAGAAAAAAGTCAAGAACCTCTCATGATAAAAACTCATGACAAATTAGCTATAGCAGGACTAGACCTCAACACAAGAAAAGTCATATGTCATAAACCCACAGCTGACATTGTATTCAATGGTGAAAAGTTGAAAGATTTTTTTTTTTAATCAGGAAAAAAGGTAAAAATGACCACACTTGCCATCTCTATTCAACATAGTACTGGAAGTCTTATCTAGAGCAATTAGGCAAGAAAAAAAAAATAAAAAAGCATCCAAATAGAAAAAGGAAAAGTAAAATTGTCTCTATTTGCAGGTGACATAATCTTATACATAGAAAAACTCAAAGCCTCCACCCAAAACCTGTTAGAACTAATTTTTTAAAAATCAGTAAAGTTGCAGGTACAAAATCAGCATAAAATCAGTGGCATTTCTATACACTAAAAATAAAGTATCTGAAAAAAATTAAGAAAATCTCATTTATGATAGCATCAAAAAGAATAAAATACTTAGGAATAAATTTAACCAAGGAGATGAAAGATTTGTACACTAAAAACTACAGAACATCAACAAAAGAAACTGAAGACACAAGTAAATGAAAAGACATTCTGCGTTCATGGGTCAGAATAATCAATATTGTTAAATTGTCCATACTAAAAGTGAGTTGCTGATTCAATCCAATTATCAAAATTCCAATGGCACTTTTCACAGAAACAGAAAAAAAAAATCTAACATTTTCATGGAACCACAAAAGATCCCCAAAACGAAAGCAATCTTGAGCAAGAAGAGCACAATTGGAGATGGGATACTTTCTGATGACAAGTAATATTACAAACGTACAGTAATCAAAAGAGTATGGCACTGAGATGGAAGGATCACTTCAGCCCAGAGGTTCAAGACCCGCCTGAGCAACAAAGCGAGACCTCATCTCTACATAAATTAAAAAGAAAGTAGCTGGGTGTGGTGGCCCATGCCTGTAGTCCCGTTTACTCAGGAAGTTGAGGCAGGAGAATCCCTTGAGCCCAAGAGTTCAAGGCTGCAGTGACAGATGATCAGGCCACTGAATTCAAGCTTGGGTAACAGGGTAAGACCCTGCCCCTCCAAAAAAAAAAAAAAGTATAAAACGGTATAAAACAGACACATAGGGCCGGGCGCGGTGGCTCACGCCTGTAATCCCAGCACTTTGGGAGGCTGAGCCAGGCGGATCACCAGGTCAGGATATCAAGACCATCCTGGCTAACACGGTGAAGCCCTGTCTCTACTAAAAATACAAAAAAATTAGCCGGGCATGGTGGTGGGCCCCTGTAGTCCCAGCTACTCGGGAAGCTTAGGCAGGAGAATGGTGTGAACCCGGGAGGCACAGAGGTTACAGTGATCCGAGATCGGGCCACTGCAGTCCAGCCTGGGCGACAGAGCAAGACTCCATCTCAAAAACAAACAAACAAACATATAAACAAAAACTCAGACACATAGATCAATGGAATGAGCAGAATAGAAGGCTGAGGAATCAACCCACGCACACATGGCCAACTAAATTACAAAGACCTGATGAGGAAATGACAGTCTCTTCAATAAATGCTGTTGGGAAAACTGGATATCCACATGCAAAATCATTAAAAAAAAAAAAAATGAATTCTTATTTTACACCATATCCAAAACTCAACTCAAAATGGATTAAAGACTTAAACATGTGATCTGAAACTATAAAACTCCTTAAAGAAAACAGGTGAAAAGCTCCATGACACTGGTCTTGGCAATGATCTTCTGGATATGATACCAAAAGCACAGACAACAAAAACAAAAATAAGTGGTACTACAATAAATTAAAATGTTTCTGCACAGCAAAATAGACAATCAACAAAATGAAAAGACAACTTTCACAATAGGAGAAAATATTTGCAAACCATTTATCCTATAAGGATTTAATATGCAAAATATACAAGGAAGTCATGCAACTCAATAGTAAAAAATAGAAAAAAAAAAAAACACAAAATAACCCTGTTAAAAAATGGCCAAAGGTCTTGGATAGACATTTTTTTCAAAGGCAAAATACAGATGGCCAACAGGTATATGAAAAGATGATCGACAACAGTAATCATCAAGAAAATGCAAATCAAACCACGATGAATGTGAGATCACCTCATGCTTGTAAGAATGGATATTATCAAAAAAATCAAAAGATAACAAAATGTTGGCAAGGATGTGGAGAAAGGGAAACTATATATTGTTGATGGGAATGTAAATTGGTACAGGTATTAAGGAAAACAGTAAAAAGGGTCCTCAAAAAATTAAAAATGGAATTATGTAATCTCACTGATGTATATATATCCAATGGAAATGAAATCAGGATCTTGAGATATCTACACCCCCATGTTACTGCAGCATTATTCACAATAGCCAAGTTATGGAAACAGCCTATGTGTCCATAGACAGATGAATGGATGAAGAATATGAGTCGTATACACACAATGGGTATTATTCAGTCTTAAAAAGGAAGAAAATCCAGCCATTTGTCACAACATAGATGAACCGGGACGACATGTGAAGTATCTTCTGTTTGTTTCTGAAACAGAAAACAAACACTGTATGATCTCACTTACATGTGGAATCTAAAAAGGTTGGACTCTTAGACACAGAGACTAGAAAGGTGGTTACCAGCAGTTAGGAGGAAAAGGGGAGATGTTGATCAAAGGGTAACAAACTCACAGTTATAGGATTAATAAGAACTGGAAACCTAAAGTCCAGCATGGTAACTATAATTAAAAAGTAATGTATTATATCCTTGAAATTTGCTAAGAGAGTAGATCTTAAGTATTCTCATCTCACACACACACACACACACACACACGCAAAGGTATTTAAGTGAGGTGATGAATATGTTAATTATCTTGATTGTGATAATTATATCATTTCACAATGTATACATATATCGAAACATCATGTAGTACACTTTGAATATCTCCAATTTTCATCTGTTATACTTCAATAAGTTAAAAAGAGGAAATAGTTTCTGCCCTCAGGGAGTTTGGATCCTAAATATATGACCTGTCAGCTGATGAAGACAAAGTAAGGTAAGGGGATAGAATGATGGGTTAAGGTGCACTTTTGGATAGAGTTGCCAAGGAAAACACCATATTAAGCAGGTGATGTACGAACAGAGAGCCCCCCAATGAATGCCATATAACTCTAGGGAAAGTGAATTTCAGGCAATGGGAATCAGTACAAAGGACCTGAGATGAGAAAGCACAGGCTTGTTTGTGGGACAAGGAGGAGGTCAATGTAACTGGAGTGTCACGAGTGGGAAGAACAGCAGAGTAGCAATGGTGGGGAGGAGCAGGGAGTCCTTATGTAATGCTGGGAAGGGAAGGCCCCTAGATTTTTTTTTCTAAGTGTGATAGAGAGCATTGGAGGGTTATGAGCAGGGCAGTGACACAAGTGCTTTACACTCCAGCAAAATTTTAAAGAAATTTTGCTCAAAATGGGAGCAGAGAAAGGGTAATAATATAGTAGGACATATATGGGATGAAAAAGGTTTGTTGAGATAGTAAATCATGCCTGTTTGTTGATGGAAATGACTTAATAGGAAAAAATGACTATACAAGAGAGACTGGCAAGTCTGGTGAGCTCTAATCAGTAGGTTGTTTCAGCAAGGCTGAAGCCACAGCATCCAACGCGCAAGTAGAGGGGTGGCCTCAACTAGAAACAGGGGCAATTCATCCACTCTTACAGAAAAAGGCAAACTACAGACAGACATTGGAAAATGAGGAGCTTACTTTTCATTGCTGTATGTTCTCAAAGAAATAAAAGCAACGTGATCAGCTGAGAATGAGCAGGGGAGAGGAAATTTGGGAAGTTTGAGGATCAAGGAAAATGTATAAAATAGCTGTCTAGGGGACTGAAATGACCTGGGGGAAGTAGGAAGGCAGCTGGACCACACTGAGATCCTGCCTTGTGTTGGTGATAAGTTTAAACTGTTACCCATCAGTGTGGTTGTGGATTGTTTTCCCCCAACATAGGCTGCACAGTTGCAGGGAAGAAGGGGTAGAAAGATGGGTTTAACTAGTTTTAAGGCTTGGGGCAAGAACTTCAGGAGAAAGGACCAAAGAACTGATGATGATTATAATGGCGAATCAGAGAATGTAAGACAGTAAAATGAGGATACCATGGTGGAATGGCTGATGAGAAGGAGATTGGGAAATGGACTGGAAATCCTGGCACAGTTCAAGTGAACTTGGATCATGCCTTAGAGAGTGGAAAGATGACTTGAATTCTGCACTAGAAAGTTAATAATAGGTCTTGAGAATGTTGGGAATGAAGTCTTTTGTATTGCAAAAAAAAAAAAAAAAAAAAAAAAGAATTAATGAGGAAACAAATGATCTCTCAGCAAGGCAAGCTTTACTTTCTGCAGAAAGGGTGCTACTCAGTCCCTGTCCAGCCATGAGAGCACACCGAACAAAGGAGAGAGAGTTATTTGTAGCTTGACACATCTATCCTAGTGCTGTGTCCAGTTTCCATTGGCTAGAATAGGACCCCACATTTTACACTTTACCTGATTGGCTATTTGTTTAAAACTTTCTTTTTTTATTTTATTTTATTTTATTTATTTTTTTTTTAATTTATTTATTATTATTATACTTTAAGTTGTAGGGTACATGTGCATAACGTGCAGGTTTGTTACATATGTATACTTGTGCCTTGTTGGTGTGCTGCACCCATCAACTCGTCATTTACATCAGGTATAAAACTTTCTTAATCAGGTAAGGGGAATAGAACAAAGAAAGAAAAAGAAGTTGTCCAGGGATAGTTTAGGAAGCATCTCCAAATAAGGAATGGCATGCAGTATGGGCTGGGGCTTGTCTAGTTCTGTTCAGGCATGTCAGAGCAAGCCAGGACAACTGATTTGGAGCATATATATATATACACACACTAATAGTGGATAGCAATCTTATAGTAAGAAATTGTGACTTTTCGTACTATAACTTTCCCATTTCTCACAAGAAGGTTCAAAACTCATTCAAAAATGCTGAGTAAATATGGTGATAAAGTCTTTCTCCTGAATCCCCAGTCAAGCACTCAGAAGAAACAAGCAAAAAAAAAAAAAAAAGGAAATAAACCAAAGAAAATATTGCTTCACTCCAATAAATACAATCATTACCACTGCTTTTTTGTCCCTTCATGGCTGATTTCAGTGAGTTTTAAAGTATGTAACAGCATTATGCTGCTAGAATGAAAACAAAATTTTACACTTCTCTTGATTTCCTGGTGAAAATTGCTTTCAACATTGAGCCAGCTGTAAAATATTCTCATCTTTGCATTTTCAACACAGATAATTGTCCTCAGTGGATCACTAGAATTTTTTCTTATTCCTGGTGACTGAAATTTCTTAGCCATGCTAAAAGATCACTGTTTGTTCTATAGTACTTAGCAAAATTCTCTTTTTCTGTGATTATTGAATCTTGACAATGGCGGTTTCCTTTCTCTCCCTTCTTTTCCTTCTTGTTCATTTTAAGTCTCTTCTCAAATTTTATGTTTTGAAAGATAATTTCAGCATCTAAGTTTTTTCTTAGCAGGTGGGTGAAGAACCCTACAACAAATGAATAAAAATTACATACAATTACCTTTAAGATTATGAACATAAAAACTTATACAAACATGCTCACTAGTCAAATTTGGTGAGATATGGTTATTAAGTACATTGGAGTGACAGTGAGGAAATTGACCACCTCTCTTCACCACCCAAGAATAAAAATTTGAAATAAGATGGTCTTCTGAAAATTGAATTATAGTCTGTACGTAATAAATGGACTAATTAAACATATGAGTGCAGAGTTCTGAGACCTCCAATCACAGTGGCTTATGTCTCATCAGAAAGGATGAAATAATTATAGCCAAGAAAGGTGAGCTCTAATCAGTATGCTGCTTTAGGCCTAAAGAAAAGCTATGCAACAGAGTAGTATACTATAGCACCTTGAAAAAAGGAAGCAGATTCTTAGTTATGATTCTTACCCCTTGTTGCAAAATCTGACAGCAAAATAGCAGAAACTTATCCTGAACATTGAAAGGGAACACTGAAGACAAACACACATATAAGATAAAAGAATTGAGGCGCCAAATACCTTTGTATATAGTTGCAATGGTGATCTCTTTCACCTTTTATGAAAAGTGTTTGCACTTTTGTAGCAATGAAGCAGTCAGCCAGTAAATTAAGCTTTTCCCATTTTTACAAAGGTAAACTTAGTATTATGTTTTCATAAAATATTTACATTATTTAAAAAACTCAAGATAACTTGAAATCACACAGTAGGCATTTAGATACCCATCACAATTAACATTACATTTTTTACCCCTCCTCTCCGTCACATTCTCTTTCTCATTCCCTTTCTCCTGCTCTTGCTCTCTCGCTCTTGCTCTCAGTTTCTCCCTTTCCCCTTATCTCTCACTCCTTTCTCCTTCCTCTTTCTTTCTCTAAAACTAAACTATTACATATATACCCATCCATTCTCTTTCCCTCTGTTTCCATACTCAGAAACAGTCTCCTCCATCCTGAAGTTATTCATTGTCTCCGTGTATGTTTTCATTCAATTACTAAAAATGAGTATCTCCATAAACAATGTATCCTGTTGCTTTATGTGTTTTTAAGATATACAAAAATTATATCATATTGTATGTATCCTTTTGAAACAACACATTATTTTTGAAATATAGAGAGATATTATTTTTGAAATACATCTAGAGAGAGGAACACACTTCTATCTAATCCATTCATTTAATTGCTATAGCATAATATTCAACTTTATAAATAAGTCATTTATATTTGGTCATTCCTTTCTGAGTAGCCAGATTTGGCAATCCTACCTCTTTTGGACAGTTACACCATTTCCACATTTTTACTCTTACAAGTATTGCTCTGTGAACTTTGCACCCATGAATGAGTTCCTTGAAAGTAGACACTAGAAAGATAATTGCTCAATTTAAGTATATGAACATTTTCTTATGCTAGGTATCATAAAATTGCTCTCGAACATACTTATCATTTTTATGCTAATGGCAATAGCCAAGTGTTCCAGTTTCCCCCATGCCTTCACCAATACTTAGTAATATTATTATGATTATTAAATTTGCCATTCTGTAGGGTATTAAAGGGTACCACATTGCCATCTTACATTGCATCCCCTTAGCTGTTAGTGTGATGTCCAGCATTACTTTTACGTAAGTGATGTATTAAGCAATTCTACATAATAATTGCACAGGCTGGCATATCAGTGTATTATGGTTCAGTATGTGAGCACTAATAATGATTGCAGGTGGAAGAAAGAGAAGATTGTAGTCTTTGAACTTCAAGCTGGAACAGCAAGTCTTGGAGAAGGTTGACTAAATGAGAACCCGAAGAAAGGAATGAAAATATAGTTGTGAAGACTCCTTCAATTTCCCTAACAAACTTAAAACGTTTGCATGAGAGTGTGAATGGTCTTTAATGAATTTCCTAGAAATTCTCTACTTTCATGTTGTAAAGAGAAGAATATTAGGCTTGTCTTGCATTGACTGATAAAATGAAGAATAATAATTAACCCAGCTAGTTGTGGGTGACAACAAACATAATGTTAGCTAGAGAGATACCTGAAGACAACAGTGGGTTGTTTACGGTTTAGCACAAATTAGGCTTGGCACAAATTAGGCTGTTTGTGTGTATCACATCAATGCCCCTGGCTCAGCCTCAGATCCATTCTGAAAAATCTCTTCTTATTAAAGCTAGTAAAACATGTCTGTATATAAGAGTCATGGAATAGACTTCTCTTGGGTAACAATTGAAAATCCTCTCAGATTTGCCTCTTATTGCCAACACTGCTGCAGAGACCAGGTCTGTAACTTAGGTGCAATTTGACCACACCTTACATGAGGCCTGGGTGGGAGACGTCTATGTCCTGTTCAGCCAGGGCCTTGTCTTACACCAAATTGTTAGACCCCTGAGGGAACCCTCCCCTCCCTCATGAACTTGCACCTTGGAGTGCAGGGAAGTTGATGAATCATGGGACAGCCCTTGAGCAATGATGATGGGATCTAATGGATAAATTTTTCTCCCTTTCTTTCCCCAGGTGGAATAATATTCTAGGAATCAATATGATCATTAAGGTGGATAAAAGAAGGAGAATTCAGCAAAGCAGACTATAAAGGAGATGCAAATGAGAAGTTAAGAAAACCAGAAAAGGGATGAAATAATTGAGGGAGCAAATTCTTAAGGGAATGGGAGTGAGATCCAGTAAGTGAGTGGAGAGGAAGAGCCTCAGTTGAATCAGGGAACCTGCATCCATTGCACCAAGATGAATGTTAAAGCATATGAGTACAAGAGTGAGGCACCTGGTAAATATGGCAGTGGAAGGATAAGTTTCTCTTCTAATTTCTTTAATTAACTCTGATAAATTTAAAGCAATGTTATCAGCTAAGGGGTAAGGAGAGGTAAGGTGTGTTTTGAATGTTTGAAAAGAGAAGAAATGTGTAATAGTTGATGGGAAATAGAAATCCTGAGAGTAGTCAGATGACTAGGGAAAGCATTAGAATTAGTGTTGGCAAACCCTGTCTCCTTATTTTTGTCTTTCCCCATGCACTACCCAATTTAAAGCAGACTTTTCCATAATTATTACAGTCTTAAACCCTGAATTCTTTGAACACATCAGTCTACTGTAGTGTTTCTCAAAGTTTGGTCCCTGGACCAGCAACATCAATCTCACTTGCTTGTTAGAAATGAAAATCTTGGGGCCTTCCCCAGACCTGAATCAGAAGCTGTTCGGGTGGGGTTAGGCAATCTGCCTTAAGAAACCCTCCAGGTGATTCTTATGTGAATTATAGGTTGCCATCCATGGGATTACTGTGCATCCTTATCTAATTTACCTTTACACAAATTGTCCAGGCACATTTGGTTTATAAAATTATCTTTTAAAATAAAATGCTATAAGATGAATGTAAGCTTTCATTTTAGAGTACATTAGAATCTAGAATCAGCCATTTTCTTTAAGTGATAAAGTCAAAATATTTACTAAAATACCAATTACACTACTTTTCAACCAAAGCCATTATAATTATTATGATTTGAGTTTGAGGGATTACAAAGTTTTCTATAAAATGTACAAAAAAATTCTATATGTGTTAACTGATGTGCAGTCTAATTTTTTTTAATTGCATTTTTAAGAACTGACAGCTGTTGGTTCACATTAGATTACAATATGGAAATTAATACTAGTTGCTAATGAAGCATAAGTTTGTCCAGATTTAGCATCAATGTTTTATTTTATATACTAAATATTTTTTGAGACAGAGTCTTGCTTTGTCACCCAGGTTGGAGTGCAATGGTACAAACACAGCTCACTACAGCATCGACCTCCTGGGCTCAAGAGATCCTCCCGCCTCAGTCTCCTGAGTAGCTGGGACCACAGATATGTACCACTACACTCAGCTACTTTTTTCTATTTTTTGTTGAGATGGAATCTTGCCATGTTGCCCACGCCGATCTTGAACTCCTAGGCTCAGGCGATTCCTCCACCTGTCTCCCAAAGTGTTGGGATTATCGGTATGAGCCACCATGCCTGGCCAAAGCGTTGATATTTTAGGCTGGAATTGAAATGAATTTATAAAACATAATAATATTGAATATTTTATTTCATCATTTGACTTTTTGATAAACTAAACTACTAATCACTTTATATGCTTTCCAATGCCATTGATACGACTACAAACAGAAAACTATTTTGAATAACTAGACGGATTCTAAAAACAATAAAAAGAACCATAATGAAGATAGGATTTTTTTTATCACCATCGAAATGCATATTAAAAAGAAATCTTTATTTCAATGACTCAATTTAAAGAGGTAATAAAGGTCTAATTGTACAGCTCTATTATTGGTAGTTATTGATGAGCAGTACAAAACTTATAACTCTAAAATGCTTCTTTTATTAGTCTCAGAAAAGCAGCTTAAATGTGGGAGTTGTTTGGATGCTACAGAGATTATCTTGATAGAGCACACAAAATTCTAGGCTGGGTACGGTGGCACACACCCGTAATCCCAGCACTTTCGGAGGCCAAGGTGGGAGGATCACTTGATCCGGGGAGTTCTAGACCAGACTGGGCAAAATGGCGAAACTCTGTCTCTACAAAAAAATACAAAAATTAACCCGACTTGGTGGCATGCACTTGTAGTACCAGGCTGAGGTTGGGGGATTACCTAAGCCCTAGAAGCAGAGGTTGCAGTAAGCTGAAATCCTACCCACTGCACTCCAGTCTGGGTGACAGAGAGAGAGACCATGCCTCAAAAAAAAAAAAAAAAAAAAAAGAAAAAAAAAAAATTCTACAAGAGCATCTCTCACAGTATACTAAAATGAAATGAAAGCTTGATTTGGTCAGTAATGAAAAAAATAGTGCTTGAGATTACAAGGTCATCAGTGATTTCCAGCTTCTTAACATTTTGGGCTTGCTGCAATCTAGTCTGTCTCTCTCAGTGTCTGATGTCCACCCAGGAATTATTCTTGCCACACATTTTAGAGAAACCATCAACTTAAACATATGTTAAATATTAATTTCTGTAAAATGAACAAAAGAGGCATGATTTTCGTCTTCTTGTAGTAAAATTAATGTGAGGAGTTTCCACTGCATTTTTTTCTGGGTTTTGTTTTACATTGTTCCTGTGTTCCCATCCTTTTCTTTGTCTTTGTCCATTTGATTCAATGACATTTGAATTTAAAATAAAGTTTTACCAGGATGGCATGACATGATAGTTGAAATTTGCTATTAAATACTCCAGTGATGGGCATAGGGGAGGAATCAGAGGATATAAATGAAATAAGATTTGACATTTATTGATAACTTGTGAACTTGGATTGATGGATGCATGGAAGTTTGTTACTCATCTATTATTATTGAATATGTTTTAAAATTTTACAATAAAAAATTTAAAACAAAGCTTAATTACAATTAATTTTGTTTGGATATCAAGAATTTTATTGCAGTCCTTGAAGTAATTGGAGGCATGCTGGAGTGTTGAAAAACAAAGATTCAGAATTAATATTGAAGATTATGAAACAAATTTCCACAGCTAAGAATTTTTTTAAAAATCTAGTAGTGAGTAGATAGCATAATAATCTTCCTAGAGATTGATAGAAAAATAGCACCAATTTTCTCATCACTTTCAATTTGTGATAATTACGAATAATTCCAAAGTCTCTCCAGGGTGTTTTTGGAGTGATTTGATATCCTAAATGAACCCAGCTTCAAGTACAGCCTGTTACTATGGGCAACAATTTAGATCTAGCCTGGGTTTTTGCCTTCTGCAAAGGTACTGCATCAGACCAGGGGTGACTGGGTATAAAAATGGTCTAATAAGACAAAGTTAAATTTTTGAGAGAGAAATATACCAATGAGATCAACAACTGAATTAAATCACAGAGCTTTCATAGACATCTTATCAAAGCACGACACATACAAACTTTAGAGTCATCAGGCCTGTGTTTGAATTCCTTGTCTACTTCTTACTTGCTGTGTCTCCAGGGATAACTTACTTTCCCTCCCATCTCTTGTTGCTTTTGTTTGTTTCTTTTTTCTGTTTTTACAGTTTAAAACTGGAATGATAATACATATCTCCAAGAGATGTTGTAAAGATTGAAAAAGATTTACAGATGTAACATTTCCGGGACATATTGAACATATAGCAGATAGCAATAATTTATTCTAACATGAACTATATGCCACTGTACTTGAAATAAACTAAGTTCTAAGGAGCTAAGTTCTGATTCTAAGACATCACTGGATGCAGGTGATAGGAAAGTTCTAGGCACTGCTCTAGATGCTGAAGATATCCCAGTACCTAAAAACATAAAATTCTGCCATAGAGCTCCTATTCTAGAAGACAAAGACAAATAATCGATGTTTCCTAAATAAGTGGGTATCTCAAGACCCTGTAAGTGGGCCCAAAACTTTTCCCAGAAAGTAGATTGAGACCTCTTCAAGACCCAACTTTCTGCACTATTATGAAAGAATTAAGTTTTGTCTCGAAGATTGTTTCACAAAAGATTTCTCCAAATTCCTAACTCTACTATTTAATTTCGAGCAGAATGTCTACTTGTTTAATCAGCTAAGATAATTTACCCTCAGGTATCTATATAAATAAGTAAACCTTTCAACTACTACCTTCTTTAGTGTAATTTGTCTAGGTGCCAAAGGTTCTGCTAAATGAAAATTAAAATTTGTCACTAAATGAAATGCATGAAATCAGACAAATGTGAGAAGGTTAAAATAAACTTTCCTATTTAACTTAAAGGTGGTAACCATTTGAAACCAAAATTTACCTAGTCACCAATGAATTTAAATATTATAATTGTTAAAACATTATATTTAATTACCATTATACATTAATGTATGTATAGTGGGCATTGTTTTATACACTGACCATGTATTAACTCTCTTAATCCCCACAAAGTCCTATGAAGCATATACTCCAACTATTGCAATTTTATAGATGAGGAAACCGAGGCACTGATGGGGTTAAATTATGCACTCAAGCTAAGTAAATACAAGTATTAAAGTTGTAGCCTAGAGTTTGTGCTCATAATCACTACCCTACGTGTTGTAAATATTTTTAAATTTTCTGTGTACTGTGATGTTTTGACAACTTAAAAAAAATCCTTTCGGGCAAGGAGATTGCTCTCAGATCTAGACAATTTTTAAAGATAACAAAGAACCTAGTCAGAACCATCTCTTTGATATGCGTGCAAACCAATTCTGAACTATACTTTCTTTATCTGGCCTTTACACCCCAGGAGGCAATATTTTCTCTGCCTTAAGAATCCCAGGGCTAGATGCCAGGCAAGCAGCGACCACCTCTATCATCCAAAGCACACCAAAATTATTCAAACCAGCTAATCCCAAACTGTTTGCCTGACCTTGCCTTGCCTTCCCCAGGAAACTTCCATACCAGTAGTGGTCTAACCCTTCCCCTTGCTTCTGTCCTCTGACCACCCTTGTGTCTTTCCTATGTAGCCCCACATGACATGCCTTCCTTCTGTGGGTATAATAACCTTTGTTTTCCTGAGCCTCTCCTTCTGCCTCTTCTTGTGGCCACACTGATTATCTCATAAAAGAATAGAAACCATATTATGTGTCCTTCCAGAAGATAAACAAATCGATTTCAACTGGTATATCTATAAATCACAAAGAAAGTATGTTTTAATTTTAATGTGATTTAAAAAAAAGATGTTGAAATTGTCTTCCGTGATGATGGCCCCTCAATAAGAGGTTGTTTTAGATGCATTCTTAAAGCACTTATTTCAGTGGTTTAGTAAACTGCTTCAAATTTAGTGTTTGCTTTATTTAATTAGAGTTTATTTTGTAAGTTGAGTATGGCAATCTAACCTAGAGAAACTTTCTCTCTCATTCAGAAAAGAATAAAAATTTTATTGAACATGTATTGTATGGTCACACTACATTACCTTATCTTATTTAATCCATAAGACAGTAGTAACAATCAGCAGAATTTCCTGTTTTTTGTAGAAGAAGAAACTGAGAACCAGGAATATGACCTAATTTGCTCACACTGCTTGGTGGAGCTCTCTGAACTTCTGATTCTGAGTGCTGCCCAATTCATGAATTGTTGTTTGCTCAAATAAACTGCTGAATTTAATTTGTCTGATTAAAGATTCATTTAATTAGTTTTCTATTAACAACAAGAATGTATGGAATATGTAAGGATGTGCAAAACAAGAACAATATTTAATTGATTAAGCTCTATTTCATTACTATCTTCCCTCTTTATCTCCCTCTCTTCCTTTCTTTCTTCCATCAATATTAGTTAAGCATCTACTCAGTAGCAGACACTTACAAATCTCTGGAAATTCTGAGGTAGTTAAATCTCATCATATCTTGTGCTTGTATCTGTACTTCTCTTCCTTCCTGCTAGAATGTGAACTTCAGGAAGGCAGGGTTCTTTGTTTTGTTCACAGATGATCACTGGTGATGCCTTTATACTATGCTTTAGTGACTTATTTCTTAAATAAGTGCTATAAACTAACTTCTGCGTTAGTCTCTGTTTCTGGCAATATTGAGGGTGGTTAAACATCACATCAATAGCTTCAGGGTACCCAATAGTATTCAGAGACAAGAGTCCTTTCCCATGACTGCCTTGCACAGAGTGAAAAATTCCTGGCTATTTATCTCTTTTCCTTCCTCTTCAGGACTTTTGCACAGAATCAACATTTTTTCATTAGTAAATGATTCTTAATATTTTGAGGGTCATTAATCATCTGATTAAAATTTTGGATCATCTTCCCCAGAAAATGCACATACCCATATAACATGCACACAAATTTGGCAATTGATTTCAGGGGTTCCATTGAACCCCCAAAGCCTCTGGACCATGGAACCAAGGTTTAGAAGTCCTAGTTTAAAAATGTAGCATATAATAAATAGAGAGACAAAGACATCAGAGTTTTATGCACACGTGCAAATATATACACATGCCAGAAATCTACTGTATGTTATTTACTTTCATCTCATTTTACCAAACTTCTCCTTTTTCTTAAAAGAACTAGGTTTTCTCCTTGAAGAAAGTAAAAGCACTCAATTTGTATTTCAACTTAGATATCTAAACATGTTAGAAACATAACTGTTAATATTTACTGTTAAAATTTGCATTCACAGCTGCTCTGATTGATGTGAGATTTATTTCTCATTGTCAATGTATGAAAGTGATATGGGATAAAGAGCTGTTTTCTGTTGTGCTGAACTCATTTAGCTTGAAGCTGTTTCCTTCAAAACTCCTTTGTCAGATACCGGTAAATAAATGCTGCAGGTATGCTTCTAGACTGATACTGCATCTGACACCCTGATAATAACAATAGTAACAACAACATAGTTACAACATGATAGGGCACTCCTGTTTGTCAAAGTGCCCTAATGTTTCCATGGTGACTTTTTCCCTTCTTCCCATGTTCAACCTTCCTAACTCAGTAATGGTAAAATGAAATGCTTTGATTTATTAATGACATTCTCCTTTTCCTTATTTGTTCTATTGTCTTTATACCTTTTCTCTGTTATTCTCTGTCTTTCCATTTCCCCATCTCATTCTCACATATCTCTTTTCCAACTTTCATGTGTATTTCCCTCACTTCTCAGCCTCAAATGTTATTTCTTTTGTGCCTTTTTCAAAACAGCAAGACTTTTTCTGATATTATATGTATATATTCTGAAGATATATATATATAAAATATGTATATATTCTGAACATATATATATATGTTTTTTCAGTAGATTTCCAATCATCCTAAAACCAGTTTAACTGGTAAGGTGACACCTCATTCATGAAGTCAGTTGTCATAGTGCCAGGACAACCTCAAATATGATCAAACTCAAATCCCTTTTCATGGAACACTACCCATGTTGTCATGACAACCTGTAAGACTTAGTTTAAGCGTCATTCCTACATGGAAGATCTTAAAGTACTTGGTTAAAATCAGGAACAATTGATAAGTTTCTGTAGATTTTCACACTTCAAATGAACTTCAAGCTTCCAAACTAAAAGTAACCAAACATGATAGCAATCTAAAGCATGAGCATTTTATCATCCTACTGAAAAAAATTGCTTGGTTGATAGATAAGATATATGGCAATGGAAATTGACTTACTAGTGATATTTTAAAAGCTACCTGGTAACTTGTGAATTGTTTTTACCTGACTAATATTTTAAATCTAGATGAATAATGATGAGATCTATGTAACTATGGAGATAGTAGTAAATTCTGAATTGGTGGGATTTATTTATTAAGTAAATCCAATAATCCTTCAAATAGTAATACATGATGTATATTAAATGTTAAACAAAAGAAGTTTTTGATTAGCGTAAAATTTTATATATTTTGAAAATTTATTTATTTTTGTAAATCAGTGAGCTCTTTAGTGGTGACTTCTGAGATTTTGGTGCACCCATCACCCAAGCAGTGTACACTGTACCCAATGTGTAGTCTTTTGTCCTTTCCCCTACTCCCACCATTTCCATGAGTCCCCAAAGTCCATTGTATCATTCTTATGCCTTTGCATCCTCATAGCTTAGCTCCCACTTATGAGTAAGAACATAAGATATTTGATTTTCCATTCCTAAGTTATTCCACTTAGAATAATGGTTTCCAATTCCATCCAGATTACTGTGAATGCCATTATTTCTTTTTTAATGTCTGAATAGTATTCCATGGTGTATATATATGGTATATATAATGGTGTGTGTATATATATATATACACACACACACACACACCATTTTCTTTCTCCACTCATTGACTGACAGACATTTGGGCTGGTTCCACGTTTTTGCAATTGTGAATTGTGCTGCTATAAACATGCGTTTGCAAGTATCATATTCATTTAATAACTTCTTTTCCTCTGGGTAGATACCCAGGAGTGGGACTGCTGGATCAAATGGTAGACCTACTTCTGGTTCTTTACAGAATCTCTACACTGTTCTCCATAGTGACTGTACTAGTTTACATTTCCACCAACAGTGTAAAAGTCTTCCCTTTTCACCACATCCATCCCAACATCTATTTTTTTTTTTATTATGGCCATTTTTGCAGGAGGCAGGTGATATCGCATTGTGGTTTTGATTTGCATTTCCCCTACCATTAGTGATACTGAGCATTTTTTCATATGTTTGTTGGCCATTTGTGTATCTTCTTTTGAGAATTGTCTATTCATGTCTTTAGTCCACTTTTTGATGGGATTGTGTTTTTCTCTTGCTGATTGGTTTGAGTTCCTTGTAGATTCTAGATATTAGTCCTTTGTCAGAGGTATTTATTGCTAAGGTTTTTTCCAACTCTGAGGGTTGTCTGCTGATTATTTCTTTTGTTGTGTGAAGCTTTTTAGTTTAATCAAGTTCCAACTATTTATCTTTGGTTTTGTTACATTTGCTTTTGGGTTCCTGGTCATGAAGTCTTTGCCTAAGCCAATCTCTAGAAGAGTTTTTCCAATGTCACCTTCTAGAATTTTTATGGTTTCACTTGTTAGATTTAAGTCTTTGATCCATCTTGAGTTGATTTTTGTATAAGGTGAGAGATGAGGATCCAGTTTCATTCTTCAACATTGGCTTGTCACGTATCCCAGCACCATTTGTTGAATAGGGTGTCCTTTCCCCACTTTAAGTTTTTGTATGCTTTGTCAAAGATCATTTGACTGTAAGTATTTGGCTTTATTTCTGGGTTCTCTATTCTGTTCATTTGTCTATATGCTATTTTTATACCAGTACCATGCTGTTTGGGTGAATATGGCCTTATAGTATAATTTGAAGCACTGGTTTTGTGTTGTTTGACTTCCAGCCAGGAGATGGCACTTTCAAGAGCACATCAGCTACAGTAGTATAGGGAGGATACAAGCTTGCCCTAGGGTCAAGCTGTGGGTGAGGCCATAGAGCTCCCAAGAGATTATGTCCTTTGTCTTCAGCTACCAGGGCAGGTAGAGAAAGACCCAGATTTGATCTTTCTACTTAGTCTTGCTTTGGCTATGTGGGCTCTTTTTTGATTCCATTTGAATTTCAGAATTTTGTCTAGTTCTGTGAATAATGATGGTGGTATTTTGATGAGAATTGCAATGAATTTGTAGATTGCTTTTGGGAGTATGGTCATTTTCACAATATTGATTCTACATGGGATGTGTTTCCATTTGTTTGTGTCATCTATGATTTCTTTCAGTAGGGCTTTCTAGTTTTCCCGGTAGAGGTCTTTCATCTCCTTAGTTAGGTATATTCCCAAGTATTTTATTTTTTTGTTTTTGCAGCTACTGTTAAAGGGGTTGAGTGTTCTTGATTTGATTCTCAGCTTGGTCGCTGTTAGTGTACAGCAGATCTACTGATTTCTGTACATTAATTTTGTATCGTGAAACTTTGCTGAATTCATTTACCAGTTCTAGGAGCTTTTTGGATGAATCTTTAGCATTTTCTATGATTATGTCATCAGCAAATTGTGACAGTTTGACTTCCTCTTTACCAATTTGGATGCCCTTTATTTGCTTCTCTGGTCTGATTGCTCTGGCTAGGACTTCCAGCACTATGTTGAATAGAAGTAGTAAAAGTGGGCATCCTTATCTTGTTCCAGTTCTCAGGGGGAATGCTTTCAACTTTTCCCCATTCAGTATAATGTTGGCTGTGAGTTTGTCATAGATGGCTTTTATTACCTTAGGGTATGTCCCTTCTGCGCCGATTTTTCTGGGGTGTTTAATCATAAAGAAATGCTGGATTTTGTCAAATACTTGGTTTTCATCTATTGAGATGATCATGTGGTTTTTGTTTTTAATTCTGTTTATGTGGTGTCTCACATTCATTGACTTGTGTATGTTAAATCATCCCTGCATCCCTGGCATGAAATCCACTTGATTATTGTGGCTTATCTTTTTTTAAAATTATTTTACTTCAAGTTCTAGGGTACATGTGCACAATGTGCAGGTTTGTTACATATGTATACATGTGCCATGTTGGTGTGCATCATTCTGAGCAAACTATGGCGTGGCTTATCTTTTTGATATGCTGTTGGATTCAGTTAGCTAGTATTTTGTTGAGGATTTTTGCATCTATGTTCATCAGAAATATTGGTGTGCAGTTTTCTTTTATCATTATGTCCTTTCTTCGTTTTGGTATTAGGGTGATACTGGCTTCACAGAATGATTTAGAGAGGATTCCCTCTTTCTCTATCTTTTGGAATAGTGTCAATAGAAATGGTACCAATTCTTCTTAGAATGTCTGATACAATTCAGCAGTGAATCTGTCTGGCCCTGGATTTTTTGTTGTTATTTTTGGCAACCTTTTAATTATCATTTTATTCTGGCACTCAAGAGCTACTGTTCAGATTCCTTTGTCCCTTGGGGTGCTCCCTTGATTTGGTGCTCTCCCCATTCCCCAAGGCATGATGGGGCTTCCTGAGAGCCAGACTGCAGTGATTGTTATTTCTCTTCTGGATCTAGCCACCCAGGAGAGCTACTGGGATCTGGGCTGGTACTGGGGAGTGTCTACAAAGAGTCCGGTGATGTGATTGGTCTTCAGATCTCTCAGCCATGAATACCAGAACCTGCTCTGGTGGAGGTAGCAGGGGAGTATTGTGGACTCTGTGAGGGTCCTTGATTGTACTGTTAAGTGCACTGGTTTTGTGTTGTTTGACTTCCAGCCAGGAGATGGCACTTTCAAGAGCACATCAGCTACAGTAGTATAGGGAGGATACAAGCTTGCCCTAGGGTCAAGCTGTGGGTGAGGCCACAGAGCTCCCAAGAGATTATGTCCTTTGTCTTCAGCTACCAGGGCAGGTAGAGAAAGACCCCCAGGTGGGGTCAGGGTTCAGCATGTCTGAGCCCAGGCTCTCCTTGAGCAAGACTTGCTGTGGCTGCTGTAGGGGATGGGGATGTGGTTCCCAGGCCAATGGAGTTATTTCCAAAGGGAATGATGGCTGTCTCTGCCACATCACACATGTCACTAGGAAGTGGGGGAAAGCTGGCAGCCACAGGCCTCACCCAGCTGCCACACAGCCCACAGCCCAAAAGGCCAGTCTCACTTCTACCATGCTCCCCCAGCAGCACCAAGTTTATTTCCAGGCAGCCAGTGAGCAGGGCTGAGAACTTGCCCCCAGCTACCAGCCTCCTAGCTGAGAAAGCAAGTGGACTCACAGTTCCTTGGCTGTCTGCGTTGTAGCCTGCGTTGGCAGTCCACCTCCTTCAAAGGGTCTATGGATTTCTCAGCTTTCCTGGTATGTTCCTGCAGTAGTTCTTGGAGCAAAAGTTCACAATGTGAGTCTCCACACGCTGCTGTGTCCACAGCTCCAAGTGGGAGCTGCAAGTTAGTTGTGGCTCCTATAGGCCTTTTTCTTTGTCATTTTATTGCTTCTTTACTTCTTGTGTATTTGTTTTTTAAAAAGTTTCAGTGATGTATTGATTCAGAAAGCTTTACGTGCCCAATTTTGTGATGTGAAAATCTTCTCTTTTCACTTTATTCATTTCTCTATAGCTACTATTTACACTGAATACTGAATTGCTTGCTGACAAAGCAAAAACTGTATTTTTTTCTCTTAAAATCAATTTATTAATTTCTTTATCATCTTTAGAATCTATTATATGTAATGAATTTTTTACAAATAATTCTGGTATGACTTTTGATTATTACCCTCCTTTTTTCCTGTTTTACAAATCTCAACTCAATCCCATTTCTGATCCATGGCATCATTTATTTGCCACTAATATGGAAGAATTGTGAGTCAAATAATATCCAATATATTCTCTAATAGCAAGCCCAATCTTGTGTTCCCAGGATCCCAATTACATAAATTTGGAGCAAAGCTATGAGACACTTCCTGGATTAGCTTCAGAGTGTCCGAAAACATACCTGAAATTGTGTGCAAAATTTGAACTGTATGTTCATATATGCATTTTTACTGGGAGAAGAGCTCATAATTTGCATCACAAAGAAGGTATTTCCAAAAATGATCAAGAACCACCACTTTAGGGCACAATGTGGCATTGCAGAGCATTCATAATGAGGTGGAAAAAGCTGATTTTGAGTCAGAAGAGCTGATTTTATATTCCAAGTTGTCACCATTAATAAAACACATATGAGAAATATATAGGAATTATGTACCCTACTGAAAATTTTGAATATGCCATTGATTGATAATACTGGAAAACAGTGAAGTCCTATTACAGGAAATTAAAAACTAAATGCAGGCAAAATCATTAATGGCAATTCAATTTAGGGTTTATCATTGATATAAATTAATTTCCACATAATATTCCTATAAGAACTGACAAGGAAGATGTTTTTAAAAGGAAGTATTGTTTCCAAATGGCAGAAATAGAAAGAAAACGAACATAAGATCTAGAAAGAAATGAATCACATAATATAGTTTGTGTTATAGATATTTGGATAAGTTATTACCTCTAGGTTATAAATTCCTTGAAATGGAAAACTTTAACAAACATCTTTTACTACAATACGTGACTAACACTGATTGTATTTAGAAGGTTATCAAAAAATCAATGGACATGCTGTATTTCCTATGTGATCTTGAAAATCAAATTAGGTGTTGTCTCTGTACACATGAACAAATTCTCCTGTGTGTGAAAACAACTTCTATTTAGAAAACGAGTTTTAGGTAGAGAAAATAAAAACAGCCGAAAACTTTGTAACGAACTACTTCAGGAGTATTTTAAACAGGTATCAAACCAAAGGAAATACCATCCCCTAAATTCAGTGCGGGGGAGTTCTCTGTGGATAACTTAAGCATGGAAGAAACAATAGATTTGCTAAAGGAAAAAAAGGTATGCGTAAGACAGTGATAAATCAAGATGGAAGCCAAGTAAACGTAATATAAATACATTTACAAATACAAAATAAATACTCTTCTAAAATTGTATTTATTAGAGGATTAAGCTAATGTTTATGCACTTAATCTAACACTGAATGTAGAAATCTACCCAAATAAGTTAGTTTGGCAGTAGACTTTTTCCCCTTGTCTCAAGTGGCATGGATTCCAGTCAACTATCTCCAAGCATGTAGGGGTTTCAAGCACAGGCAAATGATTAAAATTACTTGAGGCTTGGTGATGGGAGTCGAAGGGGACTCTCTGAATACTGTTCACACCATTTGCTGTAAGAATTTGTCTCTAACAGGTACTTGATGGCTTCTACATATAGTACTGTGTTAGAGACTGGTGATATAAACAGTTGTCAGCTGTGTCACAAAAACCAGCATGACCCAGAGTTAGGAAGCAATGAGAACACAATTTACTAAATAGGGTTAAGCAAGATATTGGCCTTGTGGCAGCCAGCACATATTGGGTGGTTGACTCAGGAACTGAGTCAGACTAAATTAGTTCTCAGTCTGAAGAGGAGGAAAACTGAGAAAAAACATGGTAATGTTGCCAGAGTGTTCCAGCTCAGGCGTGACAATTCAAGTTAGATAGATAGATAAATCTGGCTAAGATAGATAAATACTTGCTTGATCAAGTGGACTGCTTTAGAAAGTGAGAAAATCACAGCAGAGCAGACCAAGGAATAAGAGCAGAAGGCAGCTGTTCAGTAACCAGGGCAAGAGAAGGTAGGTTTCTGTATTAAAGCTTGAGGTTAACTAACATTCCATGCAGTGTTTTTGAAGAGGAATAATGATACCCAATAAAAGCCTCCTTTGTCTTAAAGGAACCACTTCATAAAGGTGAGTGGGGCTTTTATTCAAATTTCTAACTGTCACAGCCCTTGCTGTCATGAAACTAGTTTTAGAGACAAGATACACACACAAAAGTCCAAATAAAAAAATGTTACTGTGTTTGTACTGCATATAAGCTATTGGGCTAAACCTTGTAGAGGATGCAACGATGAGACTAACATAGTAGCAGCCCTTCAGGATTTTACAGTCTAATAAAAGGATAAGTATGAAGACTAAGTTCGCAGTTTTAAAGGATAAGTGGAAGGTGAGTGGAAGTAAGTGTGAGGTCAGGTCTAAAATGACAGAATTGTGAACTGCTAGGGAACTGTGGTAGCACTTAAATCACACTGGCAAACAGTACTTAAATACAGGATTAATCATCTCAAGCAAATATTTCCTTCTGGGAAATAAAATTCCTGCCAATAACAGGATCTAAAAAGATCACCCATTTAGTTAAGTGGTAGGAAAACCAGTGTTGTTGACATATCACTATAGCCACACCTGCACCCCCCAAAGCCCCCCCAAAAAAGACACCTAGGTAGAAAGTGTGAGTGCACTTGTGTATATATGTGCATAGTCCTAAAAACCGACAGTTTTTCTTAATTACCTCTATTCCTAGTCTCATTATTCAAAAGAGGTTTTTTAACCTCTAATTTTAAAAGAATATGTAATTTGTTATATATTTGCTTCCAATTACTTTTATTTCTTTTTTCTGGAGTGGAAAAAAACTAAGTTCAATATTCACAGATTAGTATTATTCCTAACCGTTCTTCTCTTTCACCAAAATTCTTAAATAAGTGGCATATAAAAAAATGCCAAGTAAACTCAAATAGGTCATTTACACATTAAAAAATTGTGTATAAATAAATTATAAATTCTAAACATAAATTGTACTTTCCCACTTGTTTAGACTGCACTAGTTAACATATACTACTAAACATAGTGACAACTTGGTAAATGTGATATTTTTAAAATTTCCAATTAACTTATTCTGAAGTATGTCCTAAAGGAATTGATTTTACCATAGAATCTCAAGAGACTTTGAGTTCAATTGTTCAAAAAAAAAAAATACTTTCTGATGAATCAGAAATGATGAGTGTGGTAATAAAGAATTATGAAAATTTGAAAGAAAGCAAAATTATTTTAGAATACTTAATTATATGCCTAAAATATTCAAAAACTCAACTGAAAAACTGTGGATTAGATAAAAAAGAAGAGGAGTTACAAACCATGCTAACCACACTGACTGGGAAGTTCAAGAATTGTCAAGTGAGCCCGTGTGGCTCTCAGTGGAGGACAAACACCATGCTCATGAGTCTTCATGCAGTCAGTTCATCAACCCTTTGCATGGTCAGTATCTTGGTACATTTTTCACTGGTATAACAAAACATTAGGTTGGCGCAAAAGCAATTGAGGTCTTGGCATTACTTTCAATGGCAAAAACTGCAATTCCTTTTGCACCAACCTAATACCTACGAATGGGTAATTTATAAAAGACAGAAACTTATTTCTCACAATATTGGAGGTTACGAAGTTCAATATCAAGGCTCTGGCAGGTTTGGTTGTCAGGTAAGGGCTGCTTTCTGCTTCCAAGATGGTGCCTTGTTGTTGCATTCTCAGGAGGGAAGAAATGCTGTGTCCTCGCATGGAAGAAGGTGGAAAGTGCAAGCTAATGGTGAAGCCTCTTTTATAATGGCCTTAATCCCAGTCATGAGGATGAGGAGCCCTAATAACCTAATCACCTCGTAAAGGTCTCACCTCTTTATACCATCACATTGGCCATTAAGTTTCAACATTTAAATTTTGAAGGGGGTATATTCAAACCATAGCAGTCAGGTTGACTATTTTAGTTTTTAAATTACTTTATTCTTGGCCATATATTATTTATTTTATACCCATGATGAACTATTGATCAAAAACAGGAGGCATGGATGTTAAAAGATAACCACTTTAGGATAACTGTAGAAAAGTTGACATTTTCCCAAATTTACTCGAAGATTCATTCATTTATTCAACAAATATACAATAAATGACTACTATATATCAGGCACTATGCTAAATATTTGGTCTAAAATGAACAAAACAGACAGGATTCTTAATCTCATGGATTTTAGAATCTAGTTGGTGAGATAATAACTCAATATACAAATAAACATATAATTATAAACTCTATGATCCCTATGAGGAAAATGATTAAGAGAAAATAAGAGCAAAATTTAAATCAGGATTCATCTCTGGAAAAATAAATATTTAACATGAGATTAGAGTAATTAAAAATTATGAAGCATTCCAGGAAAAGAAATGAAAAATAGTTTGGTGCCATTGGGAATCAGAACAATATCATTGTGTCTAGTACTTGGCATCCAGAGGAAACTTGCATTTTGAGAGGTGGGCAGTGACAGACCATTGTTGTACCTGGTAAGAAATTAGACTTTTATTCTACTTGCAGTTGGAGCTACTGAACAGTGGAATAAAATGGTTTACACTTTCAATGATTATCATGACTTCTATGTGAAAATGTCAATAAGGTGACAAAGATGGAAGAAAGAACAGCAGGAGGCTATGGCTATAATCCAGAAAAAAATTTACCTTGGCAATTGCTCTAAGAAAGTTTACAAACTGACTTGGACTATGGTGCGGGCAGTGGTAATGGAGAGAACTGCATGTGATTGAGAAAGTTTTGGCAGTGAACTGGATACAATTAAGATTTGCTCATAAATTGGATATACAAAAAACGATAAATAAAAAGGTAATTTTTTTGTAGGCCTAATACTTGGGATAACCTTTGGCACAAAATAGATACTCAATAAATATTTTTTGGATAAATGAATGAAATTATTGTCCCATATAGCTAAATTAATGCAGGTATCATTCACTAAGAAAAGGAAAACTGGAGGCGTTACATTTTGGCAAACATTCAGTTTGATATGCCTGTTAGAACTCAGAGTAGACCATTAGAAATAAATCTGGAGCTCAGAAAAGAGGCCAGAATCTAAAATATGAGTTCATGAGTTACAGACATAGAGATGGTATCTAAAGCCATTGAGCACACAGAATGAGAAGAAAAGAGGTCTCCAGGCTGAGCCATGAGAAGACATAATACTTTAGGTATAGGTAAAAAAGAGGAATTAATAAAGAAGACTGATAAAGAGTACCCAGGGAGGAAGTTGACATCTGAGACAGTGCGACATCAAGGACACTAACATAAAGAGTGCTTTAAAAAGACAGTCAACAGTGAAAAATCTTAAATTCATTAGGTTTATAACACTGAGATCATTGGTGACCTTCGGCAGAGCAGGGTTTATAGAAAAACAGAGACTGATAATAAAATGGACATGGATTGAATGAATAGTGAAGGAAGGGTAAGGAAGTAAAAACTATATATATGGATAACACAATTAGAAGTTGAAGTTATCTGATTGAAATTCTTGCCTTGCCTATATAAATGTTTTTAAAACTCTAGAAATTAAATGTTAATAAGAGACACCGGCCGGGTGCGGTTGCTCACACCTGTAATCCCAGCACCTTGGGAGGCCAAGGAGGGCAGATTACTTGAGTTGGAGACCAGCCTGGCCAACATGGTGAAAACCTGTCTCTACTAAAAATACAAGAATTAGCCAGGCATGGTGGCACGTGCCTGTAATACCAGCTACTCGGGAGGCTGAGGCAGGAAGGCAGGATAATAACTTAAACCCCACAGGCAGAGGTTGCAGTGAGCCGAGATGGCACCATTGCACTCCAGCCTGGGTGACAGAGCAAGACTCCATCTCAAAAAAGAAAAAAAAAAAAAAAACTTACTAAGAGACAGTATAAGAATGATTATGTGTAGCTTTTCATCTATTGGGAAGAAAGGTTATTCACATCTAAAAACCATTCTTATTTCATTATTTAAGTACAAAGTTCAGAAAAACATTAAAATATATTTATTTTCTAAAAAATTTTTTAAAAAATCAAATCACAAATGCTATTTTTGTCTATTTTTGATGCTGTATCATGTTGAAAACAATAAAATCCTTAGGAGATGGAGGAACAAACATAGAATGACTGTATAGCGCAATGCCAGCCACTTGGCTGCTTGGGAGAGCTTGTCTTACTTAGATCATCACACACTGAGAAATAAACTTACTGAATATTTGAGATTTTGCTATAGTAGCTTAAACGACTGCAACTGACATACTGAGGTAAGAATAAAATATTTCTCATTTAACCATTTGCTTATAATTAAAATAGAAAAATAATGAAATAATTTCAAAATTCTACAGGGAGTTTACAAGATTTATATTATCATGAAATAGTTCAAAAGAGGGTTGGGAAATCTAACTCTGGAGGAAATGCCACAAATTTCCACTGCTGGGGTTTTTGAGGATGCTCTGGTTCCTGTCTTTTCTTCTAGCTCTCCTTTTCCTCAATTATATCCCCTATTTTTTTTTCTCATAAACTAGCTCAAGTTGGTTACTTATACCCACCCCTCAAGAAATTAAACCAATGTGTCTTGTTTCTAAAAGTAGTCAAAAAAAAAAAAAACACACATGGAAAGCCAGCATATTTAAAACAGTAGTCTTTGGAAAATAAAAAGAAGCCTAACATACTGAGTAAAGTGACAGCATTTGAGTTAATTTTAAAATTTTTCACACATGACCATACCAAATGAAAAGCATGAGAAATTGACCAGGGACTGAGGTGACACTGAGAACGAATTGGTTCGGTAAAGATGGTAAATTCATATTCCACTTCCTTCAATAGAGTTAACTTGCATACCAACTTTTTTATACACACCACCTCTAGTTTAAATTTTAATTGAAATGGAAAGAAACATTTTAAATCTGAACTGTCTCCTCTTACTCTTATTTTGTGGCATTTTGGTCAAAGTAAAGGCATATCTATAAATAAGAATGGACAAAATAGAATAACATTTTTTTGTGAGTTCCTTCTATTATAGCAAAAAAAGGGGGGGTTATGAGTAACTGAATCAAAAGTGTTTCTTGTGTAGTTTTAGAACAGAATAAAAATTGATAGAGTGGCTGAAAAATTAACCACTGTGTTATATTATGCCCGAATGCAAACACACACACACTCTCTCTCTCTCTCTCTCTCTCTCTCTCTCTCTCTCTCCCCCCACCTCTCTCTCTCTCCTATACTCTTTTTTTTTTTTTTTTTTTTTTTTTTTTTTTGAGCAGCAGCAAGATTTATTGCAAAGAGCAAAAGAACAAAGCTTCCACAGTGTGGAAGCGGGTTGCCTCCTATATTCAATTCAAAAGATTAGGTTGCTGGAACATAGAAGGTAGGAGTGGTACTTTGTCAAGATCAGACCAGACTTGGAAAATGTTGCCCAATTCTGGAAAACAAACTTTTGGCAGATATTGACAAAATACACATGGATGAGGAAGGGCTATGTTATATAACTGATACCCAACAGGTATCATTTAGCCTAGAAATGGCATTAAAAACTACCCTCAGACCTTTGAGAGACCATCACGTGAAGGTTGCCCATCTTCTCCTGCCCACAGCCAAGTGTGCAGGGTGGTGAAGCTAGAGTATACTATTAGGGCCCTTGGATCCTGGAAACAGTCACCTTCAGATTGAAGCATTTGGAGCTAATAGGAACAAAAACTTGTCAAAGCTTGGACTAACGCTGCTAGGTCACACAAACAATGTGTTAGTCTGAAAAAGCTAAGCCAAAACATGAATAAGAATAAACACAAATGTCAGATATCAAATAAAGTTAAAGATTAAAGATAAGAGTGTAGTAGAATCCCGGCTTAAAATAAGTTTATTATTTAGAACCAATTATCACTTTGCTGAAAGTTCTTTTTTTTTTTTTTTTTTTTTTTTGCTTCCAGAAAGAGGAGGTAAAGGAACTCCCCAGAGACTTAAAGGAATGCTTGAGCTCTGATGGAAGTAATTTAACACTTTTTATAAGTTACTAAGTACCAGGCACTTTACATGTATTACCTCATTTAACCCTCCACTGTTTTAAAGTTGCACACATTGTTCTGATTGTTGTTCTCATTTTACCGATACATTATACTGCCCCTCTACACAGCATTAAATGATTATGCATGACACCTGTGAGATGAACTTTCCCACAGCAGTACAGGCAAAGGCAAGTGTTGGATACACATAACCCTTTGCAAACGTTTTTGAAAATGGACGATGCTGCCTCAGGCTGAAGTTAGGTTTCCGTCATTTAGAAGGTTCAAGAATATCTGAGAGACATACAGAGTAGTTATGCATTAGGTTAGATGAGAAAATGTGTAAGCTCCTTTCCACTTTTAAGATTCTAATTCTATCTATAGAGTACAAGGAGTAAAGTGAAGCATTTAAGAGCAAGGAAATTAGGTCAAGGTAACCTGGATTTAAATCATATGTAATCCATCCAATACCAACTGTCTGATTTTGATCAAGTTGCATAATTTTTCTAGGCACCAGTGTCCTTATCTTTTTCCATGAAGAGAATGGTATCGACCTCGCCAGTTTGTGTATAAGATTATGAGAAACAACATAGATAATGTGCTAAGCACAGTACCTGACAAACAGTGAGCATCAATAATTGACAGCTGGTGTTAATGCAATTCCATGGATTACATATTTCTTAAATTTTGTTCACAAACAGAATACATTTTATGACATTTTAGTGATTCAGAGTTTCTGTTTCAAGATGAGTTGAACTTGACAAAAGATTGGGGCAATGAAGGGAAGAGAGAAGAAAGAGAAACAATACAGAAGACAAGAGCCCTATACGAACATTTTTTTTTTTAACTTTCATTTTAGGTCCGGGGGTAGCTGGGCAGGTTTCTTACATGGGTAAATTGTGTGTCGCTGAGATTTAATGTATTAATTATCCAATCACCCAGGAAGTGAGCATAAGATATGATAGTTTTTCAACCCTTGTTCCCCTCTGAGCTTCCCTCATCTATTAGCCCCTGGTATCTCTTGTTCCCATCTCTGTGTCTATGTGTACTTAATGTTTAGCCCCCTCATATAAGTGAGAACATGCAGTATTTGGTTTTCTGTTCTTGCATTAATTCACTTAGGTTTTCTGTTCTTGCATTAATTCACTTGCATTAATTCACTGCATCCATGTTGCTGGAAAGGGCATTATTTTGTTCTTTTTTATAGTTGCATAATACTCCATGGAGTATATTAACCACATTTTCCTTTTTGAGATAGGGTCTCACTTTGTCACCTAGGATGGAATGCAGCAGTGTGATCTTGACTCACTGCAACCTCTGCCTCCTGGGCTTAAGCAGTCCTCCCACTCTAATTGCCCAAGTAGCTGAGACTACAAGCGCATACCACCATGCCTGACTAACTTTTGTATTTTGTGGGGCAGAGATGGGTTATCTCCATGTTCCCTGGACAGGTATCAAACTCCTAGGCTCATGTGATCCACCCCACTGCCTTGGCCTTCCAAAGTGATGGGATTATACACATGAGCTACTATGCCCAGCCTTGTACCACATTTCTTTATCCAGTCCACCGTTAGTGGGCATCTACGTCGATTCCACCTCTTTGTTATTTTGAATAGTGCTGTGATGAACAAACACACACACACACACACACACACATCTTTTTGGTAGAATGATTTTTTTTTTCATTTGGGTATATACTCAGTAAGGGGATTGCTGAGTCAAATGGTAGTCTGTGTTAAGTTCTTTGAGAATCTCCAAACTAGTTTCCATAGTGGTTGAACTAGTTTACATCAGATATAAGCATTAACTTTGCTGCACAACCTCACCAACATCTGTTGTTTTTTGCCTTTTTAATAGTAACCATTGTGACTGGTGTGAGACGGTATCTCATTGTGGTTTTAATTTGCATTTCTGTAATGATCAGTGATGTTGAGCACTTTTTCATATATTTGTTGGCTGCTTGTATGTCTTCTTCTGAGAAGTGTTTGTTCATGTCCTTTTCCCATTTTTAATGGGATTTCTTGTTTTTTGCCTTGAATTGTTTAAATTCTTTATAGATTCTTGATATTAGACTTTTGTTAGATAGATTGTGAGTATTTTCTCCCATTTTGGAAACTGTTTATCTTGTTAATAGTTTCTTTTGCTGTGCAAAAGTTCTTTAGTTTATTAGGTCCTTCTTATCAATTTTTGTTTTTGTTGCAATTGCTTTGGGGGACCCAGTCATACATTGTTTGCCACGGCCAATGTCCAGAATGGTATTTCCCAGGTTTTCTTCTACAATTTTTATAGTTTGAGGTCATATATTTAAGTCTTTAATTCATCATGAGATAATTTTTGTATATGGTGAAATGTAGGGGTGCAGTTTCATTCTTCTGCATATGGCTAGCCATTTATTCAAGCACCTTTTATTGAATAGGGAGTCCTTTCCCCATCACTTATTACTGTTGATTTTGTCAAACATCAAATGGTTGCAGATGTGGGGCTTCATTTCTGGGTTTCCTATCCTGTTCCATTGGTCTTTGTGTCTGTTTTTGTATCATACCATGCTGTTTTGGTTACTGTAGCTTTGTAGTATAGTTTGAAGTTGCATCGTGTGATACTTCCAACTTTATTCTTTTTGCTTAGGACTGCTTTGACTATTTGGGGTCTTTTTTTTGTTCCACATGAATTTTAGAATAGCCTTTTCTAATTCCATGAAAAATGATGTTGGCAGTTTGATAGGAATAGCATTGAATCTGTAAATTACTTTGGGCAGTATGACCATTTTAACAATATTGATTCACTTTGGGCAGTATGGCCATTTTAACAATATTAATTCTTCCTATTGAAGAGCATGGAATGTTTTCCCATTTGTTTGTATTGTCTCTGATTCTTTCAACCATATTTTGTGACTTTTACTGTAAAGATCTTTTACCTCCTTGGTTAGCTGTATTCCCAGGTATTTTATTATTTTTGTGATTGCTGTAATGGGATTGCATTCTTGATTTGGTTCTCTGCTTCAATTTTACTGCTATATAGAAATGCTACTCATTTTCATATAATGATTTTCTATTCTAAAACTTTACTGAAGTCATTTATAAGTTCTAATAGCCTTTTGGCAGAGTCTTCAGAGTTTTCTAGATAGAATCATATCATCTGCAAAAGGAGATAATTTCACTTCCTTTCTTTCTAATTAGGTGCTTTTAATTTCTTTCTCTTGCCTGATTGCTCGGGCTAGGACTTTCATTACTATGTTAAACAGATGTGGTGGGAGTGGGCATCCTTGTCTTGCTCCAATTCCCAAGGGAAATGCTTCCAGCTTTTGCCTATTCAATAGGATGTTGGCTGTTGGTTTGTCAGAGATGGCTCTTATTATTTTGGCATATGTTCCTTCAATGCCTAATTTGTTGATTTTTTTTAACATGAAGAAATGTTGGATTTGATCAAACACCTTTCTGTGTCTATTGAAATAATCATATGGTTTTTGTTTTTAATTCTGTTTATGTAGTGAATCACATTTATTGATTTGCATATGTTGAACCAACCTTAAGTCCCAGGAATAAAACCTACTTGATTGTGGTGAAATAACTTTTGTATGTGCTGCTGGATTTGGTTTGCTCGTATTTTGTTGAGGATTTTTGTGTCTGTTTATCAAGGATGTTTCTCTGATGTTTTCTTTTTTCCTTGTGTCACTGCCAGATTTTGGGATCAGAATATGCTGCCTTTGTACAATGAGTTACAAAGGCATCCCTCCTCAATGATTTTTTGGAATAATTTCAGTAGGATTGATACTAGCTTTTCTTTTACATCTGGTAGAATTTGGCAGTGAATACATCTTGTCAAAAGCCTTTTTGGTTGGTAGCTATTTTTATTATTGATACAATTTTGGAACTCATTATTGGTCTGTTCAGGATTTCAATTTGTTCCTAGTTCAATCTTGGAGGTTTATGTGTTTCCAAGAATTACTCCACTTCTAGGATTTCTAGTTTGTGTGCATAGATGTGTTCATAATGGTTTCTAAAGTTGTTTTTGCCTTTCTGTGGGGTTGGTTATAATGTCATCTCTGTCATTTCTTTTGTGCTTATTTGGATCCTCTCTTTTTCTTCTTTGTTAACCTAGCTAGTGGTCTACCAATCTTGTTTATTCTTTCAAAGTACAAACATTTGGTTTTGTTGATATTTGTATGGATTTTTACATCTAAACTGTGTTCAGATCTGCTCCTATTTTGATTATTTTTCTTTTTTTGCCAGCTTTGGGGTTGATTTGATCTTGTTTTTTCAGTTTTTCCAGGTTCAATGTTAAGTTGTTAATTTGAGATCTTTCTTTTTTTTTTATTATCACTGCAATTTATTTTTTATTTACAATGCATTTTCACATTCAATTATTAAAGCATCTTAAAAATGACTCTGCAAGGGAAGCAGAACAGAGAGTAACCAGTTTTGTGGGTTCGAAAACAAAAAAAGACTCCCTTACCATCCCCACCCACACCGCATGCCCTGCTTTCACAGCTGGTTTGGCAGAGTATGTGCTTCAGTCAAGTCCCTTTGACCCTTTAATCCAGACTTATTTTCCGTTTTCATAGAATTCTCTTAGCTTTTCCCGGATTGTAGCAAATAAACCTAAAGCTCTAAAATGGCATAATTTGAGATCTTTCTAACTTCTTGGTGTAGGTGTTAAGTGCTATAAGCTTTCCCCTTAACACTGCTTTAGCTGTGTCCCAAAAATTCTGGAATGTTGTGTGTTAGTTTTCATTTGTTTCAAATAATTTATTGATTTATGCCTTAATTTTGTTCTTTACCCAAAAGTCATTCAGGGACAAGTTGTTTAATTTTCATTTTATTGTATGGTTTTGAGAAAACTTCTTGGTATTGATTTCTATTTTTATTGAACTGTGGTCCAAGAGTATGGTTGGTATGATTTTGACTTTTTTGAATTTGTTGAGACTTGCTTTATGGCCAAGCATGTGATCAGTCTTAGAGAATATGCCATATACAGATGAGAAGAATGTATACTCTGTTGTTGTTCGGTGTATAGTCTGTAGATGTCTATTAGGTCTAATTGGTCTAGTGTTAAGTTTAAGTCCAAAATATCTTTGTTAGTATGCTGTCTAAAGTTGTCAGCGGGGTATTGAAGTCTCCCACTATTATTGTATGGTTATCTATGTCCTTTTATAGGTCTCTAAGAACTTGTTTCATGATTCTGGGTGCTCCAACATTGGGTGTGTATATATTTAAGATAGTTAAGTCTTCTTATGGGATTGTACCGTTTCTCACTAGGTAATGCCCTTCTTTGTAACTTTTTATCATTGTTCGTTTAAAGTCTGCTTTTTCTGATGTATGAATAAAAAACCTTGCTCTTTTTTCCATTTGCATGATAGATCTTTCTCTATCCCTTTACTCTGATTATGAGCGTCATTACTTGTGACAAGGATTTCTTGAAGACATCATACAGTTAGGTCTTGCATCTTTATCCAATTTGCCATTCTATACCTTTAACTGAAGGCATTTATAGCATTTACTTCCAAGGTTAGTATTAACATGTGTGATTTTAATCTTCTCATCATGTTGTTAACTGACTGTTATGTAGACTTGGTTATGTAATTGCTTTATAGCATCAGTGGGCTATACACTTAAGTGTGTTTTTGTGGTGGCAGGTATCTTTTTTTGTTTCCATGTTCAGCATTCCCTTAAGGACCTCTGAGTAAGTAAGGCTGGTGTAGTGGTAACAAATTCCCTTAGTATTTGCTTATCTGAAAAGGATTTTATTTCTCCTCGCTTATAAAACTTACTCTGGTGGGATATGAAATTATTGATTGTAATTTATTGTCTTTAAGGGTGCTGAATATAGGCCTGCCATCTCTTCTGGCTTGTAAAGTTTCTGCTGAGAGGTCTGCTGTTAGCCCAATGGGGTTCCCTCTGTACATAACTTGTACCTTTCTATAGCAGCTTTTAAGATTTATTCTTTTGCACTGATCTTGGTGAATCTGATGATTATGTGCCTTGGGGATGGTTGTCTAATAAAGTATCCAGCCAAGGTTGTCTGTATTTTTTGGATTTGCATGTTAACTTCTCTGGAAAGATTAGGAAAATTTTCACAGACTGTATCCTCAAATGTATTTTCCAAGTTGCTTATTCTCTCTCCTTCTCTCTCAGAAATGCCAACGAGTCACAGGTTTGATCTTTTTACATAATCCCATATTTCTTAAGATATTTTGTTCACTTTTTAAAAATTCCTTTTTTCTTTATTTTGTTGCCTGTGTTGGTTCAAAGAAACAGTCTTCAAGCTCTGAAATTCTTTCCTCAGATTGGCCTGTTCTGTTGTAAATGCTTCCAATTGTATTATGAAATTCCTGTGGTAAATTTTTCAATTCCAGAAGTTCAGTTTGGTTCTTTCTTAAAATGGCTTGCCATATTTCAACACTTGGATCAGTTTAGTGTTTTCCTTGGATTGGGTTTCTACTTTATCTTCTCATTGAGCTTTCTTGCCATCCAGATTCTGAATTCTGTCTCTGTCATTTTAGCCATTTTGGGGTCATTTAAAGGTAAGGAGACACTCTGGCTTTTACAGTTGCCAGAGTTCTTGCACTGGTTCTCTCTCATCTGTTAGGACTCCATTTATCTTTTGAAGTTGCTGTACTTTGGATATAGCTTCTTGCTTTTATATTCTTCATTTCCCTTCAGAGTTTGACTGTGGTATAAGTTGGGTATAGTTGATCGGCTTCATTTCTGGATGCTTTCAGAGGGCCCATTCTCAGCTCAGCACTCCTGAGTTGTGTGCTCTAACCCTAGGGGTCTGGGACTGGGCCCACAGCTTTGTCCTCTGGCTTCTCAATATTGAAAACCAGCTGTGCTCGGGGGCAAGGTGCTCCTAGGATGCTGGCAAAAGTGCTCTGGCAGGGTGGCAGGTACCACCATTGAAAGCATTCTGGTGGGGTTGTAGGGGCCATTGGTAAAAGGGCTATGATGACGTTTTCCAGTCAAAGTGTTCCAAGAGAACACTGGAGAGTGTGCTGTGTGCCTGCTCCCACAAGACTGGCCAGGGAAGGACAGAGAGGGACCAGCAGACAGAGGGACAAACAGATCAGACTCACCCTGGTCCTGTGGGAAAGACAGCCCTGCTCTTTTCGGGTCCAGCAGTTAATGAATGTCAGGGCCACCAAGAGGAATATGGAGAGCCTCAGGGGATGGGTGCCTATGGCTGTGTTCTTTCGGAGCTTTCCCCATGCCAAATCCCTTGGGCTCTGTGCAGACTCAGGCTCTGTCTCTGCTGACTCTCAAGTTGAACAGTCAATGCCAATTCAAACATCCATGGGGGTTATGGGATCTCCTGCAGCTAGGATCCCAGATATCCACATTGAGAGTGGGCTGCTATGTACTTTACTCACCCCTTTCTTAGGAGCTGTTCAGGGGCAAGAACAAGCCCTGGCACTAGGTAACTTCGTGCAGGGTTTCCAGCTTTCTCCCCTTTCAATCCTGGTGTCTGTGTTGTCTCTCTATCCACTCCCAGTGCATTCTATTAGAAGTTCTGTTTAGAGTATGCTGGTCTACTCAATATTCTGGTCTTTTTCAGTGGGAGAAGCTCTTTTTTGGCTGTCTCTAGTCAGAAACCTTGTCCCAGTCTCTGAAATTTCTAATCACTGATCTTGGTCAGATTCCATTAGTTTTCTTGACAAGATAATCAGATGAACCAAACCAGTGTGAAATAATGTGGAACCAGCACACTAAGATTCTCTCAGCCAGAAATTAACTACAAAGACTAGTAGTGTACTAATAGCAAGATAATTTTCAATTTTTGTGAGAATCTTATTTTAGCAAGAAGTCATTTTATTGTTCTATATCAATTTTGATCATTTTTTAAAATTTTTTTCTCTTTTTTCTCTCAGATTTTTTATCCGATTTTATCTGAGATAGAAAAATCATTCTCTTCTCAGATTAAAAAGATTGTAGAGCAGTTTGGGAGAGGAGAGATAAAGTGATCCGATGTACAGGAAATATGAAGGAAAAACACTCTCCTTATTAAATACCACAAAGAAAATAGTTACAAAGAAGGCAACAAAGCAAGCACTCAATACACTGATGTTAAAGAACCATTCTAAAAATACTTATTGAGACATTTCAGCAAAGTAAAATTAAATAATTAGGAAACCTAAGAGATCAGCTGATAGTAAATGCTTGATTTGAGAAGATGAGGCAGGTAGTAGCTAGATTTCAGCTATAGCTAATTTTAACATGGATCGTTAGATCTATGGATGGGAAAAAGTTTTTTTAGAGATGGTATCTTGCCCAGGCTGGTCTCAAACTCCTGGGCTTAAGCAGTCCTCCTGCCTCAGCTTCCCAAAGTGTTGGGATTACAGGTGGGAGCTACCACACACACTTTACTTGGTTTTAATGAATAAAATGAAGACTCATAAACTCACTACCTAACCCAAGATCTAGGATATTACCAATTACTTACATTTATTTGGATGTCACTTGTCTGGTCACCTACATAGAAGTGACCACTGGGCGGGGCACAGTGGCTCACACTTGTAATCCCAGCACTTTGGGAGCCCGAGGCAGGTGGGTCTCGAGGTCAGGAGATCGAGACCATCTTGGCTAAAACGGTGAAACCCCGTCTCTACTAAAAATACAAAAATCTTAGCCGGGCATGTTGGCGGGCGCCTGTAGTCCCAGCTACTCAGGAGGCTGAAGCAAGAGAACGGCATGAATCCGGGAGGCAGAGCTTGCAGTGAGCTGAGGTTGCGCCACTGCACTCCAGCCTGGGCGACGGAGCGAGACTCCGTCTCAAAAATAAAAAATAAAAAAAAAAAAGAAGTGACCACCATTCTAAATTTGTTCTTTCCTTTTATTTAGAGATGTATTACTTAAACCAGGATGCCCAAATATTTGTACTTTTACTTGTCTTGTGAACTTTTTTAAAAAGGAATCTGGTACTTGCTTTCTGACTCAACTTGATGTTACTAAGATTGATGCAAAAAAATCCATGCATTAATTTATTTTCACTTTTATATAACAAAACTGGATGTACTACAATATATTCAACAATTATTGTATATTTGGGTTGTGCTAGTTTTTGCTGTTACCAACAGTGATGCTACAAACATTCTTTCTCATGTCTTTTAGTGCACATACTTATAGATCCTCTTGGGAACTTGTGAGTCCAATTTGGGGAAATATTCGTCTTAAAAAATAATGTCAAATTGTTTTCCAAAGTAGAAGCATTTTACATTACTACCAGCAATGAATAAGAGACCTCAATGATCTGAAATCTGAGGGAAACTTCTTAATTTTTGCCAATCAAAACTGTGTAAAATGGTATCTCAATGAGATCTTGAGGTTCTTAGATAGGGTTAGAGGCTAAAAAATTTCTGAGATTCATCAAAGAGCATGATTTCTGAATTTATATTTTAATAGGGGAATTGAAAAGAGAATTGGTCATCACTAAATTATAACACTGGAATAGTAAAGGGAAGAATCATCATAAATCAGAAAATATTAAAGAAATTTAAAAATATGAGCAAAAACAGACATGAGAAAGTTAGAGCTGGAAGATAAAGCATGTGAAAAATAAGAATAAGAAGGAGGAGAAGGGAACCGATTGAGGAGGAAAAAATAATATGCAGAAGTAAATGTGATTACATTTTTCCCTTTGTAAATATCCACAGGTGATGAAGACCTTGCCTAGTGAGGATAAAAATTAATTAAACACTATAATTGCCATTGAGAATGCCAATACAGCACTGACAAAGATTTCAAGATTACATTTAAAGAGAAATCTCGGATGTATGCTACTTACAAGAAATAAATGTATGAAACAGTATAAAATGTGTTAAAAATAAATAGGAAAATAATATAAAGCAAATTAAGAAACCAGAAAAAACACTAGGAGATATTAATTGTAGATATAACAAGTTTAAGGTAGAAAGCATTAATAGAACAAAAAAGAATAGATTTACAATGGTGAAATAAATAATACATGGAGAATCCTCAATAGTCATAAAAATATTGCTTCAGATAAGATAAAATACTATCAATTGAAGCTAAAGTTAATCAGACCTGACACTGACACACTTTAATACATTTTTCAGAATTTGACAAAAAATAAACCAGGAGACAAAATACTGAAGCCATTTAATTGCTAATTTCAGATTAATAGATATGTCTAGAATTTTGATTTCATAAATAGAATATCCACTTTCTCTTTTCATTCAGAAAACATTTTAAAATTCCATCAGTACTGATCAAGATTAGTTGCAAAATCAAAGGTTTTATGTTCCATATTCTATATTAGTCTAAAATTTTAGAAAGCAACAATAAAAATAGACCTCCCAAACAATAAAATATTTTAAAATTAAGAAATGCTATTCTAAATAACTACTAAACTAAACGGAAATAAGAATTAAAATGGCAACTTGTCTAGAAATTAGCATAAATAAGAGAACATCATCATAAAACTCATGAGATTAGTGAATTCTCTGTTAAGAGAAAAATGCATAGCCTTAAATAATTTCCATCATTAATAAAAAATTTACAAGTAAACCAGTTATGTAACTTTGAAAACAAGAAAAAGAAAAGCAAAATAAAATAAAAAGTAGGAATTACTCTAGAAAAATGTAACTGTATTGGAAATAGAAAACTAAAAATTAATAGAAATAATAATTAAAATTAAAAATAGTTCCTTTGAAAAGACCAATAAAAGGAAACATAGGCTTGATAATAAACAAAGAAGAGAGAAAAACAAAGGTATTCATTTGGAAATTTAAAAATAGATAAAAACTACAAATGAGGAAGAGATTAAAGTATATAATTTGGAGGTCTGTGAAAGAAATCTTAACTCTAGAGAAAAGGGGATATATTCTGCAAAATATAGGTTACCACAATTATACCAAGAGAAGTAGAAAATTGAACATAAGTTAATTATGGAAAAAATAGACTGAATTATTTAGCATTAAAAAATATGCTGTGTCTAGATGAATTCTGTTAAGTTCTGCCTGTCTTTCAGAGAAGACAGGATTATTACAGTATTCATACAGAAAAATGTCGAAAGCCTCCCACATTTAAGTTTACAAAGCTTGGAACCTAAATTTAGTCTTAAAATATGACAGAAAGGGAAGCTGTAGATTGATTTCACTTATGACTACTAATGAAAAATTTTGAATAGCTACTCCAGAAACTAAATACAGTGGTGTATTGATACAATCAGGTCCCAAGACCAAGTGAAGTTTTCCTGGGAATGTAGGAATATTTTAATTTTAATATTAGTAAATCTATTAAGGTTATTTATTAAGACAGCAGATAAAAAAACAAATGAATATACCAATAGATATTGAAATTTGATAAATTCAGTACGCTACTGAATTTAAGTAAAATAGAAATAGAATGAAACTGCCTAAATATGAGATACAATTTGTTCATTTTTATCCTTGTTATCCAAGGTCTCACCACCTAGTGGAAACTCAGAGAGGGGAAAAAATATTTATTTCCCTTTTCCAATTTAAAATAAAACAATACCGGGGGAAAATAAGCCTCTGTATTCATGGAGAGTCTGATGTACTACAAATAAAAAGAAAGACTAATGGAAGCCTGAGAAGTGGAAAAAAGGATCAACCAAGGTCATATGTATTCTTGTTTTATGGTTGTTAAGATACAATCCCATTCTAAATAAATAACCTCGTGCATAAGTATTCTCATAAATATGTGAGAATAACCTTGAAATATTTTCTAACATTTCCTTTTCATTAACTTCTATGATGGCCTTTGGCATTAATGCAAATATGAAGGATAGTCACACTTCCGTGCCTGTTCTGTGGTCGTTGTACAAGTACATCCAGGAGGTCACAGAACCTTGGAAAGTACTTTATTACACCATACAAAAACTCTCTTGTCAATCCTAATGCAATTTAATGTGCAGCTGCTGGTGCTTAATTTAATTCAATTTTTTTCTCCACTGGTTTTTGTTCTGTACCACCTGTATTTTTATGAACTTCTGCTACATGAAATAATTTATATCTGAATTATCAGCAAGTTCATAGTGAACATTTTCTGCTTTTATACCTTTTTCCCTTAGATACTGAACAATAAATTAGCTACCTCAATTAAAACAACTATTTCAACATACACACACACAAATATACACACACAAATACACACACCTACATACATGTTCTAGATTGGATCACTTAGTGGCATAACCCATTAGAAATTATGGAAAGCTTTTTTCTCAATAGTTAACATTTCCAACTTCTAGGTAAAATTCAACGAAGGTAAAAATCATGCAACTGAATGCCACGGGTAAATTGCTAGGAAAAAGGGAATTACTTCTGAGTTTAAAAATACATATTTTCAACAACTGTTAAAAATAAAAGCTAACTTGTGAATTCAAATGTCAAAGCCCCAAGAATGATGCTGGCAGAGGGAACAGTAGCACTATTTTCATTACTGTCTATAGCTTTCCTAGCACTCAAAGAAGAAATAAAGTTTAGATACCTCCATTTTATGTAAGATTTAAAAATGTATTGCCCTTTTTCACATTAATTTATACCTACCAGTTAGAGATAAAGCATGTCAGTAGTGCTTCAGAAAAAATCACATTTCTTTCCATTACATTTCCATCTTATTGTAAACAGAAATCACTCAAAAAACAAACAATCCAAACACCTTCTACATATTCATTCTCAGACCATAGAACCCTTTTGAAACTGAGCTATTAGAAAATCTGACATAAACATTCTGAGAGAATTAAATTAGCCAGTTGTACTTCCTAGTACAAAGTTTCTATTCTTTAATGCTGATGTGCAGATGGTACTCTCTTCTGTTTTCTTTATTATTAATATTATTATACTTTAAGCTCTAGGGTATATGTGCACAACGTGCAGGTTTGTTACATATGTATACATGTGCCATGTTGGTGTGCTGCACCCATTAACTCGTCATTTACATTAGGTATATCTCCTAATGCTAACCCTACCCCCTCTCCCCACCCGACGACAGGCCCCAGTGTGTGATGTTCCCCATCCTGTGTCCAAGTGTTCTCATTTTTCAATTCCCCACCTATGAGTGAGAACATGTGGTGTTTGGTTTTCTGTTCTTGCGATAGTTTGCTGAGAATGACGGTTTCCAGCTGCATCCATGTCCCTACAAACGACATGAACTCATCCTTTTTCATGACTGCATAGTATTCCATGGTGTATATGTGCCACATTTTCTTAATCCAGTCTATCATTGATGGACATTTGGGTTGGTTCCAAGTCTTTGCTATAAACTTTGAAAAAAGATTAGACGAATAGCTAACTAGAAATTGTTTTCTTAAAGGTTAGTGATCTAGGAATAATTCTTTTAAAGAAGTATACAAAGTCAAATATTTGGGGGATACTTAGTACTCCTATAATAAGCCTTGCTAAAAAGAAAACAGGAAACAGAAAAGAAGATAAGTTCTACCATAGGGATTTAAATATTATTCACTTGATAGTGCTTTTCCATAAGTGTGCCTCCATATAATTACTTGAGATAATATATGGGCATTGCCTGTCACCTAATAACCACCTATTAAATGACAGCTATTATTTATTATCCTTATTATTTGCTGAGTATAATGTGTTACTGCACTACCGTATGACACAAATATTTTATCTTTGTCCTCCCAAACACCCCTGTAGAATGAATATTTTAATGCCCTGTTATGCAAAACAAGAAACTGAGTCTCAGAGAAATTGCCCAAGGCCTCACAGCATAATAGTCCAAGGTTAGATTAAAAACACTAGAACCCAAACACAGAAGAGAGTTTAGTGCTTTCCTGATATGCATCCATGGTAAACTAAAAATTAAAATAATTCCAGGCTTGAAAATAATGGCTAGGCCCACCAAGATCTTATTTTACTCAATACTTTTCCCCCTGAAATATCTAATTATTTTATTTGGGAAGTGAGATTAAGAATCTGGACGCTGATTCAGATGGCTCAAGTCCAAATTCCTGCTGAACCACTTACTCACTCTGTGACTTGGACAGTAATTAGCCTTTCTGTGCTTTTTTCTCCTGAGGATAAGAGTAGTATATCCATCATAGGACTGCTGTGAATGTTAACCAAGTTCTTCTGTATGTCCAGTGCTGAGACTAGTACCAGGCACACAGTAAGTCTTGAATAAACATTTGTTATTACTATGAATATTTACATTTTATCTTATGTTTGGGGGCCCCTGCTTTTCCCATGTCTCTAACCAGGGTGCTTGGCCTGCCTATAATCCACCTGGAGTACCACTCCCACATGTAGCTATCTGGCCTCAGGTGATGATCTAGTGGCTGAAGACTTTGAGACACAGACACTCTGGGCCTGTGGAGGAATCGTGATCACCATATTTCAGTGGACTAAAAGAGAGAGTAGGAAGTGAAACAAGATGGGAGTTAGGTTGAGGTCAACACTATCTCAGGATGAAGAGAATCAATAGGTGAGAACATAATAAAGACTTTCAAGACTTGTCCTTGAAATGGGTTTGAGAGTCTCACATAACTTTTTCATAGTCATTCTGAAATTCAGTTCCTTAGATTCCAAACCCTCAACAGGATTCTAGTCACTCAAGCTCTGGAACAAATTCTTGTAAAAGAATGAAGTGTCACTGGTGGTGAGGGAAGAGGTTAAAGTAAAGAAGAAGGTTAGAATGAAAGATGCTAGCTTGTTCCATTCATCTGTTTAATCCATCTGGCAGAATTATGAACCCCCATCCTCCATGGCATTTGGATATAAATCAGAAATAGATTAGAGTGGGAGAAAAGAATGGAAAGGGTAAGAGGCTTCCTTTAGCTTCTCCAAGGTTGAATTGGCAAACAATCTTTGGTATTCAAGTTCATTTTCGAATCAGGTCAATAGACCAGTGAGGGTAGAAGGTGAATGAGCAATTAAATTACATAGCTTCTTCACCAGCTCTCCAGATGAGGCATTCTGACCTCCAACAGTGCCCTTTCAAAATATTTCTCAATGCACCAACTCCAAACACCTCTTGCTCCCAAGAGCTCTGACTCATGGGAGTGATGGATGCATAGAACAAATTCCAAAGGGTCCTTCTTGTTTGCATGTGTGTTGGAAGATGTGTAAACATCTGTGTATCTTAGGAGGAAACATCTTGACACTGGGTATGTGTAAGTAAAAGCACATGTAAATTTTCTGCTACAGAATTGTATGTGAGGAGACGTAGGGCTATTGGTTTATGGGGATAGGGTGGTAAAACCCACTGAGAAAACGGAGGGACCTTTAGGGTTCACTAAAGTGGCCATCTGAGCTGAAGGCAGCAGACAGAGCATGAGGCCTTGTGAAGAAATGAAGCCCTCCTCTGATATCTGTCAAACGATGTTGCCAGTGACATTGTAAGGATAACATTTTACTTTCAATGCTGCACAAATCAGAACATTTATCACCTTCCTATTATTTATTGGCTGTACCATTTGCTATATATGCTTGTAATTAGAGGAATATGAATTGATACAATAGAAATAATTTTCCAAATTACTGTCACAGTTAACTCCAGGAACAATATGGTACAAAGCTGTATTATGAAAGCGTTTTGAATACTGGTATCAAATACTCACTCTAGCAAGCTTATGGAAAAGAGAAGAATGTTTTCAGTGAACACAAGAGTGTTTCAGAGAATCTATAAATAGTATAAAAGGACCAAGCTTTAATTAGACACTTGAATAAGACACTGGAAAACTCTCAGGAATCCAGGAAGTATTTCTCTTTTACTTTCTGTGTAACTGGCTAATTCTTCTCTCTGTACACCTTGGCTGTCTTTGCCTCTCTATTTGGCATAATGTCTGTATTACAGTTCCAACTTTCCATGTTCCAGATCCACAAAGAGTAAATGGCTTTTAGTCTCAGCCAGATTCTTGAGTGAGAATATGGTCATTCCATCTTGAGTGTGTTGTCCACCTCTATGACAATAGGCTATGGGCTGAAAAGAGGAAGTGTTGTTTCACACAAATACATGATATCCCACCTGTTCAGAGAGGGCAAATAACTTATTGGCAAGGCAGACTTACTAAAACTGTCAACAGCTGTTGCTGATGAAGATGTTGAAAGTGACATGTTTAAGAATTCAAGTACTGTTTTAGAATTTGCAAACCTATACCCCATGACCCTGCAATCCAAGTCCTAAGTTTTTACACAAAACAAAGGAATGTATGTGCCTACAAAAAAGACCTAAACAAAAATATTTATAACAGCTTTATTTAGAAAAGATGAAACCTGGAAACAACCCAAATGTCCTTCAACAATAAAATGGGTAAATTGTAATATAATCATACTATGGAACGGGACATAGCAACTGAGAATAAACTACTCATGTATGCAACAACATGAGATCAAGTTCACAAATAAAAGGATGAGTGGAAGAAGCCAGACACAAAAGATTGCACATTGGATTGAATTTGTATGAGGTTCAAAAACAGTAAAACTAACCTCGGCCCGGTGCGGTGGCTCACACCTGTAATCCCAGCATTTTGGGAGGCCAAGGCGGGCAGATCACAAGGTCAGGAGATCGGGACCCTCTTGGCCAACATGGTGAAACCCCCTCTCTACTAAAAATACAAAAATTAGCTGGGTGAGGTGGTGCGTGCCTGTAATCCCAGCTACTTGGGAGGCTGAGGCAGGAGATTTGCTTGAACCAGGGAGTCGGAGGTTGCAGTGAGCCGAGATTGTGCCACTGCACTCCAGCCTGGGGCAGAGGGAGACTCCATCTCAAAAAAAAAAAAGTAAGCTCTAGTGTTAAAAGTCAGACTAGAGGTCATGTTGGAAGGGCAAGGGAGGACACTGACTGGATGACCCATGCAGGGAGTCTCCTGATGTGATGGAAATAATTCATACCTTGATCTGCATGGTAATTATAAGAGTCTATATGAATGTAAAAAATGTTCAAATGGTATTCATAAGATTTCCGCATTTTATTATGTAAGCTATACTTAACCAAAAAAAAAAAAAAAAAAGAATTTGGCCACTATCATGAATATATGTGGGTATAAATTCATGTCTTCTAATAAATAGCTTGACTTCTCTGGACTTCAGTTTGTTGTTTGAATATCAGTGATAACAGTATATGTCTTATGTATAAGGTTATTGGAAGGATTGAATTAAAAATGAATGTAAAACTTTACTAATGGTTTCCAGAACATATTATGACATTTATTACATGCTGGATAGTGTATTCATTGTTTCAGGTATGTAGGCTTACTTAAGCCTTACAATAACCCCGAGAAGAAAATCGGATCTCCATTTGGATAGAGAAAATGAGGCAGGATAAGTAAGGTTAGGAGGCCATACTGACTTCTCCCCTTGCGTGAAGCCCTGCAGGCTCCTTTTGCATCATTTGCACCCCACCTTGTGTCAGCACCTAACACTTTTGCAAGATAAGTAATCCTATAGGATACCAGCTGACTGCCAGATAATTCCTGATACCCGATAGGCCCCCAGGAAAGAGAAAAAAAAAAAAAAGCCCCTTATTCATTTTGTAGCTTCTCTCCATCCAATCTGCACCAAAGCCCAAGAAGCTATTAGCTACAAATTCCTGCCTTAGGGGAGCTGGAGACTTCTCTGGGGTCCCACATGCACAGCTAGGCTCAAGATTTAGCTTACAGTAACCTTTTCCTCATTTAAATAGTAAAAACATACCCCTAGGTGGAGATTTTATATGCTAATGATATATGTGATGCATGTTAGAGCATGTATATACTGAGTGCATGTACCAACCACAGGTCTGCCTTTGCAGACTTGACCTCATCGATATTTTATGAATATGTATGTACAGCTAGGGAATTTCCCTTAAGGCACCAGGGGCTGTCTGTCACTTTGAGCAGTCCGCTCTGCCTCTCAGAGAGTACTGTTGCTTTGCAATAAACTTCTTTGTCTGCTTATATCTTGGAATCTCTCTCAAATTCTTTTGTGTGACAAAATCAAGAACTTGAACCACCCCACCAACAAGAAGAAGACTGTCTCAGAAAGGTTATATCTTTCATAAATTTTACCTGAGATTATTTAGTTTGGAAATGGAAATACTAAAATTCAACCTAGATTTTAATGACTGCAAAGTCCCTAGCCTTAATGTTTATGCTATTCTAACTTATAGCTATACATTTTCTAACATTCTTCCTTTTCGAATCAGAAAGGTGACACTATAATCAATATAAAAAGAAATAGTAAGTTTCCTCTACAACTAGAATATAAAGTTTATTTATAATAGTAAAAATAAGCCATGAAGAAAAAAATTAATGTGATGCAACAATAGATATGATCTGTATAAAATAAATGAAATTAAAATATACTTAAATGATAAATAAGTCATTTGACAAAATGGCATAGTCTCTGAAATGTCTAAAGGGATGCCTGAAGATATTTAAGAACACTCTGAAAGTTTAGGATAATCAGTCTTCAATATAATCTATGTATTGGAGGGGGAAAATCTCTATAGAATACTAAAGTAATTGCTAGTATTTTTTGTATGTGTCAGACACTGTAATAAGTGCATTTATTAATATATTTAGGCCTCCCAAAATTCCCACAGAATTCCAATTTTACAGATGAGAGAATTGAGCCATAGAAAATTACAAATCACAAATTTGCACAAATTAGTATGGACCCAGTATTTGAACACAGTTGAGATTTAGTCAGAATTAGGATTAAGATTTTTACTTTGTAATTCCAGCTAGTTATGGTCTCATCTAGTAGTGTGTGACATTCATATGCAGTGAAAACAGTTCTTATTTTAAGACATTAAAAATCTGAAGGATAACCATCTGATCTTTGACAAACCTGACAAAAACAGGAAATGGGGAAAAGATTCCCTATTTAATAAATGGTGCTGGGAGAACTACTGACTAGCCATACGTAGAAAGCTGAAACTGGATCCCTTCCTTACACTTCATATGAACATTAATTCAAGATGGATTAGAGACTTAAATGTTAGACCTAAAACCATAAAAACCCCAGAAGAAAACCTAGGCAATACCATTCAGGACACAGGCATGGGCAAGGATTTCATGTCTAAAACATCAAAAGCAATGGCAACAAAAGCCAAAATTGACAAATGGGATCTCATTAAACTAAAGAGCTTCTGCACAGCAAAAGAAACTACCATCAGAGTGAACAGGCAACCTACAGAATGGTAGAAAATTTTTGCAATCTACTCATTTGACAAAGGGCTAATATCCAGAACCTACAAAAAACTCAAACAAATTTACAAATTTACAAGAACAAACAACCAACCCCATCAAAAAGTGGGTGAAGGATATGAACAGACACTTCTCAAAAGAAGACATTTATACAGCCAACAGACACATGAAAAAATGCTCATCATCACTGGCCATCAGAGAAATGCAAATCACAACCACAATGAGATACCATCTCACACCAGTTAGAATGGCGATCATTAAAAAGTTGGGAAACAACAGGTGCTGGAGAGGATGTGGATAAATAGGAATACTTTTACACTGTTGGTGGGACTGTAAACTAGTTCAACAATTGTGGAAAACAGTGTGGCGATTCCTCAAGGATCTAGAACTAGAAATGCCATTTGATCCAGCCATCTCATTACTGGGTATATACCCAAAGGATTATAAATCATGTTGTTATAAAGACACATGCACACGTATGTTTATTGTGGCACTATTCACAATAGCAAAGACTTGGAACCAACCCAAATGTCTATCAATGACAGACTGGATTAAGAAAATGTGGCACATATACACCATGGAATACTATGCAGCCATAAAAAAGGATAAATTCATGTCCTTAATAGGGACATGGATGCAGCTGGAAACCATCATTCTCAGCAAACTATCGCAAGAACAGAAAACCAAACACCACATGTTCTCACTCATAGGTGGGAACTGAACAATGAGATCACTTGGACACAGGGTGGGGAACATCACACACTGGGGCCTGTTGTCACATGGGTGGAGCGGGGAGGGATAGCGTTAGGAGATATACCTAATGTAAATGACGAGTTAATGGGTGCAGCACACCAACATGGCACATGTATATATATGTAACAAACCTGCACGTTGTGCACATGTACCCTAGAACTTAAAGTATAATAAAACATTTTTTTAAAAAAAGAAAAATCTGAAGGACAACCAGTAATAACTGATGTCGCTTTTCTAAACCAATCCAGACTCAACATAACTAATGCCTTCCATTCACAGCTTGTATGTAGGTCCCTTGGACACAAATGATTAGAAAAAGCTAACTCTTCATCTGGAATTATAGGAAGAATATGACTGCTATGGTTACTGGCCATGTTCTATACCAACAAGTTGTAGTATGTGATATGCATGAAAAATGCGTAAAAGATTATATTAATACATAGTGTTCCATGTATTAGACAGCTATGACTAAGGAGCTAATTAAAGTACATGAATATGGGCCAGGCGTGTTGGCTCATGCCTGTAATCCCAGTACTTTGGGAGGCCAAGGCGGGTGGATCACTTGGGGTCAGGTGTTGGAGACCAGCCTGGCCAACATGGCAAAACCCAGTCTCTGCTAAAAATACAAAACTTAGTCTGGCATGGTGGTCCATGCCTGTAGTCCCAGCTACTCAGGAGGCTAAGAGAGGAGAATTGCTTGAACCCAGGAGGTGGAGGCTGCAGTGAGCCAAGATCGCACCACTGCACTCCAGCCTGGGGAACACAGCAAGACTCTGTCTCAAAAAAAAAAAAGAAAAAAAGTACATCAATATTAACTAGGAATAATTATTCCGCTTTTAAATTTTCTGATATGTATAAGATTTATTTTGCTTTATCATATACACATATATAAGAAAAAGTAACAAATGTTCCAGTATTTACTCTAAAAGGTAAAGACTACTTTTAACACAACTACAATATTATTCTTATACCTAAAAATTAACAGTAAATCCTTAATATCAAATATCCTATAAGTGTTCAAATTTCAATTGCCCCATAAAGGTGATTATCTTTTTATACTTTGTTTGAAGTAATTTCCTGATAAGGTTTACATTGTCCTCGGATGACATTTTAAGACATTTTAATCTCTAGATTCCTCCTCCAACTCTCCTTTCTCTTGGAATTTATTTATTTTCTTTTTAAACTTAATATTATTTTAACTGACAAAAATTATAATTCTATTACATGTAGTTTGTATTCTAGGTATACAAGCTAACACATCTGTCACCTCACTTAACACTTAGTGGTGATACATTTTCAATTTACATTCTTTGTTATTTTGAAATATGCCATACATTATTACTGACAATAGTTCCCCTCCTATGGAATAGACATCAAAACTTATTCCTCCTATTAATTAATAGCTGAACTTTGTGCCCTCTGACCAGTAATTCCCAATTCCCTCACTCTCCCCTTTCTTCTTCTTCAACTTCTGGTAACCATTATTCCACTCTCTACTTTTATGTCTGCAACTTTTTGTAGATTCCACATGTAAGTAAGATCATGAAGTATTTGCCTTTTTGTGCCTGACTCTTTCACTTCGCATAATATCCTCTAGAGTCATCTATGTTACCACAAATGACAGAATTTCATTCATTTGTAAAGCTGAGTAGCATTCCATTGTGTTTGTACACCATATTTCTTTATTCATTCATCTGCTGATGAACACATAGATTGATTTGACATGTTGACTGTTGTGAATAATGCTGCAGCAAACATGGGACGCAAATATCTCTTCAAAATATTTACTTAATTCCTTTGGTATATTACCAAAAGTGGGATTGCTGAATCACATGGTAGTTCTATTGTTGGTTTTTTGAGGAACTTCCATACCGTTTTCCATAAAGGTTGTACTAATTTACATTACATTAATTGGATTACATTTCACTTTCCTCCATATCCTTGCCAAAGTTATCATTCATCATTTTAATAAAAGCCAATCTAACAGGTATGCTGTGATATCTCACTATGGTTTTAATTTTTATTTCCCAAAGGATTAGTAATCATGAGTATCTTTTCATGAACCTGTTGGCTATTTGTACATCTTTTTTAATTTAAAAAGTTATTTTAAAATTATTTCAATTTTTAATTTATTAAAATTTATTTAATTTATTTCAATTTATTTATTTTTGAAATGGAGTCTCACTTCGTCACCCAGGCTGGAGTGCAGTGGCACAATCTCTGCTCACTGCAACCTCCACCTCCAGGATTCAAGTGATTCTTCCACATCAGCCTCCCAAGTAGCTGGAACTACAGGTCTGCACCACCACACCTGGCTAATTTTTGTAGTTTTAGGAGAGACAGGGTTTTGCCATGTTGGCCAGGCTGGTCTCAAACTCCTGACCTCAAGTGACCCACCAACCTAGGATCACCAAAGTGCTGTGATTATAGGTGTGAGCCACCATGCCCAGCCTCAATTTTTTTTTTGGATACAGAGAGTACCTGTGCAAGTTTGTTACACGTGTATATTGCACCTAGGTAGTGAACACAGTACCCAACAGGGAGTTTTTCAACCCAAGATCCCCTCCCAACCTCCCCATTCTAGTAGTCCACAATATCTATTGTTTCCATGTTCATGTTCATGTGTGTTTAACGTTTAGCTCCCACTTAATAAGTGGGAACATGTGGTATTTGATTTTATGCTCCTGTGTTAATTAACTTAGGATTATGGCCTCCAGCTCCATCCATGTTGCTGCAAAATACATTATTTCCCTCCTTCCTGTGGCTGCATAGTAATCCATGATCTATATGTACAATATTTTCTTTATCCAAATCCACCATTTGTGGGCACCTGGGTTGATTCTGTAGATTTGCTATTGTGAATAGCATGATGATGATAACATCAGTGCACGTGTCTTTTTAGTATAATGATCTAATTTTCTTTGAGTATATATACCCAGTAATCAGATGAACGGTAGTTCTTTTTTTTTTTTTTTTTTTTTTTTTTTTTTTTGAGATGGAGTCTCACTGTCATTCAAGCTGGAGTGCAGTGGCACAATCTCAGCTCACTGCCACCTCTGCCTCCCGGGTTCAAGCAATTCTCCTGTCTCAGCCTCCTGAGTAGCTGGGAGTACAGGCATACACCACCATGCCTGGTTAATTTTTGTGTTTTTTTGTATTTTTAGTAGAGATGGGGTTTCACCATATTGGTCAGGCTGGTCTTGAATTCCTGACCTCAGGTGATCCACTGGCCCTGGCCTCCAAAAGTGCTGGGGTTAGAGGCATGAGTCACCGCGCCTGGCCGGTAATTCTGTTTTAAGTTCTCTGAGAACTCTCCCAAACTGCTTTCCAGTGACTGAACTAGTTTACATTCCCATTAACAGTGTATTAACATTCCCTCTTCTCTGCAACCTTGCCAGTCTTTGTTGTTTTTTGACTTTTTAATAATAACCAGTCTGACAGGTGTGAGATGGCATCTCACTGTGGTTTTGATTTGCATTTATCTGATGATTAGTGATCATGAGCATTTTTTTTCATACGTTTGTTGTCTGCTTTATTTACTATTTTCAGAAATGTCTGTTCATATCCTTGCCCATTTTCTAATGGGGTTACTTGTTTTCGTTTGTTGATTTAAGTTCTTTGTAGATTCTGGATAACAGACTTTTGTCAGATGCATAGTTTGCAAATATTTTCTCCTATTCTGGAGGCTCTGTGTTTACTCTGCTGATAGTTTATTTTGCTGTGCAGAAGCTCTTCAGTTTAATTGGGTCCCACTTGTCAATTTCTTGTTGTTGCTGTTGTTGCAATTTCTTTGGGGAACTTAGCCAAAATTTCTTAGGTTTTCTTCTAGAATTTTTATAGTTTGAGATGTTACATTTAAATCTTTAACCCATCTTGAGTAAATTTTTGTATATTGTGAAAGGTAAGGGTCTGGTTTCATTTTTTTTGCATATGAGTAACCAATGATCCCAGCACCATTTATTGAATAGGGAGTCATTTTGCCATTGCTTGTTTTTGTTGGCTTTTTCAATGATCAAATGGTCCTAGGTGTGTGGCTTTATTTCTGAATTTTCTATTCTGTTCCTTTGCTCAATCTGTCTGTTTTTAATCCAAGTACCATGCTGCTTTGGTTACTGTAATATTATAGTCTAGTTTGAAGTTGGGTAATGTGATGCCTCTGGCTATCTACTATTTGCTTAGGAATCTTTTGGCTATTCAGGGTGTTTTTTGGTGCCATATGAATTTTAGAATTGTTTTTTTCTAATTATGTGAATAATAATTTTGGCAGTTTGACAGGAATAGCATTGAAATTATAAATTGTAATACTTTGGGCAATCTGGCCATTTTAATAATATTGATTCTTTCAATCTATGAGCATGGAATGTTTTTCCATTTGTCTGTGTTCTCTCCGATTTCCTTCAGCAGTGTTTTGTAGTTCTTGTAGAGATCTTTCACCTCCTTGGTTAGCTGTTTTCCTAGGTATTTTATTTTCTTTGTGGCTATTGTAAATGGCATTGTGTTATTGATTTGACTCTTGCCTTGGATATTATTGGTGTATAGAAATACTACTGATTTTTGGCCAGGCGTGGTGACTCACGAATGTAATCCCAGCAATTTGGGAGGCTGAGATGGGCAGATCACGAGGTCAGGAGATTGAGACCATCCTGGCTAACATTGTGAAACTCTGTCTCTACTAAAAATACTTAAAAAATTAGCCAGGCGTGGTAGTGGGTGCCTGTAGTCCCAGCTATTTGGGAGGCTGACGCAGGAGAATGGCGTGAACCCAGGAGGCAGAGCTTGCAGTGAGCAGAGATTGAGCCACTGTACTCCAGCCTGGGCGACAGAGTGAGACTCCATCTCAAAAAAAAAGAAAAAAAAAAAACACTGATTTTTTGTATATTGATTTTGTGTTCTGAAACCTTGCTAACATTGTTTATCAGCTCTTTGGTCTTTTGGTGGAGTATTTAGGGTTTTCAGAGTATAAAAATACATCATCAGTGAAGAGAGATAGCTTGACATTCACTTTTCCTATTTAGATGTCTTTTATTTCTTTCTCTTGCCTCATTGTTCTAGCTAGAATTTCCAGTACTATGTTGAAATGAGTAAGGAGAGTGGGCATTTTTGTCTTGTCTTGGTTCTCAAGAGGAATGTTTTCAGCTTTTGCCTGTTCAGTATGATGTCGGCTGTGGGTTTCTCAAGGACAGCTCTTATTACTTTGAGGTGTGTTCCTTCAATGCCTAGTCTCTTGAGGGTTTTTATCATGAACAGATGTTGGATTTTATCAAAAGCCTTTTCTGCATCTATTGGGATGATAATATGGTTTTTGCTTTTGATTCTGTTTATGTGGTAAACCAATTTATTGATTTATGTATGTTAAGCCAACTTTGCATCCCAGGAATAAAGCCTACTGGATCGTGGTGAATTAACTTTTTGATGTGCTGTTGGATTTGATTTGCTAGTATTTTGTTTAGAAGTGTTGTGTCTATGTTCATCAGGAATATTGGCCTGAGCTTGTTTTCTTCATTGTGTCTTTGCCAGATTTTTGTATTAGATGCTGGCTTCATAGAATGAGTTAGAGAGGAGTCCCTCCTCCTCATTTTTTTAGAATAATTTAAGTAGGATTGGTATCAGTTGCTCTTTATACACCTGGTAGAATTCAGCTGTGAATCCATCTTGTCAAGGACTTTTTTTGGTTGGTAGAATTTTTATTACTGATTCAGCTTTCAGCCCAAATATTGGTCCATTTAGTGTTTCAATCTCTTCCTAATTCAATCTTGGGAGATTGTATGTTTCCAGCAATTTATCCATTTCTTCTAGGTATTCTAATTTGTATGCATAAAGTTGTTCAAAGTAATCTCTGGGGACCTTTTGTATTTCTGTGGAATGGGTTGTAATGTTATCTTTGTCATTTTTGGTGTACTTTTTTGGATTCTCTATCTTTTTCTTTGTTAATCCAGTTTTCGGTCTATCAATCTTGTTTATTTTTTTGAATATCCAATTCTGGGTTTCATTGATCTTTTGTATGGATTTTCACATCTTAATTTCATTAAGTTCTCTCATTTTAGTTATGTTTTTCCCTTCCACTAGATTTGAAGTAGGTGTGGTTTTTTGTTGTTGTTGTTGTTGTTTTTTCTAGTTCCTTCAGGTACAAAGTTAGTTTGTTAATTTGAGATCTTTCTAATATCTTGAAGGCATTTAGGGCTACAAACTTTCCTCTTAACACTGCTTTAGATGCATTCCAGAGATTTTGGTAAGTTGTGTCACTATTTTCACTAATTTCAGAGAATATTTTGATTTGTGCCTTAACTTCAGTGTTCCTCCCAGAGTTATCCAGGAGTGAGTCATTTAATTTACATCTATTTGTGTTGTTTTAAGAGCTCTTGTTGATAATGATTTCTACATTTATTGCACTGTGGTCTGAGAGTGTGCTTGTTAAGAGTTCAGTTTTTTGAATTTATTGAGACTTGCTTTATGACTGAACATGTGGTTGATCTTAGAATATGTTTCATGTGTAGATGAGAAGAATGTATAATCTGTAATTAGGTGGAGTGTTCTGTAGATGTCTATTAGATCCAATTTGTCAAATGTCAAGTTTAAGTCCAGAGTATTTTTGTTGTTTTCTGCCTCCATGATCTGTCTAATGGTGTCAGTGGGGTGTTTAAGTGTCCCACTGTTAATGTGTGTTTTTCCTAGTATTTTCATGGGCCAGAAGAACTTGTTTTATGAATCTGGGTGCTTCAGTGTTGGCTGCATATGTATTTAGGATAGTTAAGTCTTCTTGTTCTGCTGCTCCATCAGAGAACTTTTGCAGCAAGCCAGGAACACACCAGATCCCCAGTTGCAGTTGGAATCTGACCCTAAGCCACAGGATGTCCTGTGGTGTCCCCAGGGCTGCAGCATAGAGCTCAGGAGTATGGAGCAGAGATCTGTGACTGACACTTGAGTAGGGGAGGAGCCCGTACCCTCAGAGCACTGAGAGGGGCAAGACACTCAACTTCCTGGGTTGGGATGGAGGAGGGCATACTTCCCTCCACAGGGCTCGTACAGAAAGCGTATAGCACATATCTCTTCACAGCCTTTGCCTGAAGGGGCCCTGTGGCCCTGAACACAAAAGAGAGAAAGAGAGAAAGAGAAAGAGTGAGAGAGAAAGAAAAAGGAAGAAAGAAAGAGGAGAGGAGAGAAGAGAAGGAAAGAAAGAAAGAGAAACATGGGTGTGGCACTGGTGATCAGTGGGGGCTACCCTAAGACCCAGGGGCAGCCATTTATCTTGGAGGGAAAATATTCAAATGAAATTTTCAAATGTGCATGCAGTTGTAGAAGTCATTCATTTTTTCCTACTCATCATTTTAGCACTCTGAACTAGTCATTTATTTTTAGGAAAATAAAAATGTTTGTATAATGCTCAATCAAGTGCTAAGTATCAATGGAAATATTTTCAATATCAAACTACCAAACACTTCTGGAAATTACTTGGCTTTCTGAGATCACCTTCTGAGGTGGCAAGGGTGTAAATAAAGCCTATAAACTGCATTTCCTGATTATTATGCCAGTAAGGACTGGGCTAAAATCCTTCAGTGAGAGAAGCTTGTATGAGATTTGGAAGGCAGAAAGTAAAGAAAAGCCACTATTCCCAGGTGGCAGTTGCAGGGGTGGGTGTGCCAGACCAAGAGTTCACATGGGATTTTGCCTGAGGCTTTGGGTAGTTTCCTGAGAAGTAACCGTTTTGATCACTGCAGGCAGCTGAAACTATCTGTCTAAACCTTGTAAAGTTTCATTCTTCCAGATTCCCTACATCTAACTTCCTTTTTACTGTAAATAACTAGGGTGGTGTATTAGTCCATTCTTATGCTGCTATAAAACAACTTCCCAAGACTGGGTAATATATAAAGAAAAGAGGTTCAATTAACTCACAGTTCTGCAGGGTTAGGGAAGCCTCAGGAAACTTACAATCATGGCAGAAGGGGAAGCAAACACATTCTTCTTCAGATGGCAACAGAAACGAGAAGTGCAGTGCAAATGGAGGAGCATGGGAGCCATTTGCACTGGGCTTCTCCTTCCTGTTGCCATGTATAAAACCATCAGACCTCGTGAGACCTCACTTACTATCATGAGAACAGCATGGGGGAACCGCTGCCATGATCTATTGCCTCCCATGAGGTTCCTCCCCCAACACATGGGTATTACAATTGGGATTACAGTTCAAGATGAGATTTGGGTGAGGATACAGAGCCAAACCATATCTTCCACTTTCCTGACCAAATTTAACTTACACGTGAAGCAAATCCTCAAACGGTCAAACAACAATTCAGATAATAATTTTCAGTTTACAGACAGATTTCACAATACATCTTTGAATATCACAAACAATACCATGTTAAATATGACAATTTTATGAAATAGATGTAGTTGGTATTAGTGGTCATATTTAACATGAAATCTGGAAACTTATAGATACAACTTCTTTCCAAATCCTTGTTTCTTTCCTTTTCTAAATGCAGTCTCAAATCAAAAAGATGCAATGCAGAACACTGTCTGTAATTTTATCTATTTTAACCTTTGATCTATGCAATCTAATTTTAACCTTGTCCTTATGAGCAATCTCAATATGGTAGAAGCCGTCCTAACTGACCTTCCTTTAGGTAATCAAAGAGGTTAACTTTAATGATTTTAATTTTCTCTGTAAATTAGTGACTAATGTGAATTGCACATTGAATGACCTCACCAGAGACTAGGTATTCTACAGGTTAAGTTTTTCAGGAATCAGTTATGTTGGTTACTAATACTGTTATAATAACTCCACCTGCTATTGGAATTACATAATTTAATAAATATTACATGAAAAAATTATATTAATAGCAAATATTGATAGAGCAGTTACTATGTTCCTGGCACTGTTCTATAAACTTTCTATAAATTTACTCATTTAACCTATGAGGAAGATACTATTATCATACTCCTTTTAGTGGTGAGAAAACTGAGGTCAAAAGAAACTCAGACATTAGTCCAAAGTCACATAGATGGTAGGTTGCAGAATTTGAGCACAGTCTAACTTTAGAATCTATGCTCTTAACCACTATGCAAATAAGAGTGAAAAAAGAAAGTTATTTCTGTGAAAAGTAAATTAATCACACCAATTTATACACAAACATCTATAGCAACATTATTCATAATTGTCAAAAGTAGAAACAACACAAATGTCTATCAACTAATACATGGAAAAACAAAATATGGTATATCAGTACAATGAAATATTGCTCAGTCATAAAAATGGATACAGTACCTGTTACAGGATACTGTTACAGGATAAAATACCTGTTACAGGATAAAATACCTATTACAATATCCATGAGCCTTGAAAACATTATGCTAAGTGAAATATCCAGACACAAAAGGCCACATCACTTATTATTTCATTTACATGAAATATCCAGAATAAACAAATTCATACAGAGAGAAAGTAAATTGCTGGTTGCCTAGGCTGAGGGTTTAGGGACAAATAAGGAGTGACTGATAATGAGCATAGGAATTTTGGAGGAGTAACAAATGTGTTCTAAAATTTATTTTGGCAATGGTTATCAAACTCTGTGAAAATACTTTAAAATAGTACAGTTAGGAGAAAACCATTTAGACCCATCGCTTTGGAAAGAGTCGGTAAATATGGCCTGCTAGAAGACAGAAAGACAGTGGGAAAAACACTAGGGGAAAAAAACATAAAAATCTATAATGATTCTATGTTTCAAATATTTCAAAAGTGCTCTTACTTCTTGCTTCATTTGTAAGAAGCTAAACCTGGAAATCATAAATGATGTATTATTGGTGGGGGTAATATAAGAAAGAAAGGTCATAAATCCAATAAACTTTTCTATGTAGCACCAGAGAAGCAGGGAGATCAGGGAAGGCTTCAAAGAAAGAGGGATACTTGAGTTGGTTACTAAATGTTCATAAGGAGTTCACTTAATGTGAAAAGCACAGCTGTTTTTTCTCCCTTTTTCCCCCCATTCTTTCTTTATTTTTTAATTTTAATTTTATTTTATTTTATTTTTTGAGACAGTCTTGCTCTGTTGCCCAGGCTGTATAGTGCAGTGTCACAATCTCAGCTCACTGCAACCTCTGCCATCTGGGTTCAAGCAATTCTCATGCCTCAGCCCCTCAAGTAGCTGGGATTACAGGCACCCACCACCACACCCGGCTAATTTTTGTATTTTTAGTAGAGCCAGGGTTTCACCATGTTGGCCAGGCTGGTCTTGAACTCCTGACCTCATGATCTGTCCACCTCGGACTCCCAAAGTGCTGGGATTACAGGCGTGAGCCACCGTGCCCAGCCCCAGATGGTTTTTAAACAGAAGTAGCATGAAAACAACATAATCAGGATGTGTCAAAATGCTCTGTGTGCCTGGAATATAAGGTGCAGAGAAGGAAAGAAGGAGATGCAAATAGAAAGGTAAGTCAGGGCAAACCTGTCTGAGTACACATGTTATTCTGTCTACCTTGGAGATCCAACAAAGATGCTTAAGTGAGGATCAAGTACTGTTGCAAATTTGCTTTTGTTTAAAAGAGAGGACTGTTGGCAATGTGTATTGATTGGAGGGGCAAAATGATGGAGGCACTGAAACCAACTTGATAGTTATTCACCATTAAAGCAGGAAATGCTGAAACCTAAACCATGCACTACTATGAAGATGGAGAGGAGGGGATGCATTGATATCTTCATACAGAATAAAAAGAGCTTAGTGATGGGAATAGAGGGAAAACATCATGAGGCAGGTGGGTTTGCTCACAATTTTGTCCCCAAAGCCTACTCACATTCCGGATGCACAGCTAGTGTTTGATATTTGTTGAGTAAATTAATGCTGAATGTATGGAGGGAGGGAGGGAGAAGAATTACCTTATTATAATTTTAAATTTTCTAACATTATTTCTATGTTTGGTTTTATATATATATATATATATACACACACACACACACACACACACATATATACACACACACACACACACACATATATATATATGTATGTATATATATTTTTTTGAGACAGAGTCACGCTATCGGCCAGGCTGGAGTGCAGTGGCACAATCTCGGCTCACTGCAACCTCTGTCTCTTGGGTTCAAGCAAATCTCCTACCTCAGCCTCCCTAGTAGCTGGGACTACAGGCGCATACCACCACATCCGGCTTTTTTTTTTGTATTTTTAGTAGAGACGGGTTTTCACCATGTTAGCCAGGATGGTCTTGATCTCCTGACCTTGTGATCCGCCCACCTCGGCCTCCCAAAGTGCTGGGATTACGGGCGTGAGCTACCGTGCCCAGCCAGTAATAATATGTTTAAATGAGAATGAAGATTGCAAGAAAGAGATCGAAGGGAAAAAGTAAGTTTGGCTTTACAGGTTGGGACTGAAGCACCTGATGATTAGAAATCAGTGAAAATGTACATGCAACTAACTGGAAATACAGGCCTGAGGCTCCAGAGAGAAAGGAGGGCTAGTCGATTCAGATTTTAGGACTCCTTGAGGTATAGATGATCTCTAAAGCTGTGAGAATGAATGAGCTCCAATTAGTTAAATCTTCTGTGAAGAGGAAAAGAATAACAGGGCCTGTAGCCCGAAAAGCTGAGGAAAGGAACAGAAACCAAGGCAAATTGCAGAAGAACACTCACAGAATTAGTGAGAAATGTCAAGATTGAGAAGAGTGTTAATATTTGAGTTTCTAATCCTGAATGCAAAATTAAGAGGGAGTCTCCATATCTACTCAAAACCTAGATGGCAGGAGAAACATGGATCCATATAGCTATTATTCCAATCATGACAACTTATCATCAAACACTGGAATTAATTTGCTTTTTGGATAAAAGAACTCATCCAATAAGCTCTGGATCACCCTTAGGAGCACGCTCAGATAGACTGTTAGATTTTTTCCCCCACATGATAATCATCTTGGCCTTATATTAATGCAAAACCCATTTTTAAATGGCCAGAGAATATTGCTTCCTATAAGGCATTGTTTTTCTGAGATTTTCATGATAAGGTAGAAAACAATATAGTACAAAGATCAGCCTAGTGGCAAATTATATTATAATGACCAGTATGTATCCACAGACAAAAACATATAACTAAGGCAAAGAAACACATTGTCCATGCATTCATGTTTTAATTTAACGTGATAGAGATGTTTTCAGAGACTGGGATCTAGCAAAGGAAAGACGTAAGGACAAGGAAGTTCCAGCTATTCTTTACTCCATGTTTTTGGTAAAGTGCTCTGATTCTAAGTGCCCATGCTCATCCTATAAACAGCAATAGCTTTGAGGTGGGGAGCAGTAATTCATCACTATACCTGCAATTACTTGAAAAACTATCTCTTGGGATCATGCAATTTCCTTTATTATTTGATGGCCTCCAGCCAAGCTCTTTTCCTGCAAGTGTTTCTGGAAGGACCTGCCCATGTGTGGGGAGCTGCCGCACAGTCAGCCAGCATCTCCTCCTCTAACATTAACTTCTCTCTATAGGAATGCACAAAACCAGGAGCTGCCACACGATACAACTCATGTCCTAGTGGAGTCATTTGCTCTCAACATCACTAGGTGAAAGGAACGTTCATTTGTCAATTTTATTGACTATCTACTATGTGTTAGTGCCTTGTATATTGAATACATCAAAGAATGAAAGAGAAAGTACTCCTCTCTGGTGGAGATCACAGAGACAGGAGAAACAAACAAAAGGATTAGTTAACTTGCATATTATGGTAAGTTTGCCAAAAGTTGAATCTACTCCAAATTTGCTGACCTTTTGCTGTTTTTCAAACTTGCCAGGCATATTCCCACCTTATGGCTTTTCCATTTACTGCTCCCCTCTGTCTGGAATGATCTTCCCCCTGTATCTCCATGACTCAACCCTTGCTTCCCCTAAGTCTTCATGCAAATGTCACCATCTCAGGGAGGACTTTGCTTACTGTACAACTTAGAAGGTTCCTTTTAACCCAGCAACTTCTCATCCCCATTCCTCATTTTCTCTTTCTCCAAAGCACTTCGTATCATATTATACAGTTTAGCTATTTATTTTATTTTCTCTACTAGAATATAAGCTACTTGGGATATTTGTCTTTATGTTAATTAATTTATCCTGTGTCTGGAATAGTTTCTGGTCCAGAGTTGATATTTTTTCTAAGATATATAAAGAGGAAGTAAGGAAGGAAAGTCTATTTCAGATTGGGGAAAGGGAATCGGGACTTGCTGAGGAAGTGATATAAAGCATGAAAAAGAGCTAGACATGTAACCGTACAAAAGGAAGTAGAAGGTAGAAGCAGAACCGTGTGCAAGACAAACACCCTGAGGCAGGTAAGAAGGGATCAACACGGGCCAAGACTATGGAAGAGAGCTTATGTGAAAAGGCATAATGAGTTGGGGGCTGGTAGCCTGGGGAAAGGGTCCTAGAAGTAAGCACGGGACAGATTATGTAGTGTCTTGTAAGTCAGAATACGAAATATGGACTTTTTTGTACATGCAAAGAGAAGCCAAAGGAGAATTTTAAGTTGGGGAATTACATAAACCCTGGCTGTTCTATAAAAGCACAGATTGGAGGTAGCAAGAATAAAAGGATAGACGGCCAGTTAGGAGACTGTTTAAATGTTCCAAGCTGAAGGTGAAGGCAAGCGGACAAGGGCACACCAACAGAGGTGAGAGAATTCAAAGAATGCAAGAAATATTTTGGAGAGATAATTGACCACATGGTAGTGGATTCTTCTGGGGCATGAAGATGAGTATGAAATGGAAGTAGATTCCTAAGTTTCTAGCTTAAGCATTGACTTTCAGCAAAAGCATCTAGGACTTCCAAAAAGAATAAATTCCATCACTGTATTGTAAAATGAAAGAGACGTAAATGAGATAAACCATTTGTTGAATTTATTGAATGTCTCTGAATCTACTGTCTAACTCCATTAAGTCTGAGTACAAGCTAACTTGCATTTCTATTTTAATCCAAAGACTTCATTGAGTTTAAGCTTGTAGCGCATACATTCTAGTCTGTCAATGTCTTTTATTATATTGAAGGGAAAGATGTTTCTTGCTCCGTCTTCTCCTTCCATTTATATGAATCATTGCTTTAGTGTTGCTATTGCATTCTTCTTTCTCAGCAATCCTGTAGTGTCTGTACTGTTATTTAGTATGAGAAAACCAAGGCTCTAAGAGGTTGAACATTTTGCCAAATATCACTGAGCCAGTAAGTGTTCAAGCTAGGATTCAAACCCAGGCCTGTTCATTTCCAGACTGCTTATTCTTTAATACCATCCTTTTTCTGATGGTTTCAGTGATTCAAAATCCAAAACAGTAGATAGTCCCCACATTCCTGCCATGTTTACCTTCAAATGTATTATTTTTACAGCCTCCTTATTTTTATTCAAACTATACTAAAATAGGTATTGTTTTTTTCCTGAGGGAAGGTTATCTAGACAAAGTGGAATGAGAGAAATGCTGTGGATAAACCCAGTCCGAGATGAAAGACTGGCCGCGATGATGATAATCCTTTTTTAAAAATCCAGAGCAGATTGTTTTTGATTAAACAAATCACATAAGATAATTTCATCTTATAAATTTGTTACCATAATCTATGTATAGAACAGAAACTCTCCATTGTAATTTAAACAGGGGCACTTTAGTTATGAACATATGATATTTTATCACCATATTTTCATCTCTACAGTTTAAATGTCTATCAAAAGATATCTGATTGAAATATAATAGCTTTCAGTGTCAGGAATATTCATTGTTCATAGGAGTATTAGAGATTACATATATAAAGGAAAGGAAGAAATAGTACTTTTCATCATTTAACTGGGATATAGTGTGACCCAATTTTATCTTTTAAATCTAAATGAAAAATCTTCAAATTCAAAACAGGTGGTATAGTGAAATTGCCTGTATATGGACTTCTTTACCTAAAGCATATAAATTTTCAGTCTACCAAAATGAAGCAAAATTAACAAAAAGCTGTGACTTGTGCTGTCTAAATTTGAAAGTTCCACCAATCAGTTGACACTTTTTCTTCTTTTTACATGCCCCTATTATGAGTATCATATAGCACCCTGACACCTATATTCATTACTTTTTTTTCTTTTTTTTTTTTTTTTTTTTTTTTTGAGGCAGAGTCTCACTCTGTCACCAGGCTGGGGTGCAGTGGCATGATCTCGGCTCACTGCAACCTCCGCCTCCTGGGTTCAAGCGATTCTCCTGCCTCAGTCTCCCAAGGTGCTGGAACTACAGGCATGTGCCACCATGCCCAGCTAATTTTGTATTTTTAGTAGAGATGGGGTTTCATCATGTTGGCCAGGATGGTCTTGATCTCTTGACCTTGTGATCCGCCCACCTTGGCCCCACAAAGTGCTGGGATTACAGGTGTCAGCCACCGTGCCCTGCCTATATTCATTAATTTTACAAATGCATATTAAAACAAAAAACCTAGAACCCTGGATACTGATCATGATATGCATTATTCACCATATCTAAAAGATTATACGTGAAACAATTTATGTTTGTACTATCTTAAATTAGATTTGATTTAATATCCCCTTCACAGGTGCAAATTAGGGAAAAGGTGGGAAGGAAGATTATTTCATTACTACTTTTATAAAAAAATAACAGGTATTATTTAGATCACCAAAATAAAGTATTTATTTAGATCACTAAAATAAAACGTTCCTTTTGGGCACCAGAAATGTGCCTTAATTACACTATAATCATTAAAGACACAGAATAATGGGCAACATGTTTGAAAATAATATTGCCATTTATTTAATTCTTTTAAACAAAGTTTATGAAAAAAATGCTTTGGGTTCCTAAAAGATATGCGAATATATGTCATTCCACAAGGTGGCGGAAGCGTGCCATGCATTGTTCTTTTGTGCTGGCTCAAAATGTGTTTTACTATTTAATCCTCTTTATTTGGTGGTCATAGTGCTGTTTTCTACCATAAGAGTTCACGCTTCACAGAGCCATCTTTTTCTTAGTCAGTGCTTGCTGATACACAAGCTATGTATGTTACATGCAAAAGTTCAATAGAATCAGGACAATCCTAAGCAAATGCAATGTAAAACATATTCAGTAACCTCTCCTGAGAGACTACAGTTATAGCTTTGACTTTATTGTTTTGGATTCTCTAAATCACACGGCACCAAAAGGTTGTGCATTTCTAGTTTTAAAACATATTTTACAAAATATCTTTAGAAAATTCTCTTCATCTGTGTCCCAGAATACTATGGATGATAACTCCTCATAATAAGTGTAAACTAGAGGTCCTTAAAGGCTTTGTGGGTTGCAGTGACCCGAAGTAAACCACTTTTTATCACTGTTTAAAAAAAAAAAAAAAAAAAGTCATTTCTGGCCAACATGGTGAAACTCCATCTCTACTAAAAACACAAAAATTAACTGGGCGAGGTGCTGCACGCCTGTAGTCCCAGCTACTCGGAAGGCTGAGGCAGGGGAATCGCTTGAACCCGGGAGGAGGAGATTGCGGTGAGCCGAGACCGCACCACTCTGCACTCCAGCCTGGCGACAGAGTGAGACTCCGTCTCAAAAAAAAAAAAAAAAAAAAAAAAAAAAAAAAAAAAAAAAAGAAAAGAAAAAAGTCATTCTTGTCCTATCTCAGGAGGATAAAGTACCTAAAACTCCACTTTTAGAGAGTGCTTTTGGGTAGAATGTTGCCTTCTGTGCTTGGTCTTCCAAAACACAAATTCTTCTGCTGGAGTGACATTAAATTTCTAGCGGCTCCACTCATTGGCTTTGTGACCTTCGGTAAATTACTCCAACCGTCCGGACTTCAATTTTTCCGTGGGTGAAATAGAGGAGATAGTAGGACCTACCTTACTTCGTTGTTCTTGGAATTCACATAAGTAGGGTAATTCACATAAACACCTTGCCCAGACCTGGCACATAGCAAGGGCCTAACAAATGGTGGCTATTGTAATAATCATGGTGAACAACTTAGCAAGTTTCTGAGGATAATTTTTGTTCTGTAACTGGAACAAGACAATAGAAGAAGAGAAAGGGGCAATGGAGGACTTCAAAACAAATTCCGCATGGCAGTTTCGTTCAGTGGTGACCTGTGTTTCTGCAGCCATATCTCTGCACTGTATAGCTTTTCAGCTTCACAGTGAAGTCCCTCTTGAACTTCCATTTTGAACTCTTTGGGGTTTCTTTTCTTTATTCTACCTGCAGCAACTCAACAAGATGGCCTACTTCTTCCTGAAGAGCCTTGTCTTTCTATTCTTTCTACAGCCCTCTCTCCCCACTCAGTGATTTAACTCAGAGGTCTCTAAATTCTGTAGGCACTCAGTAGTGCCCGTAAGCTCGAGGATCTCTATTCAACATGTATCAACAGCTTATAACCCTTGTTTTCTCCCAGTCTCTCCATATAGCCAGATGGGCACATGATGTCAATACAAGCAGATAGTCGGCATTCCCACCTCTCAGTATTGGAGTTCTGTCTTTCTGGTTGTTGTTAGGATTCTCTAATAGGTGCCACACTGATTAGCCTGTTTAGGAAGCCAGATGTAATCTTCAGAGGTCCAACAAGTTGGAAATCGAATCTCGTACACTGCTGTTCTTTTTTAATGAGGACAAAGTGCTAAAGTACCAGGGAAAATGATTTCATTTTTACGTCTTGTTAAGGTATATCATTAAGCTAACAAAATAAGTGGAAAGAACAAAACCTATGTCAGACCCAGCTTCCTCATTTCTGATTAAGAAAATACATTAGTCACTTTAATATCAAGGTGTTTTTTTGGGGTTTTTTTTTTTGGCCCAATAATTTTTTTAAAAATATGTAAGTGCAATGGTAGAAGAAATTTGACATAATCAGGGTGGTGAAGATATAATCCTGAGACTAAACCTCCCGAGTGAGATTAGGCCCTTGCATATGCTATTTCAGGGTTCTGGATTGGGAACTAGTGAGAGTTGTGTCAATGCAAAAGAATGAAAAATATCTAAGCTTTCACTACTCAAAGGATGATCCAGGAACGCCTGGAGTCCCCAAAACCTTTTTAAGGGGCCCATGAGATGAAAATTATTTTTATAATAATAGTAAGATGCTGTTTGACTTTTTCATTCCCATTCTGTCACAAGTAGACTGTGGAATTTTTCAGAGGCTATATGACATGTGATGACATCATCACTCTACCAGCTAATGGATGTGCTTCTGTATTCTTATATTTTAAAAAGTTCTTGGGACCCGGTACAGGGTTTCATGCCTGTAATCCAGCACTTTGGGAGGCCGAGGCAGGAGGGCTGCTTGAGCCCAGGAGTTTAAGACAGAGACCAACCTGGGCAACATGATGAGGCACTGCCTTCAACAAAATATGAAAAATTAGCCAGGCAGGGTGGTTTCCATAAACAAAAGGTCTTTGAGTTCTTCGATAATTTTTTACATGGTGAAAAACGTTCCTGAGATCAAAATGTCTGAAAGTTGCTGCTCTAGACCATGTTTAACTAGCTTGTGCAGCAGTAATGACTTTGCTTACTTTGTCCAAAAAATAAAATCCTCAAGAGCTACAGCAAAAACACAAAGTCTAAGTTTCTAGTAACAGAAAAATTGTACTTATACTTAGCGAGGTCTCAGAGACCTCTGCATTCTAATAAAGCTTTCCTTCAAGTTAAGGATTAACTGCGGGATTATATAATGCCAATATAGCATTTTAGAAAGATATTTTTATTTTACTATGTTTTTCTGATTATAAAAATAATTTATATTGTTTCTAGGTGAAATTAAATTAAACTGAAGAAATGGAGGACTAGATGTAAGCCCGACAATGTAAATAGATCTTAAAAACAGTGCTGAAATTTTTTAAAAGTAAGAAAAAAATGAAATCTACAGCACAATGTCATTTACGTAAATGAAAAATACTTTAATGGTAAAAACTGCAATTACTTTTGCACCAACCTAATATATCTACTGCTAAGTTATATTAAAAAAAAGAAAAGAAAAGAAAACTAGAAGGAAAAATTTATCAGTAACCCACCATTCAGAGATTACTACTGTTAACATTTGAATGTTCATCATTACAATCTCTACCTTTTTCCATTTTTGTCCTGCTAAATAATACATTTCATTCTGTAATTTTTATACTGTAATTAACATTTGTCTTTATAAATTTCCTTTAAAGCTATCTCAATCACTTATTTTATAATGAGATCTATCATTTGAAACCATTTCAAAATTGGTAGTTATTTAAGTTGTTGCTAATGTTTGCTATTTAATTAACAGTAAAGCAAATTTTCATGGCTGTTTCTCTAGGATAAATTCTACTAGATCGATTTTTTTTTTAGGGCAAAGGAAATGAATTCAGTTAAGTTTCTTGATATAAATTACAAAATTGATTTCCAGAAAGATTGTACCAATTTTACATTCTCACAATCAATGTGAGAAGATTCTATCAGACTACACTCTAAACCACTCTGAGAATTTATCTTTCTTCTTGTCATTCCAGTTTGATCAGAAAATCATGGAATCACCTTGGTTTATTTATTTTTTTCTTTGATTAATTTACTCTTTAATTGTGATTAATAACGAGGTCAACTATTTTGTCATATTTTTATTGGGTGTCTACATTTCTCTTATGAACTCTCTGTACGTGACTTAGGTCCATGTTACTCTTAACACAATATGTCAAAACACTTTTATAATCAGAGAATCCTGCCGTATTAAAGAGAAGCATAATTGCTTTTCAAGTAGCCCTATATAAATTATGAAAATCAATATAGTTATCTTACCCAATTTTAGATAAAATATTTGTCTTCACATTTAAGAAATATAGTTTAAAAAATCTTTAAAAACCCATTTAAAAAGCTGATTATTCGCCATTTCCCTGTAGATCCTTTCTCTGTTCATCTTAGTCCTGCTCTGTGCTCTGGGAGGCCAAACTCTACCAAATGCATCAGCTACTCTCCCTTGCTTTCTGGCTCCTGGCTGAGTTTGGCCAATGAGGGTTATCAGTAGGTGGTCATACTGCAGAAGGAGAGAGGTGCAAGTATGCAGTCCTCTCATTTCTTTTCTGCTTTCATTCGTTATTGGCATCGTTACTGTATTGCAGCTTCTGTTTAGGAGTCTCCCTTTCATGGTTCCAACTCTCAACTGGGCTCAAGTACTCTTGTTTCTTCCTCCAGACCACTCGGTCTCCAGAGCTAATGTCTTTCTTTTAGTCCATAAGTGCCTCTACAGTCCTTGTTAGTTATCTTAAATCTGGTTGTATCTCTGTAAATAGTACCTCATTAAAACATTTCTTCAAAAGTATCGGCAAATGCACTTGGTTTTTGCTAGAACCCTGAAAAATACACCAATTAAATTCACTCTACATTTAAGACTGCCCTTGATATTTGATTCAGCAATGAACATTGTATTATTCAACATTAGCCAAGTATTTACTTTAAATCTGGCCCCATGGTAGGTTCTGGGGGTAAATAATTCACTCTTCCTAATATAAGCAGATTTTTCCTTTTGTTGAAACCCCTAACATTTTCCAATTTACACAATATCAAATGTGATGACTTACCAGGCATTTAAATCTCCTTATAATTTACTTCTTCCTTATCTATCTGACCTGAATCTCTAACTTCCTTAATATGTACCCCCTGCCTCACAGAGTCCATGTCTATTTACTGAATATGCCATGTTTCCTCCCCACCTTCCTATCATTGCTCATGAAGTTCTCTTTCCACTTTCTAGGACAGTTTTACAAGGTTTTGTTTTGTTTTGTTTTGTTTTTTAATAGAGATGCGGTCTCACTATGTTGACCAGGCTGGTCTCGAGCTCCTGTCCTCAAACAATCCTCCCATACTGGCGTCCAAAGAGCTGGGATTATAAGAGTGAGCCAACATGCCTGACCTCCTAGTTTTACAAGTTTTTGTTTTCTTTTTTTTCCTCCTGATGTATGACCTAATGTCGGAAATCCTACTCTGCTTCTGCTTACTCTTTCAAGTTTTGAACACACATTGATGATTTTTCTTATGTATTTTTCATTTTTATCCTTTGTTTGGGGCTTCAGTCAAGTCCAGTGTCAAATTTCATACTTATATCCTGAGTGTCTTTGAGGTCAGAGAATGGATCTTATATTTTTAATATTTTTTTTACCAAATTTGGCATGGTACTGAGCATACATTTGTGTTCACAAATACCTTTTAAACCAACAAAATAAAGAACTTAAATAATATATAAAATAATATATGAATAGAAAATGTTAACCTTACAATAATAAATCAGCATTTAGAAGACAATTTAGGGGGATAAATCTGACTTAGTACAGTCTGTTAAATATATTATTTTATTTTCAGCGATACATGAGCTGGTACTTTGTTTAACGTACTTAATACAGGGAAATTTTTCAGCCCTCAAACGCAAACAGAACCAAACACCTTACCATGATGTTACTATTCACATGGAAATTGACTAACATATCTGGAGGCTATTGAATAGAGTCATGATTTGAGAGTCAAGTGAGATCCATAATGAAAGTAGCTAAAATATCACAAGACATCGAAGCCCAGCTTGTTTCTTTCAGATTCCAGAGCACATATCAGTGTGTGTTCAGAATACGAGGGTTAAAAGAGTCTCTCACATTCACCACTGAATCCTGACTCAGGTCAGTTTCCAGCAGATTGCTACAAGCATCAGCTTCTGCAGCTGCCTCTTCACAATTTCCTAAGTAACTCTCACAGCTGCCTAGTAAAATGTTGGAGGGCTCACGGAAGCACAGCTGTGCTCCCAGACACAGCTGCACACCAGAAAAATTACTGGGTGGGGCTATACTTAGCAAATGCCACCCATTGTTATAGGCCCAAACTAATGGAAACTAGGAACTTGGTTTGCATGAGCACAGTACCTTTGAGGTTAGTAGCAGAGGGCATAAATCCACAAAGTTGTATTAGGAGCTGTTGTCCAGTTTCAGAATGGAAAACTGAGTTCATTTTCTCTCTTTCCCACACAATACGCACACACTCACATACAGAGACACACACACGCTCTATTTTGTTCTGTTTCTTTGTGGAGTTAATCTCACTGGATTATCACTTTAAATGACACTAGTTTGAGTCTGCATTGACCCTGAAGGAAGCTTTACACACTGATCAGCTACACCAATAGAAAAAAAAAAAAAAGCAAGAGTAAAGAAAGCTTAATCTTCCCATGTATGGAGCCAAGAAAGCACAAACTAAAGTTGCACAGATAACAACCACTAAGTCAGTCTTTAAGTAACAACTTACTTGGATAGCTACTGAGTCAACATTCATTCGGCAAAATATGGCATGTCTACAATATGCACGGCAATGAAGCAACCAATCTTACGTTTCATCCACTGATAAAGAAAAAACTATTAAAAAGAATGTTGGTAAAAATACTTTTTATGTTAGTGAATTTAAAAGCAGAGTCTGTGTAACTTTGTGAAAGATGCCTTCCAGATACATTTTTATATGTTTTAAACAAATAAGAGGCTTTAAGTTAGCAAATTTTTAGTCCATATTTATACTGCCATCAGGGTTTTTAAAAATCATATATGGTGCACCTGATGCTTTGGAAAGTTTTTTTAAAAAATGCTTACAGATTTAATTTATTCTGAAGCTTGCATTCAAAGGAGCAATTAAATCACAGTATTTTACTTAGGTTTGTTTCCATCATTAGAGAATCCCAAACACATCACAAATTACAATTATTTTTCTCAAAATCTACTTGAAGTGACAAATATAATACCTATTTAATATATGGGAAAAAGGATATCTATAAGTCAAATGACACAAATGTTGGAAAGGTGGATGGAGATACTGGGTTGGTAAGAGTCTGAAAATACAGTAAAAGCAAAAGAATATTTGACTTTTTTCTTTTCTTTTTTTTTTTTTTTGTTTGTTTGTTTGTTTGAGATGGAGTCTTGCTCTGTCACCCAGCCTGGAGTGCAATGGTGCAATCTTGGCTCACTGCAACCTCCTCCTCCTGGGTTCAAGCGATTCTCCTGCCTCAGCCTCCCGAGTAGCTGGGATTACAGGTGCGTGTCACTATGCCCAGCTAATTTTTGTATTTTTAGTAGAGACGGGTTTCACCATGTTGGCCAGGCTAGTCTTGAACTCTTGACTTCACCCCGCCCTGGCCTCCCAAAGTGCTGGAATTACAGGCGCGAACCACTGCGCCTGGCCTGACTTTTTTCTTTATGATAACTATTCCCTCATTGTTTCTTAGAGTGCTGTTTGGTTTTTCCTGCAATTGGTGTTGTGACAATTCCTGGCTTTATCTTTCTGTCCTATGTACTAATGCCCCATTTGGTTTTTATTTGAGTTGCATAAATGTGCTGGGTAGGGAGCTGGCTAGATCAAACTACAGAAGAGGCCTGTGTCAGAATTTATCTATCAATCTTTGTGCAATGAGTTGTGCAGGGAGTCTTGCTTTAAAATCAAATCAATTTAAAAACAGATTGACAGTAACTAGTAAAATATTCAGTTCTATATACAGAGAAAACATTCATTTGTGATGCCCACATTTTATATGTCTCAATTGACATTAGCATTTTTTCTCTATTCTGTACACACATTTATGTAATGTTGTCATTATGAGTTCATCAGTTATTCCATTAACAAAAATATTCTCTTTCCTGCTTTTTCCTGGCACAGGTTTTCTTCCTCCTCCCTTCCCACATATGTGCTCTTCCAGTAACTAATCTCTGCAACCCTGGCAGTAAGAATATGCAATGTTTAGTGTGAGAGTTAAAAGAAAGATGGAAGCATAAGTGCCAGTCCTTTTACTCTAAAGCACAGAATATAATCATACATCACTCCTTTCTACAAAAGTCTTTCCTCATTAGGCTTATTTTAAACATAACTATCCGTACTAGAAATAACCACGTTGCTACATTAGAATGTAGATGAGATTTGAAGAGCAGACTTGTGTAACTTTAGCAATAACTTAAACTGCAGACTGCTCTATGAATGGGAGCATTATCGGGATGGATGTTTTGATGCAATTGAAATAAAAACCTTGAACTTTTGCCCCTCTCCCAAACTGATGATCATGCAAGAGGAGATTATGATGAAGGTCAAGGTCAGAAAGGAAAACAGAGATTTATAACTGAATCTTCATTTAGATTGAAGGGGAAAACATTTACACCCAATACTCCTTACACTAAAGCCTGAAGAACAGTGACTTAAGTGAGTAAATAAATCCAGTGGAGAATCTGGGAATTGTAGCCATGTTTGTCTCCCAATTCAGCATTAAGTGTTTTCCTTTTATGATGACAGGAGGCTCTGGGAGTGTTTATAGTGGAAAACTAAGGCTTAACTTGGATAAAATTCCATAATAAACATGAATAGTCACATAACTTTTTGACAGAAGAAACAGGATAGCAAAGACATAAAATAATTAGTAAATGAGGTAAGTGAAGAAAGCTTCAACTGACATGTAACATTTGGCCTAGAAGACAGGGATTTGAAAATTTTAATTAATCTTTTCATCCAGATTGAGATTATGGCCACATACTCTTTGCATTTCTTTAGAAATAAAAAACCTTACACACACACACACATATAATATATACCATAGTACGTACATTTACACACACATAGAAACATACAAACACATACATACATACAATTGTGGGTTGCTTAACAACAGGGATATGTTCTGGTGAATGCATTCTTAAGCAATTCGGTCACTGTGCAAATATCATGGAGTATACTTTTACAAACATAGGTGGTATGGCTTACAACACACCTAGGCTACAGGGTTAGCCTATTGCTCTTAGGCTACAAGCTTGTGTAGTATTTTACTGTATTGAATACTGTAAGCAATTGTGACACAATGGTAAGTATTTGTATATCAAAACATAGAAAAGGTATGGTAAAAATATATTACAAACTTATGGAACCTCTGTCATATACATGATCTGTTCTTGACCAAAACATTGTTATGCAGCACATGACTGTAAATACACGTATGTGTCCATACACACATACCTTAGTATATATTATATATGCATATATATGTATATCTATATATATGTATATATATACACATATATGTATATGTATATATATGTATATATATACACATATATACACATATACATGTATATATATATATACATCTTTTCTTTGCTAAAAGAAAACATGTAATTGTTATGACTGCTAAGCACTTAGAATGCCAGAGAGGTCACGAAAATTCATTTTTAGAATTCACTTTTTAGTTTCATATTTGCATGAACAGATTTAGATCCCAAGAGAGGGGTTAAATAGCTAGACTTTTTTTTACTGCTTCCAGTTAAGTTTTTAGGGATAAAACCATGAGATTTGATAAAATCATTAGATGTCCTAAATCATGAGATCCTGATGGTTGATCTTACTGTGAACCTCTACTCAAGAGAGGAAGGCAAATGCTTTTGTTACACATTGGTCCAGAGGACAATTTAATTCAAATTGCTTGGCCACTTATGGACTTACTTTCCCCATTTTTAGAAGAAAATACTTTCCCCATTTTTAGAAGAAATCCAGAATAGACTTGAATAATATAATTAGTATACTGGGACACTTACTGTACAAAATCAACATATACACATTTTTCACTGCTTTAAAAAAATAATAACTCTGCTAATAGTTAAGGGTAGCTTATAGGTCTGAAAGTTTTCAGCCAATTATTTGTGTCTTTCATTCTAATTCATCACTAGTTTGCCAACCACTATTAAAACACTTTCACTTCTAAATGTAAAGGCCCATATCCTGACATTGATCCAAGTGCGGAACTCCCATTGAAGTCGATGAGAGTGTTGTGTAGAAATCAATGACAGGATATGGACCTCAAGGCTGGACCATCTCTCCCCTGGAAACTTTTTTCATTGACACTTAGAAATTTGAGGGTATTACAAGAAATGAGATACAGAAAGCATTTGCACAATGAGCTCCAGAGTTCTGGCAAAGTTTATGGTGGATTGGATGGCAATTGTGTTTTTAAAAGGGGGTGGTAAGTTTGTGAAATTTCCAATTTCACCAGTGATGTGTTTGACTAGAATTTCATCTCTCACTATGCAGGTGAACAGGCCCTTTTAATCACTTCTATTTTGGCAAAGACACCATCTTCCAAACCGAATGAGTTCTTTTTCCAGTTCTAATGTCTGAATTGGCAACCATAAAATATTTTACAAAGTGTACGTTCTACTCAAAACATGAATAATATCGAACATTTTATAGTCTAATTTCTAATAAATTGTGTAAATTGTTCTGCCATGCCAAAATTTCTGGAAATCATCATTTAGATTTAAATTGAGTTTCTTCCAGTGAATGCAAAGCATTTGGGGCATATTAAAGGTAATTCTTCCATTTTTGCAAATGTTCTTGAACATAATTTTCAAATACTTTAAAAAAATGCAAACATTAAAATATACTTAAATTCATCCCTCCTTTACCACCACTGTTATATCCCTGCTCCTTTAACCCATAAATACGAAGAAAATAGAAAGTTACAATATGTGTTTGGTCTACTTCAAGTTTTAAGTAAGTCAGGGATTAGTTTTTTAAAGGATCGCTGTGATTAATTTTGTTTCTCATAATATTAACCCATGTTTAAAGTGAACAAGGCTTGGCCTTGGTTTCCTTCTAGGCCAATTTGGGGGTTGTCTGGGATCAATGGTTTTCAAGTTTTAGCTCACTTTAGAATCATCTAGAGGGCTTGTTAAAATGCAGGTTGCTAGGCTCTTCCCCCAAAGTTTCTGATTCAGTAGGTCTGGGGCAAGCACTGAAAATTTTCATGTCTAACAAGTTTCCAGGTGATGCTGATACTGCTGGTCTAGGACCAGATGTTAAGAAACACTGATCAACGTATCTCAAACTGTAGCAGGTATAAGAATCACCTGGGAAGCTTTTAAAATTGTGTCACCCATCTTCCCACAGCCCTAATTTAAATTAAGTAGGTCTGGGGTAGGGCTTGGGCATTCTCTTTTTAATAAACATCACAGGTAATTCTGATGCAGTTGGTCATAAAACACTCTTTGAGAAAAAAAAAATAGTCCTGAGTCCCTTCTAGCTGTGAAACACTGTGATTCCTTTTTTATGAGTAAAATGAAGAAGGCTAATAGCCTAGGGACAAAAATCAGACACCAGGGTCAAAGACATCTTAGAGGTAATGCAAAGAGCGGCCCTAGACAGATGACTTTTTAGATTCTGGCAAGAACCAGTGACCAGATCACCTAACATCGTAGACAAATCCTTTGCAGCATTTTGTGTATTTGTAATTATATGATTTTTATTAAGTTTTGCTTAATTGTAGTAATATATATAATGCCTATTTTGTCAATACACAATAAGATAACCGAGTTTCATCATTTTTTTAAATTCACCTTTATATCTATCAGGTCTGATGTTTGTAACACATTTGAGTTGGAGCGCCTTTCTTTGGCATGGGAACAGTAGGCTCCTTCCTTTCAACTATATAGAGCAATCCCGTAGATGGAGAATTCAGTAGCTTTCATAAAATTACTTTTAAGTATTTTGATTAAGTCTCTACTTGGCAAGGTATAGCACAGCTATTAATGTATTAACAAGATTCTATATACATGTTAGGATTATAGAGTCCAATGTTTCTATTTATTATCAATTGCTTTGGGAAAAGTTGATTTGCATGAGAATGTGCCCTTTGCCTCCCTAGGCTGGCAAGAGAACCACTCAACACCCTTGACCACCTCAGTTCTTCAAAAGAACACCATTTGTGAGAACCCTAATGATATGGTTTGGCTCTGTGTCCCCACCGAGAGCTCATCTCGAATTGTAATCCTGACGACTTCAAGGAGGGTCCTGGTGAGAGGTGATTGGATATTGGGGGTGGTTTCCCCCATGCTGTTCTGCTGGTAGTGAGGGAGTTCTCACGAGACCTGATGGTTTTAAAAGTTGCAGTTTCCCTTGTGTGCACTGTCTCTCCTGCCACCTTGTGAAGAAGGTGCTTGCTTTTCCTTCACCTTCTGCACAGTTGTAAGTTTCCAGAGGCCTCCCCAGCCATGTGAGACTGTGAGTCTATGAAACCTCTTTTATTTATGAATTACCCAGTCACAGGTATTAGCTTTATAGCAGTGTGAAAATGGACTAATTAGTTTTTGACTTAATGGTAAAATAAAGGTTTCCTTCCAAATTCAGAGCACTAGTTCTTCTGGTAAGTCCCCGAACACAAAGAAAATAACAATTTCTGCATTTCAGTTCTTCATGTGCTGAGTGAGAATGTTGTTGGATTAGATGATTACTAAGAAGAAGCCACTTCCCTTCCAAATTTTTTATAATATATGATTTAGAACTATAAAATTGATCCAAATGTTTATCATGTCAAAGATTTTATTATAATGCACATTTAATATTTATTTGATATTATCAATGATTTTATTCTTATTTAGTCTCAAACTGTTTTCATATTTCTTTTTATCTAAAAATAAAGTATTCATCTGTGTTGACCATTTATTAGCATTCTTCACATTATGATTACCTAGTAATTAGTTTTCTTGATTTATCAGAAGGGCTGGGTATCAGAAATTAATTTCTCTGATTATTTGTGTATTTTTCATATACTACATAATTCCCTGTGAGTGCTATAATTGTAACCCTTTATAATTGGCAGACATTAATTACTAAAATTGTACTAGAATTTCCATATAATTTTATATCAGAGCCACATGAATACTGAATACATTCATCATGTTTAGAATACCAATGAAGGAAATTAATTTCCATCTATTAAAATATGCAATACTCATGAATATGATAAGAAAGAGATATGCAGATTCCCGAGTCCTATGTCACAAGTAATATGTCTCTGTGTGTTCAAGTGCACTAAATCTAGAGCATTTGTTCTACATTCACTAAAATTAATCCAGCTGTCTCTTAGTAGAGGGTTCAGAAAAGTGGAATAAGGCAAGAACCAAATTACAAAAAGGCTCCTAGCAGAGGGTAGAGAGTACAGAGTAACACTTTTGTCCTTAAGCGACTCTTCTTCTAGATATCCCTATTTCTGCAGTTCTCCCAAGCATCCAGGCTTACAATCTCAGAAGTATTTTCAGCTTCCTATTGTATGGAACACATTCTATCAATTCAACTGCCATAGTCTCTTTTTAGACCAGGATTTCTTAACTTGGGGTAACTGAATGACCTCACGGGGTGTGTAAACCTCCTGAAATTGCATGTAAAATTGCATACCTCATGTATGGACTCTCTTTCTGAGGAAAGGGTTCAGTACTTTTATCAGATTCTCAAATAAAGCTAACACCCAAAAGGTTTAAGAGCCACTGAGCTAAACTCTTTCTTCTATTTTCAATTTCACTGCCACCAAACAAGCCCAGGTCCAGTGGTCTTTCTGTTGAACATTACGGTTCCTTACATTCAGTCTCTGTTGAACATTACGGTTCCTTACATCCAGTCTCCTGGCTCCAGTTTCTTGTCATCTTAATCTATCCCATATGGAGCTGTCAAAGTCATCTTCCTGAAGCTCATAATCAGCCATGACACTCTCCTGGTCACTAACTTTCAGGTCTCCTCTATTCCCACTGAATAAAGTCCAAACTCCCTGGGTGCAGACACCATGTCTTACTCATGTTTGTATCCTCAATATCTACCTAGCTCAAGAGAGTCTAGCTTTTGATCCTTGATATAGTCTGGCTCTGTATCCCCACCCAAATCTCATCTTGAATTGTAATCTGAATTGTAATCCCCACATGTTGGGAGAGAGACCTTGTGGGAGGTGATTACATCATGAGAGTGGTCTCCCCAAGCTGTTCTAGTGAGAGTGAGTGAGTTCTCATGAGATCTGATGATTTTATAAGGAGCTGCTCCTCACTTCGCTCTGCACTTCACCTTCCTGCCACGACATGAAGAAGGATGTGTTTGCTTCCCCTTCCACCATGATTGTAAGTTTCCTGAGGCCTCCCCAGCCATGCAGAACTGTGAGTCAATTAAACCTCTGTCCTTTATAAATTACCCAGTCTCGGGTATTTCTTCATAGCAGCATGAGAATAGACTAATACAATCCTGATGTCAGAAACTTTCTGTGTCCCAGCTCCAACCTATCCTTCCAGGTATGTCTCAATTTCTTTTCATAGATTCTATGCTCCAACCAATTCAATAATTTGACCTTCTGTCAGTTTTCCAGATACAATCTGTGTTTTCTTTCTTTCTTTGCATCTTTTCCACAACGTTTCTTCTGTGTGTTCAGGGTGCCTTCCTGACCTCTCCTCACCCAGACCATTTCTACCTGATGAAACCTTATCTATCCTTCAAAGCTAAAACAAATGTTTCTTCATAAAGCCTTCTAAGGGCTCTCTCCCTGTGAGAAATAATCCCTTTCTTCTCTAAACTCTTTGTACATTTCTGAGGACTTTACATTTAAAAGCACAGAGCACTCAAATTTTAATATTAAAAAAGTTCATAGTTTATATTTTATATGAGATTATACATTCCTTAAAGGCAAGAGTTGGGTTTTATTTATTTTTCCCTTCCATATATACCTTGCATAGTTTTGTACACCATGATATTCAACAAGTATTTGCTGAAGAAATGAATGAAAGAATAAATGAATACAGGGTCATTAATTTTTCAGATGATTCAGATTATGACGAGAGGTCAGTGCTCATTTTACTGATGGAGAATGTGAGGTTGAGAGAGGGAGAGACACAAGGTCACAGAGCCAGTGAGTGGTTAGGGAATGCTAGAGCTTGGGTATTTGGAATTGATCCAAGTCTCTGTCCACAAAACAAGGATGTTCTTTAATTGAAAAAGAAAATGTACTTAGATATTTTCCTTTTAAGCAAATATGTTCTTGTTTTTATAAGTCTAAATGTTGACTTTGTCACTTATTATCTATGTGAATAAGTATTTTATTTAATTTTCTTATCTATATTGAGGGTCTAAACTTACTGTTCTCTAAACTTCCTTCCAGCTGTGAAATTTGAATTGCTTATATAACATTATTCCTCTTTTTCTCCAGCAAAGAAGGTAAACTTTCCCAGGCTTCTCCAAGTACATGATGTCCCACCTTCCATTCTATATTCTATATGAAGCCTGGTTATCTATAGATAATAATGACAAATAAAATAGATAGGGTCAAAGAATTCATATGTAAAAAAAAAAAACCTATGAAGATAAAGATAAAAACTTGATAAAGATTAGAACTTAGAGACAGGGATTTTTTAAAAAATGTAAGAGTATTTAAGACCTTTAAAACTTTAAATAGAGGAAAAGACTAATTCTACAGATATGAAAATTAACCTATGTGGTTCTATTATGGGAAGCTCTCATATGGTTCTTCACCTTGATAAATATGTATAGCAAAACAAAAGTTACAACCAAATGGTTCTGAGTTCTACCCAACAATGAAAAGAGAAACTATTTCTCATTCATTCTTAATAGTCCAAATATGAACAGAAAATTATTCTACCCTCTACCCCCAGAGTAAATGATAATCCATGCTCTCAATATCTCATCCATGCATAGGTTTTCAGATATGAATACCTGCTAACAAGTCATGCACATAGCAAATATAAACTTGTTTCAGTCTATTTTCACTTGGTTTCCCACACACTGCATTGTGGTTTCTTCCAATTGACATTCCCACTCTAAAAGGCATCTTCACTTCACTCAATTCCTACACAAAGTTCTAGGCAAAATCTGGTATTACCACTCAGTCAGTTCTGTAATGCCCTATCTTATATAGTACTTTATTTTAGTGAACCTTATATGAAGCCCTTAATGCTTAAAAAGGCCCACACTTTCCTTGATAATAGATGTTTCATATGTGCATAGTCTTCAAGAGGACATGATTTTCCCTCTTTTAAAGGCCGCATACACTAGAGGAGATAATATGGTTCTTGTTCCAATAAGAGGGTAGCAGTATCCAATAAGGAAAAGCTATTGGGTGAGCTGAGCACTGTAAATAAACAAATTGGCCCACTTATTCACCAAGAGACCAAGAGGAATCCTTTAAGATCTTAAGATTTAGCAAAGGAAACAAATTCTCATGCTTTCTAAATCTATTTCACAAATTTATGACTTTCCCTCAGGATACATTGATTTTCAGTTCACTAGATATCAGAGTCTTTAAATCAAATCTAACTTATTGTGTTTTCCTGTCATATAGGAGCCTGAGCAAAACAGTAACAGGTGATCATGAGGGAAATTAATCCTCAATGTCATTTTGAAATACAAACAGACTGTGACTCAAAAAGCGGCCCCATTCAAAAGTAGCTGTTTTGTTACTATATTCTTCTAGAAGATCAAACAACAATGGAGATAAACTAAGTTGTTAAGATAAGTGTGCAGATGCCTAGGCACACACAGGTAATTTGTGGGTTTTTAAAAACATATATAGATGTAGATTAGATATAGATATAGATACACACACACACATACATACATATGAATATATTTGGATTTGCATGCATTATCCTCTTAGGAATATAAATCTCTCTACATATGCATGCATATGTGGATATATATGTAACAAAATATATACACAAACACACATCACCAGCCAGAAAGAAAACTGAATTTTACACTGTGATAAGCCCCAGGCCAACTGGTAGTACTGAATTCCTATCCTGTAACACAGAATAAGTCATTACCACTCTCTTACCCGTTGTAACATACTTGCAGTCCATTTTGTTACTCAATTCTAATTGTACCAAAAACTGAGATGTGAGGGCCAGGTGACATGGTGCCTTAAAGGTAGTTGTGGTGGTCATCTAAAGTAACTCCTGGAGTTTTGGGGTGATATGGTTGGGGTATAAGAAACTTAATAATTCCTATGTGGGCTATGCAAGACCTAGCAGGGCCTCACCCCAGACAGGAAAAATGACCTCCCACCATCCAGGCCCAGTTTTCCAAGGAAAGTACGCAAATGTGGGATTCTTAGTCTCTAAACTTCCTTAGCCTTAGATCCCTTGTATTCCCTAAACTTCTCACAATAACATATAACTTATATGAAACGTGTTAAGTGTTGGTGTGCCCATTTTTTGTCAACCCTCTGCAGGACTAATTCATCATTGGGTTTAATTAAGATCACACTGGAAAAAAAAAAGAATTAAAATGACATCAGTTCAAAAAGAATTATGTAAGCCTCTCAGATACTTTTTTATTGCATATATAACTTAAATTACACAAAATGGCCAATTTAGTGTAATTCTACCCAAAATACAGCTGGGTCTATCATATTGTGATATGGACAGGTTTTTGTTTGTTTGTTTGTTTTCTGTGCAAGGAAATCTGATTCTCTGCTTAGGACTCAAGCAAGTTGGGCAGGGAGAATGATAGATCTGTCCAAGTCATCCAATTTGTAACTTTTAATGAATGCAATGTTTACACAACTGCTTAAAAACAAAAGCTGAAAGGAAACTGCAGAGAGATGAGAGGAACTCCGAGAAGGTGGTGCCAAATGAATTGACCTCCAGGAGCTAAATGGCTAAATATGGTAAGTGCCTTAATCACCTGGTTCAAAGAAAGGAGACTTGGCTTTGGGTTGGTTATGGAGCTGAACTTTGAGAAACAGGTGGAACTGAGAGGTAAATAACAGGTAAAAGGGAGAGTCTGAGCAAAGATTTGAAGGTATACAAGTCAGAGTAGTCTATAGAAAATTCAAGAATTTCTGGGCTTAAGAGTCTGAATTTTAATCAGTCAATAATGGGGTGTTATTGAAAGTTTCTAAACAAACGGGAACATATATTTCAGTGTAAATTAATTTATAGAAGGTATATAGAGTGAATCGGCAGGGACAAGTTTAAAGCCAAGAGGCTGTTACATTTATCCAAGGAAATAAGAGCCATACCTGAACCATAGTAATAGAAATTGATAATCAATGAATAAAAGAATGAAACAAATGAGATTCCATATTCATAATTTAAATCCAGGAGAATATACTTGATCTATGCTTTCCATTTCGTAATTATAAATTGAAAATTCTATGAGATTTTGGATTGACTGTTTTTAATGTGAAGTGTTGTCTTCAGTTGACAAACATGTCTCAAAGAGAGAACTGCCTATAACATTTTATGTTATAATGAATTATGTTATCATTTCATATTGGATGCACATAATGTAACAAGAACAACATTGAAGAGGGTCTGAGCTGACTTCTCTGTGCCTCCTTCGATGAAAAATGCAGGAGCCTTACGAAATAATCACCACATCAATTAGGGATTGTGTTCAATTGTTAATATCAAAGAAGTAACCGAAACAGAGATTTATTTTCTTCCAGGTAAAAGTAGTCTAGTGCAAGTATTATCATTTTACAATGTTACTGGTGTTTCACGGGCCTTATTATTCTGCTTCATCACCCTTCTTGTGTGGCCTGGATCTTCATGGCTATAATATACTTCCTGAGATTCTGACCAGCACATCTTTATCCCAGGCAGAAAGGAGGCACTACCCTTTAAATCACCTCCAAAGCCCTTCCCAATGAATTGTAGTTATGATTCCTTAGTCGTACCTATGAGGAAGGGAAGGCTAGGCGATACACTCTTTTAAGAGGGTTGCTCCCGCCATGAATAAAACCAGCTTATGTTAGTAAGGCAAAAGAAGAGAATGGATATTGGCTGGGTCACTAGAAGTCATTGCCAAAGTCACAGAAGTTCTTCCTAGCTCTACAAGTTTGTGACTCTAACTCCACATGGAACCCCATGCATAATGAACTAGCTACTAATTGTTTTCCAATCTCTTCTTTGAAACATTAGTCCCTTAAATTACTGAATTATGGAAAATAAGTCCGTTTTACTCTAAGTTTTAATCCCAAAAAAACCATGTATCACATTCCACCTCCTGATATAGGACTTTTCCCCCCTTACGAGTAATCAGCTTTGCCCATAGACCAAAGATTGCTGCTATTCTAAGCTGTCTTGAACACTGATAGGTTACGATAGAAAGCAAATATACTGGAAACACTGCTAGTGAATATCCCTTATTTGTACATGACAATTTTGAAACTACTACAAAATTAGTAGTTTTTCAGCATCAAAAGCCAAGGTTTTATCTTTGAGTTAAAGTCATATATTTATGAACCTCATGTTCTCACCACCTGGGTGTTCCTAAGATCTCTGGTCTTCTGATATCACCATTTCCTTTAATATTTAAATAGAATGTATGACTACCTGTCTCAGATTCTGTGGGAAATTCAGCCTGCCTATACTCCACCCCTAAATGCACAAAGATGGGTGGAGTGTTCATTATATCCTGGTCTGGATTTCTTTTTTTTTTTCTTTTTCTTTCACTGAATTATCAGTGTTCTCTCTGCTCCCTGTCTTCTGTGTCTTCTGTCTCCTTCCTTTGCAGCTTTCCCCATGTGCCTCTGTACCTTAATTCCTCCAAAGTACTATTTACAAAGTGCTGTTATCAATAAACAAATTTTCCAATGATCTGGAATAACAAAGATAATTAGAGTGCAGCAAGTAAGATACTATCTTACAACATAATATTATACAACATTGTGCTAAAATTTCATCAGTTATACTCTAAGGGTAGAGACATTTCTTTCTGACTTTGTCCACCTTCCTTCCTTGCTCATTGTCCTCTTCTCTTTGGCTCTCTGAACCCTTCCCCCTTTTCTTACTATTTGCCTCTGCCTCCCTATTTCTTTTACTTTCTTACACCAAATAATTTATCTTTTGCTTCCTGCCCTCTTTTGGGTTGGGGGGAATGGGGTGGGGAAAGCCTATCATAATCTATATCTGCAGATTTAAAACCTCATTCAGTTGCTCTACTAAGCACAAGGTCATTGATTCCAGGTCTCTCCTATTTTAATATAAGGAAATAGTGGATATTTTGAAATTATCATGCTCTGTTTTCTTTGTAGAACCAGAATAAAATCAGTAAGTCACATAGCGTAGCCTAGGACAAACTTAAGTTTCAAGAATTGAAGATCAGCATCAAAAAGTAATTGTAAAAGCACTACATTTATCTTCACCACTTAGAAACCATCATTGTGAATCCACTCATAACCCACAGCACTGTCTCACCAAACCTTCTCCTTTTCTTCTCCCCAAGTCTGTTGTACCACACAGATGTCCTTGGGACTTTCACAATTTGAAGTCCAAAATCTCTCCAAAAAGCCCCATTCCTGATAAACTTCCTGTAGCTTTCTATTTTTCTATTATCCTGCTTCACCAGTTCTTTCCCTCTACCTATGATTCCAGTTGTGCATCACAAACTCTATAAAACTGGACAAGAACAAGAGAAAGAAAGTGACAACAATATCTATCCCTAAAGCAAGTAGTCACTGGCTGTAAATATCTTGATACATACCAATGGTACCCAGAACCATCAGAGAAAGTGACAGATCTGTAGAAAGAAAGCCAAGAATGAACAGAGACCTATTAGCAAAGAAAAATTGCGGAGGACCATCCAATTAATGCTCATGGCCAGAAGACATGAAACATTAAGACCCAGTAAGAGTCCAATTGTAAGTCATAAAATACCCAAGTGACAATGAAGGTAGCAAGAGAATTTTGAACTCTTGTCCAGTTCTTGATGTCAACTTTGGCAGTCACAAAATCAAATAAACAAAACAAATCTAAGAGGAGGTTGTATGGAAATTTTCCTGCAGTCCAGCAATTAACAAAGATCTACATTTGAGGGCAATGCATTCTATGTATCCCACATTCTAAAGAAAGCAGTTGGCTGTGAGCACTTGGATTCTAGGTACCTCTACTGGAGCCTTACTAGGAAAGAGCACAAATGTCCTTACTTGATTCAACTACTGCCCTCTCCTCCCTTACTCCATCAATAACATGCAAGAAAGAATGAGAAAGGGAACTGAGATATGAATGATGGAAGAAGTTATTAGCTTACTACAGAATGCAGCAATCATGGTTAGAGACCAAGTGAAGTAGCAGCCTCCAAAGGGAAAATTTTAGTGTCTGGGCTTTAGAGACCTGTAAGAATGGAGATTGCATCTTCTTCTCCAACTGAATGACTGCTGGCAGCTTTCCTGGAACTGATCTCACAGTGAAATAGAACGGAGTAGAAGAGGGAGTTCTTGGAAGGGCATGTCAGATTCCCAAATGTGTGAGTTGTACATTTCCATAGACACTGACACCTCTGCCTCCTCTGGAGATTTCCAAAGAGAACAGGCTTGCTGGAATAGTCTGGAGAAGAAAAAAAGTCCCATGACATGGGGTGCTTGTGAAGAAAATAAGTAATCCTGAACTTCATTTCACTTGTCTTTAACTCTCAGAAGGTAGCAGTTCCCTTGGCTTCACCTCATTTGAGTAGCAGGAGGAATTGGAACCAATAGACCAAACAATATTTTCATCTACATTTTCAAAGGTTTATTCTCTATGTTTTTCTATTATTCTCCATTTTTCTTTCTTTCTCTTTCATATTCTCTGGCACTTCTGTTTAATGGTGCCATAACCCATGCATAGGTTGACTATGAGATAATTCAGTATGACCTCCTTCAGCTTCTTGAGATCACAGATGCAAAACTAGCCCCTAAATGAGTCCACTTGTATGCAGCTCCACCTTCATCTCGACCATCATCATCTGTCCCCTGGAGTTCTCAGCAGTCTCCAAGAAGTCTTTCTACTTCTAGTCTTGCCCTCTATCCTCCACATCTTCTCCATATTGCAGTAAAAGTAATTTTCTTACAACATAAAATAGATCCTATCCTTGTACTTAGACTAAATCCAAAATCCTAACTTTCCTTACAATGCCTACTACGGTCTGGCCTCTGATTTCCCCTCTGACTCCACCTCCTAGATCAAATGGCTTAGTGCGTGAATCTCTAACTCTTCTCATAACTCTGACCTCCCTGCTATGCTCCAGGCACAATTTTATTCTTTGAGTTGCTGTCAGATGGGAAAACCTTTCTTACTTCAGAGCCTTTGTTCAGTCTGTTTCTTCCATTCCCCTCTCTCTGCATGACTGACTCCTCTTTTGGCATGTCTTAGTTAAGAGTCATCTCTTTAGAGAGAGTGTCCTTGACAAACAAATCTAAAGTAAATGCTCCCTGCTATTTTCTTCCATAACATCCTGGCAACAGTGGCAATGAGGGAGATGTTCATATGACTGAGTGCAGTTTTGACTTGAATATTAGAATATACATTGATTTGCTCAGCTTTTGTTTCTCATCCCTAATAAAGGTTAAATTAAATGGAAGATTGTTGAGTTTGAAAATACAGGAAGGAGAGACTGTCATGGATTACCCATTGACAGAGGAATGTCCCCGAAAGGTGACAGCACCAGAAGAGTTCTTTGTCATGAATAAAGGAAAAGGAAACATGGTAGTTGAGATGTAAATATGTCTGTCAGTGGAGGTGTTGGAGAAAGGGACGAGAATCTTATAAAGGAATCCCAACTGATAACCTCTCTCTCTTCAGTGAAGTAGGAAATAAGAATGGGTGTCAAAATAGCAAGGCCCAGGGCCTCAGAAGAATGAGGAAGGTCCATAAGGTCTGCTGATGCAAATGGGAAAGGAAGCCTATTTGAGACATTCAAATAGGATTTAGAGTGCCACCAGATCAAGTCTTCATTTAGGCAACTATTTGATAAGTATATTGAGTCCAATTCAGTACCAGGCACTACATTTATTTCCAGCATCACAAAGACAACTAGGCACCAACTTGTTGAACTCCCCAGGATTTGAATTGGATGAGCTGACTGTGCAGGATCCACAGTATCCAAACATCCAGCTACCTCACTTTCTTTCTTTTAGCTCTGGTCAGAAATAAGGCTACGGCAAGTGACTTTTCCTTGCTCAGGGTGGCCTCTTACATTTTATGGAAGTTTCATGCCAGGGATTTTTTTTTTTTTTGTATGGAATCCACAAGTCTCTCATTACATGAGCTTGTGGTGTTTGAAGATTTTTGCAAAATATTCCTATTACTCATTTATAGACCTATGCCTCCTACCATCTCCACAGGGCACAGGGGCCTTTAGGTATATGTCACCCTAGGATGAGGAACAAAGATTATCTCATAATGTCCTAAGACAGATATCTAAACTAAATTATAATAACAATACTCAGTTCATCAAAGTAAATCATAAGTATATACATTTATATTCCAATATAATATATATTATGTGGGTAGCAAAAACTGAGATTACTTTTGCACCTGTCTAATATTTTATTTTATTTTTATTTTTATCTATTTTATTCATTTTGTTTATTTATGTATTTACTTTGAGATGGAGCCTACTTTGTTGCCTAGTCTGTAGTGAGTGGCACGATCTCGACTCACTACCACCTTCATCTCCTAGGTTCAAGAGATTCTCCTGCCTCAGCCTCCCGAGTAACTGAGATTACAGGCATGTGCCACCATGCCCAACTAATTTGTTTGTGTTTTAAATAGAGATGGGATTTCACTATGCTGGCCGGGCTGGTCTTGAACTCCTGACCTGAAATCATCAGCCCGCCTCGGCCTCCCAAAATGCTGGGATTACAGGTGTGAGCCATCACACCCAGCCAAACCTAATATTTTTAAATGAATAACACTTATGCAAGTTATTTTATAATCTGGCCACCACTTTACCTGTTCAACCAATCTCAGATTTGCTGCAGCCTAGGTTAATTCCTCCTAGACTCCTGAACAAGTAAAACCCATTTCTATGGCTGAGGCCATATGGTGCCAGCCTGTGTCTCCCTCTTCCCTTCTCATTTGCGAAGCCTACCTATTATTTACATTTCATCGCAAGCCCCATATTTTTAAGGTTCCAAACTGAGATTATCTAAAAATTCTATAATACCTAAAATTGCTTAATATGTATTTTAATAATTAAAATGTAAATTGAGAGTCCAAAGTTCAGCAGATAAACTTCCAAAACCTCACCTATATATATATATATACATATATATGTATATATATAGAAATCTTGAAAATTTAAGGCTTCTGATGTTAGGTAAATAGTCTCAGATTGAGATTTTTTTTAAATAAAATTAAAAATCAAAAGACCAAAAAAAAAAAAAAACCCTAAAGTTAAAAAAGAGGATATGTTTAGACCTTTTTGCTAAAAGTTAAAGAAATATTAGAATTATGTTATTTAATTTAACAAAAACCTTATGAAAGTTCATCAAAAGGGTCACACCAACACTCAGAAATCGCTAGGATTCTGTTGATTCAGATGGCTTATTCCATCTCTCAGGAATGCAAGTCATTAATGGCAGCATGAGAGATGAGGTGATCTACCCATAAACACAGGGCTCTGATTCATCCTGAATGTTAGTGATTTTAATGCCAGACACATCCACTTTCAGCTGGAGGGTATTTGTTGAGAGCTGCCGTGGAGAATGCTCACACTTAGAAAAAAATGCACACCCTTAGCAACCACTAATGAATAAAATACAAACCCACAGATGAGAATTTGGAAATTGTAAAAACCAATATGATTTGGTATTTTGAAGTAATTCCAGGTATACAAACAAAAATAGATCTAGCAAGACAAATTGGATTCTACAGGTATCATCCAAGCCATTCTCTCTTTGTGATCCTTGGGAATTTTGCCCAAATAAGCTCTGGGAGTTCAAATTGTATTTTTAAAAATTCTTGGACTCTCTTCTTTACAGTATGTGAACAGCCTTTAGCAGTGGGAATTTCTTGGTTTGGTGCATTAAAACCTATGCCATGCCAACTGGAATTTGTCTGTGGAAAGAGCATATCCACTACTGAGTTAACTATCGGCAAATGAGAAAGTAGCTGCAAGCTGGAGCCTGCCCTAGTACTTCTGATCACTTCTACTCTGGACATTTGGTCCAAATTACTAACTATGTCAGAGAGATAACAGAGACTGAAGTTGAAGAAAGGATGAGAGAAGACCCCTCGTCACTAAATTGTAAACAGAAGTCCTGGTTTTCTCTTCCATTTCTACCACTTATAATGCCTATGAGAGAAGTGGGCAAATCACATTACCAATTTGAGTTTCATTCTCCCCAGTGGTAAAGCAGGGACTCAAATGATTGCTTTGCCACAACCCATTCAATATTTATTGAGCACTTACTATGTGCCAGCACAGTCGCGGATGTTATGCTAGGTACAATCCTTATTTCCAGGCAGCTTATAATTTCTTTGGAGAGAAAGATAAACAACTGGATATGCAAACAAGATGTAAGTACCTTACAGAAATCATCATAAAGAAAAAGTATGGGCAACAAATTAAAAAGGATAACAGAAAGATGTAACTTAATCTGGGAGGTCAAAGAACATCCCGTTAGGGAATTACATGTAAGCAAAGGGGGTGAGAAGGTAAAGGGTGGGGAGAACATTCCAAGGCCAGAGGATAATGTGTGTGAGGCCTCAAGGCAAGGAGGAGTTTGATGTGGTCCAAGAACAGCAAGAAGTCTTAAGTGGCTACATCGAGGGGGAGAGTGGCAGGAGATAAGGCTCATAGTGTTATTACAAGAATTAAAGGAGAACTGTGTATGAACATGCTTTTCAGAGCACAAAGCCCTGTACCACTGTGAGAATTAATAGTCATCAGGATTTCAGGCATCTTGCCTTTGGCAGAAGAAGCAGGTCAAAAAGAAAAAAAACAACAACACTTGAACACAGGTTTTACTTCTTATTCCACCTTCTTAAATTGACTCATCTTTGTTATCAACCGAAGATTTTCTATTTGCATTGATGCCAGAAGTCTTAAAATAAGACCTTATTATTTCTCCTTCATATGCCAAACTGGGCTTCTTGAAAGCCAGAACACAATATTAATGAAGCTTTTTTGTGTCTAAGGAACAGAAAATCTGGGACCTGAAAAACCAGGATTTCTTTATATCTGACACACAGTGCCACACTGGAAAACAAATGGAGAAAAGCTAGACCCTCCCTTTACCCACTTTTTCCTTCACTTCTGCCACTTATTTTCCAGTGACGTTTTAAAAACAGAATGTGAGAGAAAGAATGATGAGGCTCTCTTCCAATAGACTGATTTGCTCACTCATCTATTCACTCATTCAGTAAGGAAATATTAATACCTGTCTAACCCTGCAGATGTTTAACACAGGAATTCCAGAGATTCATGTTTATTAGACTGATTTAGTTTGACAAGTATCCCAGAGGAACAAAGGACCTGGGGAAGATTCCCATTCAAATTATCATCTGATTTTTTTTTTTTTACATGAATGTGTTGTTAACCTATAAGGATGTTTCAGATTCCAGCTTTCTGGACAGGGCCCAGGAACTGGCTATCTGGCAATAAAAATGTTTAAGAGTCAATGTTCAAGAAGGAAGGAATGAGAAAGAGCAAGCAAGAAAGAGAGAGGCCAGAGGGGAGTAATAGGACATTGGCATGGGGGAGAGGTGAGCCCGATGTACACCGAAGGGCACAGGGCACACCGAAGACAGTGTACATGGACAGTGAATGTAGATATGAGCTCATTTCTCTTCTCCGAAGAGTATATCAGGAGATACCCTTGCTTGGAAGATAATCTTACACCAAAGTCATCAATAAAGCTATGCCTACTTCAATAAGTGCTGTCTCCAAACCATTTTGTCTTCTGTCTCCCAAACACTGAATACCTTGGGAAAACTGATCCGACAGTGATGCATAACAAGGTATTATTAAATAGGCAATGGTTGCAATGAGAAACAGGATAAAAGGAGTGCTTTAGAAAAGTTCCACACAAGAAAAGATACGGAATGAAGGACAGATGAATTACCATTAATGTGGCTGAGGGAAACTGGGAATGAGATGCTGTTTATGGAGGACGAATACAAAATATTTTGGATATGTTTAGCTGTAGATGGTAAAGCTGACTTTTCAATTGAACTGTCAGATATGCCTATAAAGCAGTCTTAAGTGCTAGGTCTAGGTAGCTGTGGATTGTGATAGAACAAAAATCACGTATATGTATAAATGGTTTCCCTATGCAAAGACAATAAAAGGCAACTTAGTCTGTTTTGGGGTTGCTATAACAGAATGCCACAGACTGGGTAATTTATAGATACATTTATTTCTAGAAAACAACAAGAAGCAGAGATTTAGAATAGTTAATAAATTGTAGAAAATCTTTTCAGAATTTAAAACATTTTTTCACATAAGGTATCATTGCACTTTACCAGCCAAACAGATTTTGCACATATGTGGTTCTGGAATTAATGGGGGGAAAAGTGGCTACATATAGAATCAGTCATTTGTTGTATTTTTTTTCCATAAAGAAAAACAAACAATAACATGAAGCATGGAAATTAACAAAGAACTGTTGAAGAGGAATGTCAAGAGCTAAGAGCTATGCTCTTGACACAAGTCTAATTTAAGAAATTTTTTCTTGGTTTGGGGGCAGTAGCTCACACCTGCCTGTAAACTCAGCACATTATGAGGCCACAGTGGGAGGATCACTTGAGGTCAGAAGTTTGAGACCAGTCTGGGCTCTTAAAAAAGGGATAGTTTTATATTTCATAAAACATAAAGAAAAAAAGAAATAGAAATTTAGTAATAATACTGTAAAATGAGTTTCTAAAGGAGACACAAAAGGGCTATTACAAACACATCACACATACTTCATAGAGCTCCTTTCCTAAGCTCTGTAAAGATGTTTACAATAGGAAATCTAAGAAAAAACCAATAGTTCTACCCCCTGATTTCTCCTCTGCTTTGCCATTTTTTATATGTTATCCATTGCTCTCTTTTTAGTTATACAACCAATATAAATGGTGCTGAGGACTCAATTATATTCGTTTCACTATTTGTTCCAAATTATAATTTTGACTGACTAAAATTAGCTTAAAAATTAGACTAAATGTTGCCTGAAAACAACACCACCACCATTACCACCACACCCACGATTTGTGTCAAAAATGCTTTCAGTAAAATTTACTAGGAGATATGGTTTGACTCTGGGTCCCCACCTGAATCTCCTCTTGGATTGTAATCCCCATTATCCCCACATGTTGAGGGTGAAACCTGGTGGGAGGTTATTGGATCATGGGGGCGGTTCTCCCATGCTGTTCTCATGATAGTGGGTGAGTTCTCACGAGATCTGCTGGTTTTATGTGTCTGACAGCTCCTCTTCACGCTCTCACTCACTCCTGCTGCGATATGAGAAGGTCCAAGTTTGCTTCCCCTTCTCCTTCTGCGATGACTGTAACTTTCCTGAGGTCTCCCCAGCCATGCAGAACTGTGAGTCAATTAAACCTCTTTCCTTTATAAATTACCCAGTGTCAGGTATTTCTTTATAGCAGTGTGAAAATTGACTAATACACCAGGTCAATGTTAAAATGAGATTAAAGCAATGGGAAAAGCCTAAAGTCCTTACCACTAAAAGAGAATGGTCACTGTCAGTCTCCTTTGGATACATGTTAAATATTTATCTAATTGGAAAAGCCAATTGTTAAAAAAAAAAAAGTTCATTTGTAAAAGTAGCAAAATTTAAAAGGCAAACTGTTTCATATTTAAAGACTCATTTTATCTCCTCTGCTAATTATAGACTTGAGGAATCACTGTCAGATATGCCTATAAAGCAGTCATAAGTGTTAGGTCTAGGTAGCTGTGGATTGTGATAGAAGAAAAATCACTTATATGTATAAATGGTTCCCTTATGCAAAGGCAATAAAAGGTAACTTAGTCTGTTTTGGGTTTGCTATAACAGAATGCCACAGACTGGGTAATTTATAGATACATTTATTTCTCACAGTTCTGGAGGCTGAGAAGTGCAAAGTTGAGGTGCCCAAATCTAGCAAGGGTCTTCATGCTGCGTCATGCCATGGTAAAAGGAGGAAGGGCAGGAGAGGAAAAAAGAGAAATGAGGGCAAAATTCATCCTTTTTATCAGGAACTAATTCCTGGGATGAATAACCTATTCTCACCCAAAACAATATTAATTCATTTACAAAGATAAAGCCCTCTTTGTCTAATCACCTCTTAATAGTTTTCTCTCTTAATACCATCACAGTGGCAACTAATTTGCAACATGAGTTTTGGAGGGAATATTCAAACCATGGCAATAGGCATGAAAGGTTGCTAAAGGTATTTACCTATCAACCAGATATACTTAGAAAATGGAGAGCAATTGTGAGACAATTTCCCCCCACATCATCAAATTACCCATTCAACTCAATCTTATAATTGAAAGTTAAAAAAATCTATAGTTATTTATTATTGATGAAGTATCTTCCTGACCTTTCTCATCAAAAGCTGACTTCTCCAAACAAAAAAGGCACATTGCCATTCCCCAGTTCCAGGCTTTATTCTCTCTGATTCAGACAATTTAAATAATGTCCTAATTTGTTTATCATTCTCCAATCTTTTTTTCCTTAATCTACGCTTCACAGTGTCAGAGTATCTATTTTCCCAAAACACAAATGTAATTTATTCTGAGCAAACTCTTGCAAGGAGAGAAAACCAAACACTGCATGTTCTCACTCATAGGTGGGAACTGAACAAAGAGAATACTTGGACACAGAAAGGGGAACATCACACACTGGGGTCTGTCGTAGGGTGGGGGCAGTGGGGAGGGATAGTATTAGGAGATGTACCTAATGTAAATGGGTGCAGCACACCAACATGGCACATATATACATATGTAACAAAACTGCCTGTTGTGCACATGTATGCTAGAACTTAAAATATAATACAAAAAAAGTCATAAGAAAAGAAAAAATAATTTTTTGGGTCCAGTGCGGTGGCTCACGCCTATAATCCCAGCACTTTAGGAGGCCGAGGCGGGTGGATCACCTGAGGTCAGGAGTTTGAAACCAGCCAGACCAACATGGAGAAACCCTGTCTCTACTAAAAATACAGAAAATTAGCTGGGCGTGGTGGCACATGCCCGTAATCCCAGCTACTTGGGAGGCTAAGTTAGGAGAATCACTTGAACCTGGGAGGCGGAGGTTGCAGTGAGCCGTGATCACGCCATTGCACTCCAGCCTGGGCAACGAGAGTGAAACTCTATCCCCAAAAAAGAATTTTTTGCTCGTCCTGGGTGTGGTAGCTTACACCTATAATCCCAGCACATTGGGAGGCCAAGGCAGGAGGATCACTTGAGGCCAGAAGTTTAAGACCATCCCTGGGCAACAAACTGAAACTCTGTCTCTACAAAAATAAAGATGGAAAAACAGCTGGGCTTGGTGGCACATGCTTATAGTCACAGCTACTCTGGAGGTTGAGGCAGGGGTTGGCTTGGGTCCTGGATTTTGAGGCTGCAGTGAGCTGTGGCCATGCCACAGCACTCTAGCCTGGGTGACAGAACAAGACTTTGTCTCAAACAAAAAAAAAAAATTTCCCCTATTGATGGCAGAGGATGAAATCCAACTCCAGCATAACCATCACATACCTGCCTACTACACAGTTACCCCTACCTACCTCACCTGCTCACCATCATTTGTGTCTTTGCCAATCAACCCTCTTGGATACTCCACTTGCTTCCAAATGCTGGAGCCTCTGCTCTTCCATTCCCTTTGCCTGGAATATCCTTCTCCTCACCTGCATCTGTCAAAACCTTACTCCTCCTTCACAAACAGAACTTCTTTACCACCTCTCTCATCCTTAGAGCCTTTAGTATGTCATTCCCTTTGGTGTACTTCGTCTTTAAATGTTTGGTGTTGTTTTGTTGTTGGGGACATGCCAGGTAAACCTTTATTCCCAGTGTGCCACACAAGAAGAAGCTGCGAAACACCCTTCTGGAGATCTCGCTTAAGGCACATTATATAAGCTGTTTTTTTGTTTGTTTGTTTGTTTTTCACCTTATTTCTACCTACCTCATATCCCCCAGGAAGACTCTCTGATCCTTGAAATGAAATTCCTTCCTTCTGTGTAAACCCCAGTGCTTCCACAGGTTCGACACTCAAGTATTTGTTGGATTGTATTGATGTGAAAACATCTGCATTGGCAAGATGATCAATTCAAGCTAATTTATAGTCATAGGAGCTTCCCATAGAACAACTCTTGAAGACCATTCAGTGTAATGCTTTTCAAACGTTTTTTGTTTTGTTTTTCTTTCCTTTCTTTTTTTTGTAAAACAATCCTGTTTTCAACAAGGAGTTTATTTGAAAGCCCAAGATGTGGAGCATATAAACACCATTCATGTTCAAGCTGGGGGAGCCCAGCTATGCACTTCCAAACCCCTTCCCCTGCCATGATAGGGCCTCTGAAAAACACAATTCAAAATCACTTTACAAAAACTAAAAAACACAGGGGAAGAAGATAATACTCAGACATCATGCTATTCGTAAGTTTTATCTGAAGCAGACATTGAGTACTACATATTGTCAAGTGAAATGAGTTCTGGGATTATGTGAACTATCTTGTGACTTGTCAGGAGCTAATTAGATGATTTCTAACAACCATCGGTCTCTAATAATCTTATTAAAAATTATTCTAGAGAGTGACTTGCTTATAGGTAATGCATTGCAATGTTTATGTGCCCAGCTCTGGAGTCAGGTTGTCTGGTTCTACCAACTTTCAGCTCTACTGTTTACTAGCTGTATGACAAGTTACTTAGGCCCTCTTCTTCTCGATCTCCTCCTTTATCAAATTAGGCAATAATTGTACCGACTTCACAGGTTTTTGGTAAGTATTCAATAAGGTAATACAAGTATCAACTTAAAACAGCTACTATAGTAAATGTTCAGTTAATATACTGAGATTTGTTAAGGGCCATAATGAGAAACACAAATGGAACATATCACAGGTGCCACTAGCTGAATTTGGTGCTTCTCAAATGAAAAATATGGTGTACCCATTTAGATTGCAGATATTGGCCTGGTATTTAAAGCATGCCTTGCCCATTTTACTAATCCAAGGAATTTGCGAACTGGCTTATTCTCTTCTGTTTAAAATAAAATATCAAATAATACTTCAAAAATTTAATGCATATAAGCACACTTAAAATGCTAGCAGTCTTGCTAAGTAACAACATAGTTATCCAAGCATTCACTAAATGCTTTTGTTCTCTAGCCATGGATATTTCTTTCTGTCAGGAATCCTTACCTGTCTTTTAGGTAGAACTATTCTGCCCATTCCTAAACACTAGCTGAGCTACTTTGTATCACTCCAAAAGCAGTCCCTAGAACACAGTAGAACAAACATCTACCAGGAAAAAGTATAAATCTTAAAGAAAAACCTGAAATGGGCCAGACAGGAAACTTACTCCTGGTAAGGTAATCTGAAAATAAAACATCCTGGTGACCTTGTCACTGGGAAGACAAATAAAAAGTTATTTTAGGGCTGCCTATTAAATCATTTCACTGAACTGGAAAAGCAAAGTGCAGACATGCATAAAAAAATAAAGGGAAGTGATTAGATGGTGGTCACCATTGCCCTTTTCAGAATCCCATTCTGTAGTGGCCAGTTGGGCCACCAGATTTTTCTGCAGAGCTGATGTAAAGTCCTTGCTGTCCCTAATGCCCAGACTCACTGCAGAGGCTCAGCACAGTCCTGACAGTGTGAGAAGTCAGAGCAGATTGCCTTTCTGGAGTGCCTTTAGGTGACCCAAACAATTGTGGACCAAATTTGGAATCAGGAGATGAAAGCCTCTCTTCTAGCAGAGGAATTAAGACAACCAGAGGCTCACATCCATCAGAGCAGCCCACAAACCAGTGGTTCTCAAATATAAAAATGCAAAGGAGTTGCCTTAGAAGTTTATTAAACTGCATAATCTGTGTTAGAATAAAGGGAGTGACCTGTTTTTAATGTTTGACACTTGACAGCTTTTAGATCCCCAACCCTCCCTGCCTGCCCCATATTTTGGCAACCAAATTTAGAGGGCCCACATGTGCCAACCATTGTTTGGTGCTAGAGGGGAGTTCACATTTCACAAATCCCTAGCCCTTGCTCCAAATTCTTCCCTAACCCACTTCATAGCTATTATAAGGGCCCAGTCCACTCTCTCTCTTTGGCTCTTGTTTCCCTCTTGATATAGGCTTTCTTCTTTTAGACTCCATCTTCTATTTACTATGTACACTTCACTTCATCTCCATGGTACCTATGTGTCCATTGTCTCAACATCCACAAATTCTGGAGATGGGGATTACTCAACATCTAGCAGGGAATTCTAGGTGCCCACACTAAACACTGAAACAGATGCCAAAGGTCCTGATTCAGTAAATAATGGGTTAGGAGGACTAAGCCCAAGACCACTAATTCACATTTTAAAGAAGCATTCCAGGTTAATCTGTTGCAGTTGATTCATAGGCTCCTTAAGCCCTCCTAGTTCTCCTTTTTCAATCTCCAGTACAGAATTGCATTACTGACCTCACCCTTCCACAAAACTATGTCAGATTTTATGGAACACTTTTGTGACCCCTCTTACCTCGCCATTCATCAATCTTGAGAGAAAGAAGAGGAGTGGGCTGTAAAGAATCACAATGTGTTCTGTTCTGAACTCTGTTCCCTAAAGATGTACCACTGTTTATCCCTCTATATATCTGTTCATAGACTTCTCTCCATCTCAGACTCCACAAGAGCATAATTATCTGAGGCCTAACAAATCAAATTATTTTTGCAAGACTGGTAGATTGGAACAATTTGCCAATTCATTAGAGATATAGCAGGGTGTGTTGGCTGGACTTACGACTGAGTGGTTCAATGAATATGGCAGGATGGTTCTCCCATCACCACTACCAACACTACCATGGTGGCCAAATGGCTTGTTGTTATGAACTTAGTTTCTGGGGTTGGAGTGAAAGTATGAAAGGATACAAGATGGAAATAATGGGACAGTGTACTTGGGAAGGGAAGCAACAGTGGAATTTGGTGAAATAGTATGACTCAGCCCTGGACCTGAGTCCTGTTGCTAGAGACAGCATTCTTCCTATTTCTGTTCAGATCACACTAGGAATCTGCAATGACACCTGAAAAGAATATAGCAAGTTTTTAACATCTCAGGGATTTTCAGCTTTGGGAGCTGTAGAAGACACTAGGTAAGGCACACTCTTTGAGTAGCAGTGGTAGGCACCAAATATCTTCAGATACCTTGATGATGAACACTAACAGCATGCACAGCCTGACTCAAAGGACATGAAGAGACTTATTTATGCACATTGGAGACTCAAAGCTGAGTCCTCTCACACCAATGGGAGCACCAAGTGAACAACATAAACATCAAGGTGTTTATGTGCATGGCAACAGTCTAAGTTGCATATATTTACCAATTATGAGACTTGTACAATGAAAACAAAATCAGCAAATACTCTGTGTAAAACTCATCTCACTGAAAAGAAAAGTTTCTTTACCTGACTGGTCTCAACCTGTCAGTGCCCATCAAAAGCTGACATGATGCAACTGATATTAGTGAGGAATAGTCTAAGGTGTATGCTAAACACTTCTTCCCATCCCATCTCAAAGTTTTACCTTTGAGATAACCAGAGTTGCAACTTAGACTTACTCTAATTCCTCCACAGAAATGACATCACAAAGAATTACTTTGATATTGTACTCTTACTTCTTTTTTCTTAATGACAACATGCCTACTAAAATGTTAGTTACTTATCATTGTATAAAACCTTTGCAATAATTTATCTTAGAGTTTAGAACAATGGCAGGAAATAAGTAAGTTTGCTGAAAATATCTATGTGCCGTACCTTTTTGTTTCATTTTACTCCTCACCAAATGCTCAGGAGGTAAGTTTGGTTTTTTTTTATATATTTTTGTCTGTTTTTTGTTTTTGTTTTTGTTTTATTTATTATTTTTTTAACCAAACTTACAGGTAAGCATGGCACAGCTCAGAGAAGTTACTATTTGCCCAAAGTAAATTGTGAGTGATGGGCAGAACAGAAATCAGAACCCACTTCTGTCTGTCCTAAGAGTCCACTCTACTTTCCCATTGCCTCTCTTGACAAAACGTTTCATTTTTCCTTATCGATCATGAAAATCATGTGAACCTACTAGATTTCCTCTTTTCCATGTCTCCTAGGAAATTATTGACTCAAATAACATAGCTTATTTTATGTGAATTTCTCATTTAATTATTTATCATCATTTACTTGGCTAAATCATTTTTGTAGCATTTTCCATGTAGTTTCTAAAATTGTTTTGGAAAGTAGGGGTGTATAAGTAATCAACAATTTGGAAGCATTAACTCAGGCATATTCTTTTTTGAACCTTGTAATCCAAACAACTAGAGAGTAGGAGCCTTATAAATGATAATGTATGAAGCTACTTTAAAGTAAGAATTTTTAATATACCTTTTGATTTTACCATCTTTATCCACCATTACTAAGAATGGTACCACATATGCAACTTAATATAGGCATTTTTAAAAATCTGGAGGAATAAGCAGAGGTGAAGGCCAGTCAGATGTCACCTCAGACCTACATACCCACAAAAAATTTACCTAGTAAACCTGCTTGGTGCCCTGCAGGCAACTATATTTCAGTAAAAGAAAGGAGAAATTTCCCCACCAGACTGCAATTTTCATTCCATCGTATTTTAAATTATGTCTATGTACAATACAAAGGTGACTTGCATTGACAGTAGTGAAACACCCAGAATTTCACAGGCAGTCTTTGGGAGTTCTGCACCAGAGGAGTATGACTGATGAATGGACAATGCCAGAGGCATTCAGCCTCCACACTTGTTTAGCTGAGAAATTAGATAAGAAATTTATGTTAGTCTGTTGGTAAATGTGGACAAACCAATATCAAGTACCAAAGAAGGATAATTTAGGAATGTGGACTCAGTGGACTATTGATTACCAGTCCTATAAAATTGAGTCATCCTATAAGAATTGAGTCATTCTGAAGAGATATTTGAAGAGTATATTGTCCAAAGGGAGTTTAAAACTGATATGTCATTAAAAGTTTGTCAAACTTAGTCTGACCCAAAGACTAAACTCTAATTACATATGTGTTCAAGAGACTTCATCAACACCCATAAAGATGAGCGGTTCCCATGTTTACAGATACTGAGATGACATTTTGGAAGCCACCTTTGTAGGAAAAAGTCTTCCATGTGTAAAATGTATGTAGAGTGGGTGTTATCCAAAAGGGTTTCTCAGAAATATAAGTATGATCATGTTTCTTCCATGAACCAGAACTCTTCAAAGCAGAACTAGAATCTTTCTGAAGCAAGTAAACTTCTGAATATAATAGCCTTGAGTGTGTTAAAAACCGAGTTGTACCTCAGAGTCTAAAACAAGGAATTGAGCTTAAAAAAGCAGAACACAACATAAACAATTCCCTGAAAGATAGCGCTTATTATTTTATATAGGTTGAGAATAAAATAGTAAATATGTATTCCTTTTTTCTGAGAATTTTGCTCAGAAAAAGGAATATATAAATTTAAGAATCTTTTCTTTCTTATTGTAAATTAAGACACATCAATGGTAGAAATTTTTGAAACTACAAAAAAGAACACTGAAACAAAAGAAAAAGGAAAAGAAAAGTGAATCCATAGGCTTATGAAACCACAGACAAAACTGGGAGCACATAGCTTGGAGATAACAGAGTGCCTTCTACATTCTTTCCTACATACATGCCTTGGTCCCTGTGTCAGCCTTCATCTCTCATTTTAGCTCTACATGGAACATGTCTGTCTACAGCTCAGAGCTTATGGCCCAAGAGCTTATAACCACAGCAGAAAGTCTTCACCTCTGGTTCTGGTTAGACAATGTTCAGGGAAGGACTCTAGGCAACTCAGATTGGGTCACATATTTATGCCTGGACCAACTGCCATGGCATCCTCTGTATGGCCCAGCCAGAATAACAGCTCTCCCCTACGGCCAGGGGAAGAGGTGATTGTGATCGGCAGCCACCCTCAGAACTGCACAGCATTCTCAGAGCTGACCAATTTTTCTGAGCCAAATAATAAATATCTATTCCCAAAGTATTTACAGTTAACAATGTCATGACACCAAACATGTCCTTTTTACTTATTTAAGTCTACATACCAATAAAAAGATTGCATATATATATTGTATTAGTCCATTTTCATACTACTATTAAGAAATTCCTGAGACTGGGTAATTTATAAAGAAAAATAGGTTTAATGGACTCACAGTTCCACATGGCTGGGAAGGCCTCACAATCATAGAAGAAGGCAAAGGAGGAGAAAAGGCACGTCTTACATGGTGGCAGGCAAGAGAGCATGTGCAGGGGAACTCCCCTTTATTAAACCATCAGATCTCGTGAGACTTATTCACTATCCCTAGAACAGCACAGGAAAAGCCACCCCCATGACTCAATTACCTCCCACCCTGTCCCTCCCATGACACACAGGGATTATGGGAGCTTCAATTCAAGATGAGATTTAGGTGGGGACACTGCCAAATCATATCATATATGATCTTTGTAAAGACAGAAAAAGGTGTATATATGGTAGACAGATAAGAATATATCTTTAAACTTTACTTAATTAATAAAACAATTGGTAATTTCTTTTTTAAAAATCTGCTTAAGAATATTTTGGAAAAGATAATATTCTATAGTATTCCAACTGAATTCAGTTTCAAATTTAACAAAATCTATTAATTTTTTCAACATGTAATTTATTGAGTATCCATTACCTGTCAGACAGTTTGCTAGGAGTTAGGGATGCAAAGATGTAGAAGACAGTCTTTCCCCTTGAGGAGATTACACTATCAGGATGAGGACAGCAAATAAAATAAAGGAAAAAAGTGGGGACTCAGTAAATCCAACTTGAGCTGTGTTGAGAGTTGTCAAATTAAGAGATCTGTATAGGCATTCATGATCTTCCAGATATCTCAGATTGCTTACAGCAGCCATGAGGACTCTGACCAGACCATGCTCCAGAAAGCAAGTACTGGCCTTAAGTTTATTCTAGATTTCAGGACAGAAAAAGGCATAAGTAAAATACTTTTCAAAACCAAGGTACATCTTAAAGCCAGAGGTCAAGGAAAGGTACTGCAGTCTTCAAATAAAATACGTGGAGTTAGGGGCAGCTCCCTTAGATGTTAGAAGTCAATGGAAAAAGCAGCTAACAGAACCTGTAACTGGAGAGTAAGAGAAGAGAGTGTCATGTCTAGAATTTCACTCACACAATATTAGAGATGAGCAAGTCACCATAGGCATTAAGTAATCGGAGTATTTATTAGAATCAAGCACAAACCTGTTGTAAAATTTCCTTTCATTGAAAACCTAAAGTACCTTCTAGAGGTTTTTCTTACATCTTTTCTTCCGTATTGTGATAGAAATCTGTTTGTGTATGGACCAAGGCAACAGGGAACCTGGAAAGGAAGATAGGGCAACAAATGGCAAAGAGGGATTAAATAACAACAAATATTTCTGGCCTCTAGCCACTTGCACCTGGTAGAGAGTGTCAAGAAATACCACAGATTTATACCTGGAGCTTTGCAAGTTAAAAAAGATCTATTAATTCTTTCAACAAATATTTATTGATTATCCATCACCTACCAGACAGTTTGCTAGGAGTTAGGGATGCAAATGCATGGAAAACAGTCTTTTCCCTTGAGCAGATTACACTAACAGTATGAGGCCAGCAAGCAAAACTTATAAGTTCTTACCAAGGTGTATATTTCTATGAAAATATAGACAAGGGACCATTCTACTCTACCTGATGAAAATGAGTAGAGAGCCACAACCAAGCTATAAAGAATGACCCAAGATACATACAAAACTAAGGCCAATTTGAAAGACAAAGTGTTGAGTTTAGAAACTACTGATAGGTAAGAAAATCACGTCCAAACAGATTTCTTTTAAATGTCAAGTATTTCCCATTTGGGGATAGACTGGCATATGAAAATGACTAGTTTAGTGCATTCTGCTGCAACCAGAAAGTATAGAGGACTATGAAAATTAAATCTAAAAATAAATAAATAAATAAATAAAATACTTAAAAATGTGATGGACAAAAACAGTGTTGAATTTGGAATGAGATGTAGAAAGGGATAGGCATCATTCATTCTAGAGATACCAGTTTACTGATTCAATTTAATGTTTGCTTCTTTCAATCCAAAAATTTGCCAAATGATTAACAAGAGTCCTAATTTGTTCCTTATTCAGCAAGAATTGCAACACAGAACACTTAAAAAATATATTTCAGGCTCCCTCTCTCCTCTTGTTTTCTCCTTCCATGACCTCTTGTAAGACTTTGATCATTTGAAAGGAATGTGTGGGTGGTGTGTAACCTTTAGAAATGTTTTTCTGCCAATTTACTAGAAGGAAGCTTTCTTTCTCTTTTCTTTTTTTTCCCCCTTGCCCTAAGTTCTGCACAAAACCACATCTCACTGTATTGTGCAAAGCCATTCAGAGACGTCCTTGAAAGACTCCAATGGAGAGAGATGGGAGTCAAGGCTGTGAAACCAGACAGCACCCCCTCAAAACCAGATTTCTGTGGCCCCAAAACAATTCTGCCTCTTTATGTGGGATAGCGTGGTGGTTGGTGAGTCATATTACCAGGTGTATTTATAGACAATCCATTTTTTAAATAAATAAATAAATAAATAAAAGCAGTTATTGCCTTTTCAGAGTCTCAGAAGGAGCAAAGAGAATAGCTAAAAGAACGTTTGAAAATTAGAAATGTTGCTATTATTAGAGTGTAGGCTAAGTTCAAAAAACTACTGGAATAAAAGAGTTCATTCAAAAGACAGGGATTCTGGCTGACTACTCTGTAGTCCACAAGATTCTTCCCATAGTGGCTTGCACTTGAAAGATGATTGATAAAATCTGTTGTGGAATAACTAGCAATGATTGTCAAAGAACAAGTTGACTCATCTGTTTCATGTATCTATTTCATGTTGCAATTTGAAATATGCATGGCAAATAAGAATTATATTCCCTTTCACTGTTTTCTTTTAATATTTACTGCATATTACATTTATTTTTATAAAATGTAATGATTGGACTACCACTTTGGGTATTATATGAGCAGAGAAAAGCTAGGAGTAATAACTAAATGATGAATCTCCTGGCCCCCACAAAATCACCTGTTGAACTGGTACCTTAAGTTACCAAGTAGTAACTTGAGTTGGGAAAGGTTTCCTCATTTTATGAGCTCAGAACTGCGCAGTCACTTGTGATCTGCTTCCCAGAGTAGATTCTTCAGGTAGGAAACAGGAACCTAGTGAAAACCCAAAAGGCAGTTCCTTTGAAACAAGAAAAGTTGGGTTGTAGTGAAGAGATGGAGTGAAGGTATATACTTTTGAAATGTGAGGACATGAGATTTGGGAGGAGCCAGGGGCAGAATGATACAGTTTGGCTCTGTGTCCCCTCCCATATCTCACCTTGAATTGTAATAATCCCTATGTGTCAAGGGCAGGGCCAGGTGGAGATAACTGAATCTTGGGGGTGGTTTCCCCCATACTGTTCTCGTCATACTGAATAAGTCTCACCAGATCCGATGGTTTTATAAATAAGATTTCCCCTGCACAAACTCTCTTGTCTGCCACCATGTAAGACATGCCTTTCTCCTCCTTCACCTTCCACCATGATTGTGAGGTCTCCCCAGCCATGTGGAACTGTGAGTCCATTAAACTTCTTTTTCTTTATAAATTACCCAGTCTTGGGTATGTCTTTATTAGCAGTGTGAGAACAGACTAATACAGGTATATACATTTCAAGAACACAAGATATCAACCTTGAGGCTACTTGGATTCTGCAGAGAGTTACTTAAACATGGTGCCCAAATTGGGATGCGCTTACCCAAAGAATGTGCAGGATCATCCACATGAATGATGAAAAAAAAAGTTAACATTTATATATATTTGCCTAAGAAAATAATTAAACATTACTAATATTTAATGTATAGACTCAAAAGAGTACATATCTACTAAATATATACATATTTGTGGGCTTCGTGTTCAAGTGTCTTTCAGTTTCTGTTTGTCACTGACTATCTTTTTGTCTGTTTTGTTTACTGAAGTTTCCTGAGTTTTAGAAGAATGCTGGGATATGGAAGCATTTTTAAAAATTGCTTTTGAGTGAATTAGAATGCACTTGATCACAAAGATTGGAGACTACTGGCTGAAAATGAGTGTGATAAAGGTGAAGTTTTAGAAAAATGATTAAACCAACTTCGAAGGTCAAATAGTGCTTATGCTTTGGTCAAATCGTATAGATCAGAAAGATATACATTATCTTAGTCTGTTAGAGCTGCTATAGCAAAAATACCATAGACAGGGTGGCTCATAAACCACAAACATTTATTTCTCACAGTTCTAGAGGGTAGGAAGTCCTAAATTGAGGTGCTAACAGTTTCAGTGTCTGATGAGAGCCTGCTTCCTGGTTCATAGATGGCTTTTTCCTGTTTTCTCACATGTCAGAAGGGACAGGGGACTTCTCTGCTGTCTCTTTTATAAGAACATAAATCCTTTTCATGAAGGCGCCACCCTAATGACCTAGTCTTCCCAAAGACTCCACTACCAAATTTCATCACATTGGGGATCAAGTTTCAACATATGAATTTGGGGGAGAAAGGGGAACATATACATTCAGTCTATGGTACCCATCAGTGGCATCCATCAGATAGCATGTCCTCTGGATAACAGAAGCATTAAACAAAATTATGTAAGACCCAAAACAGGCCTCTCTGTGGGCCAGAGAGAAAAGCATCTTCTTTTAAATGGAACTGAACACTAGGGAAGACTGGAGAGGCTGCTGTAACAGAGGAAGGTCTCAGAGAGCCTGAAGATTCTATAAGACCCAAGACCGGTCCAAGTCCCAGCTGCCTCAGCCAAAAAGACATCGAACTATAGTAAACTACACAGAGTCTACCTAAACTGGAGCAGAAATTTTCTACCTTTTCTCAACTTAAGAGAAACAGGGAAAATCTAAGAACCTGGTTAAAATAAAAATAAAACTCGGAGCTCCTACTAAGAAAAAACCATATAGTACTGGGTTTAAATACCAGTTCACCTATTTATTATCTGTATAATCTTGAGCAAATTTCTTAACTCTTCTAGCTTCACTCTCCACATTAACTAAAACCAAAAGACACTAACATTTCCCACAGGTCTGCTGAGATTAATGGAGCATTTCCCAAACCTCAGTATTTCTTATTTCTTATAATGTTTCACAAATTGTATTAAGCCTAGCTAAGACCAGTTTTATTGTTTACTATGGTTTTTACCTTAAACACATTTCAAAAGAAAACTTTGTATCATTATTACCATTATCCTGTACCATTTATAGAAAGCATCACAAAAGATAAATATGAATCTCTGAAAACTAGGGGAATCCCATTGGGATTATTTCTGTTGTTTATTTCTGTTGTCCTGGTGTAATTATTAATAACATTCTTTTGACTCACTAAATGTCCCAGGCTAGACAATCAATGATGTGATCACCCTATCTAAAATTATTTGCGTGCCCCCAGGGGTACACATACCATGGGGAAACACTGACTCACATCTATTATGTGCCTAACAGAGCACCTGGCACGTGGGAAGCACTCAGCAGTGGCAGTTTTCTTCCTTCCCAAGAGTACATATGAAATGGTAGTCATGGTCCTAACAGCTCCAGAGGCTCCAGAGAGCTGTAGGGAGGGGACATACACTGTGGGAAGACAGGACACAAGTAGGGCAATAGCTGTAGTTGTTGATGCCTCATGTCCTGGTATCCTCCCATGCTAGTATCAGAAAAAGATATGCATTGGACACTGGGTCATTTCAGTATATTAATGAATGAGCATGATTAATCAAGTCTGAAAGTAGAAATGTAGCTAGATCTTTTATAAAAAGGAGTAGTAACATAATAAATCAGGGTCTCTTTCTCTCTCTCTCTGTGTTTATGTGTATGGAGCATGTATATGTAATATATGTAACTAAGATCAAAACAAATATAATACAAGAAGTTGTGGAACTCCTCTAGAAGTTTGTTACAAAACTTCAATTGTTTTTATCTGAGTTTAGATCGCCTTAAGTAATTTGGTAGTGCCTGAGGAGGAGGACTGATCTTTGATTCTCTCAGATTTTCTTGAATTTCATAGATGATAATTGCACAAGAATCAAACAAATACACAAAACCACAGTTTTCTAAGCATCTGAATCGATTTATCTTCTATAGTCTAGAAAATATTTTCTTGAATGAATACATTAGCACTGCTACCACAGTTAAAACAGGAAATATTGTGACAATAATTGTGGAAATAATGTTTGAATTATTAGGGATATAAACCAGTCCAGAGAGACAGTGTTTGTATAATTCCTGTCTTCCAGTTAGAGCTGGAGACTTTACAAATTATGTCTCCTTCATCTTGGGAATGAAAACCAAGTACCCTTCCTAGGGCAAAAAGAAGGTTTCCAAGAGTACAGAGTAAAATGAGTAAATCTTAAAAAACAAAGTCCATGCTTCTCGGTATAGAATCTAAATTTTATATATTTAACAGGTAGGAAACTGTCTTTTCCATTCAGCAATTATCTCAGTTCCATAATAAAATACATTCTGGATTCTTCTATTAATAATAGTTTTAAGTAGTACTTTTAAAACTACTTAAAACTAAGTAGTGTTACAAAGTTTTGTTCAAAATAAGAAGTGCCCATGTGAACATAGTAAACACCAAAAAGCAACAGAAATAACTCAGTGATTTAGAAACAAAAGCAAATGGAGGAAAATATGAGTCCCTTAAAAGGTCAAAGAAAAATTTCAAGCAGCTAGAATTCTGTGCATTTGTCCTCTGAGGCTTTCTGAAAACTTCTTTAGGGGCAAAATACCTCTCCAAGTGAAGTAGTTTTGAAAGTGGTTTTCACTCTTCTGATGCATTACTGTCTAAATCATGAAAACATTTCCTTCCTTTGCTCATCAGTAGGTGCTTAAGTATGCAGAAAGGACAAGGTTCCAAGTGGACGGTACTTCCCCAACACCCAGTAACCTGTATTTCTCAATACTGGGCTGTTTGCACGTTGAAACAGTAGTTTTTAAAACAAGCATACGTATTTTGTGTAAAAAGATACCTTGTGCGGTTTTTCTTTAGAATAGGGGGAAAAAGACTGCAAAACATATTTCATTATAAACTGGGATCTTAGGTATAGATAAGTTTTTTATTTTTCTTATTTTAGAGAAAAATCTTATTCAAGGTTTAATTGAGGCTACCTCTAAGCGAAATTATGGCGATATGGCAGTAGATGAAATCCTTGCTAGACCTTTTTCTGCTTTTATTGCTAAATCTCTCTCATTCACATAATCACTATGATGCCAATAGTTTGTTGTTACCATTTGCAGAAGCACTTAAATTGTAAAGGAGTATCCTAGCTCCAAGTTGACCTAGAGATTCAATGCAATCCTGATGAAAATTTCCAAAAGGTTTGTTTGTCAAAACTGACAAGCTGATTCTGAAAGTTATATGGAAATGCAAATAACCTAGAGTTGCCAAAGCAATTTCTTAAAAAGAACAAAGTTGAAGTAATTAGCTACCTGATTGAAGTTTTACTCTAAAGCTTCATAATCAGTTTGGTAGCAGTAAAAATGAGACATAGGAAAAGGGACAGAAATTTCAGAATTCGAGTCACACATATATAGTCATTTTATTTTTATTTATTTTTCTTTTTTAGATAAAAATTCTAATATTCTTAAATTGATAAATAAAAGTTGTACACCATAAATATATACAACTTTCATTTGTCTTTTCTGTGCTTCTGTCAGTTCAAGTGTTTTTAGACTACGCACGTAAGTGAGATCGTGATGTATTTGTCTTTCTATTCCTGGCTTATTTCACTTAATGTGATGTCATCCAGGTTCATTCATGTTGTCACAGATGACAATATTTCCTTCTTTTTAAAAGACTGGATGCTATTCCATTATGTAGATTACACCACATTGTCTTTATTCATTCATCCAGTGAAAGACACTTATCTTGGCTATTGTAAATAATAATGCAATATATATGGGAGCCTGGTCATTTTATTTTAAGCAAAAGTCCAAAAGAGATTCAACAGGAAAAGCCAAGTCTTTTCAGTAAAATACAACAACTGGATATCTGTCTAGAAAACAAACGAAAAACCCATGGACTCTTACCTCATATTATAAACAAAAATTAAATCAATCCTACGTTTTTAATGTTTTTACTTTTTTAGAGGCAGGGTCTCACTCTGTTATCCAGGTTGGAGTACAGTGGTGCCATCGTAGCTCACTGCAGCTGTGAACTTTTGGGCTCAAAGGATCCTCCTGCCTCAGCCTCCTGAGTACATGAGACGACAGGTGTATGCACCACACCTGGATTTATTTTTTTATTTTTTTATTTTTTGGTAGAGACAGGGGTCTTGCTTTTTTGCCCAGGCTGGTTTTGAGCTCCAGGCTTTGAGCTATCTTCCTGCCTCGTCCTCCTAAAATGCTGGGATTATAGGCATGAGCCACTATGCCCAGCACTTGCATCCTAGATCTATATGTAAAAACTAAGCTAGAAAACTTTTTTTGTCTTAGGGTCAGGGTCTTACTAATATTGCCCAAGTTGGTCTGAAACACTTTGGCTCAAGTGATCCTCTCATCTTAGGCAATCCTTTTACCTCAGCCTCCTCAGTAGCTGGGACTATAGGCATATGCCATAATGCCCAGCTTAAAATTATAAAATGTATAAAATAACATATATGATAAAATCTTCATGAGCCTCAGTTGAGCAAGTTTTTTTTCACTTTCACACATACTGACCACTGTCTTGGTGGAATCCTCACTCTGACTAAGGAGGCAAATATGAAATAAGCAACCAATTTACAGCATGATGAGAGGCACAGCAAAGATATATACAAAACACTATATGAACAAAATGGAGAATTTATTAATTTTGCCTGAGTTTAAGACCTGGAAGAGAGGAAGAGGTGGGGAGGACAAAGAACAGATTTACAGAAATAAAGTTTGATCCACATTTTAAATAGAATTTGTAAAGTGACTAAGTGAACATTCCAAATACAAAATATAGTATATAAAAAAGTATGTAGAAATAAAAGTATATAGAATATTTTCTGCATTCAGGGAGAGTGACAGAATTTGAGAATAGATAGGTAAGGGGGCAATAATCTGAATGACCTCGTATACAAAGCATTTCAATTTATCACAAAGACAGTTAAGAACTGGGGAAGAGAAATGGCATAATTAGCTCTAGTAGCAGGAAGACTCGTGAAAACACTATATATCATTAAATTTTAAAAAAAGATCAAGGGAATAACAAATACAACATTCAAGAGAGTTCTTACCTCTAGGGAGAAGGAGAGTATAGGCTAAGAGAGGGGCACATAGGTGGATGGTGCAGACCTAGAATTAGATCACTGTTCTTTCCTTGGGTTGGGTGGCATTCATGATAGGATTAAGCTTTAGACTTCAATACATGTTACATATTGTATTTTGTATGGATCAACCATCAGGTTCTTAAAAGACAAGAAGAAGGAAAGTTGGATGGAAAGAATCATAAAAGAAAAAAGCTATAGGAAAAGTTTGTATAAGACATGACAAGGGCTGGGGTAGAACAGAAAGTGGTAATAATTGGGATGGATAGGCAAAGTTGTTGTGTGGAAGAAGCATGGAGAATGAAAAAGGAAAAGGTAGAGATGATTTCTAGGACATTATCTCAGGAAATTATGTGAAAGAGAAAGCTCTTTGGTTATAAAAACATATTTAAGAGAGGAACTTCCCTACACCTTTTAAAATCATACAATATATGTGACTATTTACTTGAGGTGTGCAGAGACCTAGCTCAGGGTTCTATAAAACCTCAAATATAAAGGCCTATTTCTTACAAACACAAGTAACAATATGACCACCACAAGGAAACATACATATGCATTTGTTGTAATAACACATTATACTTCTTACAATACCACAGATTTTAAGAAATCCTTTAAAATTCCATGGCAGCTTATCCTTCCATCTGTAAAAGTTGACTATCATTCTGCCTCTCTGGGTAATAACAGTATTACCCATCTATTAAGTGATCTAACTCCTCTACTCAATTCAACTATCCCATGCACTCAGATATCTGGAACTGATAGGTTGAAAATAGACTGTCAAATTTCATGGCATGTGAAGACCTATATTCACATGAAAGACCTGCAATAAGGGCTTTGTTGAGTCATTTCAAGCTTTCACTCCTTACTTGAGTAACCTGTGAGTTGAAAACAAATAGCTCCTCAATCTGACTTGCCTTACTCCTGGCTTAATCAGAAGTGATTGAGGAAAATCAAACTTTTTTTTTTTTTTCAAAGAATGAGACAATTTCCAAGAATATTTATTCTGATGAAATTCCCAAAGCAAGTTCACATTTTAATTCTCTTTCGCCTTCATTAGAGGTTTTGATGCCAAATAATAAGAGTCTAGTGTAGATACTGACAGGCTTTGATATTGATTATTTGATTTAATATTGACTTTACAACCTTCCCTAATCTTTTTTTCATGTCTTGGAGTCATATGAATTTAGAAGTGTTGAGAAAGGCACAAATTTAACAAGTCTACCAGAGTTTCATTTTGCAGAAGCATCTTGAGACCAATCTTATAGTTCAATACTGAAGTTTGAAAGTATCCAATTTATATTATGTTCTTCTTAGCAGATAATTTCGACTTGCATTATTGGTTATTTTGTATCAAGTTAGAATAAGCTTTAGTAATTTGACTGTGTCAAGAAATCCTGACTTTAAAATGAATAGGAAAGTGTGGCTAGGTTCTTAATTACAAAATACCTAGTTGGAAATTTTGCCTATATGCAAATCAAACACTATACTTGTAGAAAATACTTTACCTATCACTTCTTTTTAAAAAATTTGATTTAGTTTTTTACTCAGTGGTTCATAATATTTTCTTTGCTGTAGTTATTTTTATTTCTCTAAGGCAAGTAAATAACAGTCACAACAATCTTGTTTTATTGTTATTGTCACTATTACACACACACGTGCACACACACACACAAACACACAGATACCAAGAGTGTCTAATGTGTTGGCAACTACATGTGTGATTCTTTCTAATCCTACAGTGACTATTCCTATAACATTTCAGATTTTTATTTAGAGTAATGAGGCCGTTTATTAAAAATATACTTTACGTCAACTATTAGCTTAAAATATAATCAAGTGAATGCAGGTCAATCAAGCATATGCCTTATAAGCCTATTTTGATTTAGTTTAATCTACCCTTTAGTGAACTTTTACTCAGACTTAGCACACAGCTAAAAAGTATAAGGTCTATTTAAAAAAGAAGATTCTTCAATCTGTTAGTTCTTCTTTATTATTATTATTATTTTTTTTTTTTTTTTTTTTTTTTCCGAGACGGAGTCTTGCTCTTGCTCTGTCACCCAGGCTGGAGTGCAGTGGCGTGATCTCCGCTCACTGCAAGCTCCGCCTCCCGGGTTCACGCCATTCTCCTGCCTCAGCCTCCCCAGTAGCTGGGACTACAGGCGCCTGCCACCTCGCCCAGCTAATGTTTTGTATTTTTAGTAGAGACGGGGTTTCACCGCGTTAGCCAGGATGGTCTCGATCTCCTGACCTCGCTATCCGCCTGCCTTGGCCTCCCAACGTGCTGGGATTACAGGCATGAGCCACCACATCCGGCAATCTGTTAAGTTCTTAAAGAACTTAAACCTGATTGAGAAAACTACAGATAATATGCATGCCAAATAAAGGACATGGATATACTTAAGATAATGTAGAACAAATGGTTTGCCTGAGAGAATGTGAGCAAAGAAATAATCATTACAAAGTGATGCAGAAAAACTAAGTTTTTATTTATTTTTATTATTTATTTTTTATTTATTTTTGAGAGGAAGTCTCACTCTTGTTCCCCAGGCTGCAGTGCAATGATGCGATCTCAGCTCACTGCAACCTCCACCTCCCAGGTTCAAGTGATTCTCCTGCCTCAGCCTCCCAAGTAGCTGGGATTACAGGCGCCTTCCACCATGCCCAGCTAATTTTTCTATTTTTAGTAGAGAAGGGGTTTCACCACGATGGCGAGGCTGGTCTCGAACTCCTCACCTCAGGTGATCCACCAGCCTCAGCCTCCCAAAGTGCTGGGATTGCAGTCGTGAGCCACTGCGCCTGGCCGAAAAACTAAGTTTTTATAGCTTAGGCAGGCATGCAAGAAATTCAAGAGAATTTCCTTAACTCACTCCTGGGACAGAGGATATACTCTCAAAAACAAAAAATAAAATAAAGAAAATGTAAATAAGTCTTAAATTTCTATGAAAATGAAGACTCCCAAAAGAAATTTGAAGTGGAAGTCAACACAAAATGTAGGAATCTTCCTTAATTTTACTCTGCTCAATAAATTTAAGACTTCTATGGTTGGTGACATAGTAACTCTGATGTGAGCACTGAGGTTTTAGTTTAGGTTGTGAAATAGTTATGGACTCTATCAACCATAAAGGGTGACACACAGAGGGAGTCTTTTAAAAACTTGTTGAGGAAAATTGCAACACTTGCAAGTTCTCCCTAGTTGTTATAATAGAAAGGCACCTTTCATGAGGGGAATCCTTTGGAAGTCCTGTCTTGTTGACAGATAGGTCCCTTTGGTAACATTTCTTTCTGAGACTGCCTGATAAATTGTGTGTATGTGAGTGTGTGAAATTTAATAATGTCATTATGAATTTTAACATAGTTCTACCAAAAGGAACAAAAACATATAATCATTTAGAAAATTATACATTATGGGCTCTCCTTGCATAGGATCTCCTCCTCGCTTCCTTCTCAATCATCTGCAGGGCCTGCTCTGGTAATTTGGATGAGATAATGTGGCTTTTTCGGTTTCGGTCATGGATTTTGTCATCTGGAGCCAGGGTTGTTCTGGAAATGAGGCGGCAATGTTGCTCTAACAGGCTTCTGAATTGTTCTCTGACTGAGATTATTGCTCCTCCCAGGCAGGAATCATGACATGTGGTTCGACTGATTTACCAGAAGCAGTAATTGTTTAATGTGAAGGTTGTCAAGTTTCATTTTCCTGGTGCTGCTGTGCTTGCAGAAATTTGGCTAGTGAGTTAGAGAACAAACCAACTGGGACAAAAAAATCAATGCTGCCTGAGTGCCACCTTTCCACCGCCCAAGATATGCTTTAAAATGCTCTGCCTGTTTCTATTCCCTTTAATTCCCTCCCCCGGTGGCTGTGCTGTATTCTGCAGTCTTCAATTCAAAGTTCTAATTGAATGTCTCCTAAATGAACAGCTACTTACTTCAACATTTCCTGATTCTACCTAGGTAATTCTACCTGGCTGTCCCACCAGAATCTCAGTTTCAACATATCTAGATTGAACTTTCCCTGAAAAACCAGCCCTTTTTCCTGACTTCTATATTTATTTTAATTGTTGAACCATACATATAGTCACTCTGACATGAGCCATCAAAATGATTTTGCCAGAATAAAGGGAATTAATTCAGTGGGACAGTCAGGAAAAACTCCCAAAATAAATTTGAAGTGGAAGTCAACACAAAATGTAGGGGTCTTCCATTCATACAGCCAACAGACACATGAAAAAATGCTCATCATAACTCGCCATCAGAGAAATGCAAATCAAAACCACAATGAGATACCATCTCACACCAGTTAGAATGGCGATCATTAAAAAATCAGGAAACAACAGGTGCTGGAGAGGATGTGGAGAAATAGGAACACTTTTACACTGTTGGTGGGACTGTAAACTAGTTCAACCATTGTGGAAAACAGTGTGGCATTTCCTCAAGGATCTAGAACTAGAAATACCATTCGACCCAGCCATCCCATTACTGGGGATATACCCAAAGGATTATAAATCATGCTGCTATAAAGACACATGCACACGTATGTTTATTGCAGCACTATTCACAATAGCAAAGACTTGGAATCAACCCAAATGTCCATCAGTGACAGATTGGATTAAGAAAATGTGGCACGTACACACCATGCAATACTATGCAGCCATAGAAAAGGATGAATTTGTGTCCTTTGTAGGGACATGGATGCAGCTGGAAACCATCATTCTCAGCAAACTATCGCAAGAACAGAAAATCAAATACCACATGTTCTCACTTATAGGTGGGAATTGAACAATGAGATCACTTGGACACAGGAAGGGGAGTATCACACACCGGGTCCTATTGTGGGAAGGGAGGAGGGGGGAGGGATGGCATTAGGAGATATACCTAATGTAAATGACGAGTTAATGGGTGCAGCACACCAACATGGCACATGTATACATATGTTAACAAACCTGCATGTTGTGCACCTGTACCCTAGAACTTAAAGTATAATTTTAAAAAGTGTAGGGGTCTTCCTCAATTTTACTCTGCCCAATAAATTTAATGTAAATGTGTTGTTCACACAAACAATACTCCAAATTTAGTTATGAAAATAAAGGTAATTCTAGAAACAGTCTTTGATTTCTCAAATATCTGAGTTATTTACAGTGCTGGTAAAGTAGAAGGTTGGTAGAATACAGAAACATGTGCATCAAAGAGTAAAAATTTGCCAAAATTTCCCAACAGTGTTATAGAAAAAGATGCTTGAGAGTGACTATTTATGTTTTAAATATTTTGGCAGACATTATCTGATAGCAACAAATGCATTAATCTGTCATGATTATTATACTAGCAATTTAGACTATCAAAACTTCTCCTCGAATTAGTTAACTCTTTGCTAATTATTACCACATACACTTAGCATAACAGACAGGAATCGATAAAAATGAAAATAACGCCATCTATTGCAGGATATTGTGAGAATTCAATCAGGGATCATGAAAGAGTTGACACTAAGAGTTGGACATGCTAGATGTGTGGTGGAAGAAACATATAAGCACCCTCACCACAACCAACATCTCCATCATATCTGTTCGCCAATTCAGTGATTTCTGTGGGGCTCGGAGGGGTCACTGTTGAATACTCTCAAGAGGCAAGCAGTCCCGCATGTCTTTATGTTTAACATTTGATCTGTACTGGCTTAAAACTTCACCCACCAGGTTGAGAGAAAGTCAAGTTGCCTTCTCCTTCCACTCTTGATCATTTAAGCATTCTGAGACTTACCCAGTGCCAAAAGGTCATCTGGTACTTCCACTTTCAAGAAGGGAGGCATGTGGCATCTCTCACTCTTCAGCTGCCATTGCACTTTGCTGCCACACATGGCAGGAATTGGATGATAGCTCTCCACTCCCTGCTCAGAGCTGCAACTCTGGGTCCAAGAAAAGCCCTGCCCAGGCACGCCTTGTCCTTCATGGAAGGATGATTGACTAGCAGCTATACTTTCTCGGGGGCAAGTTTGGCTATCCACACCCCACGTCCAGGCTCCCAAGGCTGCAGGTCATGGCACTCTATCCTTTCAGTTCATACAGAGCCTTTCTCGTCTTAGTGCCGCCACTCACCCAGAGTAGATTCAGACCTCTACCCTGAAGGACCCCAAACCAGTATTCGTCTTCTCAAGTGTGTGTTTCCCATCCTGCATAACTCTACTTTCCTTCTTACCCCACTCTTCCTCTTTCTATGGGTGATGGTCTTTAGCCCTCTATCAGAATCTCAATATTGTATCCTTCAGAAACTCAAAAGAGCCTCAATGTCTTCTCTAGGGATAGAAAGAACTAAGATTTTAGACACACACATTTCTGTTTGCCTTGCCATATTGGATAATATTTATTCTTTCTAAATGTGCAACCCTGTCCCAGGAACAGATTGGAGGTCTTCTCCCCACAGCAGGGGAAAAACAACAACAGCAACAACAGTACAAAATGAAAACAAAAAAAAAGCAAGATAATTTCTAAGTGGGTCACCCTTCTACAGAGATATCAGAGTGTCTAATGTTAATTTCTAAGTGGGTCATGCTGCTACCGAGTTAAAAGGTATGTGACAAATCTAGGGCATGTAACAGAAGCTAAATTGCAAGGATAAAGGTTAGGCATTTGGAGATAATTCACCGTGGATAAAGGAGTCCAGGCAGAAGATCTAGACTCAGCAACAAGGCTGAAGAGTCAGAGGAGATTGGTAATCCCACATTATCTTCAGGGGATATGTTCAAGGCCCCCCAGTGAGTGCCTGAAACCGCAGATAGTACTAAACCCAACCACCGTCAATTGAAACACATTTCTGTTCATGTCTCCAGCCAAAAATTTCATGCCTTTTCCATCTCACTGAGCACTTATCATGCACCATGGCCATAACTCTTGGGATTTGATGTGTGGTAGCAAAACTAGCACTATTTCTTTTTCTTTCTTCACAATTTCAAGGATGGAAAATTGATTCTTACCATATATCTGTAGATTTTAGCAACCTCAGCATATGTTTTTTTTTCTTTCTTTATTAAGTCGAGCACTTTCACCTTTTCACTTAAAGAAAGCACTTGACAGCTCTTCTTTGGCATATCTGAATTGCCAGTCTCACTACTCTTGCACTTTGGAGCTATCATTAAGTAAAAATAAGGCGACAATCCATCTGATAACTGAGATGGCAGCTAAGTGACTAATGGGCAGGTAGAAGATACACTGGACAAGTGTAATTCATGTTCTGTGCAGGACAGAGCAGGATGGTGTGAGATTTCATCACACTACTCAGAACGGCCTGCAATTTAACACTTATCAATTGTTTATTTCTTCAATTTTCCATCTAATATTTTTGGGCCACAGTTAACTGTGGATAACTGCAACTATGGGAAGCAAAGCTGCAGATAAGGGGGGACTACTATGGTTTGGTGTTAATCTTGGTCAACACAGTGACTCTGCACCCCAGGGAGGAAAACGATCTCTGTGTGTGTGTGTGTGTGTGTGTGTGTGTGTGTGTGTGTGTGTGTGTATACATTGAACAGTGCTAACAGAACTAAAAAGAACTTTACCCATAAGGCCTGAAAAGCACTCAGACAGTAATAAAACAGAGAAAGACAGCATTTTCCTACAGCAGGAGTGAGGATAGAGTACAGACCAGGACATCCATGAAGGTTTAGTAATATACAGACATTGATAGTAGAATAAAAGGGGCAGAGGTAAGTCAAGACTGATGCACTGATAGCTAGTGGATTATTGCCTAACGGAGCTCCAGATGATGGCTTAGCAAACTCAGCAGCCAATTGGGCAAAGCCAATAGTGCAGGGAAACTGGAGGTGATAGCTCGAGTAAATTCACTGCATAGCAGCAACCCAAGAGTCTCTCCAAGACCATCTAATTGAAAACCAAGATAAAGGTACCTGATAAATGAGTCATTAAATACACCGTGGGCTCTTCCAGAGAAAGCTAGAAAAGAGGAGAAACAGCAAATGTTTGAGGTCTTAGTATCCTTAAGGTATGGGATAAGATTGAGACGGCAGTTTTGAAATGAAAAAAAAAGATATTTTGTTTGAACCCACAAACAGGTGAAGTCTGATAATTGTTATGTATTTAAATACATCTGTCATAGTAAAAGTTAAGCAAACTTTAATTTCTTTACTTCCTATTATATTTTTCCTTGCAGTTTGTCAAAATAAATAAATAAATTGGCCTCCTCTCTCTCTCTCTCTCTCTCTCTCTCTCTCTCTCTCTCGTGTGTGTGTATGTGCATGTTTGGTTACCAGTTTCCCTGAGTGGGGTTACCTTTGGTTAAACTGGTAAAATTATTGCTATTTGGACTTTCCAGGCTGAGGATTCAAATCTAAAGTCATTGTAAACCAGGGGACATTCACATCACGGACATGAGATATCTAGTGAGTCTTCTTTCACAATTTCCCTTTAATTCATTTTCTCCATTTCCTACTGTCATAATCATGATCCAGGCCCTAATTAACTCTCATTTCTCCATCTAATGAATCTTACACACTGCTTCCATTATGCCTTTTCTAATTCCATTACTTCTACCTAGAATGTCTCGAAAACTTACCCATATTGCAAGATCCAGCTCAAATATTTCTTTCTGCACGAAAAATTTCCACATCACCCACTCACAAATTAACTACTTCTTCCAGGAAGTCTTATAGCAGTTTATTCATGTTACACAAATGGGGCTTCTTTACCTCCTTGTGTGGCAGTTTGTGTGTGTGTGGTGTATGTGTGTTTGTGTGTGTGTGTTTGTGTGTGTGTGTATGTTATGTATACTCATTAATTATTTGGAAAGTTCCTAAGGACAAGGACTACATCTTCAGATCCTAGCACAGTGTCCCTTACTCACATTAACCTTCCCTCCTAGCCTATTCTCTACACATCTGAGGCTGTCTGTTGAATTTTTATTGCTTTTTTTCTCTCTCTCTGGATGATTCCTAATGCCTATGTAAGCTAGATGTCACATGCATAAAATCACGGAAGGCTTGAAAGGGGAAAAGATTTGATTTGCACTAAAACATACATTGTCTCACTCAGAAATGTATTTGTCTTTTCAAATTCCCTAAATTTTAATAACCTTTTCAACTCTTTTCAAAAGTTCTACATTATCCATAAGCAGAAAATATAAAATAGTGAAATATAATGAAGATAAATAAGTTTTCCTACTGTTTCTCATATTACTCCCTTTTTATCTGGAGTTTTTTCACTATTAAAATAATATTTTACGAGCACCATGTTGATGAGTCACAAGCATATAATGCAGCATCAATCAAATAAATCAATCAAAGCTAAAGGAGTCATGCTTCAACTTCAATGTTGCCAATTATGCTATCACCTAACGATTTCTTTTAGTACCAATTAGTTAACTTAACCATCACCAAGAGGTATGACTTTTAAAAGGTCCAAACTTTATGGTCTTTCAATAGGCAGGTGCATCTATGCCACAAAACATTCCACTGGGGTTTGTGCATGTACGAATTCTGTAAGGCCTCTACAATCTTGCCAAATTCCATTCTACAATTTAAGAAGCCAAAAAAGAGGAAGAAGAAGAAGGAGGAGGAGGAGGAGGAGGAGGAGGAGGAGGAAAGAAAAAGAAAGAAAATCAAGTTAAACTGATTTCATAAAAGAAAAATATACCTCATAGACATGCACTCTGGAATAAAACAACTTTCATTCAAGTTTCATTCACCCAATTTATATGATACTTGAGCCTAAGACATCAAAAAAGTCTAAGCTGGCCTCACTCCAGTCACCAGTAAGCATTGTTTACTAGGCATGTAACAATAGTCTTACTATAGTGAGCTCTGGTTTCCTCATCTGGAAAATGGGGATTAAAACTAGTACTTGCTTCATAGAACTATTATGGGAATTAAATAAAATAATGCACATTATACAAAAACAGTATTTAGACCACAGTTTGTGCTTAAAAAAAGTCAGCTATTATTTTTATGTGATAACTATTACATTTATGCCAATCTGTGTGTATATAAAACCAAAATGAAACTAATACAAATGCAAGTATCAACTATAAATTTTATTCCAGAGACTGATCTGTGAGAAATAAAAAGAAAAAGCCAGCATGGGCCTAATAACCTGCAATGATTTTCTAGGACTCTCTGTATTGCCAGATAAAGAATTCAGAATGCTGATTACTAAGCAATTCAAGGAGATACCAGAGAAAGGTGAAAACTAACTTAAAGAAAAAAAATATTTTAAGTACGAGATATATATGAAAAACTGTAAACATTTTCAATTTCATATTGGCTTATTTTGGTTTAGAACATATGGATCTACTGTAAATGCTAATCATTTGTTATCTTGAATAAGTTCAGCATGTAAAACATGTGAGTGATCCTGAGCCCCAGCTAAGGAAATAGTATTTGAAATTTGCACAGAGAGTAAAGTTTTAGCAAACTGTCTGTGGTACACCCATGACAAATCAAACTAACGTGTGACAGTAGATTTTAACAACAACTCAAAATACTATGATGTTGCACTCGGTTTTTTCAGTTACAAACATTAACCCTAGTTCATATCCTCATTTGTGGCAACTTGCAGCCCTGCGGATGATCCACTGAGTTTTTCACCTTCTATCTGAATATGCTGGTGGTGCTCGGGGTAGGTATCTCATAAAGCTCCTAAATGACTTTCTGATGGGATAATAAGCATTTAATAAACAATTTATATTCCTGTTAGTCACACTAATGCCTTTTTAAAAGAGAGCAACTCAAAACCTTAAAAATCAAAACTTCCATTTTCTCTTATTATTAATTGAAATGCTTTCATTAATGGTGATAGGATAATTGGCATTTACTAGTTAGACTGCTAAGTGTCCATTATCAAGTGCTGATGAGCTGCAAGAAATTGCCCTTCCTACTGCAGTGTAACCTGAATGCTTTCCACACTTCCAGCAGCTCAGATAAGGTGCACCAAATTATCTTTCCAACTACAGTTGTGTCACCTGAATGCAATTAACACCTTATTAAGCGTTACGGCATTTCTACAGGTAATAAATTAGTCATGGCTCAGTACCTTGCAATGCTTATTTAGTACAATACTTGATACACTCACTGTAGGCTGTGGAAAATTCTGAAAACAGTTAAATTTTTTAAAGCAATACAGAGATGAAATTTTGCATCTGTCTTAGTAATGCTGCTTGTACAAGCAGTCACAGGGAGGAAGGTAATAAACTGAACATGTCTGTTTTATGACCACAGGGTTTCTCTTGGATTCAAAGTTAGGTGCCAGAAAGCTGACAATATATTTCTAGAAAATTTTAATTAAACTTAAATTACTAAATAATTCCTTTACTAATTTTTGTTCCTCCTTCCTTTCCTACACTGAATTTTTTTTTCTTTCTTTGAGATGGAGTCTCACTCACTCCACTCCAGGCTGCAACCCAGCCTGGATTGCAGTGACGTATTCTCAGCTCACTGCAACCTCCATCTCCTAGGTTCAAGCGATTCTCCTGCCTGAGCCTCCAGAGTAGCTGGGATTACAAGCACGCACCACCACGCCTGGCTAATCTTTTTCTTTTTTTTTTTTTTTTTTTTTTTTTTTTTTTTTTTTTTTTTTTTTGAGATGGAGTCTCGCTCTGTCGCCCAGGCTGGAGTGCAGTGGCCGGATCTCAGCTCCCGGGTTTAGGCCATTCTCCTGCCTTAGCCTCCCCAGTAGCTGGGACTACAGGCGCCCGCCACCTCGCCCGGCTAGTTTTTTGTATTTTTCAGTAGAGACGGGGTTTCACTGTATTAGCCAGGATGGTCTGGATCTCCTGACCTCGTGATCCACCCGTCTCGGCCTCCCAAAGTGCTGGGATTACAGGCTTGAGCCACGGTGCCCAGCCATCTTTTGTATTTTTAGTAGAGACTGGGTTTCATCATGTTGGTCAGACTGGTCTCGAACACCTGGCCTCAAGTGATCTGCCCACCTCAATCTCCTAAAGTGCTGGGAATACAGGTGTGAAACACTGCGCCCAACCCCCACACTGAAAAATTTTAAATACCAAAAATTAGGTATAATCATTTTAATTTTAAATTACAAAACATATGAAGGGTATATACCTTATATGAAGATATATGAGAAGATATATGAGGACTTTATGTGATACCTCCACCAAATGACACCAACATATCCACAGAGATATATATATATGAGAAGTATATATTAGTACTTAACATACACAAATAATTTCAAAATTTTCTGATCAATTTATGTATCTAAATTTTACCAGTTTGAAAATATCTCTTCTACATTTTTGTTATACAAGCCAAATGCAAGTGTTAACAATTTGCCCCATAAATAAGAAAATTCTGTTTAAAAAGAAAAATATATTGATAATTCAATAGGTTTTATACCCCATCCCCAGTTTTAAAACAATTTCTATTTGCATTTCTTTTGAGACTTAAATTTTCTACCTGTTTCCTCTCCCTTTTCCTAAAGAATCATAAATGACTAAAGGCAGGCACAGAATTTGTCATTCATAACATCAGTTCTTCCAAGGAAACTAGAGAACTGTTTCTAAGTTCAGATAGAAGTGGTAAGATACTTGATTTATCCACTAAATATCAGCTGTAGTTTTACTGTTATAGAACTGAATTTTCAGTGTATCATGCACACAGCAGTAAAGAATTCAAAAAGCATGTGCAAATAAGCATCTTTTTAGAATTTTCCTGACTTTTCTTAATGTAAGTGATACGTTTTTTTCTTTCCTTGTCAGGAAACTAGGCACTAGTATTAAGTGCCACATAAATAGCTAATTGGGTGGAATGATCAGAAGATTACATAAACCACTTCTCAGGTAGAAACCTCTGAGACAAGCTACAGAAGAATGTGGGTCAAATGTTTCATAGCCTTCCTCTGTGCATATACAATTAATATCTCTTAATGAATTCTGGATTGTCAGCTTTCAGCTTTCTCATTAAACTACAAATCAAGCCATGATTACAAAACCTTAGAAGGTTGAGATCACTGTGGTCCCCTTCCTCATGTTGCAGATAAGAAACTAAAAATTTAAACTGGTTAAATGACTTGCTCAAGGTCACATAGTGAAGACCTAGATCTTATGACACCTCATCTGGGACTTCTATCACTACAGCACATGGGGTGGAGGGGAGGGGCACATGACCTACCAAAGAAGCTCTGGGCACTGTTTATTACTCTTTCTAGGAATGGTACTTGGTAGATTAAAGCATATTCTTATATCCACATAGTATGTCCTAAATTTGATAATGATTTTTATTTGACCCATAATACAGTAGCTATAGTAGCATAAAATACTTTTCCTACAATAAGACATTTTTAATTAAATAGGTTTCAGAATATTTTCAAATATGTAAGGAGTAAGCCAATGAAGTTTCAGCATTATTAAAATTGTTCTTATAACTTACAATTTTAGAGCAGTTTTGCCTCATATTTTTCTTATATAATTTATCAAATCCAAAAAATTGAAGTTGAACTATGCGCATAGATGCTTCTTGATTTATAGTTGGGTTACATCCTGACAAACACATTATAAGTTGAAAATACCCTACGTTAAAAATGCATTTAATATACCTAACCTAGAGAATATCATTGCTTAGCCTAGCCTATCTTAAACATGCTCAGAACATTTACATGAGCCTACAGTTGGGCAAAAACATCAAACACAAAGCCTGTTTTAGAATAAAATGTTGAACATCTCACATAACTTATTAAATACATTAATGACAGTGAAAAACAGAATAGTCGTATGAGTACTCAAACGATATTTCTACTGAATGCATATGACTCTTCTACCATCATAAATTTGAAAAATCCATAAACCAAACTATCATGAAGTCGGGAAGTATCTGTACTGTATATGAACCATTTCGTTTTTTCTCAAAATGTAAAGCCTTCTATAACATATTATATGGAATAGTAGAAGATATCTAGGCAAATGTAATAATAAGGACATAATTTAAGTAACAGTTATAAAATACATTGAAAAGGTTTTTAGAGAATATTCTAAAACTTTTAAAACTTTTACACAGTTATGGTGCTTCTACTAGTGTATTATTTTTCTACAATGATTAATAAGGTCTAAATAGTATTTTTAAAAATGGCTCTTTGGCTGCAGTTAGTCCAGAATTGAGTTAAGGTATGCTATGCTCAGAATTAATGTTTAATTATTCCTTTAGACCAATACTATCTTCCCATAGAGCAGTCACTGGTATCTACTGGAATACTTAGTTATATAGTAATTAGGTATCTCTATTCTATTCCTATTCTCAAGGCTGTACTTTAACAATAACTCTGAGATTTGATAAAATATGCAAGCTAAGACATCTATAATATACTGCCAACAAAGTATTAACCAATTTATTAATGAAAATGTATACTGGCTGTGGTTGAGAGTTGCTTTTCTGTACAATGATTATAAACACCGTTGTTGTAGTAATTGCACCCTCTAGAAATACATATTATGGAAATCAAGAAGTAGTCAATGATTTATGAAAAAATGTTTATTATGACTTTACCTAAAATAACTGACAAATGAAAACAATTCATTGACATTAGAAAATTGTTAGTAAGTAAATTGTGGCAAATAGTTCTACTGTATTCCTTTTGTGTATTTTTCAAGCTTTTTAAAGTGAATACCTATTACTTTTATCATCCTAAATAAAAACTTTAGAAATGCTTTTTAAATGTCTGAAATTCAAGCGTTTCACAATGATACATTTGCCCTTTCCAGAAGCTATGTTGTATTGAATGTATGCTGAGACATTGTAATTTCCAAAGAGGGCCACTGAAATATGCCTTATCTCACAGGCTCTTCTTACAATGTGACACCTAATGGGGAGGTCTAAGTCTCCTCCCTTTGAATTTCAGCTGACATTTGTGAGCACATCCCCCAAAAGAGTATGTTGAAATGATTTGCATGATCGGATCATAAAAATGCCATGCATTTCCATCTTGGTTTTTTGTTTGTTTATTTGTTTTCTTGGTTAGTTGGTTGGTTGGTATTTTTGAAACACTATTTCTTTGAATACTGCCACCACAGTGTGAAGAGGTCCAATCTAACCCATGTTGGGGATACGTCATCTCATTCTGACCAACACTACCAGCTAAAGTCCTCCAAATAGTCAACATCAACCCCCAGAACTGTGAGTAAAGAAGTCTAAAAATTAATCCATTCCCCAGCTATCGAATCTTCTCTGAATTTTCTCACTTGAAGCCCCAAACAAGCCGTACGTATAGCTACAGTTTGACTGTCTCCTACATAATTCATGTTGAAATTTAATTACAATTGTAACAGTACTGAAAGGTAGGGTCTTTAAGAGGTGATTAGGTCATGAGGCCTCTGCCCTCATGAATGGATTAATGCCATTATCTCTAGAGTGGCTTAGTTATCCTGGCAGTGGGCTCCTGATAAAAGGATGAGTTTGGCCTGATTTCCTCTTTCTGTCTGCAATGCTCACTTGCCCTTTTGCCATGTTATGACATAGCAAGAAGGCCCTTACCAGCTGTGGGCCCTTGATCTTAGACTTCCCAGCCTTCAGAATCATGAGACAAATACATTTCTTAAAAAAAAAAAAAAATCACCCAGTTTGTGGTACTCTATTATAGCAGCACAGGACGAATTAAGACACTCATTGTACCCTTCCTGGATTTCTGAAACATGTAATCTGTGACCATAAAATGATTATTGTTTGCACCACTGAGATGGGGTGGTTTGTTTTACATCAATAAATATTTGGAACACATGCCTCCCCAAGAGAGAAATAGTCACCTTCCACCGGAAGAGAAGAAATAAAAAATCAATAAGACAATTAACTGTCCCAATACCAAAGAGAGCAAATTAAAGGTTTGCAAAAATCATTGAGTTAATAAAAAATAAAACTGTGTTAAAAGAGAATCGAATCATCTTGCCTTAAATGCTTAGAATCAAAACTGAATTTTTTGAAAATATTGAATAAGTAGTAAATTCCTTACTGCAAAAGGGAAATCACCCAATTTCACTCTAATGGTTGAAAACCTTGATTTCAGCCTTAGTTATCCGAAGCAAAGACTAACAAAATAGGAGAAAGTGGAAAAGATACATTTTTACTTTGAGAATATGTATAGCAGTACAAAAGAAATTGCTACAGTGGAATAAAATAAAATAAGTGGTTGAGGCTGGCAACCAATTTTAAAAAGGAAAACGAAGCACTTTTGAATATAACTTTAAGATACATTTCTGATAAGTCACCAGAGTCACAAGGTGAATAAAATACAATGTTTTTCACTACTACTATAGTAAGGAATTGTTTTAACTAATAACTTAGCATTTATCAGATTAATATAGAACAAGCATATCCTTTGCTATGAATGTGTGTCATTTTATACTGTCTGATATGATCTGAGTGTAATTTACTTGTTCCTTTGGGTTTGTGGTTGTTGTCACACCTAGATACATAAATGTCATAGGCAGTAGATGAGACTAATTAAATAATTATTTTCTGCATAGAGTTATAAGCTAAAAGGTAATTAAATCATTCATTCACACAGTAGGATAAGTATTTACTAAAGAGTAAATACGGGGTGCTAAGACACATCTAACAAAGCCTTAGGTTAGGAGTAGGAGGAAAGGTTTAAGTTAGGTTCCCCAAAAAGGTGATGTCTCAACTGGCTCCTGAACAGCAAATAAAACTGCATCAGATAGAGACAAGTGGTAAGATGTTCTAGGCAGTTGCAACCTACACAAAAGCTTAGAGGAGAAAAAGAGTATGACATATTTAGGGAACTCCAAGTAATTCAGTTTGCATGGAGCCGAGGCTATTAGGTGGAGAGTGGCAATAGATGAGAGTAAAGAGACTAAATAAGGAAGTAGGGACAGAATGTGATGTACCCCACACATCATTTCTATTCAGGTTTCATGCTATGACTTTGAAGTGTTTTTGCATAAGAGAGTGTTATGATCAGATTTCTTTCTGTAAAGATATCTCTCAATGGAAGCAAAAGGATAAAAAGGAGCAAAACAATCAATTAGAAGGTACTTTATATTGATCAAAGGAAAAGACAGTAGAGGCCTCAAATAAATAGGGACAAAGGAATTGGAGAAAAGTGGACAGACAGATTTGAGTGACATTAAGGTAGCACCATCAATGAAATTTGTTGATTTATTGTTTGTAAAGTTGAGAAAGGGTATTGGAATTGAGAATGTACCAGAATGTCTGGCTTGAACAACTAAGACCATGGTGGTGCCAATTTCGAAACAAGAAATATAAGCAGAATGTCTGATTGCAATGAGTTTAAGAGAGACATCGATTTTTAGAAATGTTGACTTTCAGATGCCGATGGAACACCCAGGTGGAGAGCTAAAGAGATTTATCTGGAGCTCAGGGAAATGATTCATTTTAGAGCTAGCGGTTGAAGAACAATAGTTTATAGAAGGTGAGCGAGTGAAATTAACTTCAGAGAGTGTATCAAGTGAGATACATAGAGGATATATAGAGGATTAACTATGTGGAAACCAATGTTATTTATAGGTAATGAAAGAAAGGAAAACATTGAGAAAGTGGCTAAAAAAGAACAATCATATAGGTCAGAGGAAGCTCAAAAGGGAGTGGAATCATAGAAGCAAAGAAAATAGAACTGTTTATTTAAAAAGAAGAATTTGTCAACAGTTCAAATACTACAGAGAAGTAAGCAAAATGAACACGAGAAAATTTCCATTAAATTTAGCCTTTATTTTTGCTAGACACAAACATTCAATACGATTTGCCGCATCTATGTCTCTAGGTTTCCACTAATTTCAGATTGAGAACCTGTTAAACTATAGGAATCATAAATACAGGGACATTTGAGACAAGTAGGGTTTTTTAAAGAATTATGTTTATGCCATTCAAAATCTTTCTATTAGAACAGCACTATATAACAGAAACTTTTTTCTAAAATTGCTTCTGTAATTATTATCAAAACACATTTAGTTTAATAATTATTAATTTCTCACAAGTTCCTACTTTAAAAATAGTTAAACGGAAGCACAGAGACATTGAGTGATCTCCCAAGGTGTCCTAAAGTATAGGAAATGGACAGGGTTTTATGTATTCTGACACAAAGTACAAAACTCTAAAATCCATGCAGATAAAGAAAATAACCTTGTTAATTTCCTTTAGAACATTTTAAAATATCATATTATTCAGCTTTTATTTTTAAATAGAAACAAACAACTTTAACATTCCATATAATTAAGTTTCACTTCATGTGCGATTCTGTAAAGCCTTAATCAGTTTGTCAATTAACAAACAAATTAAAAACCTTATTTATTCTAGTTATGCCTGGAAGCTGATGTTCCTAATAAAATTCTTCTTACATAAATAAAAGTAAATACCTTAAAGAATTGACTTTTCTCCAGCTCTCAGAATTATAAACTAGTTGTTATGCATCCTGAGTACTTTTGATACTTTCTAAGTACTAAGCAGAGAGGGATGTGTCAATTCCCTCTGCACTGTAATATCACTGTGTTAACCACACTGATCCATGAACTCTTCCAGTGGGTGGAAAGCAATGGTAGACATGCAAACCAAATTGACTCCCACAACTGCTGCGGATATTGGCTATATATTGTCAAAGGCTTACTCACCACATCCAGCGGAAGATAAATACAAGGCATGGTCAACAAAGTGCTCTCATATGCCACATTTAGGCCTGAGTAACTAGAAGAAATCTGTATATAAGGGAAGGTAGTTTTTATTGCTTAAAAGTCCACATGTTTTATTCAGCTGAAATACAGAAATAAAATAAATCTATCATCCTACCATCAGTATATGAAATGAGTAGGTAGATGTACCATATAAGGCCACGGCTAAGGATAATGTAAATAGTCATCACCACGACAAAAAAGACAAGAGACAATGATTTAAGAAATTGTTACTTGCTCATTATTTCAATGGATATGTGCTAAGAATCTAATCTTAGTGCTAAGTACTAGGAGAAAAAGTCATGGTCCTGCCCATGAGAACATTATAAGAACACCAAGTGGGAGAACTGAATTTAAAAAGAAAGAAAGTTGAAAAGGATTTTGGCATAATACAACACATCAGGAGGCATGGTGTGGCCGCCTACCCAATTGTTACCACCTTTTAAAACCTCCCACCTTTTCTCTCCCGAGTTATCTGCTCTCCTATTTCCAGCCACAACTTTAAGGGGTACGAGACTTAGCTCCATTTACAAAGTGAATAATGATTGGTAGGAGGCAATCATTACATATTGGTTTCCAAATGGGTGTGTAATACAATTTTATCCATTAAAATAGAAAAATTCTGCTACAGTCTTGGGAAAATGCTTCCTCCATAATAATAAGCATTATAGAAACAGAGGAAGTCCCCCTTATTCCATTGCATGTTGTATGTCATGATAGGATATCTAGTTCTGCTGTTGCCATTTTATGGTTATTAAGGCTGCTAGCCTAGGAACTAGTAGATGTGTAAACATTTTGAGAATGGTAGGGAAAGGAAAACACACACACACACACACACACACACACACACACACACACGCCAGCTCCTAATGATGTCTTTAAAACACTAACTTCTTGGTATGGTAGATAAGGATGTCTGTATGGTTAACATGAGTCCGAGTTGTCTGCTCATTACAGCCACATGCATCCTAACCAATATAAACAGTTTTAATTTACAGATGAAGTACTAAGCGACCCGGAGAGTCACAGATGTCTGTCAGATGTTAGACAACTAGCTATATCTAGTAATCTTAGTAGCCAATCTCCTGATCAATGATCATCAGATTTGAGATGGTTACTCTTCACCCAAGCTAACCTGACCATGCTGCATTAAGGAAGTAACCCTGTCTTCCTGATCCATTGTCATGGTTTGGAAAGTACCACTCCCACGTTTCCATTATGGCCTACCAGAGTGCTTATAGATTAACCAGAATTGGATATGATTATTATGTGCTAAAACCAAGATATAAGTTGCCATAAAATAATTTCTGATGCATATTGCATGTAACCCAGTGAAGCCATGTGCTGCTCTTTATTACTTCAGCCAGCAAAGGTAATTCCTTGAACTCCAATAATGTGGAGGTTTGAAAGTAAGTTTTATTTTAATTCTAAAAAATTTTAAGAGTGATTCTTGATCCCTCTAATGTACTATCCCTCTAATGAAAACCATGTTTTCATAGATTTCTAGTATGGTTTGATACACATCAATTAATGCTTAAAAATCACAGTCAATATTTAAGAGTATTTTAAGGTAAACAAAATGTTTCCATAGGTGTAAATTGCAAAGCAAAATGTATTACCTCGATGGACTGGCATGTGGTGTCAAAATCTGAGTAGATGGAGTGCCGTTAATGTGGAACAGCACCTATGGGGAATCACAGACCAAATATGGTGCAAAAGGCATGCAAGGGGGGATGGGCATAACTGGCCATAGGAGACTAATGACATACAGGAAAATTGATCAGATAAGTAAATATATTAAAGATAATGGGTATCAGGCTTCTAGCAGGAGAAGAAGAGAATTACGAATATGGAAAATGAGAAAACAAGAGAAAACCCTGTGGCAATGTTAGATTAAAATCGGAGCTATTGGGTTTTAGTATATGCATAGGTAGAAATAAAAACAAGTATACATGTAAATGTATGTAAACATATATGTATGTATACATATTTACATATATACACATACATACACACACACATAGGTAAGTGTGCATAACCACATGGTATATTTCCTAGCTCATCTACTGAGAGGGTCTGGAGTAGTGACACCCCAATTGCATTGAGTACATCTAGCACCCAGATCATAGAAGCAGGACTCCTTGAAGAAATGGTTGATATCAGTACTAGGCCAAGGAAAGTATAAAAAAACCTGGAATATCTTATTGTGCCAAAAAGTAAGAAAATGCTCAGAGAACTATGAGGATTTGTCAAAAAAGGCCTAAGGACTGGTTTTAGGGGATCCCACTAGTCAATCCTTGGAAATTTGAGCATCAAAATAAATAACTGAATAAATAGAAAACTTATTCCATATTGATATTAATAAATAAGAAAGAAATTGAAAATTTGATGAGGAACATAATATTTACATAGTTACATTGTACTATCCCACAAAAGACTTAACAATTACAAATAAGAAAAAAATAACTTCACAGTGGAGAACATTGGAAGACATCAACTTAATCAAGCAAAGTCAGCATCATCAATAATGGAACAAATCAAAATTGTGCCCCAACTGATAAAATGCAATGAGAACAACTGTATTATTCCTGTCACATGCCTATGACAAATGCATAACCTGAATCTAAATATGAGAAGACTGTTTTTAAATTTAAGTTCCATAATTACAGGCATACCTCATTTAATTGCACCTTGCTTTATTGCACTTTGCAGATATCGTAATGCTTTACAAATTGAAGGTTTGCGGCAACCCTGCTTCTAGCAATTCTTTTGGTGCCTTTTTTCCAACAGCATGTGCTCACTTCCTGTCACTGTGTCACATTTTGATAATTCTTGCAATATTTCAAAAATTCATTATTATTATTATATCTGTTATGATCATCTGTGATCAGTGGTCTTTGACTTTATATATTATTGTAATTGCTGTGGGGCATCACAGCAATTGCAAGTCAGCAAACTTCATTGAAAAATATTATGTGTTCTGACCGCTCCACTGACCAGCCATTCCCTTTTCCCTCTCTCTCTCTTTAGGTCTCCCTATCCTTGGAGCACAACAATACTGAAATATGTGCCAATTATGGGCCAATTAATAACCCTACAATGGCCTCTCATGTTCAAGTAGAAAAAAAGAGACGCACATGTCTCACTTTCAATTAAAAGCTAGAAATGAATAAGCTTTGTGAGAAAGTCATGTCAAAAGCCAGCATAGGCCAAAAATTAGGCCTTTCATGTTGGTTAATGAAGTTGTGAATGCAAAGGAAAAGTTTTGAAGGAAATTAAAAGTGCCACTACAGGGAACACACAAATGACAAGAAAACAAAAAATCAGCTTTATTGATGATATGGAGAAAGTAGATAGAACCTCAAATTAGCCACAACATTCCTTCAGCCAAAGCCTAATCCAAAGCAAGGCCCTGAGTCTCCCAATCTTTGGAAAGCTGAGAGATGAGGAAGTGTTGCAGAAGAAAAGTTGGAAGCTAGCAGAGACTAGTTTTGGAGGTTTAAGGAAAAAAATACATCTCCATAAAATAAAAGTACACGGTAAATCAGCAAGTACTGATGTAGAACCTAAAGCAAGTTAGCCAGAGGATCTAGCTAAGATTATTGATGAAGGCAACAACACTAAACGACAGATTTTCAATGTAGATGGAAGAGCCTTATGTTGGAAGAAGATGCCATCTATGACTTTCATAGATAGAGGAAAAGTCAATGCCTAGCTTCAAAGGAAAGGCTGACTCTCAGGGGCTAACGTAGCTGGTGACTTGAAGTTGAAGCCAATGCTCATTTACCATCCCCAAAATGCTAGAGCACTTAAAAAATTGGGCTGGGCATGGTGGCTCACACCTGTAATCCCAGCACTTTGGGAGGCCGAGGCAGGTGAATCACCTGAGGTCAGCAGTTTAAGACTTGCCTGGTCAACATGGTGAAACCCCATCTCTACTAAAAATACAAAAAATTAGCTGAGCGTGGCAGCAGGCACCTGTAATCCCAGCTACTTGGGAGGCTGAGGCAGGAGAATCACTTGAACCCGGGAGGCAGAGGTTGCAATGAGACGAGATCATCGTGCCATTGCACTCCAGCCTGGGTAACAAGAGTGAAACTCCATCTCCAAAAAAAAAAAAAAAAAAAAAATTATCCTAAATCTACTCTGCCTGTGATCCATAAATGGAACAACAAAACCTGGATGACAGCACATCTGGTTATAGCATGGTTTACTGAATATTTTGAGCCTGCTGTTGAGACTCATTGCTCAGTAAAACAGATTTCTTTAATAATATGACTGCTTGTTGACAGTGCACTTGGTTACCCAAAAGCTATAATGGAGGTGTACAAGCAGATTAATGTTGTTTCATGCCTGCAGCCCAGGGATCAAGGATAAATTTCAACTTTCAACTCTCATTATTTAAGAAATACATTTCATAAGACTAGAGCTGCTATACACAGGGATTCCTCTGATGGATCTGGGCAAAGGAAATTGAGAACCTTCTGTAAAGGATTCACCAGTCTAGAAACCATTGAGAACATTCTTCATTCATGGGAGGACATCAAAATATCAATATTAATAGGAGTTTGAAAGAAGTTGATCCCATCTTTCATGGATGACTTTGAGAAGTTCAAGACTTTAATATAGGAAGTAACTGCAGATGTGGCAGACACAAAAAGAGACCTAGAATTAGAAGTGGTGCCTGGAGATGTGACTGAATTGCTGTAATCTCACAATAAAATATTAATGAATGGTGAATTGCTTCGTATGGATGAGTAAATACAGTGGGGTCTTGGGGGACAAAATCCACCGCTGGTAAAGATGCTATGAACATTCTTGAAATCACAAGAAAAGATATAGAATATTTCATAAACTTAGTTGATAAAACAGCAGCAGGGTTTGATAAGATGGCTCCAATTTTGAAAGAAGTTCATATGATGTGAAAATGTATCAAATAGCATCAGATGCTACGAGTCAATTGATATGGCAAACTTCATTGTCGTTTTTTTTTTTTTTTTTTTTTTTGAGACGGAGTCTCGCTCTGTCGCCCGGGCTCTGGAGTGCAGTGGCCAGATCTCAGCTCACTGCAAGCTCCGCCTCCCAGGTTTACACCATTCTCCTGCCTCAGCCTCCCGAGTAGCTGGGACTACAGGCGCCCGCCACCTCGCCCGGCTAGTTTTTTTTTTTTTTTTTTGTATTTTTTAGTAGAGACGGGGTTTCACGGTGTTAGCCAGGATGGTCTCGATCTTCTGACCTCGTGATCCGCCCGTCTCGGCCTCCCAAAGTGCTGGGATTACAGGCTTGAGCCACCGCGCCCGGCCCTTCATTGTCGTTTTTTAAGGAATTGCTGCAGCCACCCCAACCTTCAGCAACCACCATCCTGATCCATCAGCAGCCATCCATATCAAGGCCAGATTCTTCATCAGCAAAACAATTAGGATTAACTAAAGGCTCAGATGGTCATTAGTATTTTTTAGCAATTATGTATTTTTAAATTAAGGTATGTACGTTTTTAAAAAGACATAATGCTATCACACAATAGACTACAGTACAGTGTAAACATTACTTTTATATGCACTGGGAAACCAAAAAAAAAAATCATGTAAGTTGCTTTATTGTGATATTTGCTTTATTGTGGTTGTCTGGACCAAATCCACAATATCTCTGTGGTATACCTGTATTTAGGTATGGTGAGGCCAACAGATTAAGAGACAAATCATCACTGAATACACAGTTTATTACAGTTCCCAAGAGGAAGGAGCACACCTTGTCATGCAGGGCCACACCAGGGTGGATCAAGAGGGAGAAAGAGCAAGGGAAAAGCACAAGCAGGAGCCTTTATTGTAGTTTCCTTGGAAAAGGCAAAGGAAGGCAGAGTAGGCAGGTTTAGGATTGGCTAATTTGAAGAATTTCAGTAGGCTTAGAGATATAGTGGTATCTCCAGTTTTCTGATACCTGGCCCTGGCATGATTCCTGCAAAGAAATATTGCTTCCTGGCATGTAAGAGCCAGAGAGAGGAAGTAGCTCAGGGTCTGTGCTCAGGATAGGTTTATTTGCATATGAAATGCATTCTCTTGCTCTCTAGATTCCTCCTTTCTGGGCAGGGCATCTCTGAAAGAAAGGCAGCAGCCCCAGTCAGGGGCTTATAGATAAAACTCCCATCTCCCTGGGACAGAGCACATGAGGGAATGTGGTTGTGGGCACAGCTTCAGCAGACTTAAGGGGGCACAGCTTCAGCAGACTTAAACGGTCCTGCCTGCTGCATCTGAAGAGAGCAGTGGCTCTCCCAGCACAGCACTCGAGCTCTGCTAAGGGATAGACTGCCTCCTCAAGTGGGTCTCTGACCCCCGTGCCTCCTGACTGGGAGACACCTCTCAATAGGGGTCAACAGACCCCTCATACAGGAGAGCTCCAGCTGGCATCTAGTGGGTGCCCCTCTGGAACAAAGCTTCCAGAGGAAGGAACAGGCAGCAATCATTGCTATTCTTCAGCCTCCACTGGGGTCATCCAGGCAAGCAGGGTCTGGAGTGGACCTCCAGCAAACTCCAGCAGACCTGCAGCAGAGGGGCCTGACTGTTAGAAGGAAAACTAACAAACAGAAAGTAATAGCATCAACATCAATATAAAGGACGTCCACACAGAAACCCCATTTGAAGGTCACCAATATCAAAGACTAAAGGTAGATAAATCCACGAAAATGGGGAAAAACCAGCACAAAATGCTGAAAATTCCAAAAAACAGAACGCCTTTTCTCCTCCAAAGGATCACAACTCATCACCAGCAAGGGAACAAAACTGGATGGAGAATGAGTTTGATGAATTGACAGAAGAAGGCTTCAGATGGTGGGTAATAACAATCTCCTCCAAGCTAAAGGAGCATGTTGTAACCCAATGAAAAATAGCTAAGAACCTTGAAAAAAGGTTAGATGAATTGCTAACTAGAATAACCAGTTTAGAGAAGAACATAAATGACCTGATGGAGCTGAAAAACACAGCCTGAGAACTTCGTGAAGCATACACAAGTATCAATAGTTGAATTGATCTGTGGAAGAAAGGAGATCAGGGATTAAAGAGCAACTTAATGAAATAAAGCTTGAAGACAAGATTAGAGAAAAAAGAATGAAAAGGAATGAACAAAGCCTCCAAGGTATATGGGACTATATGAAAAGACCAAACAAACCTATGTTTGATGGGTGTATGTGAAAGTGACGGAGACAATGGAACCAAGTTGGAAAACACTCTTCAGGATATTATCCAGGAGAACTTCCCCAACCTAGCAAGGCAGGCCAACATTCAAATTCAGGAAATACAGAGAACACCACAAAGATACTCCTGGAGAAGAGCAACCCCAAAACACATAATCATCAGATTTACCAAGGTTGAAATGACGGAAAAAATGTTAAGGGCAGCCAGAGAGAAAGGTGGGGTTACCCTGTGGGAAGCTCATCAGATTAATAGTGGATCACTCTGCAGAAACTCTATAAACCAGAAGAGAGTGGGGGACAATATTAAACATTCTTAAAGAAAATAATTTTCAATCCAGAATTTCATATCCAGCCAAACTAAGGTTCACAAGTGAAGAAGAAATAAAATCCTTTACAGACTAGCAAATCTGAGAGATTTTGTTACCATCAGGCCCACCTTACAAGAGCTCCTGAAGGAAGCACTAAATATGGAAAGGAAAAACCAGTACCAGCCACTGCAAAAACATACGAAATTGTAAAGACCATTGACACTATGAAAAAGCTACATCAACTAACAGGCAAAATAATCAGCTAACATCATAATGTCAGGATCAAAGTCACACATAACAATATTAACCTTAAATGTAAATGGGCTAAACACCTAATTAAAAGACACAGACTGGCACATTGGATAAAGAGTCAAGACCCATTGGTGTGCTGTATTCAGGAAACCCATCTCACATGCAAAGACACACATATGCTCAAAATAAAGGGATGGAGGAATATTTATCAAGCAAATGGAAAGCAAAACAAAGCAGGAATTGCAATCCTAGTCTCTGATAAAACAGACTTTAAACTAACAAAGATCGAAAAAAACAAAGAAGGATATTACACAATGGTAAAGGGATCAATGCAACAAGAAGAGCTAACTATCCTAAATATATATGCATCCAATACAGGAGCACCCAGACTCATAAAGCAAGTTTGTAGAGATCTACAAAGAGACTTAGACTCCCACACAATAATAGTGGGGGACTTTAACACCCCATTGTCAATATTAGATTGAAGGCACTGAAAATTAACAAGGATATTCAGGACTTCAACTCAACTCTGGACCGAGCTGACTTAATAGACATCTGCAAAACTCTCCACCCCAAATCAACAGAATGTACATTCTTCTCAGCACCACATCGCACTTCTTCTAAAATTGACCACATAATTGGAAGTAAAACACTCCTCAGAAAATGCAAAAGAATGGAAATCATAACAAACCATCTCTCAGACCATAGTGCAATCAAATTAGAACTCAGGATTAAGAAACTCACTCAAAACCACACAATTACCTGAAAACTGAACAACCTGCTCCTGACTACTGGGTAAATAATGAAATTAAGGCAGAAATACATAAGTTCTTTGAAACCAATGAGAACAAACACACAATGTACCAGAATCTCTGTTAGACAGCTAAAGCAGTGTTAAGAGGGAAATTTATAGCACTAAATGCCCACAAGAGAAAGCAGGAAAGATCTAAAATCGACCCATAACATCACAATTAAAAAAACTAGAGAAGCAAGAGCAAACTAATTCAAAGGCTAGCAGAAGACAAGAAATAACTAAGATCAGAGCAGAACTGAAGGAGATAGAGACATGAAAAACCCTTCAAAAAAATCAATGAATCTAGGAACTGGTTTTTTGAAAACATTAACAAAATAGATAGACGGCTAGCCAGACTAACAAAGAAGAAAAGAGAGAAGAATCAAATATATGCAATAAAAAATGATAAAGGGGATATCATCACTGATCCCACAGAAATACAAACTACCATCAGAGAATACTATAAACACCTCTACACAAATAAACTAGAAAATCTAGAAAAAATGGATAAATTCCTGAACACATACACCTTCCCAAGACTAAATCAGGAAGAAGTCGAATCCCTGAATAGACCAATAACAAGTTCTGAAATTGAGGCAGTAATTAATAGCCTACCAACCAAAGAAAGCCCAGGACCAGATGGATTCACAGCCGAATTCTACCAGAGGTACAAAGAGGAGCTGGTACCATATCTTCTGAAACTATTCCAAACAATAGAAAAAGAGGGACTCTTCCCTAACTCATTTTATGAGGCCAACATTATTCTGACACCAAAAACCTGGCAGAGACACAACAACAACAACAAAAAAGAAAATTTCAGGTCAATATCCCTATGAACATCTATGGGAAAATCCTCAACAAAATACTGGCAAACCGAATCCAGCAGCACATCAAAAAGCCTATCCACCACAATCAAGTCGGCTTCATCTCTGGTGTGCAAGACTGGTTCAACATAGGCCTATCAATAAATGCAATCCACCACATAAACAGAACCAATGACAAAAACCACATGATTATCTCAATAGGTGCAAAAAAAGGCCTTTGATAAAATTCAACACCCCTTCACGCTAAAAACTCTCAATGAACTAGGTATTGATGGAATGTATCTCAAAATAATAAGAGCTACTTATTATGAACCCACAGAAAATATCACACTGAATGGGCAAAAGATGGAAGCATTCCCTTTGAAAACTGGCACAGGACAAGGATGCCCTCTCTTACCACTCCTATTCAACACAGTATTGGAAGTTCTAGCCAGGGCAATCAGACAAGAGAAAGAAGTAAAGGGTATTCAAATAAGAAGAGAGGAAATCAAATTGTCTCTGTTTGCCAATGACATGATTGTATATTTGGAAAACCCCATTGTCTCAGCCCAAAATCTTAAGCTGAAAAGCAATTTCAGCAAAGTTTCGGGATACAAAACCAATATGCAAAAATCACAAACATTTCTATACACCAATAATAGACAAACCGAGAGCCAAATCATGAGTGAACTGCCATTCACAATTGCTACAAAGATGATAAAATACCTAGGAATACAACTTACAAGAGACATGAAGGACCTCTTCAAGGAGAACTGCAAACCACTGCTCAAGGAAATAAGAGAGGGCATAAACAAATGAAAAAACATTCCATCTTCATGGATAGGAAGAAATAGTATTGTGAAAATAGCCATACTGCCCAAAGTAATTTATAGATTCAATGCTATCCCCATCAATCTACCATTGACTTTCTTCACAGAACTAGAAAAAACTAGACTTCATATGAATCCAAAAAAGAGTCTGTATAGTCAAAAGAATCCTAAGCAAAAAGAACAAAGTTGGAGGTATCACACTACCTCACTTCAAACTATACTACAAGGCTACAGTAACCAAAACAGCATGGTACTGGTACCAAAAAAAATACATATATAGACCAATGGAAGAGAACAGAGGCCTCAGAAATAATGCCACACATCTGCAACCATTTCATCTTTGACAAATCTGACAAAAACAAGCAATGGGAAAAGGTACCCTATTTAATAAATGGTGTTGGGAAAACTGGCTAGCCATATGCAGAAAACTGAAACTGGACCCCTTCTTAACACCTTATACAAAAATTAGCTCAAGATGGATTAAAGACTTAAATGTAAGACCTAAAACCATAAAAATCCTAGAAGAAAACCTAGGCAATACCATTCAGGACATCAGCATGTGCAAAGACTTCATGACTAAAACACCAAAAGCAATGGCAACAAAAGCCAAAATTGACAAATGGTATCTAATTAAACTAAAGAGCTTCTGCACAGCAAAAGAAACTATCATGAGAGTGAACAGCCAGCCTACAGAATGGGAGAAAAATTTTTGCAACCTATCCATCTGCCAGAGGGCTAATATCCAGAATCTATGAAGAACTTAAACAAATTTACAAGAAAAAAAAATCAACCCCATCAAAAAGTAGGTGAAGGATATGAACAGACACTTCTCCAAAGAAGACATTTATGTGTCCAACAAATGTATGAAAAATGCTCATCATCACTGGTCATTAGAGAAATGCAAATCAAAATCACAATGAGATACTATCTTGTGCCAGTTAGAACGGCAATCATTAAAAAGTCAGGATACAACAGATGCTGGAGAGGATGCCGAGAAATAGGAACGCTTTTACACTGTTGGTGGGAGTGTAAATTACTTCAACCATTGTGGAAAACAGTGTGGCCATTCCTCAAGGATCTAGAACAAGAAATACCATTTGACCCAGTAATCCCATTACTGGGGATATACCCAAAGGATTATGAATCATTCTACTATAAAGACACAGGCACATGTATGTTTATTGCAGCACTGTTCACAACAGCAAAGACTTGGAACCAACCCAAATGCCCATCAATGATAGACTGGATTTAAAAAATGTGGCACATATACACCATGGGATACTATGCAGCCATAAAAAAGGATGAGTTCATGTCCTTTGCAGGGACATGGATGAAGCTGGAGACCATCATTCTCAGCAAACTAACACAGGAACAGAAAACCAAACACCACATGTTCTCACTCATAAGTTGGAGTTGAACAATGAGAACACATGGACACAGGGAGCGGAACGTCACACACTGGGGCCTGTCAGTGGGTTGGGCTTGGGGGGGGATAGCGTTAGGAGAAATACCTAATGTAGATGACGGGTTGATGGGTGCAGCAAACCACCATGACACGTGTATACTTGTGTAACAAACCTGCACGTTCTGCACATGTATCCCAGAACTTAAAGTACAATTTTAAAAAGAAAGAAAGAAACGCATTCTCTCAGGGAGTGTAGTTTGGCCAGACTAAGAATTGGCCAGTTTTGAGACAGGCAGTTTCTGCCCAGTCAGTAAGGCCCCAGATGCCAGAGCATTAAGAATACACAAAATAAGAAAATATTGTTAACACAGAGATTCAGACAAACTGGAATTGAGAAACATTTTTTAAAATACTCAAATTGTTAAGATTATGACAGTCATGGGAATATGTAGAAACTGTTCCAGACTGAGGGAAAAAAAAGAACTGACAATTAAATGCAATGTGTGAAGTAGATACTTTTTTAAAGGACATTGCTGGAAAAATTGATGACATGTGGATGGGATGTGAGTATTATATGGCAGCAGGGTATCAGTTTCTGATTTTGATGGTTGTATTGTGCTTATATGGAAGAATACCCTTGTTTTCATGAGATTAAATTGTATATGGGGGCCGGACGGTAATCCCAGCACTTTGGGAGGCTGAGGCAGGTGGATCACCTCAAGTCAGGAGTTTGAGACCAGCCTGGCCAACATGGCGAAACACCATCTCTACTAAAATTACAAAAATCAGCTGGGCATGGTGGCTCATGCTTGTGGTACCAGCTACTGAGGAGGCCGAGGAAAGAGAATCTCTTGAACCCAGTAGGCAGAGTTTGCAGTGAGCTGAAATTGTACCACTGCACTCCAGCCTGGGTGACAAAGTGAGACTCCGCCTCAAAAAATAAAAATATAAAAATAAAATAAATAAATTGTCCTGGGGGATTTTTTTTTGTAATGTGCTTGCAACTCTTCTGCAAGTGTTAAAAATTTTCGAAATAAAAAAAGAAAACATAAAAGAGTAAAGGAATATTAAATCAGTACATAAATTTAGTAAATATTCTTATAACTAATATCGTGAATTTTGAGTTTTTATTATTTACCACTGCTTCACACATATTATCACATTTGTTTTACAGCATGACTACAGGTGCTTCAGTTTCCAGTGTGCAATGACAGGGAAACAAGTTAAGGGAGTGTGGATGGGTGGATCTCAGCCAAGTAGAAATGCTAACCAAGACTCAGACTGTTCAGGATAAACACCTCAAAAGTTAGTAACCTAAAATAGGATAAACCACTTCATTCCACCCAAAAGTAGGCAAAAGAAAGGGACAAAGTGAGAAGCAGGTGGAAACTTCAAGGAAGTTTAGGAATACAGACAAGACCCCACCACTGCCTTGTCACCAGGAGATTCTTCTTTTCTTATGTGGACAGAGCCAAACTCTCTTTCACCATTCCAGCCCTGTATTTCCAGAGTTGAAAACTGCCTGTGACTACAGTCTGGCTATGAATTTCCCACCAATCTTCCCACTGCTTTTTCCTTAGTTGGATCATTAAAAAGTATTGGAAAAAGAATTACCAGCAGGCTGATTTTCACTGATTCCTGAATTGAGGAAGGCCTGGCTTCTCTCTGGGCTTTGATATTTGAGAAAAGTCTACATTTAGCTTGTTTTCTCTTGGTTTTATCTGAACAATGTAACAAGCTCCTGTACTAGTTTTCCAGAATGTTTCTCTGTATCACCATTCCTTCCTATACCTTATATTCCTGAGGATCAGCAAAAACCTTAACTCCTTCAAGAGATATTAAAATATTATAAGCCAGGCCTTCTACTCCAATGGCCTGGACTTAATTTTCGGAGCAGATGCAATTGATCAGGGTAAAGGAATTATCTGCACATCAATTAAAACCATATATTAATTGTGACAGCATAATGCTTCCACTGCTACACATATCCACTTCCTGTAACATAGCACAACCCATATCCACTCCTGGAGACCACAGCATTCATTTCTTCATCAACAATTTCCTGAGCACCTACTACAAGCTCCGCAATATACTAAGGACTTAGGATGTACCAGTGAGCAACAACAGAAATAAATAACTGCCCACTTGGTCTATATCTAGCAGAAGAGACAATTAATAATCAATGAATACAATTAACAAGCAATTATGCAGGAAGGTAATACATGCTATAGCAAAAAGAAAAAAAAAGATCAGGCTAAGCGGAATTGGAATTACTGGAATTGGATCAGGCTAAGGGGAACTGGAATACAATTAACAAGCAATTATGCAGGAAGGTAATACATGCTACAGCAAAAAAGAAAAAAAAAAGATCAGGCTAAGGGGAACTGGAATTACTGGGTTTGAGACATGCAAGTCACCACTTAAAATCAAACTAATAACAAAAGGGGGTTTTATTTTGTCAGGAAAATATAGAGACCGATAGACATTTTCAAATTATAATAATATATGACATTGTAAAAAGAAATAGTAGATTTTAATATAAAGGTTGGACTCCATCCCCAGAGCCTCCCTAGGCCCGTGGAGGGAAAAATGAAAGGAACTGAGCCAGGGCTAGAGCAAAGCAATCAGTAAAACCTTGCAGAGATAGCATAGGGTTAAGGAGGCTTAGGAAATTTTAGAAGAGGAAGAGATGAGGAAGAGACGTCCTTGGAGGAGGAATTCCCTCCTGCCATCCAAGGTGAACTCAGAATTGTTTGGTATCCCAAGAGAGAAAGGACAGACCTCTTTTGCACCATTCCCTAGAATCCACCAGCCTGCTTGATTGCCTACTAGTAAGATTTTTCTGGAAAAGAACCATGTCATCTTTTCTTACCTTATTTGCCAAGGTGACTAATGACCTCCAAGTCACATCTAATGGCCAGTTCTCAGCTTCCATCTTACCTGACTTCTCTGAAGCACTTGTGTAGGTAACCACTCCCTCCCATTACATACCCTCCGCTTACTTGACCTCTAAGTCCCTACTTATTCTCTGTTGCTCGCCAGCTTCTCTGGCCCAAATTCTTTATTGATTCCGCCATACATTCTCAGGCTCAATATGTTATAGTGACCCAGTCCTCCTCTATATCTATACTCACTCCCAAAGAAATTATATCCAGGCTCATAGTTTTAAATATCATCTTAGTGATGATAATTGACAGGTTCATATCTTATGCCCAGAACTTGCACTGTCACTCAACATTTGCACTTGGATATCTAATGGATATTTTAAATGGAACTTATCTAAAACTAAACTCTTGCTTTTTTCCGCCCACACACTAGTCCTCCTCCAGGCTTTCTCATCATAGTAAACTAGATGAATTTTATTCGTCTAGTTGCTTCGTCTAAAAACCTTGCAGTCATCCTTGATGCTTCTTAAACATACTAAGAATACTGTCTTCTCAGGGACTTGGCCAATGCTGTCCCCTCTCCTCTCTGTCATATAGTTTATATTCCCTAAATATTTTTAGAATTAATGAACAAGAGAAATGTGGTTATATCATGTAGCTATAAGATGTTTACAGAGTCAGGCTACATTTCTTTACTGAGATCAAGATGGTCCCTGTATGTTGCTATCTAGAAGCTAAACTACTTGAGACTTGTGGGGGGATTGAAATCAAAACCATAAACAAAACTTAAAGAAGATTGGTGAGCCTTGGGAAAGCTTCTGACTATAGATCTGTGCTGTCCAATATGGTAGCCTTTACCCATTTAATTGAAATTAAATAAAAAATTTAAAATTCAGTTTCTCAGTTACACTTGACATATTCAAGTGCTCAGTAATCACAGGTATCTAGGACTACTCTTTAGACATTTTCATCACTAGAAAGTTCCATTGGTCAGCATTGCTATAGATTAACACAACTTTTACCATACCTAAAACATACGATTACTCACCTCTTTGCCTTCCTTGCAATTTGCAAACTGTTAAAAAGTCTACTATTTAGGTATTTCATGGTTTTATTTCTCAGCTGTCACTACCTTTCAAGGAATCCACTTTTATAACAGTGTGTATGTGTACACAGAAACACACACACAAGTTTTTATTTTGCTCACTTCAGTCTGCTACTAGCATCTATTCTATACAATTTTACTGTTTCACATCAGTAAAACAGTAAAATCGGATGCCTCCTATATTAAGAGCCTTATGTTGGCATTATGGGATAAAGAGTGTACAAATAACAATTGAATGTGTATAAATGAATAAAAACCAAAAAGGAAAACATCAAATATGAGGATTTTTTTCTCTTCTTGGGCATCAGTACCTTCAAATATTTTCAGTCTATAATTATATCCTCTTCACTTCCCACAGCCCCACCCCGAGTCAATGTTTGGCCAGTTTTCACCAGGTCTCTCTTCCAAGCCTTCATTGTAAATAAACTTTTTATTCATAAGTCTACGGTAGTGAATTCACATAATTTGTCAACTTATTTTTACCATCTCCTAATTACTCTGACGAACAGAAAAGTATTTTTATACTGTGGAAATGTACATGCAAAGTTTGTATATTTTGGAACATAGCCCAGTTAAACTGTAGTAACATAATCCACATAACCCATTAATGTATAGTTGTTTACATACATTTTAGGCAATTAAGAGTGTCTTTCAGGCTTAACGAGTACTACAAAAGCAACTGAGACTTTGTAGTGTACACTCTATGGACTGATAGTTGCTTTTGATGTTGAACCTGAGGAGCGTGGCATTTTAAGAAAGATAAGAAAGGTAAAGGGCTCTACTTTTGCTAAAGGCAAATGAGGTCTACATGATTCTGTGAGGTTATGACAGGATGATTTAAATTATTATACCTCTTCATGTTTAATGCATACTTATATGTATATTTTTACATTTAGCATAACTTCATTTTAATTAAGGACCCAGCTCAACAGTACCATAAATGAAATGGATCTGGGTGGCCATGGTCTACTTTATTTATTTATTTATTTATTTATTTATTTATTTACTTATTTATTTATTATTTTTGAGACTGAATCTCGCTCTGTCGCCCAGGCTAGAGTGCAATGGCGCGATCTCGGCTCACTGCAACCTCTGCTTCCCAGGTTCAAGCAATTCTCGTGTCTCAGCCTTCCAAGTAGTTGGGATTACAGGCATCTACCACCACGCCTGGCTAATTTTTGTACTTTTAGAGATGGGGTTTCACCATGTTGGCCAGGCTGCTTTCAAACTCCTGACCTCAGGTGATTCGCCCACCTTGGCCTCCCAAAGTGCTGGGATTGTAGGTTTGACACACCATGCTCGGCCGGTCTACTTTTAAGAAAAGCAAAACAACATAAAAACAAGCCTGAAAAACAAAACTTTAGAAAATTTAGAGGCTATGTGGGAAAACCATTGATTATATTCATTTTATTATTTGACAAATAAAAAATGTTTAGAATAAAAACATAGGGTGAGTAGGGCTACACACAAAGGAAGCTTAGTCTTGTCTAGGAAATCAGACAAGCCACCGCCCCAGAAAGTAACTTTTCAGCTGAGTTCTATAGGATGAGTGTGAGCAATTCAGAGAAAGAGGAAGAAGGAAGCAGAATGAGTAAGTGCAGGAGATAGATATTATTCCCACAATCTTCCATTCTTAAAAAAAAAAAAAGATGTATTATAAAATACATGGTTCCAGTAACTAAAATAATATTGCAAAACTTAAAATCTTCAAATAATCTTGAATGTATGAGACACATGAGAATAAACTAACCACTCCAAAAATTGGGGGAAATTATTTCAAAAGAAAGAAAAGTTTTGATGGCCCTTTGAAAATGGTACTAATCACTTGGAGAATTTTCTTCTTTACACTTGGTCGCTTTTCTCATCCAAAGACTAAAATCATCCCCAAATGACAAGAAGAAGAATAGGATAAAACTACTATCTTCACCCAAGGAAAATGTTTCCAGTGACTTCTAGTATTTATAGCCTCTGGCTTAGTAAACACAATTCTAAAACTCCGGGAAGGATTGAGAGACATTTCTATATACCATCAAAAGTAAACAGCAGCTAGGAATTCTAGAATTGTAGTGTGATTTCAGTTGCTTTTATATGGTTCAGGCCTCTATACAAAAGGATTCTAGACCATCCAAAAGCCTTTTGAATTGTTGTCTGTTCTGAATGACATCTATATATGTGTCTCTATAATGCACAATGTTAAGGTACAACCTACATTAACAAATGTGAATCTGATTTTTTTGCCCAAGGAAGAAGATCTTAATTATTAGAAAATAAATCATTTAAAATTTTGCCACATTATAACACTTACAATCATTGTAACTACAAAATTAGCAAAAGCATAAAGTGAAATGTAATTTTAAAATATTCAGCCCCTTGTTGTTAATATAAATTAGCAAACAATATATGTATAAATATGAACAAGCTTACAATTTAATGATAAATAAAAATAAACACAATCAATCGAATACAACCAAATCATTTTAACAAAACACTGGCTATGGACTGAGAGAGAATTGGCTTTGAATCTCTGCTACACCTATCTTTGGAATGTTGGGCAAGTTTCCTGAACTCTTTGGATTTTTGTTACTTAATCTGTAATGTGAAGGACATAATCTCTAACCTGTAAGATTTTCTTTTGGTATTAGACAATAAATCACATAAAGCACCTGTACAACTTTGGGCGATAAACATTAATTCTTTGTCCTCTACCTTTCCCTAAAATGTTAGGTAGAATTCATTTAATGAAAGCAAAATCTACTACTGAGATGGTGAAATTAACATATTTGTAAGAACCACATTATAAAAATACTTAATTCCTTCCTAATTGAATTAATTCCAATTATTAATTTTAAAATCTTACTATTTCATGAAACCTTATCCTTCATTGACCGTTCAAACCAACATTTATTAGGAGATAGCTGATAAATTGAAAGAGTACTTGACATTTTTGTGAGCATTTAAATTTTTTTTTCAGTTCAGCGTATGAAGAATGATGAGTTTTCTAAGACCAAATTTTGGGATTAAAGCAACAGAATCAATATATTTTCCTCAAATATTTTCACAGAGATATAATTTTAAATACACTTAAATTTAGCTACACAGAAACCCCTTTTCTACACACATAGGCTTGGTTGGATTCTGGAACTTCAAAAGTACACTTTGCTGTAATCATCATTGCCTTCTTCTGGTGGCTGTTATTTGTGTCAAGGTTACCTGAGGCTACAGCTTTACCGGTATTCACCAAAAGTTTAATAGTCGAAAATCTATAGAGGATTACTATGTATACCACCAAAGAGTATCATGATAATCTACTAAAAAAACCTTGTAAAGATTTGTGACTTTGTTGGAAGTCACAAATATTTTATTTTTTACCTCATTTAGCTCTAAGATCCCTCATATCTATAGGGTGATTTTAATATAAAAGTGAACCCATAAAAATTACTGATATTTATAAACTTTATGATAATTTTATAGAAGATAAGAAACTTGAGTTTAAATCATAAGGACATGAGAAAAATAATTTTTATTGAAGTATTTTTTTCTCATGAACCTAAAATAAAAATAAACATTTGCATATTAGAGATCATGAAATATTAGCTGTAGTCCAAAAGATCTATTGACTTCCAAAGATTACTATTTATTATATCCCTTATATGACTGCTATAGTTTGGTTTGCTTGACCTCTCCAAATCTCATGTTTAAATTTGATCTCCAATGTTAGAGATAGGGCCTAGGGTAAGGTGTTTGGGTCATGGGTTGAATTCCTCATGAATAGATTAATGTCCTCTCTCAGGTGGAGTTGCAGGGGAAGAGTGAGTGCTTCCTCTGTTAGTTTCTGTGAAAGCTGTTGCTGGTTGTGACCTGGCACTTCCCACCCTGCCTCTCTTGCTTCTGCTCTGACCATATGATCTCTGCATGCAGCAGTTTCCCTTCATCTTCTGCCATGAGCCTGAAGCCCTCACCAGAAGCAGATGCTGGCATCATGCTTCTTGTACATCATGCAGAACCATGAGCCAAATAAACCTCTTTTCTTTATAAATTACCCAGCCTCAGGTATTCCTTTATAGCAATACTAAATGGACTAAGACAGTATCCTCATTTTACAGATAAAGAAACTGAAACTCAAGGAGTTTAACAAATTTGTGTGAGATCACACAGCTAGTAACAGATGAAATCAAGTATAAATTCAGATTTTTCTAATTTCAAAATCCATGATTTTTCTGCCTCCAGGATAAGGACCAGAGTCATAATTTTTCAGTGTTTTGGTAAATAAGGTCTTAAGTTATGGCCACAAAATCACAACTATGAAAGAATTAGGTATACTGTGGCATCATAGGAAAATTCTATATTGTAGTGAAATGAAAAGTAGACTCTGAATCCAGAAACTGGTTCTAATAAAAAATGTATTGGGTCATACAATTATTATCATATTTATTACTGACTGTGTAAATTTCAGCAAGGCAATTAACTTAAGAAGAAAACTTAATAATGGCAATCAGTTCGATCTATCTAAGGGTTAAGTTCTATCACATTCAAGTGATTTACTAGATATCTTTTCGCAGATTTAACTTTTTTTTTTTTGATTAGAGACAACATTTCGCCATGTTGCTCAGGCTGGTCTCGAACTCCAGGACTCAAGTGATTCTCCCACCTCAGCCTCCCAAAATGCTAGGACTCAAGGCATGAGCCACCGCACCTGGCCAATTTTAACTTTTTAATGTCAAAAAATTATACAAACAATATAGGCTGAATGGACCTATGGATAACAATTATGCAAACGATATATGCTAAACACATATATGGATAAAAATAAATAATAAAGAAGTTATAAAGTAAAAACTTAGATTTCTTCTCTCCAGATACATAGTCCCACTCATCAAGAGAACAGTAAAGTTTTTAATGTGTGTGTCCAGAAAAGTTCAATTTGCCATGGTATGTTTAGAAAGTTTTTATTGAACTATATTGAAAATATATAAAGTACACAATTTGTAAACAGATTGCTGATGAATTATCATAAATTGAACACACCCAGGTAATTATCACTCAGATTCAGAAATTAAATATTATAAGCTTATAATAGCACTGGGAAGGCTTTTAATATAAGCCCTTTTCCTGCCCTCTCCCAATCACTACTCTCTCCTTCCTCGCCAGAGATGTAACTCTTACCCTGAATCCTAAAACCATGAATTCGTTTGCCTGGATAAGTAGGATTGTACAAACTGTGTTCTTCTGTGTCAAACGACTTACTCTCAACATTATGTTTGCAAAATTTATCCATGGTAGAAGGTGTTTGTTTTCTTACTTTATTACCATGAAACTTCTAATACATAGGAATATAGAAGTGACATGCATTTATAATATAATATTCAATATCAGTTGATCCATTCTACTGTTGAAAGATATTTGAGTTGTTTCCAGTTTGGGGCTATTGTGAATAATGCTGCAATAGACATTTGGTTCAAATGTTTTCCTGCACATATGTTTGAATTACTGTTAAGTATTCATATAGCGATGTATATTTGTTATGTTCAACTTTAATAAACAGTGCCAGTTTTTCAAATCTTGTCTTCCCTCAGCTATGAATGTGAAAGTTCCAGTTGTTTCACTCCCTTACAGTATTGTCATGGTTGTTTTCTCAAAAAAATTGGCCCATTTTGGTGGGTTGATAGTGGTATTTCATTGTGATTATAATGTTTACTTCCCTAATGACTATTTTTTTTTTTTTTTTTTTTTTTTGAAACAGTCTTGCTCTGTCGCCCAGGCAGGAGTGCAGTGGCGTGATCTCGGCTCACTGCAAGCTCCGCCTCCCGGGTGAACGTCATTCTCCTGCCTCAGCCTCCCGAGTAGCTGTTACTACAGGCCCCCACCACCACGCCTGGCTAATTTTTTGTATTTTTAGTAGAGACAGGGTGTCACCGTGTTTGCCAAGATGGTCTCGATCTCCTGACTTCGTGATCTGCCCACCTCGGCCTCCCAAAGTGCTGGGATTACAGGCGTGAGCCACCGTGCCTGGCCCCTAATGACTAACTTTTTAATGTTTATTGACCCTTTGTATATCTTCTCGGGAAATATCAGTTCATGTATTTTGCCCATTAAAAAAAATGTGTTGTCTGTCATTTTGTTATTGTTTTGCAGGATTGTGTATACATTTGTATTGTTACATGTAAGAAATGATGTGGCTTTTCTTACTGTTCTTTTAATAGTGTCTTTTGATGATCAGAAATTTCTCCATAAATTGGTAAAGATTGGTTTAATTGAACTACATTAAAACAATGTCATTTATAAATTGCATCAATGATATAAGCTAACTAGGAATAAGTCTAATGAAAACTACACAAGATCTATTCTCAGAAAACTCTGAAACAGTATTGAAAGAAATTTTTAAAGGCTAAATAAATAGAAGCACATGCTGCGGTCATAGTACTTGAAGGTTCAATATTGTTAAAGTGTCACTTTCCCCCAGTTGTGACATAAATTAGTGTAATCTAAATTTTAAAATGAGTAAATCTTCTGTATGAGGTTGAAATTGGCTGATTTAGAAATTGGTATGGAAATACAAAGGGCCAAGAACATCCAGGGTAAACATGAAGGAATAGAGAAAAGTTGAGACTGTGTATCAAGACTTATCCATAAAGCTAAAGTATTTAATATAATACAGCATTGGCACAAGGATAGACAAATAGTCCAATGGAGCAAAACAGTGAGTCCAGAAACAGATATAGATAGATAGATAGATAGATAGATAGATAGATAGATAGATAGATAGATAGATATGTAGAGAGACAGAGAGAGTCTTGATTTATGACAAAGGTAGCACTGTAGAGTATCTGAGACACGAATGTTCTTTCAATAAATAATGCCTGTTCACGGAGCTTGCAGTGAGCTGAGATCCGGCCACTGCACTCCAGCCTGGGTGACAGAGCGAGACTCTGTCTCAAGAAAAATAATAATAATCATAATAATGCCTGTTCAACTGGCTGTCCAAATGGGTACTCGCTCTTCTGAATTTTCCTTTCTTTCTATTTAACAGTGTACTTTAGCAGTCTTTCCATATCGACACATATAAATCAAATTTATTTTTGTTTTCACTGTCCCCTCCGTCTTCAATAAATAACTCATTTTTTACAGCCATATAATAGGTCACAGGATAAATATATCTCAACAAATTCACTCATTCCTGTCTTGGTTGATGTTTAGCTTTTTTACAGTTGTTTTTTTTTTCTTTCTTTTTTTTTTTTTTGCCCCTGTAGATACTTTTGGAAGTATATCTATCATATAATATTCTAGAAATAGAATGCTACATTAAAAGGTGTGTGAATTTAAAGTAACTGACATATTTCTCTTCAAAAAAGGCCACTGCTAAGTATGCTTTTACCAAGAGTTTATGAAAAGTGCCCAGAGTGCAACATAAATGACAGATGTTCCATACTTGTTCCACTTTTTTTACTCTTCATTTTTTTGAGATGGAGTTTCACTCTTGTTTCCTAGGCTGGCGTGCAATGGTGCAATCTTGCAACCTCCTCCTCCTCCTCCCAAGTTCAAGCAATTCTCCTGCCTTAGCCTCCCAAGTAGCTGGGATAACAGGCGTGTGCCACCACGCCCAGCTAATTTTTTCATATTTTTATTAGAAATGGAGTTTCACCACATTGGCCAGGCTGGTCTCGAACTCCTGACCTCAGGTGATCTGCCTACCTTGGCCTCCCAAAGTACTGGGATTACAGGCGTGAGCCACAGCGCTGGGTCTATTTGTTCCACTTTTACTGTTCATGATTTGCAAAGGCCTTTGAGAACAAATTTAATCACACTAACTACCAATAAGTTAGCATGAAAGTAATGCCTCTTCTGCAGCGATTAAAGTAAGAGCTCATGGAGCAAACAGGGTAAGCCACTCTATGATCTGCATGCAAAAGTGTCTCAGAGTAGGAATAGTGAAAGCAGGAAACACTCTTCTGGTAAAGAAGGAGAAGGCCACTAGGCCAGAAGCTGGACTTGGGCTCAGCGGAAAATGCTAACTCAAGAGGTAATATGCTGCCTAGGAGTAAAATGTTCTCAATTTCTATGCTGATTAAATTACACCCAATTGCCAGAGACTGACAAAATTGTCATGTCATCAAGGAATTCTATAGCATTGGATATTGTGTGGTATTTAAATAAGTGGGTCATTAAAGCTTTTCACTGGAATGGTATTTTCATAACTGGATTGGACTTTTATTACAACCTAGCAGTTCAGCTAGCATTGTCTCCCTTGTATAAAATAATTCTCTTTCTCAAACTATACAAATTCTCTTCCTCATCTTTCAAGATTCATCTCCAGTCCCATTTTCTCCTCAAATACTCCCCTTGAAACTGCATTCCATATTGTCAGAATTGTTCTTACAATTCATGGTTACACTTTCAGCACAGTTTTCTTTCACTTTTTCACATCTAACTATGATATGTACATGCACATTTAGTTTCCAAAAATTTACTATGAGAGAGGGATGAGATGGGAACCTCCCTTGCACTTGTTATGTGCTATGCACTTTTGCATCATATTTAATCTTCAGAGGTACTCCCTATGGTATGTATGCATATTTCCATTTTTCAGATGAGAAAATAGAATTCCAGAGATATTCTATGCCTTGCTTTATTACACAGCTACTTAAGTGGCATCCTGGGATTCAAGCTCAAGTTAATTTTATTTCAAAGTCACTCATCATAATATCTTTCCAAAGACTGCTCTGTATGCATTTTGTGTTACAGAAATTGCACTTAGGCATTTGAATCTGTGATATTAGCACCACTGTCACCACTAAAGTGGAAGGAAAGATCACGGGCTTCAGGAAAAGAAAACTAGAATCCTGATTCCACAATGCTAAACTCCAGTCTCTTCTCTTTGTTGAGGAATATACACAAAGCCTATCCAGCTACCAAAAGAGGCACCAGTCTGGAAGAAGTGCATTAATGCATGCATTTTCAGAAGTACTCTTTTTTTCGTTTTTTCTTTTGTTTGTTTGTTTGTTTTGTTTTGTTTTTTGTTTTTGAGACGGAGTCTCGCTGTTTCGCCCAGGCTGGAGTGCAGTGGTGCGATCTAGGCTCACTGCAAGCTCCGCCTCCCGGGTTTACGCCATTCTCCTGCCTCAGCCTCCCGCCTCCCGAGTAGCTGGGACTACAGGCGGCCGCCACTACGCCTGGCTAATTTTTTGTATTTTGAGTACAGACGGGGCTTCTCCGTGTTAGCCAGGATGGTCTTGATCTCCTGACCTCGTGATCTGCCCGCCTCAGCATCCCAAAGTGCTGAGATTACAGGCGTGAGCAGAAGTACTCTTAACATAGTACTCACGTTAGGCTTTAGAGTAAAATCTGGTTTTGAAGCTAGGATCTGCAACTCCTGAGCCATGCTAACATCAGCAAGTTATTTAATTTCCCTAAAACACATATCCCCATCTGTTAAATGTGTTTAATAATCACCACCTCAGTGGATCATGAGAAGGATTAAGTGAGGTTAAATATGAAAAGCTTTTAGTATATTTCTGGTCCATAGTAAGTGCTTCCTCAAACTATCATTTGTACTCATTTCCACTGGATTAATAGAAATTAGGTATATATGCTAAGAGTATGCTAATAATTGTGAATAAAGATAAAAACTGATTAAATCAAAACCAAAACTTTAGAAAATATAAAAATATTATTTTAATATCCTTTAGTCTCGGTATCTGATATTCAGTAGGTCCAATGCCAGAGTACAATTAGGTGATACTATAATACACAGCTGTGCAGCCAAAAATATTTTTGGAAGTTTAAAAGAAAAAAAATCACCTTTTCCTCAATTGACTAGAAAATACGTTTATCTTACAAAGTTATCTCAGTTACTTGTTTTGGTTTCATCACAAAATTTGGTAAAATTATGTGTAAGGGGCACTTAAACTCAAGTAATAAACACATACACATTTTAAGATTTCTGTACAGTAGCCAAAATAATAAAAACACAATTATAATGATTTATTTTCTCTTTTGTCTGCATTTAAGCAATAAAAATAAAGCTAGACAGATCTAATCTCAATAGACCTGACTCAGGTAAAAGTGATGAACATAGACTTTATCTGTCTTGATAAGAATATATTTTTTAAATTGTTTATATTTGTGCATAATTGTTTACGTTGTGTGCATAATTGTTTACGTTGTGTGCATAATTGTTCATGCACAATTATTAGCGTACTTATAGCATAGATGCCTGTTTCCCACTAATCCAGTAGGAATGAGTACAAATGATAGTTTTATAAAGTACTTATTGTGGGCCAGCAGTATCCTAAAAGAAAATGCATTATTTTTAGAGATGTTCCCATGTCAACATGTGCTCTAACATTTCTACAGAGATTTACAGTTGAAGTTGTCAGAGTCTTTGCATATGACATTATATTGTGGACCCTTCTCCGGGGAGGAAATATATCAATGTTTTTAAAGATTGCTTAAACAAATCAGAAGTACCTAAAGGATGCAGATTCGACTGACTTCAATCTCATCCCCAAAGCTTGTATACTTTTTTGCAAGACCCTCATTTGAATGCTGGTTTATCAAGTCAGGCACAGCTATTTCGAGGGAAAATAAAAAGGACAGCAGGAGTTAAATCTACTGTTCATTAACATGAAAGGAAATTTCTTGCCCCATTTAACTAATATCTTAGTTGGTACAGTGTGACAAACAAATTTTAGTTGTTAAAATCTATTATACCTGCTTTAAATGGCATCTCCCTGTAGCCAGAGGCTCAATCGTTGGTTAAATTCAATTTGAGTTGGCACAGGCTGTTAATGGGTAGGTTTTCTATTTATTCTCTTAATTGTTCTTTATCTAAATTATCACTGATGATGAAATCTTATGTGCACTACATTCCTACATAATCAGAAGGGCTAAATAATTTTTCCCCTTCAGGATAATGATATGGAACTAAAGGCTCATAAAAATCTTTAGGGATAGTTTGTTTTGTGTTTTTATATGTGCAATATTTAATTGCAAATTAAACAATTCCACTTGAACCTTGGCAGCATTAACAAAATATGGAAATAATAAATGAACAGAAAGTTATAATTACTAAGCCTATAGGAGGTGCCTGATAAATATATAAATATGTGCTGATTGAGTATCATAGTTGATTCCTAGCATTAGAAAGCCCTGCAAAACTTTTAAAACTCACAAGTTTTCTGTCTCAAGTACATCTTTGTAGATAATGTGTTATGTATATGACATGATGTTGGAATTTCATTCTTAAATTAGTTACTGAGTTTGTGATATAATAGCCACAGTAAAATGCAAACAATGAATTGGGAGGGAAAATAGAATGTTCATCTATACCTATCACTTCCAGCAGAGGTCTCTAGAGAGCAAGTAAAGTTATGGAAATAAGGGATATATGTTCAGTAATTTAAACAGAAAATTTAACTCTTCAGCTTTATGTGAGCCCTTTCTTTTCACCCACGCCCCTTTCTCTTTTGATGTCTGTGCTCCTTTATCAGATAAAAGGCTGTCTAAAAAACTGATCAGAAGTAGACACAAGAGAACAGGTTAATCCCAAGTGCACCGGTGTAATGTGTCACAAAACAGACAATGTAATTATCTCAGCAGCCTGTTTAACCAGCTAATTCGGCAGCTTTGCATACCAGGGGTGAGCTCATCTGTTCACTATATAACCAGCCAGGACATTTTTCACCAAGATCACTACAGTTTTACAAAAGCTTGTAAAAGCCTAAGGATTTAGTGTTTCACTGAATGTGATTTAAGAGCTTTTTGCAATCTTTTATTTATAGGGAAGCAACAGACTAACAAAAAGAGGAAAATGCAGATTAGTATTGTACAAGGCTCAAAAGATGAAGTCAATGATGTAAATATCCATATGTGTTCACTGAAAATGAAATATCTCTCTCTTTACTGGGAATCTCGACTTAACAGAAATGTGACTTTGAAGGCAAAGACTTCTAAGCCCAGTTTTGCTTTTCTTAGAAGTGAATTTCTTTGCCATTGAACACATTCTTCATTTTGCTACAACAACACTCTTTTGGGGAATCAGTGTGAGCATTAGAGTCACATTGACTTGGACTTGAATTCTGGTTCTTCAACCTTTTTGTCTTCTTGATCTTGGGCAAGTTAGCTCCACAATTTCCTAATCTTTAAAATATTAATAATACTCACATATTGCATGGTTACTGAGGGGCTTAAGTTATATCAGGAAAATGCTTGGCACAAAGAGACAGCTAAATAAATAATAAATATTACGTGAGACACACACACATATGTATAGATAAAAATATTGTATATACACACATGCCGGCACATATATATATATGTGTGTGTGTGTGTGTGTGTGAGTATATATGTGTATATATAGATATACACACGTTCATATATACAAGTCAGTAAAAACAATTAACCAAAAACTCAGGAAACATGTATTGTTATAAACTTTTTCCTTAAAATGACTATCCACTGATTGCAGTGACAAAACCATGTCCAGCAACTAGCACAGGGCCCCAAATGGTTAATAATATTTGTTGAATGAAATAAACATAACAGACTAGGGGAAGAAAATCATTGAAGAATATATAAAATTAGCCAAAAATATTGACAATATTTTAAAGTGGCATGTTTTCCTATTAATATTTTCAGTAAATTAAACTTTGAAACCAAAGGACAGTAATTTCTATGTATAATCGCTTAGATGGAGCTTACATCTGTGATGTCACATGTCTCATCATTTGACATAGTTAAATGGCAACAGTGGCAGGAGAGTCCAAGCCTTAAACAATAATAAAAATAGCCTTGAAGGTGAGGGAAAGATAAAGGAAGGTTCTGATTGAAAGTCAAGTCTGCAGAAGGGCCAGTTATTATGCCAAAGTGACAAGAAAAGCACAAACGAATTACATCTGAGGTGTAGTATGACAAAGGAGATGGCATGGGAAAACTCCATAGCCAGGGGGATGGCCAGGAAATAGATTTAAGCAAAAGCCAACCACCATCTCCTAGGTTTATGTGACATAGTTTCAACAGCAAGTTCAAAGCCAGGGAAAAACAAAGGCTCTCTTCCTTTGGCTTCCATTCTACCACCCATAGAAACTGTTCATACATCAGCCAAAATGCAACTTGGATTTTGCTGCTCCCCTTCTCTAAAACGTCCTGTAACTCTGCTATGATTGACTTCTCTACTTCTCTTAATTTATTTCAAACACTCTTCTCTTGGTGTGCTCCACTGAGACCGTATTGGCCTCACTGCCATCTTTTGACAATAGCCTGAGGCATTTCTACCAACTATTAGCTGTCAGGAAGTCTATTCCTCTTACATCTACAAGGCTTGCTTCCTCACCCCACTTCCTTCAGGTCCCTGTTCACATTTTGCCCCTCACAAAGGCCTTTGCTGACTGCCCTTTCTAAAACTCCAACTCCAGTCACTCTCTGGTTTTTAATGCTGCTTTATTTTTTTCATAGCACTCACTGGACCTCAGTTTACAGTATTTATTTGCCCATAAATATACTCGTCTGTTATCCCACTGGAATTTTAGCTCAGGGAGGCCAGAGTTTATTTTCTTCCCTGGTCTATCCCCAGTGCCCAGAAGTCTCTGGCACATAACAGTGACTTGGTACACATATTTGTTGAATGAATGGTGGGAAAGGAGGACAGTAGCTGAATGTCCGTGTTGCCATCACATTTTATTCAATCTCGTTTCATATTGTACAGTAATTATGAATTTCTGTTACCTGGTACCACTCTTAGTTTGTCCATCCCTTTAAGCAGTATGGGGTCTTCACGTTTGACTAAAGCACCTGGCACCCCGTGGGTCTTAAGAAAATAGTTGTTTAGCAAACAAAAAATTTAAAAATGAACAAAAATTACTAAATAGTGAACTTTTGAAGTTTTTTAAAAATTAAGAATCATAGTATATTTCCAAAAGTAAACATATTACAGTAATACTATGGTGTAAGAAGTGCAGTAACAGATATCTTTGTCTCAGCCATTAACGAAAAGTATCAGGCACTGACTTTATGTTGTGCAGTTTTCAATATACATCAAGAAGTAGCCCATTATTATTATTCTTAACTTATAGGTGGGAAACCTGATGAAAACACTTGTTAAGAATCTGGCCCAGAACTACAAAGTTAATAAGTGCCAGGACTTGAACCCTAGTCAGAGTAACCACTCTCTCTTGGAGTCCTACTCTTTAGACTGACCTTCTTGTATGTCAAATATAATTTCTCCCATTGCCTTTTATCATTAATACCATTGCCCATTTCTCTCTTTTAACAATCAAGTTAATATCACTAAGTTTAAAACTTAATATACTGCAAAATTTTGTTTGGATACCGAACTCTTAAAACATCTTAAATAATAAATGTGTATCTCCCCAAAAGGGGGAATAGATTAACGAAGGTTAATGTTGTCCTTGGGGTGGTAGAATTTAAATTTCATGAGTCTCCTACACCTATTTAAAAGACAAAATAAATGTTACCATACTTTAGTAAAACCTGCATTTCAAGGCATTTCTATGATTTATGAATTTCTTTCCTGTGGCGAACAAGTGATATATAGCTAGAGGTTAATTCATTCCAACTCATCACATGTGTTTTGTTACTCTATATCACCTTTCTAAATCAATAGGCAGCTGACATTGAGTAGATGTATTTGGATTTGAAAAGGGACAAAAATTAGACTGTGAACTATTCCTTGTACAGGATTCTGTTAACATATTTTTATATAGTATCAGGTCAAACACCTTAACTCATTTTTTAAGATTCATTGCCCAATATTTTTCAGCTCCTGTATAATTTAGTCTCATACTGTGCTTGCAGGCAATATTAATTTGCATGGGTCAAAAGGGGTCATTAGTTTATTATTTAGTATCTGTATGGTGTTTGGCAAAGATAAAGTGTTATATAAATAGTGACTGTGTGTTAAATTAAAAGTTCCTTCCTCAGAACCTTTATTTTTAAAGTTTTCTTCACTTTTTGTTATCAGGTTGATATGGTTTGGCTGTGTCTCCACCCAAATCTCATCTTGAATCCCCCAAGAGGTGGGAGGGATCCAGTGGGAAGTAATTGAATCATGAGGGCAGGTCTTTCCCATGCTCTTCTCGTGATAGTGAGTAAGTCTCACAAGATCCGATGGTTTTGAAAAATGAGAGTCTCCCTACACACAGTCTCTCTCTTTGCCTGCCGCCAACCACGTAAGATGTCTCCTTACCTTCCACCATGATTGTGAGGCCTTCCCAGCCATGTGGAAATGTAAGTCCAACTAAACCTCCTTCCTTTGTAAAAGCCTAGTCCCTGGTATGTCTTTATCAGCAGCATGAAAACGGACTAATGCACAGGTCATTTATATAGTTTTATTCATAAAACTAGTCCTCGTGAGGTACTTTTATTCACATATTTATTCATTTACTCAATAAATATTTATTGAAAGTCTATTATATTCAAGCTTTGTGCATGCACTGGGAATACAGTGGAAAAAACAGACACAGAAAAACAATGTGCAAAGGCATCTTTGAATGCCATCACTATAAACTTGAATGAATAGTCAAGACTTCTTTGCATATACTACACACAAGGCCAGGTCCTACAGTTGAAGGAAATGATGTAGTGTTTTGAAGGTTAAATTAACTCTCTCCATTAACTAGAGTGCCATTGGAAAAAAATATATAAAATGCATACACATTAGCTATTCAAATACTTGTGCCCAAGAATGATAAAAACAATAACTGTTGTTGAAAAAAACCAATAACTATTCTAATATAGGATATATTGTATAGGGTATATATATATAGGTTGCTCAATATTTTGCTAAATTACTGAAGAAAATTGGAAATTTATTTCTATGGTGTTTTTTAAAAAGAAATTCTTTTCATCTTTGGGTCATGATTTAGATGTGTTTGGGATGCAAGGCTGAGAGATGGGTTAATTTTTGAACCAAAAATCATGGTATTCCAGGCAGAAGGAACCATAAGAGCTGTGGCAAGGAGTCCAGATGCCCAAGGAGTCCAGATGCCCAGCTGTGGCAAGGAGTCCAGAGCAGTTAATTCCAATTGGTTGGTGCATAATGGTAGTGAAGAATAAAAGTGTGAGATAATACTGAAATCACAACATGGCAGGGGTGTTGACACCTGTGCTAGGAAGGTCAAATAGTTTACAGTTATTTAAAAAACAAAAAAAACCCATTTCAATCTTTTTCAGCTTCATTGAGGTATAATTGATATACCAAAAACTGAACATATTTAACATACACAATTTGATGAGTTTGGACAGATTCATACACCCATGAAACCAACATCACAATCAAGATAATATAAACATCCATCAGTCCCAACAATTTCCTGTGTCCATTTGGTGTTTGGTTTCTTTGTCTTATTTTGGGATAAGAACACTTAACATGAGATCTACTTTCTTAACAGATGTTTTAAGTGCACAATACTATATTGTTAACTCTAGGCATGATTTTGTACAGCAGATCTTTAGAATGTATTCATCTTGCATAACTGAAACTTTATAATCATTGAACATCTCCCCATTTCCCCCTCCTCTCAGTCCCTAGAAGCCACCATTCTACTCTCTGCTTTGATTAATTTGACTATTCTAGACTCCATATATAAGTGAAATCATGCACTATTTGTCTTTCTGTGCTTAATTTATTTCACTTAGCACAATGTCTTCCAGTTTCATTCATGATGTCACAAACGACAAGATTTCCTTTGTTTTTAAGACTAAATAGTGTTTCATTGTATGTATATAACACATTTTCTTTATTCTTTCATCTATCAATAGACATTCAGGTTCCTTCTATACCTTGGCTATTGTGAATGATGCTGCAATAAATGTAGGAATTCAAATCTTTTTTTGAGATCCTGATTTCAATTCTTTTGGATATAGACCCAAAAGTGAGATTGCTGAATCTTATGGTAGTTCTATTTTTAAGTTTTTGAGGAGTCCCCATACCATTATTCATAGTGGCTGCACCATTTTACATTCCCACCAATAGCTTACAAAGGTTCCAGTTTCTCCACATCCTTGCCAATATTTGTTATCTTTTGTATTTTTAATAATAAATTAAAATTTGGTACATATACAGCATGAAATACTACACAGTCATACAAAGAATGAAATCATGTCCTTTGTAGCAACATGGATGCCACTGGAGGCCATTATGCCAAGCAAATTAATGCAGAAACAGAAAATAAAATCCTGCATGTTCTCATTTGTAAGTGGGGGCTAAACCTGTACATGTAATCCCTGAATGTAAAATAAAGTTGAAAAAAACAATAACTATCCTAACAGGTATGAGGTGATATCTCGTTGTGGTATTGACTAGCATTTCTCTGATGGTAAGTAATGTTGAGCATCTTTTCATATACCTGTTGGCCATTTCTATGTCTTTTTTCCTTTGTTCCTTTTAAAATTGTTTTTGTTTCTTTTTTAAAACTATTGAGTTGTAGCAGTTCCTTTATATTTTGGATATGAACCCCTTATCAGACATATGGTTTACAAATATTTTTTCCCAAAATATAATTTGCATTTTGTTGATTATTTCCTTTGCTGGGCAGAAGTCTTTTGGCAAAAGTCTTTTATAGTCTCATTTGTCTATTTTTGCTTTTGTTGTTTGTGCTTTTGGTGTCACGTCCAAGAAATCATTGCTAAGATCAAAATCAGAAACTATGAGTTTTAGTTCCTGATCTTATGTATAATACACTATGACCAAGTGGGATTTATCCCTCAGATTCAAGGATGCTTAAACATGTACACATAATAAATGTAATACACCACATGAACAGAACAAAGGATAAAAATTACATGGTCTTCTCAATAGATGAAGAAAAAAAGCATTTGACAAAACTCAATACCTTTTCATGATAAAAACGATCAACGAATTAGGTATAGAAGTAATTTACCTTAACATAATAAAGGCTTATATGATAAGCCCACAGCTAACATCATACTCAGTAATGAAAATCTGAAAGCTTTTTCTCTAAGATAAAAAAAGAGACAAGCATATCCACTCTCACCACTTTTAATCGAAATAGTACTGGAAATCCTAGACAAAGCAATTAGGCAAGAAAAATAAAGAGCAAACAAGAAAGGAAGAAGTAAAATTATCACTGTATACAGATGACAGGATCTTAGGAAAACCTTACAGACTTCACCAAAACCTGACAGAACTAATAAGTGAATTCAGTAAAATTGCAGAATACAAATAAAACAAACAAAAAACAGTTGCACTTTTACACTCTAACACCAAACTATTAAAAAAGGAAATAATGAAACCATTCTATTTACAATAGCATCAAAAAAAGATAAAATGCTTAGGAATAAACTCAACTGAGAAGTTGAAAGACATATGCACTCAAAACTATAAAACATGCATGAAAGAAACTAAAAAAGACACAAATAAGCAGAAAGATATCAGTGTTTCTGGATTGTAAGGCTTACTACTGTTAAAATGTCCATACTACCCAACATAATCTACAGATTCAATGCTATCTCTATCAAAATCCCAATGGCAGTTTTTACAGAAATAGAAAAAAAATTCTAAAATTCATATGAAATCAGAAAGATCACAAATAGACCAAACAATCTGGAGAGGGAAGATTCACACTTTCTGAATTTAATACATATTAAAAAGCTATAGTAATCAAAATAGTATGACACTAACATAAATACACTATATAGGCCAATGGAACAGAATACAGAGCTCAGAAAAAAAACTCATGCATATACAGCCAACTGACCTTTGGCAAAGGTGCCAAGAAGACACAATGGAGAAATTATAGTCTCTTCAACAAATTATGTTAAGAAAACTAGATCTCCACACGCAAAAGAATGTAATTGGACCCTCATCTTGTACCATACACATAATTCCAGGAGTCTACATTTCATATGCTGGAGAAAAACACAATCAAAATTGGGTTGTTGAAAGATTAATCTGTCAATGAAATAGAGAATCAATTGAGGGAAGGGAAGGAGAGACAGAAAATGAGAGAGGCTAAAGAGGGGAATAAATGCTAAATCCAATGAAGCCTTCAACTAGAGGGATGGAAGTAATAATGCTCAGGTCAGAGAAGATGCAGCAAAAAGGGAATCAATAGCACTGGGAAACAGATTGAATTTGGGCTTAAAAGAACTGGCTAACATATTTTTTAGAATTGATCTCACTAAAGTTTCTGATATGATGAATCAATACAAGATTTTTAAAAATTTCCTCACCTAGGAGAGTCTCTAGATAGAGTTACATCTTTGGGAAATTTTAATATTTATTCTTACTAATAAAATATTATAAACTAATCATATACCAAATAATACATATATATTTCTTGCAGTTATTTGAATAATAAACTAACATTTATTGAGCACTTACCAGATAACATGTTAAAGAGTCTACATATTACATTTATTATCTAATTAAAACCTATAAAAAATCTATGGGTAGGTATAGTTATTGTCCCCCTTTTACAAGTGAGAAAATTGAAAATTAGATCACTTAAGCAGTATTAAGCCAGAATTTGAACTCAATTCTGCAGCATGTCAGAGTTTGCAGCATGACTATGTAGTCAAAATAACATGTAAAATAATCATAATTACTTCATCCTGAAGACCACAGAGCTTACAGAATTTGTCCTACCTACTTATCAAAATGAAATCGTCAAATCTTTTGTTCAAATATGATTAATATCTACTGAGCATCTACCATGTGCCAACCTCTGCGTTAGATGCTTAGACACTGGACTTTTAGGTATGAAATTCTACAGGACAGAGACAAAGAAAAACATATAAACATCCAGAGAAATTTTTCATTCCTACTGCTCAGCTACTTAGACTCTTTGTGCTGATTAGGGGAAGTGGGTGGAGAGAAGAATTGGAGAGCAATGAGGCAAACTTATTCTACACAGCAAGTGTCATGGAGCTGTCCACTGAAGAAGAAACAGGTCTCTGAGGGCTGGAATGCAGAAGTGAATAAGGACTGAGAACAGAGCTAGTACACGTTGGAGTCTTTCCAAGAAGACAGAAGATATTAAGCCATTTATGCTGCTGGAGAAGAGGCACTTTGGAGAAGGAGAGATGTTCAGGAGAAAAATTTAAAGAAATTTTGCTCTGTGATGTGCTGTGTAATCCAACCTTTAATGTTCTCAAGAAACATTTAGGGAAGGAACACATTACATTTAAAGAATTTGGGAGATTGAATTTTTCTTAACTACAGATGCATTGCCTTGCCAGTTAGGATATGCTTAGACAAATCAGTCTCAATGTTTTTTACACATGCTGAAGTATACGTCATGCCAATTCTGAGATATGGTCCATTCAGTCTGTTTCTATTAATAATTAAAATACTAAAGTTTAAAAATAAATTTCTTTTTATTTGCAAATTATATCAGATTCACAGATATCCTTATAATAATACTCATTCAAGCTCTGCAATCCTAATTTTTAAGAGGGTGACAATGTGGTGGAAGTATAATTAGCAGGAACACAGTTGAATCTAACTTTCATGGAGCATGCCACAGCATTTAGAATGATCTACCATGATGGTTTTTAAACAATAAAAATAATCCAAAGAGAGGGAAAACAGTAGAAATGGGGAACTGAGGATTGAGAGTGTCAGTCTCAGAAAAAGTTCTTACTCACAGGTGATGAACACCCAATTGCCTGCCTTAGGTTCCATAGTCCTACTTTCAATCTCTCTCCCCACCATGCCCCAAATTTTAGTTCTAAGTCTGCCCTTATTTAGAAGGCATGTAAGAAATACTAGATCTATGGCTCTAGGGCATAACCAAAGTTGTTTCTGATTCTCCTCTGCCTTCATATTTTAGGAACCAAATTTTGTTTCTTTACATCTCATTTCCTAAGGAGCTAGCTTTCTTCTCTTTGCGTGGGTTTTGCCATAACTACCATCAACTATAGATTCAGATTCTTAGACTAGAACCTATAATCTAGCAAAGGTTTAAGAAAAGACATGTAAGATAAAATCTCTAAAAAAATTACTAAACATAATAATATCCTGATTTCCCTTTTCCCATGGATTAATCTCTAAGCATAAACTTATTCTAGATGCGAGCTCCTGAGTAATTTATTAGATAACCTATCCCTGACCTTACTCTCCTTTTTGGACACTGTCTTGACTATTGGCCTGAGATTTGCCTGGTTTTGTTCATCCATCTCTTGGCTAATTATGGCTCCCTTCCTTTAGACTTCAGAACAATCTTACTCAATTTCTAATGTTCCATTCCCCAAACCAGTCCCGCCCTCAACTCTCCTGTCACTTCACTGCTGAGTCACAAGAGAAGTGAGGAAGTCTAGGCCAGAACAGAAAGGCTAGTCTACAGGTTGGAAGGGCAAATGTGGCATAAGAGGTCATGTCTTGAGAGTTCCACATAGACAGGAGCCATGGGTACCATTAATTCATTCAGGAAGAATCTGAGGACCTTAGATCCAATCAGAAGAGACTCATATAGGAGAGAGTTTAAGTCAGCAGGTTGAGGTTAACAATGGATACACATGCAAGTAAGACATGTTGAAACAGGCTAGAGGTGATCAGAGATCCAGATTAAAATACATAGTATGGGCAGGATGGAGTGCTGGATAGGATGTAGAGCAAGAAAACAAAAATAAAATAAAATAAAATAAAAATTTTAAAAGTCATATTTGTATGGTATAAACAAAAAACCCAAACAGGCCGGGCGCAGTGGCTCACGCCTGTAATCCCAGCACTTTGGGAGGCCGAGACGGGCGGATCACGAGGTCAGGAGATCCAGACCATCCTGGCTAACACGGTGAAACCCCGTCTCTACTAAAAAATACAAAAAACTAGCCGGGCGAGGTGGCGGGCGCCTATAGTCCCAGCTACTCGGGAGGCTGAGGCAGGAGAATGGCGTGAACCTGGGAGGCGGAGCTTGCAGTGAGCCGAGATCCGGCCACTGCACTCCAGCCTGGGTGACAGAGCGAGACTCCGTCTCAAGAAAAAAAAAAAAAAAAAAACCCAAACAGAAATAAACTGAATATGTGAATGATCCTAGGGCAAGAACAGGGTATCTCATATCCTGGTTTAAATGTCCTTCTTGGTGAAGGCAACCTTGACTGCTTTGCAAAATTAATCCACATTATAAAGACATTTTTGTCAATAGTTATAACAGGCAGAGAGCTACAAACTTTTACTTAACACTCACCAATAACTTTCATAACCATTATGTCCTTAAATATACAATGTATTTACCTTAGCCAGGCATGGTGGCTCATGCCTGTAATCCCAGCACTTTGGGAGGCCAAGGCGGGTGGATCACCTGAGGTCAGCAGTTCAAGAACCCCTGGCCAACATGGTGAACCCCTGGCCAACATGTATTTTTATCTACTAAAAATACAAAAAAATTAGCTGGGCATGGTAGCGGGTGCCTGTAATCCCAGCTACTCAGGAAGCTGAGGCGTGAAAATTGTTTGAATACAGGAGGCAGATGTTCCAGTGAGCAGAGATCACGCCATTGCACTCCAGCCTCAGAAACAAGGGCAAAACTTCGACTCAAAAAATATATATATACAAAAATATATAAACATATTACATGTAATATTATATAATATAAATATGATATATAATCTATATTATATATAAATACAATATCGATTATATATACTCTATAATATAGATTATATATAATAGATTGTATATATATTATATACACATATTATATAATCTATAATATATATTATATACAATCTATATAATATAGATTATATATAATGAATATTGCTCCCTCTCTCTATATATATGGTATTTGCCTTATTTCCCTGCTTAAAGTTTCTCCCCACAAAGCATGCGAGCATATTTGTATATAAATGTCTGCTCACTTAGAAATCATCCATAATCGAATATGAACTGAATAGTAATTATTTCCTCTATAACTGAGAACTTTGTCCAGTTAAATTTTTCTGAGTAATTTTTCACAAAGCAAAACATTAAACGCTATCATCTGTCATATGAAATGCCTATTTTATTTATGTATTTTTTTATTATTATACTTTAAGTTCTAGGTTACATGTGCACAAAGTGCAGGTTCATTACATATGTATACATGTGCCATGTTGGTGTGCTGCACCCATTAACTCATCATTTACATTAAGTATATCTCCTAATGCTATCCCTCCCCCCTTCCCCCACCACATGACAGGCCCCAGTATGTGATGTTCCCCTTCCTCTGTCCAAGTGTTCTCATTGATCAATTCCCCCTATGAGTGAGAACATGCGACGTTTGGTTTTTTGTCCTTGCAATATAGTTGGCTGAGAATGATGGTTTCCACCTTCATCCATGTCCCTACAAAGGACATGAACTCATCCTTTTTTATGGCTGGATAGTATTCCATGGTGTATATGTGTCATATTTTCTTAATCCAGTCTATCATTGATGAACATTTGGGTTGGTTCCAAGTCTTTACTATTGTGAATAGTGCCACAAAAAACATACGTGAGCGTGTGTCTTTATAGCAGCATGATTTATAATCCTTTGGGTATATACCCAGTAATGGGATGGCTGGGTCAAATGGTATTTCTAGTTCTAGATCCTTGAGGAATCGCCACACTGTCTTTCACAATGGTTGAACTAGTTCACAGTCCCACCAACAGTGTAAAAGTGTTCCTATTTCTCCACATCCTCTCCAGTATCTGTTGTTTCCTGACTTTTTAATGATCGCCCTTCTAACTGGTATGAGATGGCATCTCATTGTGGTTTTGATTTGCATTTCTCTGATGGCCAGTGATGATGAGCATTTTTTCATGTGTCCGTTGGCTGCATAAATGTCTTCTTTTGAGAAGTGTCTGTTCATATGCTTTGCCCACTTTTTGATGGGGTTCTTTGTTTTTTTCTTTTAAGTTTGTTTGGGTTCTTTGTAGGTTCTGGATATTAGCCCTTTGTCAGATAAGTAGATTGCAAAAATTTTCTCCCATTCTATAGGTTGCCTGTTCACTCTGATGGTAGTTTCTTTTGCTGTGCAGAAGCTCTTTAGTTTAATTAGATCCCATTTGTCAATTTTGGCTTTTGTTGCTGTTGCTTTTGGTGTTTCAGACATGAAGTCCTTGCCCATACCTATGTCCTGAATGGTATTACCTAGGATTTCTTCTAGGGTTTTTACGGTTTTAGGTCTAACATTTAAGTCTTTAATCCATCTTGAATTAATTTTTGTATAAGGTGTAAGGAAGTTTTGTATAAGACGTAAGAAAATTTCAGCTTTCTACATATGGCTAGACAGCTTTTCCAGCGCTATTTATTAAATAGTGAATCCTTTCCCCATTTCTTTTGTCAAGGTTGTCAAAGATCAGATGGTTGTAGATGTGTGGTATTATTTCTGGGGGCTCTGTTCTGTTCCATTGGTCTATATCTCTGTTTTGGTACCAGTACCATGCTGTTTTCGTTACTGTAGCCCTGTAGTATAGTTTGAAGTCAGGTAGCATGATGCCTCCAGCTTTGTTCTTTTGGCTTAGGATTGTCTTGGCAATGTGGGCTCTTTATTGGTTCCGTATGAACTTTAAAGCAGTTTTTTCCAATTCTGTGAAGAAAGTCATTGGTAGCTTGATGGGAATGGCATTGAATCTACAAATTACCTTGGGCAGTATGGCCATTTTCACAATATTGTTTCTTCCTATCCATGAGCATGGAATGTTCTTACATTTGTTTGTGTCCTCTTTTATTTCGTTGAGCAGTGGTTTGTAGTTCTCCTTGAAGAGGTCCTTCACATCCCATGTAAGTTGGATTCCTAGGTGTTTTATTCTCTTTGAAGCAATTGTGAATGGGAGTTCACTCATGATTTGGCTCTCTTTTTGTCTGTTATTGGTGTATAAGAATGCTTTTTTTTTTGCACATTGATTTTGTATCCTGAGACTTTGCTGAAGTTGCTTATCAGCTTAAGGAGATTTTGGACTGAGACAATGTGGTTTTCTAAATATACAATCATGTCATCTGCAAACAGGGACAATTTGACTTCCTCTTTTCCTAATTGAATACCCTTTATTTCTTTCTCCTGCCCGATTGCCCTGGGCAGAACTTCCAACACTATGTTGAATAGGTGTGGTGAGAGAGGGCATCCCTGTCTTGTGCCAGTTTTCAAAGGGAATGCTTCCAATTTTTGCCCATATTGGCTGTGGGTTTGTCATAAACAGCTCTTATTATTTTGAGATACGTCCCATCAATACCTAATTTATTGAGAGTTTTTAGCATGAAGGGCTGTTGAATTTTGTCAAAGGCCTTTTCTGCATCTATTGAGATAATCATGTGGTTTTTGTCTTTGGTTCTGTTTATATGCTGGATTACATTTATTGGTTTGCATATGTTGAACCAGCCTTGCATCCCAGGGGTGAAGCCCACTTGATCATGGTGGATAAGCTTTTAGATGTGCTACTGGATTTGGTTTGCCAGTATTTTATTGAGGATTTTTGCATCGATGTTCATCAGGGATATTGGTCTAAAATTCCCTTTTTTTGTTGTGTCTCTGCTGGGCTTTCGTATAAGGATGATGCTGGCCTTATAAAATGAGTTAGGGAGGTTTCCTTCTTTTTCTATTAATTGGAATAGTTTCAGAAGGAATGGTACCAGCTCCTCTTTGTACCCCTGGTAGAATTCGGCAGTGAATCCATCTGGTTCTGGACTTTTTTGGTTGGCTGGTATTAATTATTGCCTCAATTTCAGAGCCTGCTATTTGTCTATTCAGGGATTCAACTTCTTCCCGGTTTAGTCTTGGGAAGGTGTATGTGTCCAGGAATTTATCCATTTCTTCTAGATTTTCTTGTTTATTTGCATAGAGGTGTTTATAGTATTCTCTGATGGTGGTTTGTATTTCTGTGGGGTCAGTGGTGATATTCCCTTTATTATTTTTTTATTTTTTATTTTTTATTATTTTATTTTATTTTATTTTTAATTATACTTTAAGTTCTAGAGTACATGTGGATAACGTGCAGGTTTGTTACATATGTATACTTGTGCCATGTTGGCGTGCTGCACCCAACAACTCGTCAGCACCCATCAACTCGTCATTTACATCAGGCATAACTCCCAATGCAATCCCTCCCCCCTCCCCGCTCCCCGTGATAGGCCCCAGTGTGTGATGTTCCCCTTCCCGAGTCCAAGTGATCTCATTGTTCAGTTCCCACCTATGAGTGAGAACACGCAGTGTTTGGTTTTCTGTTCTTGCGATAGTTTGCTGAGAATGATGGTTTCCAGCTGAATCCATGTCCCTACAAAGGACACAAACTCATACTTTTTTATGGCTGCATAGTATTCCATGGTGTATATGTGCCACATTTTCTTAATCCAGTCTGTCACTGATGGACATTTGGGTTGATTCCAAGTCTTTGCTATTGTGAATAGTGCTGCAATAAACATACATGTGCATGTGTCTTTATAGCAGCATGATTTATAATCCTTTGGGTATATACCCAGTAATGGGATGGCTGGGTCATATGGTATTTCTAGTTCTAGATCCTTGAGGAATCGCCATACTGTTTTCCATAATGGTTGAACTAGTTTACAATCCCACCAACGGTGTAAAAGTGTTCCTATTTCTCCACATCCTCTCCAGCACCTGTTGTTTCCTGACTTTTTAATGATCGCCATTCTAACTGGTGTGAGATGGTATCTCATTGTGGTTTTGATTTGCATTTCTCTGATGGCCAGTGATGATGAGCATTTTTTCATGTGTCTGTTGGCTGTATGAATGTCTTCTTTTGAGAACTGTCTGTTCATATCCTTTGCCCACTTTTCAATGGGGTTGTTTTTTTCTTGTAAATTTGTTTGAGTTCTTTGTAGGTTCTGGATATTAGCCATTTGTCAGATGAGTAGATTGCAAAAATTTTCTCCCTTTATTATTTTTTATTGCATCTATTTGATTCTTCTCTCTTTTCTTCTTTATTAGTCTTGCTAGCAGTCTATCAATTTTGTTGATCTTTTCAAAAAACCAGCTCCTGGATTCATTGATTTTTTGAAGGGTTTTTTGTGTCTCTATTTCCTTCAGTTCTGCTGTGATCTTAGTTATTTCTTGCCTTCTGCTAGCTTTTGAATGTGTTTGCTCTTGCTTCCCTAGTTCATTTAATTGTAATGTTAGGGTGTCAATTTTAGATCTTTCCTGCTTTCTCTTGTGGGCATTTAGTGCTATAAATTTCCCTCTACACACTGCTTTAAATGTGTCCCAGAGATTCTGGTATGTTGTGCCTGTGTTCTCATCTGTTTCAAAGAACATCTTTATTTCTGCCTTCATTTGTTATGTACCCAGTAGTCATTCAGGAGCAGGTTGTTCAGTTTCCATGTAGTTGAGTGGTTTTGAGTGAGTTTCTTAATCCTGAGTTCTAGTTTGATTGCACTGTGGTCTGAGTGACAGTTTGTTATAATTCCTGTTCTTTTACATTTGCTGAGGATTGCTTTACTTCCAACTATGTGGTCATCTTTGGAATAAGTGCAATGTGGTGCTGAGATGAATGTATACGCTGTTGATTTGGGCTGGAGAGTTCTGTAGATGTCTATTAAGTCTGCTTGGTGCAGGGCTGAGTTCAATTCCTGGATATCCTTTTTTACTTTCTGTCTCATTGATCTGTCTAATATTGACAGTGCACCATCATCAAGACCAAAGGTAGATAAAACCATAAAGATGGGGAAAAAAACAGAGCAGAAAAGCTGAAAATTCTAAAAATTAGAGTGCCTCTCCCCCTCCAGAGGAATGCAGTTCCTCGCCAGCCATGGATCAAAGCTGGACAGAGAATGACTGACGAGTTGAGAGAAGGCTTCAGACAATCAAACTTCTCCGAGCTAAAGGAGGAAGTTCGAACCCATTGCAAAGAAGCTAAAAACATTGAAAAAAGATTAGACGAATGTCTAACTAGAATAAGCAGTGCAGAGAATTCTTAAATGACCTGATGGAGCTGAAAACAAGAACTATGTGATGAATTCACAAGCTTCAGTAGCTGATTTGATCAACTGGAAGAAAGGGTATCAGTGATTGAAGATCAAATGAATGAAGTGAAGTGAGAAGAGAAGTTTAGAGAAAAAAACAGTAAAAAGAAGTGAACAAAGCCTCCAAGAAATATGGGACTATGTGAAAAGTCCCATATTGAGATGTAGATGTAGTCCAAATCTACATCTGATTGGTGTACCTGAAATTGATGGGGAGAATGGAACTGAGTTGGAAAACACTCTGCAGGATATTATCCAGGAGAATTTCCTCAACCTAGCAAGGCAGGCCAACATTCAAATTCAGGAAATACAGAGAATGCCACAAAGATGCTCCTCAAGAAGAGCAACTCCAAGACACATAATTGTCAGATTTACCAAAGTTGAAATGAAGGAAAAAATGTTAAGAGCAGCCAGAGAGAAAGGTCAGGTTACCCACAAAGGGAAGCCCCTCAGACTGAGAGCAGATCTTTCAGCAGAAACTCTACAAGCCAGAAGAGAGTGGGGGCCAATATTCAACATTCTTAAAGAAAAGAATTTTAAACCCAGAATTTCATATCCAGCCAAACTAAGCTTCATAAGCGAAGGAGAAACAAAATCCTTTACAGATAAGCAAATGCTGAGAGATTTTGTCACCACCAGGCCTGCCCTACAAGAGCTCCTGAAAGAAGCACTAAACATGGAAACATGGAAAGGAACAACCAGTACCAGCCACTGCAAAAACATGCCAAGTTGTAAAGACCATCGATGCTAGGAAGAAACTGCATCAACTAATGAGCAAAAGAGCCAGCTAACATCATAATGAATGACAGGCTCAAATTCACACATAACAATATTAACCTTAAATGTAAATGGGCTAAATGCTTCAATTAAAAGACACAGACTGGCAAATTGGATAAAGAGTCAAGACCCATCAGTGTGCTGTATTCAGGAGACCAATCTCACATGCAGAGACATACATAGTCTCAAAATAAAGGGATGGAGGAAGATCTACTAAGCAAATGTAAAACAAAAAAAGACAGGGGTTGCAAACCTAGTCTCTGATAAAACAGACTTTAAAACAACAAAGATCAAAAGAGACAAAGAAGGCCATTACATAATGGTAACAGGATCAATTCAACAAGAAGAGCTAACTATCCTAAATATATATATATGCACCCAATACAGGAGCACCCAGATTCATGAAATGCCTATTTTGTAACCTCGTGTTAGGGTCAGGGATGAGTAGGTAGGAGGGTTAAGGGAAAGAAATTATTGACTCCACTATTGCACCACAGTTAGAGTGAAGAATGCAGACTTTTTCCCTTATTTTTGCTAGCATTGTTGCTTCTGAGTATGTTAGATTACTTTGTTTTGTCACTCTGCCCTAATGCTGACTCTTCTATACTACATAACCATGCAGGAGCTAATCATGAGATTGTGGATTAGGCTACATGAGATCCTCTTAAAAACATATCTATGGAAGCACAGCATATTACAATTAAGACAATTTTCACAGCCTTGAAATCCTCTAAAGGCCCCAGGGTTGGTTTGGTTTGGTGCCAGAATATGTCAGGTTGACAGCCAACAATCATGGCTTGTTTTGTTTTGCTTTGTTTTAACAAAGAGGAGCCTTCTGGCATACTACTCCTGCATGTTACATCACCACACTACCACAGGAGTTTGATGAGTTTCAATTGATTTAAGTTGGCACTCAATATAAAATGATAGATGCTGGGCTGACACAAGATAAGACAGTCATTTCTATGTCGGCAAAATAAAAAAATGTTGGGGGAAAGGATAGCTTTTCTTGCTTCAACAATTTAGTTCTATCCTCTTATCTTGCTCTATTAACTTTAACAGATGGTTTTCTCTATCTCATTAAGTAAAAAACAATTTTTAAGTGGATTTAGGATCAGAACCTTCAGAAACATCACAGGGTGAGCTAAGGAAGAGGGGCTCAAAAAGGCATAGAGAAAGGTTGGTCTGAAAAGCTCAGAGAGAGTCATAGAGAGCCTTATTATGAAAGCCGAAGGGTTGTGGATTTTTCCCTTATAAAGTATATTAAATAAGCTTGAGAGAACTTGCTCAATAAAGAAGTTGAATATGAAAAAGGCCTGAAAGTGACGATTGGCACTGACAATTAGGATGACATTAATTACTTCACAGAGCAACTATAACACAGTTGTGAAGGCAGATAAAGTACATTGTGAAGCAGAATGGATAATGAAAATCTGGATTCTAAGTAGAAATGGGGGTGTGAGCAGCCAGGAAATTGATAAGGGCAGTCAAGGAGAAGAATTCTACTGAAATAAGGTAAAGAAAGATTTGTTTTTAAGGGTTGGAGAAAGGAGCATATTCATTGTCTGAAAGGAAGAAACCAGTAGAAGAAAACAGATTGAAGGCAAGCTGAGAGAGCTGAGTTCTGGGTCCATTTTGGATCCTATCTATATGTTCAGTTATCACCCTAGATTCTTCGACTAATTCTTTGTCCAAAGAAAATGCCACAAGCTCTAGGCTACTGTCGGAGTCTGAAGTCACCCTCATTGCTTTCTGCTACTTGCTGACTTTGTTACTGGTCCTAGTTCTTGGGCTCTGGCTCTATCCCTTGTGGCCTAGCCCTCGACTTAAACCTCAATTCATTCCAATTATTCTATTTCGAGTTTTCACTTTGACTTATTTCTAACAATTCTTGTTGATCACTCTAGAAATGAGGTTTTTACCTCATACTTCACTTTCTTCTTAGGTATGGTATTATACACTTATAACTGCCTACCTCACAGCCATTTCCTACCTTCTTCTTCCTGGTTAATATAACCCCAATTCTGTTCAGATCTCCAGTGACAATATGCTTTGAGGGGTGGTCAGCCCCATCCCACCCTAGGAGGGGAATTTACTTAGTCAAAGCTAGTTACGCAAATTCTATTTCCCTGGACAGTGATTTGTTCTGGAAAAGGATGTGTCAAAATTCTTATCTGATGGCAGTCTGAAGTCCTGGAAGAAAGATTTCCACTTTTTCTACTGGATATAGCAGTGTCTACATGGAATATCTGGCAAATTGACTCATCCAGTGACCATGAAAGAACAAGATAGAGCTGCTGAGCAAAAAGGAGAGAACCTGGGTGCATGGAACATTGTTGAATCTCTGTGTTATTTAATGGTACCCAGAATTGCCTACCTTTGGTTTTCTTGCTGTGTAAGTTATTTTCTCAGATATGTTTCATTGGATTTTCTGCTTCTTTAAATAAAAAAGATTCTAAGTGACATATTGTAGAAGAAAAGCCTGAGAAAAACTCACTTTATTGAGGTCATACTACATATCAAATATTTTGCATCCATTATTTAGCTTAATTTTTATAATGACCTTATGAAGTTCGTATTTGATCTTCATTTAAAGAGTAGTACAACTCAAAAAGCCTGAATTTTCCCCCACGAGGTCGAAAGTCTTGACCCCAAATTTTCATATGCATCATCAAGCATTGCATCTAGTTTTGCCTGATACCTGTTTCCCAGACTTCAAACTTTTATGAATTTCAAAGTTCTGCAGTAGAACATGGGGGTATGAGTAAAAATTGCAAAATAAGGCAGATTGTTCAAACCTTAGCATATTTATTAGTTTGGTGAACTAAGATTACTCAGATCCTAAATTCTGTATTAGTATTTGTAAAAGGCAATAATAGTACCTATTCACAAATTGTACAGCATTTAATAAATACCAATACAGCTTAGGCATATAACCAATGGCTTTATTTATATTAATGCTGCTAGTGCAAAATATACAGTCGAGTTTTAAAAATCATATCACAGAATTTTAGGACTATATGAGATTGCAGAAATGAAATTTTGTAATACCCCTGCCACTGAGCATATAAACTTAACCTGCAATTCAAAAAATAGCTCAGAGCTAAATATATAAATGACCTTCTTATGAGTTACTTTTACAAAGCTAAATATAATAACTTTATGTCATTAAATTTATGATAATCATCATTTGGAATTAATGACCAGCTAAGTAAACACAGCCACATGGAGAAAGAAACGAAAACATATCTAGTTAGAATTTAAGAACATGATCATTTTACTGCATTTTACCATACCTGGTGGACAACTCTGTAGTGTTGTACAATTGAGAAAACATTAAACTTGGAATCAAAAGATGTAGCTGAGATCAAACCCCTTCTCCATTATTCATTATGTCTGTAACTTTGTGCAAGCCATTTACTGCCCCTAAATCTAAATCTTTTTATCTTTAAAATGGGAGTGATAATTTAGCCCTTTGCTTATATCACAGTTGGATTCTAAAGTCAAAGTATATACAAAAGCCTTTTATGCATTGAAATATGCAGCATATATGAAAGGAAAATAATAGAAATTTCAGTGAACACAAATGGTGGAAACTTCAGACTGCATATTCTGTAACGTGTTCTTTAAGTTATTTTTCCTTAGGATATTTACTCATTACCTATTCTGAAGAATCAGCAGCCTTTCTGAAACTGCACACTACTAACACAGCATAGTGCCATGGACAGCTATAGATTCAACCCGAGCCTTTTGATGATGATGAGCTTTGAAGGATTCCCATCTCTAGAGCTGTGCTCACTTTGCTCACTGTACTTGATAGAATCAACCTACAGGCTTAGCATATGATAGTTGGTTTGAGTCAAATTTGGAAATCACTCAATCAAGAAACCACTCAATCACCCTGTCTAGAAAACAAATGAATTAGAGAAGAAAACACCAAGATGACTCAGACCCAATTCTGAAAGTGTTTTTAATGGGACATTGATTCAGCCTATACTGAATTTTATTTACTAAAAATAAAAAATAATGTTGGCAATACTGTTTGTGGAGTCTCTTCCAGACAGCTATAACATCTGAGAAACACTTGGAATGCTGCCTATAAAGTTCTATAAATAACAACATCATCCTTATCTAGGATTATTTTTCTAATTCCATAAGGCCTTAAATAAACTGAGTTATTTTCCAGGAATGTCAGAAAGCTCTATAAATCAGTAAATTGGACCTCACTATTCACTATTCTATTATTGCAATTGTAAGTTGCTATGAAAGTCCAGAATTCCTGTTATCCATAGAAACTACACTTTCTATGCTGGTCAGATTCTTGGGTTGGCCCAAAAACTGACCACAAATTCAATATGAGACAAATAGGAAGGAGCAGTTCAGAAAGCAAAGGTAATTACTGACTACATTGACAGTGAACACTGTACAAGAATGAAAACAAACTGGGAACAAGAGAGCCATGTACCAATTCTGGAGTCATGGTTGAAAAGGCATATGTCCAAGAAAGACCAGAGAAACACAACTAGAAACCCATAAGTTATCTATTTCTTTCTCTTCATACTTAAGCATTTAAAAGGTGTAGTCTACATTGGTTGACAATCCTCCTATTCACTAAAAAACGTATTACAACATGAGGTACATAAAAAGGAAATTATCAGTTTGGAAATACCACAAACTAGAGTATACATCGAAAACCGCAGTTGTTTCATTATAAGAAATGCAGGCCCGACAAGGTGGCCCATGCCTGTAATCCCAGCACTTTGGGAGGCTGAAGTGGGTGGATCACCTGAGGTCAGGAGTTTGAAACCAGCCTGACCAACACGGTGAAATCCCGTCTCTACTAAAAACAAATAAATTAGCCAGGCACGGTGGTGGTCACCTGTAATCCCAGCTACTCAGGAGGCTGAGGCAGGAGAATTGCTGGAACCCAGGAGATGGAGCTTGCAGTGAGCAGAGATCACACCATTGCACTCCAGCCTGGGCAACAGAGCAAGAGTCTGTCGAGAGAGAGAGAGAGACAGAGACAGAGACAGAGAGAGAGAGAGAGAGAGAGAAAGAGAGAGAGAGAGAAAGAAAGAAAGAAAGAAAGAAAGAAAGAAAGAAAGAAAGAAAGAAAGAAAGAAAGAAAGAGAAAGAAAGAAGGAAAGAAAGATGGAAGAAAGGAAGGAAGGAGAGAGAGAGAGAAAGAAAGAAAAAGAAAGAAAGAGAAAGAAAGAAAGAAAGAAAGAAAAAGAAAGAGAAAGAAAGAAGGAAAGAAAGATGGATGGAAGGAAGGAAGGAAGGAAGGAAGGAAGGAAGGAAGGAAGGAAGGAAGGAAGGAAGGAAGGAAGGAAGGAAGGAGAAAGAACAAAAAAGAAAAGAAAGAAATGCAAATGGCCAACTTTTCAAGGAAATGTCAAATTGCCTTCTGAGGTTATTGCACAAATTTACCAACCCCCAGCACTGTATAAACTTTAACATAGTTCCTCATCTTTCTCTATACTTGATATAGTCAGATTTCTTGATTTTTGTCATTATAAAATTATATGCAATTATGCTTTTAATCTACATTTTTCTGATTAGTAAAGAGATTAAGCATCTTTTCTTCCCCACTTATTTCTCATTTTGTTTTATGTGTATTCACGTTATTTGTTTATTTTTCTATTTTGTTACTTGTTTTTCTTATTGATTTATAAGGGTTTTAAAAATGTGTGTGTGTGTGTGTGTGTGTGTTTATGAAACTAATCTTTTATTAGTTAAATGTGTTGTAAATTTTGTCTTAGTTACTTGGAAACTTTTATTTATGTACCTTTTGATGAACAGAAGCTTTTCGATCCAATGTAGTTAAATTTAAGCCTTTTGTTCTATGTTAACACTATTCGTTTCTTTTTTAAAGGAGTCCTTCATTAACCAAAAGACCTGAGATAGTCTCCTATATTTCTTTTTCTAATAGTTTTTAAGATTTCACATTTAATCCCTTAATCCATCTGGAATCGATTTCTGAGCATGATATGGTCCTCCTATCAGTTTTCTATCCACGCATTTTTAATCGTGTTGCAGTTCTCCTCAAAATTTGTTCTGCTTCAGGTCATGACTGAGCTTCATGTTATCAAATCCAATGAGCGATTTCCTGATTTTTTTTTTTTTTTGCAGTATTTGAGAATCTACACAACTCTTCTCTTCTTGAAACTGTCTTGCATTTCATCTGTGACATTACTCTCTTGATTTTCCTTTTACCTTTTGCTCTGATCTCTCTAGCCTTCATTGCCTCCTCCATCTGTCCCCATGATGCTGATGTGACCCAGTGTTCCATCTTCAACCACTCCTTTTCTCATATACTTAGTCTTTCCCAGTGTCCTTCCCATACCCATTGTTTAGTAGACATCTATGTTCTAATGATTCATACATCCATTAACTCAAACCCACGTCTTTAGCTATAATACTAGATCTCTGGAGCCAAATGACTACTTGGCATTGTTGGCAGGATTTCCGAAAGGCATCTCAAAATCAACAACTTTAAAAGAGAATCTTTATTCTGCTCCCCCTCCTTCCAAAATCTTCTCCTCTTGCTTCATGACTTACTCCAGATGTTGACACCACCCTCTACTTGGTCAGCAAGTCAAAAATAGTAAGCCATCCTACACTTGTCCCTTGCCACCACTGCCCTTCATCCTCTGCATCTCATCAGCCAGCTTGTCCTAGAGATTCCCTTACATGAGTATCTCTCATGTGTGCAGATTCCTCTTCACTCCCTCTGCCGCTGCCTTAATTTAAGGACCTATTTTTTTTCTGTTGGGCATTTGCAGTAGCCTTTTAAATTGTCCCCCTGGAGCCAGGCTGCACCTCCAGAATCTATCATCTGCACCTTTCAGAGTAATCTTTATAAAATGCAAATCTCATCATAAGACAGGTAGGGTCCTATCCTCATGTGTACAATATTCCTACACTTCTCAATCCTCATACTGCCCCAGGCCACAGTGTCAGGCCCATTACTCTACTCAGAGATGGTCGCCAATCCTCCTGCAGTTACCAATACAGAATTTCCACTGAGCTGCCACCTTCAGATTAAGGGGAATGCTTTGCCACCCACCAGTTGTTACTTTAGTTAGTTCTTAGCCCACCCAGCTATCACCAGAGTATGGATTCTTACCTCAATCCCTTTTTCCTTCATCCAAATGGCCACATTTGAAATCCCCTCTTGGCGCCTTCAGCTGCGATCTCTGAGTATCTCTTTCCACAACAAAATACTTTGAAAATTCTAAATTCTTTACCAAATAATATTTATTTGTTGTAGTGTTTCATAGACAAAACATGCAAATATTGGTTGCTCATTGCTTGACCTAATCCCTAGTAACTTCCAAGTTAGGTCTCCTACTCCTCCCACTACATTTTACTTCCAAGCCATCTTGTGCTCTTACATGACTCCAAATACTTTCTATCTTACAACTCCTACCAAAACTCTGTTTCCAGCCAAACTCATATCTTGAGCTCCGCATCTAACTCCTACTAGACATCTCCATTTGAATGTGTCCTAAACACTTCGAACTCAAAACTAAATTCCTTATATGCATCTATCTCCAATTATCCTTCTCTTCCTCAAATTACATAATATCTCATGAAATAGCACTAGTATCTACCCCGTTGCCAAAGGAGCCATTATTTCCTCCTATTTGCTTCAAATTAAATCAATCATTAAGTCACCACCTCCTAAACATATCTCAAAACTCCACCCTTCCTTTTGTCCTCATGCCACTGTCCTAAATCAAACCATTACACTTCCTTGCCTGATCTATAGTGACAACCTTCTGATGAATTTCCCTTTCTCCATTTTTTCTTTCTTTATTTAACGTAGTTTCACAAGGTATGGTAGCAAGGAGTCATTTTCCAGACATGCAAATCTGTTCATGTCCCCTGTTAGAATACCTTGGTAACCTCAGTACTACTTCCCTAATATTAAATAAAATGGGGGTGGGAAGGAGGAGTAGACTTCATGATCCCCAAAGCTCTTATTTTTCTGGGTCAAGAACACAAAAGGATCTAGGAGCCTTTATAAAACAATATTTTACTTCAGGCTAAAGTTGTAGTTACTCAAAAGCATTAGAAGGTCCAAAAGGGAGGTATGGAAATTCAAGAAAAGTCCCTTTATTCCACTCTACTAACTTCACCGCCAAAATAGCCAGCCTCAGGAATGTTTAGCTCTTGAACATTGTGTCCTCTTTTCCCTTAACAAGTATTTTTTCCTCATTCTCAGGGTCATACCTCTTCTCATGTTAGTTGTCAGTTCTGTTAAGTTTTTTCTAGATGCAGATGGAGAAGAGATACAGGGAAAGGCAATCTCACACTGGCCAATTCTCCTTGAATGGTACCTGCAAGATGATCAGAATTTTCACAGTGCTGTGGACTTTCATTATCTTTTGTTATTTTAAGAATGTCTGTCTCTTTTCTTTGTCCTAGTTGCAATATACTTGATTCCAGAAGAAGGAGAAGAAAACACTTACATTCTTAAAAAACATAAAAAAGTATCCATTTTTAAAATAGTTTATAACTGGCCTTGTGTAATTCCCCATACTGCTACTAATATTTGATGCATTATAGCAGATGCTCGTTCCTCTTCCATATCTGGTCAGTTTTCACCATTTCTGTACAGGCTGACATATTCATAGTGTAGACACCTGTGACTATGCCCAATCACCTTCTCCAGTTACAAGAGTATGCCTGGCTAGCATGTAGGGCAGGCCAGACATGGTGGGGGGTTAGCATACCCAGGAGCAGCAATTGACAAACTATGAATGGGAATTTGTAAATAAACTTCCAGTTTCCTCACACTTTGAGGGGAACAATTTTGAAGAATGCTCTGCATAGTCTTTCAGAGGTCTCTGGTGGGATTAGGCACTAGTTTCCTAAGTTGTGATTTGCTCTGTTAATGCACCCTGTGTTGACTTTGTTATCTTCTGTCTTTCTTCCTCCCTTACCTACAAAAGCTTTTTCAGACCCACCTCTCAAACTGCTTTCACTCAGATCTTTTATCTCAAGTTCTGATTTTGAAAGAACTAAACTTAAGACAATTAGTGCTAAAATAGACCTAAAAAGCAAAACTTCGGACTGTATTTTTGAATTGATTATTCACCAGTCAGATAGCAACAAGGTCCCATTGCTGGTAACATGTGGGCTGGTGGTAAGTTGTAGCATGCTGTAGGTAATAGCATCACTATTACTAAGCAAATTCTTAGATTTCATCTTTGATGAACTTGGATCAGGTAGAAGTAAGAAGGCAACACATGATCTTAAAGTCTGTGAAATTGGTTGGGTATGGTTAACAGCCATAAAACCTCTGAAGGAAGAAAATGACACTCTTAGGTCAACAATTGTCAACAGGGCTCAGGGTAACAGCAAGAATGTCTTCATGGCAACATTTAAACAAAATCTTTATCACTTGTTGCCAGGGAGTACACATTGCTTTAATCCGCCCCAAAATTTGATTGGAGGGGTGAAAGACTTACAAAGGAGACTGAATTAAAAGTCTCTGTCAGGAAAGGAATTAGATTCTATGATGTAGAACGCAGACATCTGAGTAAATATGTTTGAGAATTTTGAACCTCCAGAATGCTGTGGGATGGCAAAAGTGACTTCACTTGTTATAGGAGGGCAGGCTCCTATTGCCTGAAGTCTATGGAAAATCTCTCCCCTGCCATAAGACAAAGGATTTGCAAGAGAATGCTCATTTCTCAGGAGCTGTATTTGCCTCAACTCACTGTTTCTGGACAAGCAATTAGGGTCGAATCTCAGTATCATCAGAGCAGGGAAGTACTGTTCCTACCACAGGAGCAAAGCAAGTATTCACTGAAAGAATGGGAGGACCTGGCTAAAGCAAGAACTAGGAGAACATACCTGGGGATTGATATTTAGGGTAATGATGGGAATTGGGGGAAGGATAAGCTGAATGATAGAGATCTCTTCTGTGCCTCTAGTTTAATATCCTGATAAGAGTGCCTGGAGACGGTGTAGATATTACACCACAATGTCAGTTTGAATCAAAGAAATAACAATGGCCTATAGTAAATGAAGTAGAGTTGCTAAAACAGCCTTGATAAAGTACTGAAGAGGATGTAAAAGTTCTTAAAGATGTGGCTATGCTGGCATGAATTTACTACATAACCTGAGAAAGCCCAGCAGTTTTCTGTGTTCCCCACTGAGGGTAGAAGTATAGAAGAAGACCCTCTTTTCATTGAAACAGTAGTGAATCGGAAGTGCAGTAGTGAATGGAGCACCAGCATTATTGAAAAGCTCATGGATGGATGTTCTCTATAGTGCAGTGTTTATGAAGGAAGGAGATATTGCAATGGAGCTGGACTGAGTGTCTATGGAGACGTTAGGATTCTGTAATAGCAAGTCAGATGTTGACAGTTACAGTGAATAACATCAAGGCTGTTTTCATGCTGCTGATAAAGACATACCCAGGACCAGGCAATTTACAAAGGAAAGATGTTTAATGGAAAACTCACAGTTTCACATGGCTGGGAAAGCCTCACAATCATGGGGTAAGGCAAGGAGGAGCAAGTTACATCTTACACAGATGGTGGCAGGCAAAGAGAGAGCTTGTGCAGGTAAACTCCCATTTTTAAAGCCATCAGATGTCGTGAGATGTATTCACTATCACAAGAACAGCACAGAAAAGACCACCCCCATGATTCAATTATCTCCCACTGGGCCCCTCTGACAATATGTGGGAATTATGGGTGCTACAAGATGAGATTTGGGTGGGGACACAGAGTTGAATCATATCAACAACCATGGGGCTTGACCTACAGATATTTGAGGTAATTGCAAATAGATTATTGATGTTTCTAGGGAGGATATTAATGGTTAGCCAAAGAGTATGTGACATGATCACAACAACAACAAAAAGATCTAGAACTGGTAAGGGAAAAGCTAATATCAATTACTGCAATGGAAGATTATAATCTCTCATGCAGTTCCTATGATTGAGTCAGTTTTCAGACACAGGACTCCTTAAATGAATGACATGATTGTTGCCTTGAAGAAGGACTCCATAAGGTCACAGCAAATATATACAATAGCCATCACCCTAATTCTTTCTCACAATGATCTAAGGCCATTTACCAAAGTCTCTATATGTTTAGGAAGGGAAAATACTTAAATTCTATGAAAGCCACTGAATACAAGGTCTAAACTGATACTGATATGAGGTAACCTGACATAGTTTGTCTGTGTCCCCACCCAAATCTCATCTTGAATTGTAGTTCCCATAATCCCCATGTTTCGTGGGAGGAACCCAGTGGGAAATAACTGAATCATGGGGGTGGTTACCCTCATGCTGTTCTGGTGATAGTGAGTTCTCACGAGATCTGACAGTTTTATAATGGGATTTTCCCCTTTTGCTTGGCACTTCTCCTTGATGCTGCCATGTGAAGAAGGACATGTTTGCTTCCCTTCCCACCATGATTGTAAGTTTCCTGAGGCCTTCTCAATCATGCTGAATTAAACCCCTTTCCTTTATAAATTACCCATTCTTGAGTATGTCTTTATTAGCAGCATGAAAATAGACTAATATAGGACCCAACGTGTCTCAATGGTCCACTGTTAAAGTGAAAGCATACAGAGGTCAGGCAACAAATAGAGTCCTGGTCAAAGTCTATCTCACTGAGAGTCCACTGACCCTGTGATCATTTACTAGAATCATGTGTGTATAATCTTTCTGGATATATTTGCTTGCTGGAAGAATCCTCACAATGGTTCCTTGACATATGGCGTTAGAGCCATTTTGGATAATAAAGGCCTAGTGAAAACCCTTGAAACGATTCATCCCCCAGGTCAAGATAATAAATTAAAAGCAATATTACATTTCAGACAGAATAGCAAAGAATTGTAGGACTCTCAAAGATTAAACAATGCAGACGTAATGGTGCCCACCTTATCTCCATTTAATTCACTGGCATTAACCTACACAACCAGATGGACATAAGAAGGTCTGAAGGTAAAAGACTGAATTGCAGACATTTAGTCAGATGAAGTATCTTAACTAGAACAGATGAGCATGGGCTTTACAACTTAATATGAGATTACTCATCTAGAGATGGCATTCTTTTCCATCTCCATGAAAAAAAGAGGGATTAAGAGCAGTTTGCTTTTACCTGGGGGGAACATCAGTACATATTTACAGTTTTGCTTCTAGCTAAGGTAATTCTTCTGCTCTCTGTCATAATATAGTTCTGGATAATCTTAAAATTTTCACAAACATCAAGCTTCTGCATCGTATTGATATTGCTGGAGAGCAAGAAATGCAAATACATGTGCCACTAGTAATATCCATATGTACATTGGTGACAAATAACCCCCAAAATAAATCAAAATCCTGACATATTGGTAAAGTTTTAGATGTTTATTGCCTGGAGGAATGCTTGAATATACCCTCAAAGTTACGGGACAAATTCACAAACCCTGCCCCTTCTGCCACTAAGAAAAAAAAGAATAGCCCTTAATAGACCTCCTTATATTTTAGATATAGCATATACTACACTTGGAACTACTGCTTTTACACATTTAGGGGGTAATACTGACACTCCCAAATTTTTTAGAGACTAGGTAAAGAGAGGATTCTGTAGCAGATTAAAGATCTGCCATTTGGCCATCTGACCCATCAGATTTCATTTTGGTAGAGATATATAAGGCAGATTAAAATGTTTGGCAGAATCTAAGATTTCTGAGTAAGGTCATCTCATGTGCAGAAGAAAATAAATAAAAGAGAAGTTCTGGCAAGCTACCAGTAGAAACTAGTTGTATGGGCCCTGGTAGATGCTAAATGCAAGGCCATGAGATATCAAATGACAAGAAAACTGAAAATGCCCATCAGGAATTAGCCATCTTCAGATCCTTCGCTGTTTACCCTAAAACAGTAAAAATTCAGAGTACAGTGGAAATGGGGATTGTGTTCTAAAAACTCCAGATCAGATAAGTTAATGTGAAGAGGTGGCCCAGATCCCCAAGTCATCAATCTTTCTTCTTCAAGTCACACATATAGACCCATGGTACATTCCTTATATCCTGATAGGTTTGTTCTATATGTTGGGGCAAGCCATTAATCAGGTGACTGCTTTTGCACTCAGCCCAACTCATGGGTGGCCATGAAAGATGATGGCAAGGGCAAACTGAACAGTGCACCTGGTCATCAGCTTCCTGTGAAGGGAGAACTAAAAGTTCAGACCACTCAGGGATGAAAAGAAGATGTTCTGAGCAATCTCACCAGGCAAACAATTTAGATCAATGAAAGCGCTGACAAGGTGAGGGAAATCCAGAATGATTGGTAGAAAGCGCAAATGATATATTTCAAATTTGGCCTTGGAACCAGATAGAGCAACAGAGATAATAGCTCATCTCATTATCAATCCCATTATATTTTTTTAGATTGTGACCAACAACCTATCCACTGATAAAACAAAAGACTCAATATGGGACACTATACCTGAATACATTTTACTTCAAGCACCATGACTCTGCATGAGAGCTTTCTCTGGCTATAGGAGTTTGCAAACCTACACTCAACTTACATGCTGGTAAATCTGGAAATGTTGGGGAGTTGACATCTTTAAGAATGACCTTCAATCAATTATAGTTTGGATCTGATAGATAAATATCCTGGCTTCTTCACTCCTCAGATATAAAAGTTCTGAGGCATGCTCTACACAGTCTTCCAGAGTTCCATAGTAGGACTGATCCCCCATTGTTCCAATACGTGACCTGGTCATTAATGCATTCCATATTGGGCTTCCTATTTTCTTAATCTTTTTTTCCCACTCTTCCCCAATCACCTTCCAAATTAATTACTTTCACTCACTTAGGGAGAGGGATCCTTATTCCAGAACAAATTAGATTCTGGAAATGTGTACCCTTACAGCTTTCTATATGTCCCTTGTCATAGTACCACATTTATCGTTATCGCTTGTCATTTTCCAATTGACTAAAAGTATTAAGAAGACAGGGATGATTTCTATCTTGCTCACAACAAATACCAAATGTCTAGCACAGCTTAAATATAGTACAAACCCAACAAATATTTGTTGAATGAAATCACTTGCAAACTAAACTTATCACAATGGCTTCCTTCCATCTCAATCTAGAATAGAAAACCCAGTTGGCCTCTCATCTCCAGCCATCTCCCTAGTTGTACATTTTATTTAATTTATTAAACTGCAGTTCTCTGCACAAATCATATTGTCATATTGCCAAGGCTTTGCCCATTTGTTTCTTCTGCTGTTTAGTATTTCCCTCCTATCTTATTCCTGCCAATCCTTCAAGTCTCAATTAAAGTATAACCATCTCTGGAAATCCTTCCTTAATGCCTCAGTAGTATTTAGAGGTGTCTCTGTTACCAAAGAACCTTCAGCCTAATTCTATTATAATTCTTTTTAACATTAAAAAAATTGAAACTTATTTTTCTTTCCCCCCAAACCCATAAGCTGCTCAAGAAATGAATCTGTAGGTGTTTTATTTTTATACAGTGCCTAGCACAGTGTCTAGGGGAAAGTTATGTGCTCAACAAGTATTTTCTGGCTGAAGATGAACATGACATATTAGTATTATTAAGAACTAGTGATGTTGAGCCTGTAAAGAAATCTTAAGGAATGCAGGGCATTTGTCTCAAGTATTCAAGGACTACCTACAGGAATAAGCATTAAAAACTTCGGTGCTTTTCTCAGTGAATTATGGCTAATTGCTTTCTGACTTTGCAGAATTAGATGCTTGGGAATGTAAAAAAATGCTTATTGGTTGCAACAGCTGCTGATGTGTATACTTTCTTATATCAATTACTAAATATTGCTGTTGGCAGTTGTTAGCAGTTTGACATGTATCTGTACTTGTTAATAGCAAAGGCCTTGGGACCTAGCTGCCTGGGTTCAAATACCAATCCTGCTTTTTAATAGCTACACAACCTTGGGAAACTCAAAGTAGTATTTCAATGCCTCAGTTTTCACATCTGTAAAGTGGGTTTAATAAAAGTATCTAGTTTACAGGGTTGTGAGGGTTAAATAAATTATCATATGTAAAACATTTAAAACAATATATGCTACACAGATGATCATTATAATACAACTGTTTTATTCAACCCACTAGGCCAAAGCAGGTCCAACGAATGAAAGTGTTAGCATATTTTGATTCAATATAAAAATTAGTTTTGACAATTTATGCTATCCAACAGTGAAACTAGCTGTCTCACAATAGTGAACATTATACCACTAGAAGTTAAACCATCCACCCAAGCAGTGGTTATCTGTACTGGAATGTAGTTGAGATTTTTAAAAAATTCTAATATATTCCGATTCCATGACTCCTCCAGCACCATATTGTGATAGCATATGCCAATTTGTACACCATGTCTTTATTTAACGACATCAAATCCCTTAAAATTTAAACTTTCTTTTCCCTTCCAGAGGTAGGAAACTAAATGAAATGAAAGAGAATGAAAACTTTTATCTTTAACACTTTCTTCTGTATCTCCTCCAACTAGATAACAAACAATTATTCAGCTGAAGAAGACATTAGTAAAGGCTGGCTAGCACAATAACAGTTAGAACACACGCACAAACTTTCTTACTGCCAATATTATTCCTCAGCTGAGACCATTCCTGAGCTTTATGATTTAGATCGGGGTCCACAACCCATGGATCATGGTGCCGGTATTGGTCAGTGGCCTGTTAGGAACTGGGCCACACAGCAGGAGGTAAGTGGTAGACAAGCAAGATTATCATGTGAGCTCTGCCTCCTGTCAGATCAGCAGTGGTATTAGATTCTCATAGGAGTGAAAACCCTATTGTGAACTGTGCACATGAAGGATCTAGGTTTTATGCTCCTTATGCGAATCTAACTAGTGCCTGATGATCTGAAGTGGAATAATTTCATCCTGAAACCATCCTCCAACCCTGGCCCTGGAAAAATTGAACGAAACCAGTCCCTGGTGTCAAAAAGGTTGGGGACTGCTGGTCTGGATAACACATACTGGAGGGTCATAATATTGCCACTCAGACTTCCATGGGCACAGGTGGAGAGATGCTGGAGAAAAGGAAGTTTTAAAGCCATAGAAGGCATAACAAAGTTCTAAATTCTCATTCATTTCACAAGAGCCTGTCTGCCCCATAAAGAAAAACTAAACAACATTTCACTAAGGCTAACCCCTGAAGTTTGATCTGGAAACAAGCACTATTTTTTCCAATTCTCCATGTTATCTGACACCCCAACCCCCATGCCCATCACTCTCTTTCCCAGATAATAATGTATCTAACCATGGACATATGGGAACTCTTACAGAAACAACCTCTATTTTTTTTCCCTGACAAAACCATTATATTAGGTTGTATTCCTTGTCTCACCACCATTTTTATTCCTTCCAGCAGTGTGTTTAGGTTGCATAAATCCAAGATTTAGAAAAAGAAATTGATACAGATATGAATTGAATCATTCAAACAGAAGGGTCACATTGAAAGTTCTCTAATGACATTAGTCCAATAACTGGAATTCAACAATGAAGCTTCTAAAACCAAAATTATAGATCTTCACACGTTTTTCTCAAGCATTCTTTAAATGGAAACTGCGTAGAAATGTAAAACCTCAATCGCCACAGAATTAGTCTCTCCCAAAAGCACTGAGACAAGCTGTAGCCCTAAAAACAACAGCTTTATTAATTGTACTTTTTAAAAATTGTCATCATACTCTCCTCTCTTTTGTCATGTACTAATTAAAAGTGACTCCTTAAAAAACACTATTTAGAGTTTCTGTTTGGAACTTTTAAGCACTACTATTGCCGTTTTGGGAAACTGCCCTAAAACTTCCAGGTAAGAAAGCCAATCTACCCTACTGAAGAAGCAGAAGACATGGAGACCCGATGTGACCCAGCTGACAGCCAACACCAACTGCCAGATATGAGAATGAGGCCACTTTGGACAGTCCAGCTGACCAGCTAGTAGAATGCAGCTGCCTGAATGAGCCAAGAAGGCAAAGCAGCAGATGAACCAAACTGCCAACCCACGGAACCATGATAAATAATAAATTTGTTTGTTTTCACAAAGCAAGTGTGGGGATGTTTTGTTACACAGCTGTAGATAACTGGTATATCTTACATGAAAGTCCCATTTCCTCCAGGTGGTTCTGGTTTTCTGCTATATCTGGAATAACAGCTTATGCTTCTCACCTCTCTAGTTCTGGGGAAAATGAGAATACAAGAGTCTGAACCTGGATTGATCCGTAGTTGTTAACTTTTAGGGGCCTACCCTATGCTACCAAGACATGTACCCTATATTTTGAGTTTTGAATCCTGAATGTGAATCATTCTTGGTCATTAGAAAAGGCCTGTTTTGGTTGTTCAGGAATAAACTTCTGTCTTCTGATTTTTCTTTACCTGTAATTTTATTCAAAATGTAGGATGATGAATCTCCACGGGCAACTAGCAAATTATCTGATGTGGGAAGCAGGTTCAGGATTTCTGAATGGTGAGTCCCAGTCTATTGTTTTCATCTAATGATAGCCTTATGGTCTATTTTCATCTTTCTGGCCCTTGCCTAGGAAGAAGGAGCCATCCTGGCAAAATGCCTTTGCAGCTTTTTGGAAGTGATACAATCTGAACATGGCTGTAAGTGTAACCCATGAATATTAGGGTCTCAGTGTTACTTTAGATATTTTCCCCAGTCTCTGATGGTCATGATGTATTCAAAAAGGAAGAGATGGGTCATCATGGCTGGTGGTAAGTGATAATTTTATGATTTATTTTTTCTGTCTACCTAGCAACTGCTTCAGAAAAAACAACAGTAAAGGATTTTGTAAGCACAGAAGTGCTGTTTTGTTTTAGTCAATTCAAAAAAGAAAGATAACGAAAGAAAATGATGTGGTCTAGTGGTTTCCACATGTATTTCAGTGTCAGCAACTATGAGTTGTAATCTCATCCAACTGTCTTTCTGGCTGACTCAGATTACTTAAGAAAAATTACCTAACTTCTCTCTGTTTCATTTTTCCTACCTATACAATGAAATAAACCACCCTTATAGCACAGAAAGAATGTTTTTAAAATTTAACTGATATTTATAAATACCCAGGAAATACATGCTATGGTGATGCAAAATACACACACACACACCGCATACATGCATGCACATACCTTTTTCTTTTACTCTAAAATATATTTTACTTCATTTAAAATCTTAGAGAGAAAATAAGGTGGGAACAGGGAGGTTTGTAATTTTGTTTTCTTTTCCCATTTTAAAGGCATCTCATTCCTGGTTCAGCAGCATGGAGAAAGATTTGTTGTCAGCTCCTAGGTAGGGCAGTGATTCAAATTCCCGAGGTTTGTGGCAGCATCTCAGAGAGATTCTGAGAGATTTTCAAAGCTCTGTTTTCTTTTAATTAGCTCCCTCTCTGCCTCAGGCAACAAGTTCAGGGAATCAATAGGCTAGACTGAGTAAAGACTTTGTAGGTATCAGGAGCTATGGTATGTTAGGACTTGTCAGACCCTAGATTCAGGTTTCAGAAGGTAAGCATCACAGGCTGAAGAACATTCAGAAACGAGATTTCAAACAGAAGCAGCTCACCAGCTTCAGGAGACTGTCTGACCCTGATGCCCAGACAGAGATTACCATGGCTTTCAACCACATGTTGTCCCTGCACAAGTCACTGAAGCTCCAAGGCTTGCCCTAGAGGCCTACAGACCTAGCCAGACTCTGGTTAAGACTTAGTATCACACGAGAGAAGCTGCAAGTATGAACTCAGCTGAGGTGTTAAAATACTTTTGGAGTGGTTCTCAATGCTACACACTATCTGTTCCCCTTATTATTTTTTCTTCTTCTGATTATTATTATTATTAATTTCTCTTGTCATAGTAAGTCTTTCTCTGCACCCACATGTTTTGAGTAACGTTGGCAATATTTTTAACTTTGTGGGGCATAAATTTAATTTGTGCCATTATTATTGCTTACTTCTTTATTTATTATAGGCACAAGCTGCATGCAGGGCTGACAACAGCCTTGCCAAGTAAGGCATGGTGGATTTGTTTTCCAGAGTTCACATCTCTAATGAACAATTCCTGCTGATTTAGGTGCTACAATAATTGTTCTGGAGCAAACTATACAAAGTCAAGGGCAGAACATTTGGAATTCTTTGTGAGCATTCATTATTTATTCAGGAAATAGAATTCTGAAATTCCTATCTCAAAAATCTGACTATGTGACATGGAAAAAATAAAAAAGACAGAGCCTCAGTAATAAATCAGTCAGTAGCAAAGATTAAGTGACAGTAAATACCATTAGGTCTGGTTCTATTTGAAGCTTCAAACGGTGTGACCCTGAGTGTTTGTCTAAAAGAATCACGAGGTATCTAAAAAGTTGGGAAACATGGATAAATCTATTTTTAAATTGTTTGGTAATTATATTTTCAAAATAATATGTTCTACATTTTGTTGGGTATGATCTGTTGATATATCAAGCAATGGGTTTAACTTTTACTCTGGGAAAGTACAATGAATATAGAACTGAGAGTCCAAAAAGTCTAGAAACCTAAGGAAAATACTGTGCTTACTGTATTTTAAAAACAAATGCCTAAGTATTTAGGTATATGCTTTAAATTTTAAAACATTTCATCTGAAAATGTGTCAGGAGGCTGAAGGAAAACATATTTCATATATTATTTGAAAATATAGCCAACATACTCTTTGACAATGATTCCAGACTTTTATGGACAACCTGTAGAATAGCGATATTCAATAGTAGAATTTGCTCATGCCAAAAAACAAAAGAAAGGGCTTAACTAGATTCAATCAATTATTTTAACAAAGCTACAGAAGAGGGCTGTGTGTGTGAAAAAGAAAGGAAGGTGAGATTATAGGAGAGTAAGATAGTAATCAAGAAAGTAAAAAAAGTGACTGTATAGGGCTTGAGAGATGAATTTAGGGATGTTCACTATATGGGCATATTGGGTCAAGTGCATTATCAGCCTTCCCCATGGCTGAGATAAAACATCACCTGTGTCAAGGTGAACCATCTCCCCTTGCCTTAAATCCTTGCTCTTTGAGAAACCTTCATGATTGCAAATTCCTGCTTTCCAGGTATCTCAAGACAGGGAAAGGGGGTACTCTGGTTATAATTTTAGGCCATAAATCCACAGAAAGGATTCGTCTCTCAGCCCTTCAATTTTCCTTTCTAATGTGTGTGATACCAAAGTAAGCACAGTCCATATTGAGGATCTTAAAGCAGAGCCACCATTAATTGTGATACAGGTATCAAAATGTTAAACATGCATATCTTCCTGTACCCTTTTCCTTTCTTTGAATCCTAGACATTGGGCATTTTGAAAACATTGGAGATTAAAAAGAGTAAGTAGGCAGTACCCAGGCTTCATCTCTGATGCAATAAAAGCTAGCTATACTTGGGCAAATGCTTCTCTGACCATTCCACCCATGACCAATACACCTGATGGCTATTGCTGAGCTCTTAAAGCTTTTTTATAAAATGTTAGCATAGAAAACCATATCAGGTCTGTCCCTGGGGTCTCTGTAGTAGTGGAGAGAGGCCAGTCAGTATGGCTTCGCTTATCTGATTGACAAAGATCTGTACTCTCTGATAATAAAAATGAAGGAATGGTCAGCCATGATTAGAAATCCACTGATCCTTTACTTTTGAACTATTTTCACTTTTCTTTAATGTTACATTTATGTCATTTCTCAACCTTTCTTTGTTTTTCCTCAATACACAACACAAACATTCAAAGCCATGAAGTATACTTATCCAGAAGACAAGCACTTGCTAAGGCCCTATTGTCCTATAATATATGGATAGCAAATCAAGCAGACCTCCCCATGTTAGTGATAAATTAATCCAGATTCATTCTAACTTACATTAGATATCATTCTATTGGGCCTTTGATTGTGGCACCAATCTAGTTCCCTCTGTAGTACTACCAAAATAGAGTTTTCATACCTGTAAAACTGGGAATTAAATTATACAACTTGATGAATTCATCTATAGGCAAACTCCTATATATTTTTTGATGTCTGAATCTCTGGCTTTTGCTTTTCCAGATTTTATTTTCACAATGTCATATATCTATGAGCACTGTTAGAATATGCTTTGGACCAACCCCTGAAAAGAATAAAAGCATTACTCATCCTACATGCTTTTTCCAAAGAAATGAAAATGTACTTAAAGTTTTTAAGTAAATAATGTACTATGAGGGAGACTTTGCTTTGATATATGGTGATTAATAGATTTTTTTCTAATCACATTTCTATCTTATTCTACTTTTCTTTAAATGAGTGGGTATACTTGACAGCCCTGAAAAGTGAGGCACTAATAGTAGTGTCAGGGGCCAAGAATTGAACAAGCTTTCCTATATCACCCCTGTGTCTCACCCAGAGCTGTAGCAAATGTTTAATTTTAGTCTTTGGCTCAATGCCAAACACCTGGAAATGGCATCCAGCCAGAGATGAACACAAAGCTAAACAGTGGGTGAGCAAGTACATATGTCTCCTCTTGTTTTCCCATGTTCAACTATTAGGTAAATAAGGTAGTTATTAAACGATGACTTATGCAAAGCCTGCAATTTTAGTGTTCACATTTCATCTTACCAACATTGATCAGGCTTCTCAGAAAGCAACATTTTTATATCTGTATGAAAACCAGTTTGACTTCCTACTGAGTGCCATCTTTGTGGAGCGATTTCAGCCTGTTGTCTTCTTAGACTAGAACGTACATAAGAAGCATGTCAGATGTTGAGTTTGTTGAAATGTGAAATTCATCACGGGTAAGTTTTCAGTTGCCGATATTTCTGTGTGGGCACATCCCTCCGTACTTGTTCATGTCATAGCACTCAGGACTCCTGACTCCATTTCTGCACCCACAGAAACCACATTTCCTCTCACTCCTTCTCACTTCACCAATCCACAAACCCTTTAACTACCCCTGAAATATGGAGATATTTCCCGACATCTACACAAATATAACAGAAAGCTTTTGTGGTCTCATGTAACCAAACTTATAACCATATGCACGCCTTCTGTGACCAAGAAAATCACTCATCTTTCTAGTGTGTCCAATTCAGGATTCTTTGCAATAGACCATGGTACATGGAATTTGAAGGCCAAATCCTGGTGCTATGGATTTCAAGGGAAGCAGGCACATATACAAAAACAATGAAAGCAATGCTATATTTTGTCTAATGCTTTATCTTTTTAGGTATATAGTTTGTTTACTCTTTTAGAAAGACTCTAACATTTTGCTTGCTCTTTGAAATAAATATGTGGCTATTTGGTACAATTCTCTGGTTTCAGAAAGTTGTACATGAACATGATTTAAAGTGAAATTGAGTGATGTAACTGAGTTCATGAGCCATACGCATTCCTAAGGAATTCTACATAAATCCATAAAGTACTAAAAGGTAGTTTTGATTATTATTAACAAACTTACCATTTAAAAATACAGTTGTATATTGTATTACTACCTTTTGTGCACCTTTTCAGGTTTTCTTAGTTGCATCTGTCCTGTTGCAGACACCAACTTGACCACCTGATGTGTGAGGGCTCAGGTAGAGCATGACAGCACTTCACCCCAAGAGTCTACCTCTCATTTCTCACTTGGGGCTATTCTGTTGGCACCTCAGCTTGGGACTAGGAATGAAATCTACTCTCTATTTACACATGTAGCACCCGGAGTGTGGGAAAGTTAACACCCTCTATCAGTTTGTTAAGGCTGCCGTAACAAAAGACCACAGGCTGGGTGGCTTCACTAACAGAAATGTATTTTCTCACAGTTTTGGAGGCGAGAAGTTCAAGATTAAGGTGTCAGCAGGTTTGGTTTCTTCTGAGGCTTCTCTCCTTAGTTTTCAGATGGCTGCATGGTCTTCCCCTCTTGCATACAAACCCCATGGTGTCCCTCTGCATGTCCACATTTCCTCTTCTTAGATCAGAACACCAGTCAGATTAGATTAGGGCTTATCCTAAGGGCCTCATGTTACCTTAATCACCACTTTAAAGGCCTTATATCCAATATAGTTACCCTATAGAGTTACATTCTGATGTATTGAAAGTTAAGACTTCAACATACAAATCAGGGACTGGGGCAGAAACAATTTAGCCCATAACACACCGCATGGGTGATCAACAGGGGAAGGAAATAGAGTTAATAAATTCTCCTATTCTTCCCCTAGATGGGTGATCCTGATTGACATTTCATGTGACAGTTCTCAATCTCTTAGTGATTGGCAAGGTGGCACTTATAACCGTGGTCTACTGGCAACTCATTGGCTCTCTCTCCTTCTTGGCCTGGTTTCCCTGTCCCTCATTCCTACCTTTTTCCAGGATCACAAATGCCGATAACAAGCTTGCACTCAGGTTCTGCTTCCTGGAGAGCCCAGGTTGAGTTATCTCACTTCATATTTACAACTATGCAAGGTATGTCTTCTTGTTGTTGCCTCATAAATAAAGGAACAGGAGAGTCTAGCAAGATAACTGACTTGTACAGAGTCACACAGCTAGTAAGTTACAAACGCAGAACTCTGATTTAAGTCTTCTGCCTCTCATCTTGCATTACTTCCCACGTACCACAATATCTCCTAGAAATTTTTTTAATTTTAATTTTTTTGGAACAGTGTCTTTCTCTGTCACCCAGGTTGGAGTGCTGTGATGCAATCATGACTCACTTCAGCCTCTACCTCCTGGGATCAAGCAATCCTCCCACCTCAGCCTCTGGAGTCACTGGGACTACAGGCATGTGCAACCATGCTCAGTGAACTTTTAAATTTTTTGTAGAGACAAGGGCTCACTATGTTCCCCAGGCTAGTCTCAAACTCTTGAGCTCAAGTGATCCTCCAGCCTCGGCCTTCCAAAGCGCTAGGTTTACAAGCAAGAGCCACTGTGCCTGACTTGTCCTAGCAATTTTTATGCATCATTATATGTAATTTAGGCCATTTTCCCTGCCAAATTTTAAAACTGTTTAAATGGATTAGAGATAAGACATCCCAAGTACATAATTCATTTCCCTATTAGTTAAATGCTCTTCTTTCCCTTCTTCCCTAAACCTATGAGTTTGGTAATCCTTTTACAAGGCTTACTTATATCTGAAATTACTTTTATTCAATAGAAAGTATATAAATTAAAATCTCTTTATTGGTATTATCACGATCTATACCTTTCCAAGGAAACCACATCTCACAGTCAAATTAGGGAGGCTCTTATATCTTAATCAAAGCTTAACAGTTTAATTGTTCATTAAACATGAGAGTAATTTAGGGTCCTACTATGCAATCATTATTGTTTCCTGAAAATCTGGTATGACGAGGTACAATAAATGCAAACTGAAATATTGCCTGTGGAAAGTTATTTATTATTTCTTCTAGCTAAAAACATTCATAATTGAAATTTATTGGCTCATACTCCCTTCATTATAAATATTTTATGTTCTGCCTCAGGGATCCATGTCTTAGCATTTAAATATCTCAATCTTGTGTCAGTAACAGGAAGAACAAGTTCACTGGGTGGAATTTTTGCCCTTTACTTCAGAATGTTACAATAATAGGCTATAAATATGTTATAATTATGCCTTTGATCACTGCTGTGGTTTTCTAGCCTGAATGAATTAAATTCAAAACTAAAGCTGAGCTGATAGGCAAAAATGACAGCCATTACCTTATACTAAAATTTTTCTGAAAACCGTATTAACATAGTAAAAATATTTAGAGTGGCCATCATTTTTCCTATTACTGTACTTTTACTTTAATGTGAAATAGTACCTACACCTATTACCACCTTTACATGTCAATAATGGTTTACATTCATTTAAAGCTTTACTTTTTTAGTTCTTTCATGTTCTAGTCATGGTAACAACCTTTGAGGTACTAAGGACTGTTGCTATAATAGTCATCAGTCAAATGAAAAATGTGAGGCTCAGGTAGTTACAGAGGTATAACTTTTTTAATGTTAATATTTTTAGCTATGAGATACAGTAACATTGTGCAATGGTTTGAATTAGGCTTCTGTTTTCTGCCTACCTCACCTGGTGGGGTCAGCTTGGGGTAGGAGGTACAGTGGAGAAGGAAATGGCAGAGAGGACAGGACATGAGCAGGTGACAAAATGGCAGACGACAGCTATCTGGAGAGATGAGAGTATTAGACACAGGGAATATACCTCATCGGCTATATTCTCCCAGATTCATCTCCCTGTATAAAGCCTACTGAACAGATTACTGAGACATTCCTAAAATTATGTAGCTTTCCTAGAAACCCCAGATAGCTGTGGGACAAAGACTTGTCCTTACTGAGATGAGGCTTACTAGATTGCATTAGTTAATGGAAATTTTAAAGTTCCATCTGGAGGATCTTTTAAGAGCTCTTTATCTCAGTCTATTCTCTTTAAAATTCCAGATACAAACTTTTGAGATCCACCCTTCATAAGAAAAAATGCAGAAGAAAGACAAATTGGATTTCATTTCATGAAAATTGAAAATAAAATTCTTCATACTTGTGTCTTAGTTCATTTGTATTACTGTAACAAAATACCTGAGACTGCCTAATTTATAAACAATAGAAATTTATTTCTTACAGTTCTGGAGCTTGGGAAGTCCAAGATTAAGGCGCTGCAAGTTTGCTGTCTGGTGAGAGCCTGTTCCTCACAGATGGTACTGGTTAGGTGTTCTTATATGTGGAAGAGACAGAAAGAGAAAAAGAGATGAACACTGTGTTCTCACATAGCAGAAGAGTGAGACAGAATGAACCTACTCCCTCAAGTTCTTTTATAAGGGCCCCAATCTCATCCATGAGGGCTCTACCCTTATGACTTCACACCTCCTAAAGACCCCACGTCTTATCATATTGGTGATTAAGTGTCAATGCATGAATTTTGGGGAAAACATTCAGATCATAACACCTGGTATTAAATTATCCATAGAAGAAATACATGAAGGAAGGACTAACTCCTCTTAGTGTATATAAACATGTTGACATAGATGCTTTCCTTAAGAAATATCATGCAATTTGATTGAAGATAAGATTTTTTCTTTTTTTTCTTTTTTTTTTTTTTTTTGAGACGGAGTCTCACTCTGCCACCCAGGCTAAAGTGCAGTGGCACGATCTCTGTTCACTGCCACCTCTGCCTCCCAGGTCAAGCAATTCTCCTGCCTCAGTCTCCAGAGTAGCTGGGACTACAGGCGTGTGCCACAAAACCCGGTTAATTTTTTGTATTTTTAGTAGAGACAGGGTTTCACTATGTTAGACAGGATGGTCTTGATCTCCTGACCTTGTGGTACGCCCACCTTGGCCTCCCAAAGTGCTGGGATTATAGGTGTGAGCCACTGTGCCAGGCTGAGAAGATGATTTTTGATAGCTTGAATCCAGGTCTTCTTGGGGACTGAATCCTCCTGCACAATCCTGTGAGCCTACATCCCCTCAAGTGTGTCCTTCAAACACTTGTTCTCCAGGATGGAAATAAGTTTATGTGAAAAGAGTATTCTGTGACCAGACCCTTAAATGCTGACACCAGCCTGAAAATAATCTGTTGATAAAGCAAAGCTAGTTTTATTTGCTTACTGTGCTAAGGGAGATTGCTATTTTGACAGTCTTAGTTGCATCTGAATTTCAGAGAAAAAAGTGAAGGTATTAATAAGATGTAGGGGGTGGTCAGTGGATCCTTCAAAGTGGGAGCTAGAGTAGGACTGCAGAAGATTCACAAAATTATTGTTTAGGATTGGTGAACATGGCATGGATATGGTTTCAAACAGAATTTTTGAAGAGGAAACATTCTTTTCACGCTATATTGTCCTGAGAATATTTACTCTGATGAAGTTATTGGGGCTCAGAAACTGGTACCCCAGCAGCTTTGACATACTGAACTAAGAATCAACCTCAAGGTCTCTTTGACCTTCCCCTACCCCTTCCTGTCTATCAATCCTCTGTCTCTATCAAAGCACTTGATGAAGCTGGTCTCTGAAGTTCCTTTATCTGCCTGAAATCCAGACCCACCAAAGAAGAAAACAATTACCTCTGTTCCCTTCCTTGCATTTGCATTCACTTAATTCATATGGCAGGAACAAATACTAACAGATCTGGACAGACTTTTGTCCAAACCATTGTCTTCCTTTTTGGTCCATTCAGTACTTCAAAGAGAATCATTTAACCAGTCACTGTCTGTTCTGTGGGATCAAAAGACTTTGTCCTAGGCCATTGTATTTTCTTCAAATCCATTTATTTTCCCCTAAAAATCATTTATTATGTCTCAAATTGCCACACTCCCCCATCTCCCTTTGCCCTAGGAAGAAGGGTATACAGGCATCTGTACCCCATTGGATCATTGGGTAATCATTCTCCTGTGATTCCCTTATGTTATGCAAAGTAAAATAAATTTTATATGCTTTTCTCCTATTCATCTGCATTTCTAAGTTGATTTTCTGCAAAACTTCAGAGAAAAAGAAATTTTTATTCTATGGCCCCTACAAGGGTAAATGCAATGTTTAGATAAATAGATTTTCTGTGAGGTCCTGATTTTAACAACAAAGATATTTACAACTTTAGTTTCCTAAGTTTATTGAATAGTAAAATCATGTAAAACAAGACCAAATAGTGAAGTCCTGTTAGTGCAGAGTATAGACAATAAACTTAGGTATAAATGGGTTGGGGAATTCCTTGGCTAAACCAAGTTAAGCAAATGCCTTTATAGCAACACTTTGCAGAATCCTTAATATGTGAATGTGCCTATACTCATCTTGATACTCATCTTGGAAGGGATATATAATAAACAGCATTTTCTAAACATTTCCCACAGAATATTTTTATTTTAGTCTATTCTAAATAAAATCTGCCAGGACTATTATAGCATGGAATATAGTTGCAGAAATAGTGACCAAGATTTCAGGATATTCATTTTAAAAAATTAGATAAGCTTGATTTTTACGCCAGGAAATACTGAGATGGAAGATGACTTCAAGAGTTCACATAAATGTAATTCTAACTGTGCAATTGTAAATAATGAAGCCACAGAGGGAGAAAAATACCAGATATCTTAAAGAAACCAATGTAGTTCCTGAGCTCAGATTTTGAAGTGCCCTTCTCATAACTGGTCTTAGCATATGTGTAACACAGCAATCACCAAAAAAGCATTGAAAAGTACTCAGATCCTTATATAAGTCTCTTGAACAGACAGTTTGTAGCAAAACAAAATGTGCCCTCTTTTCAGGCCTCAGCCATCCTCATGACAGTGCCTCCCTAACACCTACCATATTTCTGGATTCTTCCTTACAACTCTTACCTGAAACCTTTCTGCTTTGCAGTCCAAACTTGAATCCCTATAATCATTTCTATTTACAGGCCTTTTCTGTTGAAAATCAATCTGATATGTCCCTATTCTGAGGATTCCAATCAGAATGACAGGATTCCAGCCCTAAGGAGGCAGAAACAGTAAAGAATCCTTCCTTCTTAGACCTGGAAGGGAGTGGAGGCTGACTTCAGTCTCTGAATTTGTATGTTAATATCTCTGTTCTCTCTATAGGTTCAAAAGATCTATCTGATGAAAGAAACAGTGAGGAAATAATTAATATTAGATGGTGGCACAGAATTAAGTTTCAGGATGTTTGTAGCACCAAATAAAGGAAGGGTTTTTTGGTTTTTTTTTTTTTTCCAAAAAAAAAAAATGTATTTCAAGTCTTTTATGAGTGCAAGTAGAAGGAAAGGAAGGGAATGTTCTCTGTTGGGGACCAATGATATATTGACTAATGACAAGGAAAAAGCAAACCTCTCTTTGGACTGAAGAAAAGACAAAACATGTTTACAAGAGGAAACTGTAGCTTTAGCTGGAGAAGGAAGCATAGTTAAACTTCTGGTCCTGAATTATTTCTAAAGGTCTCTAAAGAATCTTCAAATTAAATCATTAAACCAAACATTTCCAGTGACCTTTGAGGGACGATCACAAACAGTAAAGAGGAATAAAACTGGAGACAGGCAAACACCAGCCAATCTTTGAAAACTGGGACAAAGAAAGATTTGGCAAATTAAGACAAGTAAAAGTTACATTGATTTCAGCTAAAATTTTAGAATCTTTTATATAAAGGAATAGGTATAGAGAACCTAAAGAAGCAATGATCACTAGGAGCCAACAAAGACTCGCATAAAAAATCTTAGACTCACCTCATTTCCTTCTGTATTAGTCAAGGTCCAGGAAGGGAACAGATGCACATATAACAAATTAATGTACTAGAGGAGAGTTTAGAAAAGAGAATCCTCATAAAAGCATGGGTCAGGGTTAAAGGAAACTTAGAGAGGCAGTAAAGCAACTGGGGAGAATCAGTACCGACCACAGAAGGACTGTCTGAATAATATGTAGCCCCCCCCCACTAAAAATTGATTAAGAATTTCATGATAGGGATAGCCTAGCATTAAACCAAGCATGAGACCCTATATGACCACACAATTTGCAAGACCATGCAGCCTGCCCTGGCCTTTAGATTTGAAGGGGCCAGGAGGAAAATATGTATGGGAACCTGGAGAGGGTTGTAGCTGTATCTTCAGCTGGAGAGTTCATTGGAGGGATATTGTGGACTTTGGTAGAAGAACTAAGCCACTTACACTAAACTACTGATTATCTCTGGCTATGAAGAGAGCAATCTGGGGAAATACATATTGTGATCTCATTCTCCTCCTGCCCTCCTGCAATCTCCTGCCAGTGCAGGACAAAGGAATCTAGTTAATGCAGTGTACGAAGGACAGCTTCCAGGGACACAAATCAGGGTGTAGTGGATTAGGAGAAGCAGGAAGAAGATAACAGTCATCATCCTGCACATCTTTGTGAGGTTATGCTGTTAAATCTGTGAACCCTAGTAAACCTAATCTATAAGAAATATGTTTGACACAATTTCACAATTTTCCTTTGTATAAGATGGAGAAATAAGTACTAGAAGCAAAATAATTACGTGGATCAATAATAGGTTAAACAAACTATATCCAAAGTCTACTGAAAACTGGATCAATGTAAAACTGAAGGGAGTTGCGTATGTATCCCAATTCCTTTACCCTGTCCTATCTAGTTCAGAATTTTTATTATTGACTTGCAGACATAAAAGGAACACGTATTAAAGCATCGTTTGCAGATTGCTGAGAAGGACATTGTCTAACTGGGATGAAATAATTAGAATCCAGAAAGATCTTGACAGGCTGTAGCAATGGAATAAAAAGATCTTAGCCAACTGGAACAATAGAATAAATCTAGCAGTAATAAGTCTTGAGAATTGCTCTCAAATTCAAAAAGCCAGAGGCATAAGTTTGGGACAGGGAAGACAATACTTATCAGCTATAAAATGACTCAGGGAGGTTAGTGGGAGGTAAAGTCAATGTGAGTCATGAGCATGGCAGATCCTCCAAAAAAGCGGATTAGGTTTTAGGCAGTATTAATTGAACAAAGGAGGTAATAATCCAAACCTAGGTTGTGTTGATCAGACCACACCTGGAAAATTTGGGTTACTTTTGAATGTCATATCTGACTTGCAATGCATTCTGAAAAGAATAACTAGGATTGGAGAAGACGCTTATAAACTAGAACCAACCACAAAAGCTGGTCTAGCTTTAATAAATGATGTAAATGACAACATGAACATGACAGTGTTGAGATTACTGCTCAGTCAGCAAACCAAAGAAGAGCACAGGATATACATGAGATAAAAGAAACAGAGAGACTTAGGAGTGGAAGAGGCAACTCTTGCTTCCCTAGTTCTTCCCTCAAAACTTGCAGAGTTACAAATCCACCAGGACAGAGGATCCTAGAACCAAATCTCACTAGCTTTTGGAAGGGAAGGGGGACATTATCCCACAGGAATCCACTTTATCTTCATATAAAGAAATTCTTGCTGTGCCTATGGTTACATATTTCTGAATTATCTTTCTTATTCTATCATTATACCTATTTGTATATAGAACCATGCACTAACACAGAATAGAAATCATGCCTAGGTAGTAATAATTGAAGAGATCAGGGGCCAGTATAAAAGACTACTCAGGAGAACCATGCCATCCAAATGGTATTCAAATATATTAAACACTACCACATGGAAGTATCTCGAGGAATAAAAAAAGATGCTTAAAAATATCAGAGAGATACTCTGTTATGGTCCAACTTTCTGAGGACTAATGGACATCATGGAAAGCAGAAAGTTTCCCAAAACCAAACATAAACACACATAGTATCATGTCTGAATGACTGCTTAGTTGACATGTTATTTAGGCAATTCAAGTTTTAGATGGGTACATAAAGTAGTTTTTAAATATCTCTTCCAATAACGAACTCCATGGCTCATTCTTTCTTTCATTAAATAAGTATTTATTGAGAACCAGACATGCACCCAAACATCATTCTAAGAATTGAGGATACTGCAACAAACAGAAACAAGCCATTTCCTCATGAAATCTGAGAGGATAGGTAGAAAATAAACAAATAATAAAATCTCAAGCAGCCATAAGGATTGTGGAGAAAAATCAAGCAGGGTGTGGATTCTGAGTGATGGAGAAAGGGAAGGAGACATGAAATAGGATGGTCAGAAAAACCTCTTGGGCCAATGAGCTCATCTGTTTATCATAATGCATTTCTCTAAATTTTCAGTCTGGTAGCTTCCTAAGGCCCTGATTTTTCCTCCTTATGTTAATTACCATCTATGTGGTTTACTCTTTAACTCTTAAACCCAGAATAACTCTAACTTATAAATCCAATAGAACTATTAGTGAAACTAGAACAGTGGGATACTTATTTCCACAATCAACAAACTAAGTGGGTATCATTCAGTTTAAGATGGCAGAACAAGCACAATTTTCTTTTTTCCTCCTGTTCCTAATTACTCTGAAATCATAGAAAAATAATTTTTTAAATAAAAATTGCAGTTTTGGAAAATAAGAGATTCTGATGACAATTTGAGAAGACACTAGAAGTAGACAGGGTCTGATCACTGGGGGAAATAGAGCAGGGAAACTATGGCCCCAAATGCCCTGAGTAGAAGAGGTCTAAATATCAAAGAAATTCTCAAAGGTTTTCCATGCTCAGAGTTAATAAGTACAAAGAGCAAGAATAGATTGTGCAAAAATATCGGAGTAATTAATTAGAGAATCATACCTGAAAGAGGAAGACTTCTCCTCTTACTCCTTTCCCTCATGAATATCAAGCAAATGGCGATGGGAGCTGAAATTGTAAACCTAAAGATACACGTAACACCCATTCACATGACTGTCTGGTCACATGCCTGAAGTCTCTCACTCTTCTCACTGTTTCCAGACATGGATAAAGCACCACACAGCTGGGTTTACCAAGATGCTGCTAAAGGGTCTAGGACATTAACATATAACAACCCAGTTATATAACATGACATATAACAACCCAGTTATAGAGGAGTTAAAGCCCTAATGGGCAAATTATAACCAATGGGAGACAGGATCCAGAAGAGCACCAAGCAGAAAAGTTATGCTCTATTCCTGACTCCCTGGGATTGACTTGCTTGAGCCTAATTTTATCTTTATTCTTTATCTGAAAATATCATACATGAATAAATAAGCACATTTGCTTTGTAAACAACTGTACTTCGCTGTGCCTTGAGAAATGTGGCTAAAATGATAATATTTGACTGTGAATTATTTCCTGGTCTTCCCTCCAACATTTCCCATTTCCCTCATTCTCTCACCAATGGAATCACACTTGTCCATCAACATTTAATCCTTGGCTCAGGCTCTTTTTCGAAGGAGTGAGGGCCATTATACGTTAAATTGTGCCCCACCAAAAGATGTGTTGAAGTCCTAACCTTCAATATCTCAGAATGTGTGATCTTATTGGAAATAGCATCATTATAGATGTAATTAGTGAAGATGAAGTCATACTGGAGTGGGGTTGGCCCTTATCCAGTATGACTGGTGTCCTCCTCAGGAAAAAAGAGACAAAAACACACAGGGAGAAAACCATGTGAAGACTGGTGCAGAAATTGGACTTATGCTGCCATAAACCAAGGAACTCATAGGGCTACCCCATACTGGAAAAGGCAAGGAAGGATCTTCCCCTGGAGATTTCAGAGGAAAGATGGCCTTGATGACACCCACCTTCATTTAGCACTTCTCATCTCTTCAAAAAGGAGATTATACATTTCTGTTGTTTTAAGCCACCCAATTTATGGTAATTTGTTATGGTATCCCCAGGAAACTAATACAAGGACTCAAGCAATTCGAGACCAGAAAATGTTCTAGAACACAGACCTTTAAAATGGGATTTTGGAGTTGGAATGCCCACTTGTTGGAAGGCAAGGGGGATACCATTACTGTGTTAAGTAGGATGCTAATAACCCATGGCACACAATGATATCACAATTAAGTTTAATGTAAAGGTAAAAGAATGAGCCCAAGTATTTGTGGTAATCAGTATGGGTAAATGATAAATTAAAAGATAATGGAGTAAGGTTGCTACTTTTGATAGGCCTAGATAACTTGTAAAAAGAAAATGATAGGCTCAAAGCAGTTAATTGCTAACTTAAGGCATGTTCTGATTGCCAGAGGATTGCTATGGTAGCATTAATATAAACTCAGGACAGACTGTGGTGAAAAATTAAGACTGGAATCCATTTACGGCCTTGTTAGAGATGTAAACAGAACTAAATGTACAGTTGCAAGCATTCTCCCAAGTCATTGTCAAAACCCAGATAGAAAATCTTGAGACCATTAGTATCTGGGATAATGACATTTAGGTGGATAAGCATTGTAATCTTGAACCCCTGGATTCTCCTGAGATTTCCTGGCTGATATAAGCAGCCTCATCCTCCTCACCAGAGAATAACAGTTTCTGCTTGCCTGGAGACTGTGTAATGATTACACTGAAATTGTAAATTTGCATGATCTCAAGGTGTAACATTATCATCTCTCACTGCTTCTAGGCCAATAGCCAGATCACGTCTTAACACAACTTGTGCACGGAAGTATAATCCCAGCTCCCATGCTAAAGGCATTTCATGACCTAGCTAATATGTATCAACAGGAATTGGAAGAATGCATATGGGATTGGATCTTGAGTGAGTTAGAGGTAGGAAATAGAGGTTGGAGTTTTGGATGAAAGAATTCATTGACAAGTTCCTGACTAAAGACCAAAGACAATAGTTTGCCCTTTCCCATCCTTCCTTGCCTTATTTCCTTTTTCCTTTATTATCATTACAAATATTATTAGATTATTTAAATACCTTGTAGTGTATTCCTTCAATGAAGTACTATTCAGCCATTTAAAGGTATGAGCTATACCTGTAAGGCACAAGAAACCCAGAAAAGCATGTTTCAGTCATCAATACATAGTAGCACATCAGATTCTTTTGATGGTACTTGTGTTCAGGCCCTAGTTTTACCCTGGTGTTACGGTGACAATTCACTTTCTCAGACATTACTATAACCGCCCACCTTAGGCCCCCAGGGATTTTCTGTTGCTGCTGAGCTATTAGTGGCAGGGGAATCCATTTAGTTCTCACACACTGGTGAGAACTTAATATCACAATTAAGTTTAAGGTAAAAGTAATTACCAGATTACACACTGGTAATCTGGAATCACAGGGGAACTGAATGCCCTGTACAGAGAATGAACTTTTCACATGTGGGAGACTGAGCTAATAGATAACACTTTTCTCCCTTCATTTCAGAGATTAACTGTCCTGACATGAAACCGTTTACTCAACATCTGGGAAGATGATCCCATGAGATCATGCAGTCAGTTGCAACTGACACCCACATAGTCAGCCCAGTAATGTATCCCATCATATTTGTTCTCTTTTCTTCCCTTATTCCTATTTCTCTGGGATTTGCCTGCGAATAAGTGAGCACATCAGCTTTTTCTTTAAGCTCTGTTTTCTAGGGTACTTGACTCAAGGTAGATGTTTGTCATATAATGTTACATGAAAAAGTAAGTTATAGAATACTATGGATATTTTATGTAAAAATATAAAAGCATATACACATATTTAATTATTTGTGACACTGTAAAAAGAGGACTGGATGGATACACATCTTTGAGAACAGGTAGGAGTAAATACAAGATTGAATATTTATTTGTTCTTCTCTAGAATTTTTAAGGTCATGTATTTGCAATTTTTTAAAATACTGAAAAAAATACTGGAAAAATACTGAAAAAATGCTGAAGAATACTGAAAAAACACTTTAAAATATCATAAAGTATGTTCATATTATGCTATACTTTAAATTGAACATATTGCATATTCTTATATCATTAATAACAAATTTTAGGCATTGGAAATAAACAATTAAAATGATAATATTGGAAAATGAGTTAAACAAAGTAAATGTTGACGTGGTTTTCTATTAGCTTTAACATTTACTGGTCCTAAAATGAAATGTCTTTGTACATAGAGTGGAATTACAACACAGAACAATGTCTTTTAAGGTTGTATTTATACAACACAAAAAAACCCACAAATCTATAAATTAACTGATTTTTTAAAAACTCAATATGGATAAACAAGTAGATAAGAACGCTGTAAAAATTAACTGGTTAAATGACAGTATTTATTCATTGTGCTCTTAAGACAGACCTCTTCATCTTTGCAAAAAAAAAAAAATAACCCCTTAAAAGAAATTAAAATTGGTTTCTTTCCTTTAATCATATTGAAGTTTCAACTTCAATATTATAATAGCATTCAAATAAACATAATGCTTCTTTAGCCATACATGTTCATTTTAAAGATGCAGAATGAAGCTGGGCACGATGGCTCATGTGTGTAATCCCAGCACTTTGGGAGGCTGAGGCAGCCAGATCACCTAAGGTCAGGAGTTCAAGACCAGCCTGGCCAACATGGCAAAACCCCACCTCTACTAAAAATACAAAAATTAGCCGGGCATGGTTGTGGGCACCTGTAGTCTCAGCGACTTGGGAGGCTGAGGCAGGAGAATCGCTTGAACCCGGGAAGTGGAAGCTGCAGTGAGCTGAGATAGCACCACTGCACTCCAGCCTGGGTGACAGAGCAAGACTCCGTCCAAAAATTTAAAAAAAGATACAGTATGAGGCTTCTATATCACCATAACTTGGGTTTAAAACCTTTTTCTTCATTTTATCCTGAAGGTGACAAAATCTCCCCAAGAGAGGGTAGCATGTCCATTAAGGTAGTCTGAACAAAAGGTGATTGTGTAGGTTATTATAAACTGACTTTAGTTTTATTCAATTATTACCCTTAAAATGCAACATACAAATAAATCACTTTGTTTTCACGAAATAATATAAAATTTCAGGTAATTCTTACATACACTAGTGAATAATTTCAGCTTTCTTTCTTGGCAATAAGGACAAACAATTGATTTTAGGGGCCAAAAAGTAGTTGTTAAACCAATACAAATCATGCTTTCATTTGCAGTGAAGGCAAAAGGCTTTGACGCTCCCACTAATTAAAAATATGTAAAATATGAGAAGAAATTACCAAACCAATTGATTTATATCTAGTATTTTATATATATATTTATATAAAATAGGTAAGGATGAAAGCATATAAAGTCCCCTTAATGTATAGACAAGTACAATTCTTGATAACGGTCTATTTATGAATTTTATGGTTTTCATGAATTTATATTGTCAACCTAAATAGAAAACACAGAAGGAGATTCTGCAAAAGGAAATTATGTTTATTCAGAAATAGGTATTGCAGTGAGAACATATGTGCCATAGTTAACTATGCGAGTATTCAGGAAAGTAAAGGAAGACAGAGGTTTCTAAAGGAAAAATGCGGATTGTGTCACTGTTTTTAGATAATTATTCTGGCTACAAGGATCAGTAACAACAAGGGTGGTGCCAGTCCAAGGGTGGACAGGCAGTTGCTGGGCAGATGTTCTGACAGAGGTGTAAGATTGTAAGATTGTGATGGCCTTTGTGCAAGATTGTGGTTTTTGTGGACACTTTTGTGATACTTCCTTTGGGACATTTATGCACGAGAATTCTCCCTTCATGGCTTTCCTTACCTCTATTTGTCAGAGATTTTTAACACAAGTGACTGCATTTTGACTGACAATTTTCACAATGTTTATGTCATAACTAAAAATTACAATAACTGGCTCCAAAATTAGCTGTTTCACACAAAGGTCTTAACTGATAAATAGGACAATCATAAGGAATATTTTAAAAGGTGATTGTTTATTAACCTCTGTTAAAAATAGGTCCAAGAATTTTGCACTCAGAACCAAGGATGGAGAGAAAGAAGTCCAGATTTATTCAGCAGAAAGCTCATATTCCTAAACAAGGATGAAGAGGCTAGGATTACACAGGGTAGAAGCTCACATCCATACCGAAAGATAAAGGAGGCCTACGTTACACAGCTTGACACTTATACATCCATATCCAAGGAGGAAGGAAACCAGGGTTCATACAACCAGGAAAGTCATATCCATCTCCATATAGATAAGAATTCCAGGGTTTTTACATATCCAGGATATGCATATCTACACCTCAGAAACAAAGAAATTAGCCACTAATTCATTACTAGTGGGAACATAAAATGGTACAGCCGCTCTGGCGAACAGTCTGGGCATTTCCTAAAGCCCTAAATAAATACATAACTATTATACCACTCAGCAGTTGCAGTTCTGGGTTTATCCTGGAGAAATGAAAACCTAGGTTTGTAGAAAAACCTGCCCAGGAATGCTCGTAACAATGCGATGTGTAATAGCCTGAGTGGAAACCCTCCAGTCCTTTCAACGGGTAACTGGTTAAACTGACTATGGTACATCCATCCATACCATTGAATAGTACTCAGCAATAAAAAGGGAACAAAGTATTGATACCTTGGTACCACTGGAAACTCACTTCCTAGTACAGAAAACAGGTGGTCAGGGTTTACAAAGTAAACACACTGAACGAATTTGCAGAGAACAATGCTTCAGGGGGAAAAAAGCCAGTCCCCCAAGCTTACATATTATGTCATTCCATTTAAATAGAATTCTTGAAATGGCAAAATTCTGTAAGTGTAGAACAGCTTAGTGGTTGCCAGGCATCAGGGCAATGGAGGGGGAAGAAGGTGGTTGGCACTGGAAGGACAATGGGAGGCATCCTTTTGCAGAGGAAAGAGTCTGTATGTTGAGTGCGCCGAGGTACTACAACTTAAGACGCCACCGGTGGGGGAAATGGGTAAAGCGTACACGGTGATCTCTGTATTATTTGTTATAAGTGCATGTGAATCCTCCATGAGCTGGTAAGAAATATTTTAACTAAAATAGAGTTGAGCAGTCCAGTACAGGTTGCCCTGAGTATTCTGCCAACAGACTGACCTACCAGGTCAGTCCCCAGGACGGGCTCTACCCCTAGGAATGGCATCCCTCCTCCAGAGGAGGCATTTCCCAAATGCCCCAGGATAGGAGTTGGCACGGAAGGAGAGCCAAGCCGGTGATGAAGACATTCTCCACCGGACACAGGAACGCTGAGAGGCAACACTAAGAAGCGGCCTCCACACTGGACGGCGGCCTCCACTGGCGAGCCGCTGCTGGTAAAACAAAGAGAAGGCCGTGGGCAGGCGGCACTGAGAGCAAACTAAGCGCAGTCCGCGGCGGCGCTACTTGAAAGTCAGCACAGATCCACCCAAATGGAGCGCTCGCCGCCCCACGGCTAGCGGGGCGCTCCCGCGGGGGTTCCGCGCCTCCCCTCCGCCAGGTGGAGCCAGTACTCGCAAGGGAGCCTCCGTGGTTCAGAGGTCACACCCCGGCTGAAGTAAACTGCGCTCAGGCGGCCTTCAGGGGCGCGACCCCAGCGTCTTTCCTCGGCCCACGCCCGGGCGCTGAGCAGAGACGACCTTAGCGGTCCTGCACCTAGCGGTCCTGCACCTAGCGGTCCTGCACCTAGCGGTCCTGCACCTAGCGGTCCTGCAGGTCCCTGAATCCTCTTGGGATCTGCGCTGAAGAAAGGCGGGAGCTCAGCCGCGCGCCCTGCCTCCGCCGCCATGGCCCAGCTGCGAGCCTGCGAAGTCCGGCAGCTGCTGCACAACAAGTTCGTGGTGGTCATGGGGGACTCGGTCCAGCTGGCCGTGTACAAGGACCTGGTGCTCCTGCTGCAGAAGGACTGCCTGCTGTCCTCCAGTCAGCTGAAGGCCAAGGGCGAGCTGAGCTTCGAGCGCGACATGCTGCTGGTGGGCTGCAGCAGCGGCCGCATGCACTACGGCCGCCACTACCGCGAGGTGCGCCAGTTCCGCTCGGGCCACCACCTGGTGCGCTTCTACTTCCTCACGCGCGTGTACTCGCACTACGCGGAACGCGTCGTGGAGGAGCTGCGTAGGTCCGAGCCCGCCCCAGACGTGGTGGTCATGAACTCCTGCCTCTGGGACCTGGCCAGGGATGGCCGGGGCTTCCCCAGGAGCTACCGGCGTGACGTGGAGAGCCTGTTTGCGCGGCTGGACTGGGCGCTGCCCACGTCCTGCCTCTTGCTGTGGAACACGGCCATGCCCGTGGCTGACACCATCTCGGGAAGCTGCCTCCCTTGCGCGCGCCATCTCCGCCGCGCCCACCTGCGCGAAGACGTGATGGAGGCCAACTTCTACAGCTCCGCCGAGGCGGAGAGGCGCGGCTTCGACGTGCTGGACCTGCATTTCCACTTCCGCCACGCCGCGCGGCACCGGCTCCCCGACGGCGTGCACTGGGACGAGCGCGCGCACCGCCACCTTTCCCAGCTGCTGTTGGCCCACCTGGCAGATGCTTGGGGCGTGGACCTGCCCCGCCGCGAAGCCGTGGACGGGTGGGTCAGGCATGGCCACGCCAACAGACGTGCAGCCCCGGCGGGCCGAAGGCGGCCCCGAGACGACCGAGCGGACCCACACGGCCGAGGGGACCGAGCGGGCAGAGGAGACTTCCGCTCCCCCCGACCGCCCACTTCGTTCTTTCCCTGGGCTCGACCGCCTTTCCCTCCCCGCCGCCAGGTCGCGTATCTGCCCTCCGACCGGCATTTCTCCAGCGACTCCTCCACGCGCCACATCCGACATAGAAGCGAAGAAAACGCCAGGGTTGGCCGCGGGTCGCGGCCGGGCCCCATCCGCACAAGCTCTGCCCTACACCGAGAGAGGGGGCATTCTCCTTACCGTCCGTGGCGCCCCAGCGAGCCACGCCTAAGCCAGCGAAGCCGCACACGCACACACAGAGGGGTCCCGAGAACACCCAGGCTTCAGTAGCCAGACCTGGGAGAACGTCCTGTCTTCCCCAGCATGGTCAGTGGGCTGCCTGACCACTATCACACGGGCCTGGCCTTGAGCAACTCTTCCAAGGTGGGGGGTATTTTTTACGCTTCCTACTCTAATCAGTGAACCGCTTGCCACATCACTCCTCTTTGCCAGAGCTTCCATGCCACTTCTTGGGAAGGGAGCAGGGACCCAGACCACCAGGCCGTTCTCCTCTAAGCATTTAGAGAGAAATGAAGTCTACATAAAAGTGCTCCTCGCCTTAAAAAACAAAAAAAGAAAAAGAAAAGAAAAAAAAAAAAGAAAGTTAAGCCATACCCGAATGTAAGTCTTCAGGCAGTATTTCCCACTGACATTCTTCCAAAAAAAAAGGTAAAAATTTTGATGCTTAGAACTTAAACATTTCAATTAAGATTTCCATTTCACCGTTCGTTTTTGCGTATATTCATAGAACCGAGTATCTAAAGCTTTCACCTAAGTTGTCTTACAGATTCTTTACATTTCTCTGTGCTTCAACATAGCATTTGTCCTAAAAAAAAATTCCATTCACTAATGCAAGGTTGTTTATTTTCTGTTAGAAACATGATCTTTAAAGTTCATCGAATGCCTAGCAAATTTTTTAAAATAGACTTTTTACTTTTTTTTTTTTAGATAGGGTCTCACTGTGTTGCCCAGGCTAGAGTGCACTGGCTCAAGCGATCCTCTTGCCTCAAGCCTCTCAAGTAACTGGGACCACAGGCATGCACTACCATGCCTGTCGAACTTTTAAAATTTTTTGTAGAGATGGGGACTCGCCATATTGCCCAGGCTGTTCTCAAAGTCCTGGACTCAAGCAATCCTCCTGCCTAGGCCTCCCACAGTGTCGGGATTACAGGTGTGAGCCAGGGCACCTGACCTAGAATTTAATTTTTAGAGCAATTGTAGGTTCACAGCAAAATTGAGTGGACAGTACAGAGAGTTTCCATATACTTTTTTGATTTCACACAGGCAAAGCCTCCCCCACTATCAGCATCCCACGTGTTTGGTACATTTGTTGTCTTTGATGAAGCTACGTTAACACATCGTTATCACCCCAACACCATAGTTCATTAGAGTTCCTTCTTAATGTTCTCTATTCTATGGGTTTTGACAAATGTATAATGGCATGTATCATCCATCATTATAGTATCATACAGAATAGTTTCACTGTCTTGAAAATCTTCTTTGCTCTGTCTCTGCATCCTTCCTGCTCACCAACCCCTGGAAACCATGGATTTATAACTGTCTCCATAGTTTTGTTTTTTGCAAAATGATATATAGGTAGACATACAATATGTAGCCTTTTCAAACTGGGCTCTTTTGATTAGGAATTTAAGTTCCCAGCCTGTCTTTCCATGGCTTGAGAACTCATTTATGTTTAATTTTTAATTTTTGTGAGTATATATTTATGGGGTACATGAGATGTTTTTATACAGGCACGCAATGTGGAATAATCACATCATGGAGAATGGGGTATCTATCCCTTTATGCATTCATGCTTTGCGTTACGAACAACCCAGTTACACTCTTGGTTATTGTAAAGTGTACAATTAAGTTATTATTGACTATAGTCACCCTGCTGTGCTATCAAATAGTAGGTATTATTCATTCTTTCTGTTTTTTGTATCCAATAACTCATTTTTTTAGGGCTGAATAATATTCCATTGTCTGGATGTACCACTGTTTATTCACCTAGTGAAGGACATTATGGTTTTTTCCAAGTTTTGGCAATTATGAATAAAACTGTTATGAACATCTGTGTGCAGGTTTTTTAAAATAAAATATAATTTGAATAATTATCAAGGACTATAACTGCTGGATCATGTGGTAAGAGTATGTTTAGTTTTGTAAGAAACTGCCAGACTGTCTTTCAATGTGGCTATACCATATTGCATTCCCATCCACATCCTTGGAATCATTTGCTGTTATCAGTGTTTTGGAGTTTTTCTGAAAAGTATAAGGTGGTGCCAGATTTATGTATTTATTTTTGCATGCAGATGTCCAGTTGCTTCAGCACAATTTGTTGAAAAGACTGTCTTTTCTCCATCATATTGCCTTTGCTCCTTTGCCAAATATCAGTTGACTGTATTTGTGGGTATCTATTTCTGGGTTCACTATTCTGTTCTATTGACCTGTGTATTCTTTTGCCAATACTACACTATCTTGACTACTGGAAGTTTATAGTAAGGCTTGAAGTCAAGTAGTGTCAGTACTCTGACTTAGTTTTCCTTCAATATTGTGTTGGCTACTCTGAGTCTTTTGCTTCCCCATGTAAATGTTAGAATCACTCTGTCAATGTCCACAAATAGTTTGCTGCAATTTCCCTTGAAATTACATTGAATCTATAGATGAAGTTAGGAAGAACTAACATATTGACGATATTGTCTTTGAGATATCTCTCGAGATTTCTTCTTTGATCCAAGTGTTATTTACAAGTGGGTTGTTTAATCTTCCAGTACTTGGGGATCTTCAAGCTACCTTTCTGTTACTGGTATCTAGCTTAATTTCACTGGGGGATTTGAGAGCAAACATTGTATGATTTTTATTTTTAAATTTGTTGAGGTGCATTTTATGGCCAAGAATGTGGTCTGTCTTGGTGAATGTTCCATGTGAGCTTGAGAAGAATGTGTCGTCTGCTGTTGTTGGATGAAGTATTTTATAGATGTCATTTATATGCAGTTGATTGTTAGTGCTGTTGAGTTCAACTATGTCTTTACTGATTTTCTGCCTGCTGAATCTGTCCATTACTGATGGGTGTTGAAGTTTCCAACTAAAATAGTGTATTCATCTATTTCTCCTCGGAGTTTTATAAGTTTGTGGCTCGTGTATTTTCATGCTCTGTTGTTCGGTGCATACACTTTAAGGATTGTTACGTCTTCTTGGAGAATTGAGTCCTTTTATCATTATGTAAAGTCCGTCTTTATCTGTGATAACATTCCTTGCTTTGAAGTCTGCTCTCTCTGAAATTAATGTAGCTACTGAGTTTTCTTTTGATTCGAGTTATTATATCTTTCTCCATCCCTTTATGTTTAATCTTGATGTGTATTTATATTTAAAGTGCATTTCTTGTAGAAAATATATAGTTGGGTCTTTTGATCCATTCTGACAATCTCCTTTCATTGGTGTTCACGACAATTGATGTTTAATTATTGATATTGTTGGATTAATATCTTCCTTATTTGTTACTGCATTCTATTCATTGTTTTTTGTTCTTCCACTCTTTTTTTGCCTTTTGTGGTTTAATTTAGCATTTTGTATGTGATCCTTTTTTTTTGCTCTTTAGCATATCAACTACAGTATACTTACTTATTTATTTACTTTTTTTAGTAGTTGCTCTGGCATTTTCAATATACATTTGCATCTAATCCAAATCTACTTTTGAGTAACACTGTACTACCTCATGGATAGTGCAAGGTTATCCGTAAGTTACAAACACTAAATACATTATTGCCATTACCAATAATATTATTATTATTATTATTTATTTTTATTTTTATTTTTTGAGATGGAGCCTCGCTCTGTAGCCCAGGCTGGAGTGCAGTGGCATGATCTCGGCTCACTGCAACCTCCGCCTCCTGGGTTCAAGCGATTCTCCTGCCTCAGCCTCCCGAGTAGCTGGGACTACAGGCGCCTGCCACCATGCCCAGCTAATTTTTTGTATTTTTAGTAGAGATAGGGTTTCACTGTGTTAGCCAGGATGGTCTCGATCTCCTGACCTTGTGATCCGCCCACCTTGGCCTCCCAAAGTACTGGGGATACAGGCGTGAGCCACCGTGTCCAGCCTGCTATTATTAACAAACTGTTGTATATTCAACCAATTAAGAATAGAAGAATAAGTTTTTGTTTTACCTTCACGTATTCCTTCTCTGATGCTCTTTATGTAAAGCAAAATTTCTGACCTATATTATTATCCCTCTCTGAAAAACTTCTTTTTTTTTTTTGAAATGGAGTCTCGCTCTGTCGCCCAGGCTGGAGTGCAGTGGCAGGACCTCAGCTCACTGCAAGCTCCGCCTCCCGGGTTTACACCATTCTCCTGCCTCAGCCTCCCGAGGAGCTGGGACTACAGGCGCCCGCCACCTCGCCCGGCTAGTTTTTTGTATTTTTTACTAGACACGGGGTTTCACCATGTTAGCCAGGATGGTTTCGATCTCCTGACCTCATGATCCGCCCGTCTCGGCCTCCCAAAGTGCTGGGATTACAGGCCTGAGCCACCGCACCCGGCCCCTGAAAAACTTCTTTTAACATTTTTTGCAAGGCAGGTTTACTGGCAACAAATTTTCTCTATTTTTGTTTGTTTGGGAAAGTCTTAACAGGCATACTTCAAAGATATTGTGGGTTTGGTTCCAGACCACCACAATAAAGCGAATGTCTCAAAGCAAGTCATGAAAGTTTTGGTTTCTCAGTGCGTGCAAAAGTTAGGTTTATACCCTACTATAGTCCATTAAGTGTGCAATAGAAGTAAGTCTAAAGAACCCAATAGACATAACTTAATTTAAAAGTTTTTATTGCCAAAAAAAATGCTAGTTAGCATCTGAGCCTTTAGCAAGTTGTAATCTTTTTGTTAGTGGAAGGTCCTGCCTCCATATTGATGGCTACTGACTGATCAGGGTAGTAGTTGCTAAAGGTTGAGGTGGCTGTGTCAATTTCTTAAAATACAACATTGAAGTTTGCTGTATCAATTGACTCTTTGTTTCACAAAATATTTATCCGTAGCATGCAATGCTGTTTGACAGCATTTTACTCACAGTAGAGCTTCTTTCAAAATTTAATCAATACTCTTATACCCTGCTACTGCTTTGTAAACTAAGTTTATGTAATATTTTAGATATTTTATTGTCATTTCAACAACGTTCAGAGCATCTTCACGAGGAGAAGTTTCCATCTCAGGAAACTATTTTCTGTGTTCATTTATAAAAATCAACTCCTCATTTGTTCAAGTTTTATCATGAGATTAGAGCAATGGAGTCACATCTTTAGGCTCCACTTCTAATTCTAGTTCCCTTGCTATTTCTACCACTTCTGCAGTTGCTTCCTCCACTAAAGTTTTAAACCCTTCAGTCTTCGATGAGGGTTAGAATCAACTTCTTCCAGACCCCTGTTGATGTTGATATTTTGACATCTTCCCATGAATAAAGAATATTCTTAATGGCATCTAAAGTGGTGAATTCTTTCCAGAACATTTTCAATTTATTTTGCCCAGATCCATCAGAGGAATCACTATGTATGGCAACTCTAGCTTTATGAAATGTCTTTCTTAAATAATAATTAAAAGTTGAAATTGTTTCTTGATCCATGAGCTGCAGAATGGATGTTATGTTAGTAGTCATGAAAACAACATTATTCTGTTTATATATCTCCATTGTAGCTTTTGGATGATCAGGTGCATTGTCAATGAGCAGTAATATTTTGATAGGAATCTTTTTTCTGAGCAATAGGTCTCATCAGTGGGATTAAAATATATATTAAGAAAACCATGCTGTAAAGAGATGTGCTGTCATCAAAGTTTTGTTGTTCCATTTACAGAACACAGCCAGAGTAAATTTAGCATGATTCTTAAGGGCTCTAGGATTTTCAGAATGGTAATCATTGGCTTTAACTTCAAGCCACCAACATTAGTCCCTAACAAGAGATTTTCCCTGTCCTTTGTAGCCTTGAAGCCAGACATTGACTTTAGCTATGAAAATCATAAATGGCATCTTCCAGTATAAGGCTCTTCCCTCTACAATGGAAATCTGTTGTTTAATATGTCCACCTTCATCATTGTCTTTGCTAGATCCACTAGCTTTCTACTTTTATTCTGCAGCTTCCTCACCTCTCTTGGCCCTCAAAAAAATTGATTAGAATTACAGGCTTGCTCTGGATTGGGCTTTGGCTTAATGGAATGTTGTAGCTGGTTTGATCTTCTATCCAGACCACTAAGACTTTCTCCATATTTGCAGTAAGACTGTTTTGCTTTCTTATCATTCATGTGTTCCCTGGAGTAGCAGTTTTTATTTTCTTCAAGAACTTTTACATTCACAAATTGGCTAAACTGTTTAACACAAAAGGCCTACCTTCCAACTTACCTCACATTTTGACTTGCCTTCCTTACTAAGTTTAATCATTTCTAGCTTTTGATTCTAAGTGAGAGACCTGCAACTCCTCCTTCTACTTGAACACTTAGAGGCTATCGTAGGGTTATTAATTGACCTAATTTAAATATTGTGCTTCAGAGAAAATGGAGGCCTGAGAATGAGGCAGAGGGATGGGAGCATGGTGAGTCAGTGGAGCAGGCAGAGCACACACGACATTTATCAGTTAAACGTGCTCTCTTATATGAGTGCAGTTCATGGCATTCTAAAACAATTGCAGTAGTAAAATCAAAGATTGCTGATCATAAATAACCATAACAGATATAATAATAATGATAAAAGGAATTATTGTGAGAATTACCAAAATATCACACAGAGACACAGAGTGAGCACATGTTGGGAAAATACCATGGATAGACGTTCAGTGCAGGATTGCCACAAACCTTCAATTTGCAAGAATCATAGTATCTGCAAATTGCTATAAAGTGAAGCATGATACAATCAACTATGTACTTCTTCACTTTGAAGAATAACGTACAAGATACAAAATTCTAGGTTGGTGTTTTTTTGTTTTTGTTTTTTTTTCTTTTTTTCTCAATATTTTAATTATATCACTCCACTCTCTGCTTTTTAGTTGTGGAAGTTTCTGTGGACATATCCTCAAGCTCATTAATTCTTTCCTCAGATATGTCTAATCTACTAATCACACCATCAAAGGCATTCTTCATCTCTGTCACAGTGTTTTTGGCTTCTGCAGTTCTTTTTGATTCTTTCTTAGAATTCCATCTTTCTGCTGAATTGCCTATCTGTTCTTGAGTGTTGTCTACCTTTTTCTGTTAGAATCCGTAGCATATTAATCATAGTTGTTTTAAATTACAGGCTTGATAATATCAAAATCCTTACTGTATATGAGTCTGGTTCTGAGCTGCTTCTGTCTCTGCAAACTGTGGGGTTTTTGTTTGTTGTTGTTGTTGTTGTTGTTGTTGTTTGCCTTTTAGTATGCCTTGTAGTTTTTTGTTGAAAGCTGGACATGATGTACTAGGTAAAAGGAACTGCAGTAAATAAGCTTTTAGTTATATGGTAGTAAGGTATGGTGGGAGGGGAAGCATGCTATGATCCTGTAATTAGGTCTCAGTCATATAATGAGGCTATATTGCTGAGCTGTAATCTTCACAAGTGCTTCTAAGTTTTTGCCCCCACTTAGTGGGACAGGATGGCTTAGAGGGGGCTGGGGTTGGGTACTTCCCTTCTTTGATGTCAGTTAGGCTCTGATAAAACCCCAGTAGATTAGGTTCCAGCAAAATAGTTTCTCTTGAGGGCAGCACTTGTTAGGAAGGACAGAATTCTCTGAGCATATTTCACAATGGCTGCTTTTTCCCTCTCCATGCAGAACGCATAGGGAATATTTCTTTCCTTTTTACTGTGAGAACCTGGTAGAGCTCCTGAAAGTAGAACCTAGAAAACATGGTGCTCACCAAAAACTGGGCTCCCCTGGAGTTTTTGGCATTCAGATTTGTTCATACTGAGTCTTCAGCAATTAGTCAATTACAGTTTAAGTTTTTCTCTCTTGAACCAGGTCCCACAAGGTTTATTCTCCTTTAAGTTGTGCTTTCTGTATTTGCCGGTCTGTCCCCAATTTGGGGGATAGTGGTTTGCCCTGTGTTCTCAATTCTCTGAGGGATGTAAGATTTGTTGCCTTTCAGTTTATTCAGTATTTTAACTGTTAGAATGGAGTGATGACTTCCAAGCTTCTTACATGCTGAACCAAAACTGGAACTCCCGTCTAGCACGTTTTGAAGTGGCCCAGAGAACTGAAACACATTGCACTGTAAGCTACAGCTCCCACTAAACAATTTTTATTGTCTATTTTTATTCCTTAACATTATCTACTTCTTTATAGTTTATGCTTTTAAAAAAACTTTTGGTTAAGAATTGGTCTACTTCCCCATCAACTATCTTTGGTTAGAACTTTACATTGACTACCCCTTCTAGTATTACTGCCCCTCTATATGACAAATCAAAGTATGGGTTTACTGCAGTCTGCCCTAAATCTCTGTCTTTGCATCCTTTCCCCAGCTATAGTGTGGCGTATTCTTGGGGTAGAAGCCCTTCTGCCAGGCTGCATGCAGCAGGAGTACATGCAAAGTAAACAAGACAAAATGAACATCATCACACATTCAGCTTCATTACATGAACGGGAAATTGAAAGCAACATTTCCATCACATTTTCTCAATAATCAATGCCATGGAATTTTAATAATGAAAGATAGAGATTAGTACATTGTGATGTAGAGTGTTTTCAGGGAACTAGGATATTGCCTGAAAATAAATAGTGTTGAACATTTCCTCACTGTTAAGTTTATGCTAGGTCCTCTTATGTCTCGCTTATCATAATTCTCTGAAGCAGGTTCCTTTGAAAAAGGCTCCATTCTTATCCCATCCTTTGTTAGACTCTCCCTATGTTTTCATAGACCGTAAACTCGCTAATGCATACACATGGCAGGGACAAGTCTCATCTCAATGCATCTTGTGTCACGGCGCACCCATCAATCCACTGTGCACTGAGAAAAGACTACAGCCCTACAACCTCTTTACTCGGGTTTTGTGCATGCTGCTTAATTTCACTGCATCTGTCAAGCCGTTCTTTATCGGAGAGTCTAACAGCCTTTGAGTGCACGGTGCTCTATCACTTATGTAGGGGTTATATTGATCTTTCTGGTGTGTGCTCTAAAGTGGCTGGCATCAAAAGCCAGTGAGGCAGCCAGTTTGAGCAGTATGGGCCATTTACAAACTTCAGGATGAGATGCTGCAGGATGCCAGGGAAAACGTTTTTGTTTTTCCAGAGGGAACCATAGTTCATGAAATGTGGTTAATGTACCACATTTGTATACCCTTAAAAATCATTTTATAACCACATTGAGTGCCTCTAAACATTAAATATATTTTATAAGTAGTTGGTTAACTAGCTGTTGTATGCTTTAAATAGTAAATAAAATGGAAAGGCACTAAACAGTGACTATATTTCATAGAGTAAGATGCTTTTCCAGCCACTCAATAATTCTCAATGTTAAGAAAAATTGATTTTAGAGGCTGAGTGCCTCTAAAAATTAGCATCTTATCTTCCTACAGGGGATGATATTCAGTTAGTCTCCTTTCTTCCAACTTTTGACTTAATGGTCTCTAAGGCTCCCTCCTTCTGAAAAATTCTATAGGTTATGTTAGATTATAATTTGGGAACATACGTAATTAACTGGGCAAAATATAAAGCAGGAAGCAGTTCCATCTTGTTTTTTTGAATCTTAATTGCAAAAGAACTAGCTCTTCATCCACTGACCATTCCATAACTCCCATCTCTTTTCTCTCCCCTCCAAAGACTGCATAGAGTCCAAGCACTGCATAAAGAGACCTAGGGCAATGACATAGAATTTAAGCGTACTAATTCCCAAGCACCTTCACATAGCACATTTGAATAATGAATACATTTTACATTTGTAAAAGCCTAATAGAGGAAAGAAATTCCCTAAGAGGTGTTAATAGTCACATCTTTTTCATGGCAAATTAAATCATTTTCCTAATTCTTTAGCAACTCTGGCTTTAAGGAAGTCATATTGCCAATATTGAGACTTTTAAGATAAATAGAATAATAGCTGACAGCATCACAGAAGTTGAGAACTGAAATACTCAGACACTCCACAGTTACGAAAAACTGTGTTAAAAGAAGATGTAACTCTTAGTTCTGCCTAAACCACAGCCAGCTGGGTGACCCTTGAGATGTCACAGGGCGTCCTTGAGCAGTCTCTGAGAGCCTCATTAATGTAACTCATCAGTCAAATGCATAGTTTGAGCTAGATTCTAGAACCTGGCAGCAGGATAATCTCCATGGGTTCATTTTAGATCTAATAATTTATAAATTTCTTCTAGCTCTTTATCTCATTCTGAAGAACCATGTGTCTCAAGTGTTCTCAACAGTTCCACAGCAGTGGGTGGCTGGCATGTTGAAGCCTGAGGAAGAACAGATAAGCATCAAACTTCCTGGGTACATATGCTTATACTTAGAAAGAATGCAAAGAGTGAACAAAATTCTTCTCAGATACACCCTCAAAATTCCCACTGATGTCATTAGGAACTATGTGGGATTAAATGAGTATGGGTTGCTGATTTGAGTCAAATCCAGCAATGAGCTGGCACTGATTTTTCCAGGTTATAATGATGTGGTCTCCTGGTTCACAGACTTGAGAAAGATGTGGCAAAAAGCAAAACCCCAGGATACTATAAGATCTCTGAGGTGGGGGTATTGTGTCAATCGCCATTGTATCCCTAGCATCCAATCAATAGCAGTTGATCAGTGAACATCTGTGGAGCTAAACTGAATCCCATAAACAAATGCTGCATAGCAGACAGAAAATGTAAACTGTCTAAAATGAAAATCCAAGAAGGCTGAGGCAGCACTCAGAATGAGTCCTCTAGTCAATAGTGTTATAACAGAAATGCCACAAAAATCATAATTTCCCAAAAAAGGAATCATTTCACTGATTGGATTCAATCCAGAAATTGCTTTTCCAGCCATAAAGCAGAATAGGGTCTCACTCTTCCTCCCAACACACATACATCCTCAAATACAGAGAAGAAAAGCAAAGAACACAGACAATGTCACCTTACTACTGAAGTAAACAATAGTAATTAACAATAGATGGCTTACCTTGTGCCAACTACTCTTCTAAAAGCTCCATGGGGATTATCTAATTTAAATCTCACTACAGTCCTCTTTGGTAGATATTATTATTACCATTTTATATTATAGTCAAGGAAAAACATTCACCAGTGTTTTGAAAAACCTCAAAGTCTGGGCAATTTAGAAGACAGATGACTGAATCTATAGCAATAGTCACTATAGATAGATTTGTATTTAAAATCTGAACTTCTAGTGGTCTGCCATTATACAAATAAAAATATTCTCCAATTAATGTAAAACTCCATGATGTGAGAAAGCATTATAGAAAAGAACAATATGAAACACAGGAAATGAGTCAGCAAACCAGAAGTCCAAAATGATGTGGCCAGGAAAAGAAACAATTACCATAGCCACAGTTGGAGAAAGATTTTATCTGTCCCATTGGGTATGATCTCAGTATGTATAATCCCAGTGATTAGGGTATGTGTATATTCATAACTTTTGATGCACTAGAGAAAGAAATAGGCCAATAACTTTGTATACAAAAGGGCACATTTTTTTCATGGCTAGCCCTAGGCAAAATTGTAGACTATAATGGAGTAATGGGCTTATATATCAGATCTGTATATGAATTATGACTTATACCAATTGGTCACAAGTCCCATGGCTGTCCTGACAGAGGTCCAGGACCCCTTCCTGAACAGCAACCATGGCAGCTAACTAGTATTTAATTTTTCTTTTTAACTGTGGAATGCAACCTCATGTTAATAAGACTTGGATAAAATAGGTGAGTAAACAAGGAGAGAGTAGTAGACCCAACTTTTTTTCTCTCAGTGGTTACATCTACTTCTCTGTAGAAGACTAACCCTGATTATTAACTTAGTCAATGTTTAGTCAACAGCTGTTTGTTGAAACATACAATGTGTCAGAAACTGACTAGTATCTGGGGATAAATCAGTGAGAAAGGTCTCTACAGACATTGCTAACAAGAGAGACTAACAAGTATAGTGAAGCACTAATAAGTGCTAGGAGAAACGTAAAGGAGGCAGAGTGGCTTGGCAAGGAGTATGGTGATATCAGATGTCAGATGATCATGAAAGGCACTGCGGAAATTACATTTAGTGCAGAGCTGAAGGAAGTGAAGGACCAAGTCATGAAGATATTTGGGGAAAAGGGTGAAACCCTGATGTTTCAAGGTAGATGTATGTTGTCATCAATGAGTTGTTTTTTTTTGTTTGTTTTGTTTTTTGTTTTTTTTTTTGAGACGGAGTCTCGCTGTGTCACCCAGGCTGGAGTGCAGTGGCCGGATCTCAGCTCACTGCAAGCTCTGCCTCCCGGGTTTTTACGCCATTCTCCTGCCTCAGCCTCCCGAGTAGCCGGGACTACAGGCGCCCGCCACCTCACCCGGCTAGTTTTTTGTATTTTTTTAGTAGAGACGGGGTTTCACCGTGTTAGCCAGGATGGTCTCGAACTCCTGACCTCGTGATCCGCCCGTCTCGGCCTCCCAAAGTGCTGGGATTACAGGCTTGAGCCACCGCGCCCAGCCATCAATGAGTTTTAAGTAGCAGAAGGATCAAGCTGGGGAGGGGCAGCTGGTTAGTTCAGATCAATCAGGTTTCAGCCCTAGCCTTATAGGCCATAATAAGCATTTAGGTTTTTATTCTAAGAGAGATGAGAAACATGAAAAAATCGTATGATCCTTTAGGTTTTAAAAGGACCATTCTGGCTATGGGTTGAGAATGGGGAAGAGACAGAGTGAAATGAAGGTGATAAGTTAGAAGACCATTGCAAATCCCAGCTTTCTTTCAGCGCCTGGGCAAGGATGATTTTGCTGGAGGTGGTGAGAAAAGGTTGATTTGGGAGATATTTGGGATTAAAGCCTGGAGCTTTGCTGGTGATTTGGATGTGGGATGTGAGGAAGAGAAAGGATGCAAACATGACAAAGATTTTTGCCTGAGCAACCAGAATATTAACTAAATGCTTATAGTATAATCTCAGTTTTCTTTCCTCAAAGACATCTGTTTAACTTTTCAGATTAGTTATGACACCACACAACTTACCACACAAAAAAAAGAAAAAGAAATTGTATCACATTATATCTAACCTCCACTCCCTAAGAGATGTCAAGGTCATTTACAACATTAAAACCTAAATAAAGTCAAACAGTTGGAATAGAAATCAAAACACAAACAAATAGAAGTGAAAAATAGTATGAAGACATAGAACCTAGGAAATATTCCCTGCTTCTGTTTCTAGCTGAAAGAACAAGCTAAATTACTTGAATTCCAGAACTTCAAATCAAGGAACATGTTTCCTCAGATGCTCCACCCAAACTGTAATAATTGTTTAAGCTCCACCCCACAAATCCAGAATTAACACAATTTGCTAGAGTAGGCTGCTGCCAGCCCAAAGGTACATCAGGGACAAACACTACAGAATGAGAGAAGAAAGGTCATTTACCAGGTTTGGAGCCATAAAGAATACACAATTGTCCACTTCCCTGCCTGCAGAGCCTGTCTCTTCCTCGCCAATTCCCTTTACCACTCATCCAGTAAGCCCTGGTTTTCTGGGTAAATTGTGCCTCTTTCCCCTAAGACTCTTGATTCCTGGAAGTTTTAAGGAAACTTCAAATTAATAATACTGTGAGCTGAGACTCCTGTGTTCTATATGACCCCTTTTTGCCTCCCAGGGACTCTTAGGCATATCCCTAATAAGACATAAAAGGAACCTGCATGTCTCTCCTCTTCCTACTTGAAGGAATGTGTGAGAGTCATTTCTGTTGAGCCATTGCCCTGACACCTAATGTTTTCGTAAGGAATAAGCAAACTGTCAGGTTTAGTCAGACTCTGGACACTCCTCATGGGCAACTTCAGAATTTAAAGTCACCAGCACTAAGGTTACTCACCTTTTCAAACAGTCTCTAATCTGAGCTCCATGTTTGGGAGTTGAACTAGGCTGGCATCTTTGCTTTAAAGCCTTCATTATTTCAGCACAGAATGGTTATGGAGAGGCTTAGAAAGTACTATATAACATTTCAGGAACTAGAATCAGAAGAATGGCAATACTCTTGATTCCAGTGTCAATGTCAAACCTCCCATGGATGTGGTCTTAAAATCTGGATCCAAGGACGGGGTTAAAAACACTTCAGATAAAGGAAAGAAACTTAGCCTTGCAGCCCACCTGGACATCACCATCCCTTAATGAGTAAACCTGGCAAATCTTTCCAATAAGGAAGAAAGTAGAAGCAGAGCCCTAAGTTCCCTTTCATGCAACTTATGATATCAGAACCAGAAGGACCAAGAGAAGCAAGGCAGCCAGACATACCATTCTTGAAATAAAAGTCGAAAAATGGAAACACAATAATCTCTTGAAACCCCTCACACATATAAACACTGACCTGGGTGTGGAAATAAGAGGACACCTGTCTCCTCAGACTGGGCCACAGTCACTGGCATGGAAATATCTTTGAAGGTAGTTTCCCACATCTGCCTTCTGAAAGCTATACATCATTTTGACATAGATATTTCCCTTAATAGTTTTTATTGATCACTTATTGTGTGCCAGGAATTATACGATTTCTTTACATGTAGGTCATAATAACTTTAGGGAGTACCATTATTTCCCTTAAGATACACATTCCTTACCCACAGTAGATTTTCCTTCATTTAATTCTAAGTCTTGTTGATCCACATTGTTTCCCAAGACTTCAGGAGTAACAACACTTAAGTGATTGGTGAAGTTCAGAACATTTTAGACTAATGAAAATGACCTTGAGACAACATAATCTAAAGTTTGAGTTCTGATTTAACCTCTTTGTCTTGTTTAGTATTGCTACATAAGTAATGCCCCTATTGCCTCCTAAATAGTTCACTTCATTTAAATCTTGTCCCCATTCTGAAGCTCAAGCTGAATTAGAAAAATTAACTTGGTTCCATGAAGATGTCCAGCATAGATGTATAGGGCAGGCTACAATCCATAATCAACAGGTTTTATGACTGGGAGACACCATGGGTGGGACTAAAAGTCCTCTAAGAACCCAAAGATCATTAGTGAGGAGAGACAATCCCCTTCTTCCAGCTCTTGTTGTTGGGATGTTTGAGCTGTCAAATGAGGATTCTTGCAGATTTTAATTACGCTTTGCACTTGAGGTCAGAAGCTGGGTTTTGTTCTTCTTTGTCACCCTATATCCTGCACAGAGCCTGACATGCAGAAGATGCTCAGCCATGTTGGGGGAGGGAAGGGAGGGAGGGAAAAAAGAAGGGAATGACATATGGTTAAACACAGGACTAGATCAAAGAATATGTTTGCAAATAAATATTGCCCTGTGATGTGTCTTCTGTTTTTAATCTTAAGGGATTTTTTTATTTTATTATTTCACTTTTTAGTGTTTAAAATTTTTTTTCCTTTAATAGGAATAAACTGTGAGAACAAATACTTGCCTTATTATTTTATTTTTCATGTCTACTTTATGGCAGCAAGCACAGGATTAGCAGAGGCATTACAATATTTATGATTTGACTTACTTGCAATGAATATTATTTCATATTGATTCAACTTTAAGTTAAATAAAATTTTCATGCAAACTTTTTTGCTTTTTAAAAAGCTTCAGATTCGGAAGTTTAAATCTTGTCCCCATTCTGAAGTTCAGAGTAGATCAGAAAATAAATGACTTGGTTTCATGAAGATGTCATGCATATTAACATGCCTTTTCTATTTCCTAACAATTATTTGACATGGATTTCATGTGGACTTTTCAAGTGTTTTGCCTTAATACTACCTAAATTGTTAACTCAAAATTTCAGTTGCATATATAACATTCTAAATTTATCTCCAATTTTTCCTTCCAGGATTCATTATTATACTTTTATTTATTAGCAAAAAGATACATTTTTTGAGTAACTTCCCTAATCAAACATTTTGAAAGTATACAGACACACCTTCCAAAGAGCCTGTAGCTTTAGTCTGATCTCTAAAAATTACAGATAAGCCTCTGTATAGAAGATAGTTGAAATGTATTTATTATACATTCAAGGGACAAGATTATTCATTATTTCCTAGCTGTATGGTACTAGATGAAATCATTAACAATAAGTAGGGCAAGTTAACACTTCATTCCTATTAACATGTGGAGATCTAGATAATAGTCAAGATCAAACCAACAGAATTTCATTCAAATTTGGAGAGGTGGAGAGAACCAAAAGTTTGTTCTATAGAAAGCAATAAAAAAATGAGGTTTGGTTAAATTCTAAGTTCAATAAATTAGTATGATTTCTTTGAAGCTGAAGGTTATGAAAAGTCCATTTTCAACACTGGTTGATTGTGTTTCTGAACCAAAAAGCCAACAAATATTTACTGTCTACTATCTCCATGGCCCAATTAGGTGCTAGTGATGGATACAAAAAAGTATATAAAATATGATTGATGATTACCTACATGAAGCTTCCAATCATGTTAGAAGGGAAGAAAAAAAATGTATGCATAAAATGTTACAATATCAACTGGTGTTTTGCAAATTAGTTCATATTTACTATGTTCTTATTCTCTATTAAAATCCTCAGGAAGCAACATGTAATTTCTAGGAAAAGTGATAATTTAAACAATGTTTAAAATTTAGTAGAAAGAATAGGCCAAAATAAATATTTAAGCTGTAAAACTCAAACAATTGTTAAAAATGTATTTTACAGGCAGAACAAACAAAGGAAATTATATTTATTAAAACTCAGATGATTAGAAAATCAACCAGGGGAGTTGGATAAAAGAAAGTTTAATATAAAACTCTCAGAGGACAACAGCCTTGGTGCAATGAAAGGTGTCCAGACCCAGGAGGACTTCCATCAGAGCACTTCCTTTCTTTCCGGACCCTGCAGAGTACAGAAACCTTGTAGGTGCATCCTTAATTATTTCTTCACATAACACAGAAGCATGAGCCAGCTTTAAAATTCTAGCTAAAGACTAGGGCCTTGGGCATCAAATACATGCACACATAAAGAAATCCTTTCATACTTAGGAAAGTAGAGACTGAACTGTTGTGAAAGCAGAAAGGTAAGAAGCCAGGAGAGGCCCCAGAGTATACCATTCACTATGTGTGCAGTAATTTGTGTAAGAAGGTAGTGAGTGACATGGCAGTCTGCCTCACAGATTACCTGCCCAGAAAGCCTATGTCAAAGAAAGAAAACAAACAAACAAACAAACAAACAAAAAAACAGTAGACCAAAAAGTACTAGCAGAGCATAGTCTCTTATAAAAAAAAATGATTATAAATAAAAAGAAGTGCACTTTTATGAGCAAGGTCACATTTACCTTCAGGAAACCATCATGTTTGGGAGTTGGGTGTGGAGATGGAGCAGCTTGTGTTTGGGGTAGACGGAGAACACATTACCTGTAAGGCAGGTAAATTACCAAGTGGGAATCACTTACCTCCTGTTAGAATTACAGGAGATGTTGAAAACTGTTTACTTACTAAATAAACAAGCAAACAAAATGAAGATGAGGGGTTAATAGAACTCAATTCAGGACACAAAAACAATGCAGAAAACCATAAAGATCAACAGAAATATTATTGCTACTAAAGAACAAATGATTTGAGGAATAGATGGGGACAGATTGCAGAGGTCAGAAGTTTAAGCTTTTGAACTTGAATCAATGAACAATGGAAGGTCCATTAAAGCTTGAGAGGCCAGGAAGGCTAAGGATGGGACCAACTGGAGAATATGAATCAAATTCTGATTCAGGAAGATTTACCTGGTAAGGTTGTGACATAACAAAAATTAAATGTTTGGTCTCTGCCCCTGGCTTCTGGCATAGAGTGTCTAAAATCTTTGTAATTTCCTGACCAGTAGCGGTGCTGGGTGTATCTTTTGTTCTAATATTTGGTCTTTGACCCAGTTCCTGACACAGAGCTTCTATCCCTTAGAATTTTTTGGCTGATAGGAGCATCATTTATTGTAATGAGGCAATTTTTGTGAGCTCCTAGATATGGGCTGATCACCAGAAACACCAAACTATAATTAGAAGCTTGGAACAACAGCTCTTGCACCCCATCCTCTGGCAAGAAGAGAAGGGCTGGAGATGACTAATCAAACATGCCTATGTGATGAAGTCGACATAGAAATCCCTGAACTATGGGGTGCAGAGAGCTTACATGTTGGAGAACACATCTACCTGCTGGGAGGGTGGGGCACAGAGGCTTCCATGTTTTGGGGCCCTTCCAGACCTTGACCTAAATATCTCTTCCTCTGGCTGTTTAACTGTATCCTTAAAATACCCTCTGCAATACATTAACACTAGTAAGTAAACTGTTTTCCTGGGTTCTGTGAAATGCTCTGGCAAATTATCAAATCTGAGGAGAGGGTCATGGGAACATCCAATTTGTAGCCAAGTCAGATAGAAGTTATAGGTAACCTGGGGACTTACTAATTGCAATTGGCACCTGAAGAGTAGAAGAAAGTCTTGTGAAACTGAGTTCTTAACCCATGGGGTCCATGCTAACTCTGGTTGGTGTCAGAATTGAATTGGATTATAAGACGTAGAGTTGGTGTCTGCAGAGAATTGGATAATTGCTCAGTATGGGGAGAATCCCACACGTTTGGTCACTGATGCATGGAGTGTGAATATAGAGAAAAACAGTTGTTTTTTTCCTATACAAAGGTGTATAGCTCAAATCAAAGCAATGAAAAACCAGAATCAAGAAAGTCAATTAAAAGACTACTACAAAAACACAGATTTAATGTTACTAGGAGACACAAAAATTTAAAAAGAGAGAAAACTTTCCTGGAGATGAAAAGAAACTATTGTGAGTAATAATGATAATTCTGTTTTTGAAACACTGAGTCTCAGGCACATGGGGAATGCATGTGCAGGTTTATCATAGGAATTTGAAAATTTGGGTCTGGAACTCAGGATAGCAGTAATGGCTGGAGGTATAGACATGCAGGTCACCTGTATAGGGGGGGTGGTTGAGTCATAGAAGGAAAATGCTTGCTGAAGAAGACAAAAAGGAGCGGAGGGTCCAAGTGGAAACCTGCATTAGGAGGATGAAGGAAAGAAGAGGGAGTTTTAAAGGGATAGAAAAAATGCCAGCTGATAAATAGAAATGGAAGTAGAACTGATGCCTAAGGAGGAGGAATTTTCCATAGCTGTGGAATGAGGCAGAGAAGGCAAAGGGAATTAAGTTTGAGAATAATCTAAGAGGTGCTGAATAATGAAAATTGTGGAAAAATGGGAGAATAAATTATTAGAGAAGCTCAATAATGAAAGCCAAAACAAAAACAAAAACAAAAATCTAAACTTCAGCCAACTCTAAAATGCAGATGCGCAATACAGGTTGCTGCCAAATTAACCCCCTTAAAATGCAACTTTGCACACCATTTTCCATTATCAAAAACAAACAGTGGTTCTTCGTTAGGGTAGAATTCAGTGTAGATCTCCTTTTTCCATCACCCAAGGCCCTTCAAGAATTGGGCCTTGCCTATTTCCTCTCTTCTATGCTCATAAGTGGTCTGCTCTAATCAAAATGGTCACTGTTGCCAGCTTAACTGATGTGTTTGTGGTCTGAGCACTACCACCATTGGCATTGAGGTTGACACTTTTTTATGTCTTTCTTTCTTTTTTGGAGACAGGGTCTCTCACTCTGTCACCCAGGCTGGAGTGCAGTGACGCAAACATGGCTTACTGCAGCCTCGACCTCTCAGGCTCAAGCAATCCTCCTGCCTTGGCCTCCCAAAGTGCTGGGATTACAGGGGTGAGCTGCTTTCTCTTAAGCCTAAAATTTTAACTCTCCTTTCCTGCATATCATGTTTTCCCTGGAAGACTTTCCCTCTTGCACTGGCTCTGGGAAGATTTCTTCTGTTATCATTCATATGGTACCTAATATTACAAGAGAAGAATGCTGATAGTACTTTTGTCTGCTTTACTTATCCCATAATTCACCTATTCCAAACCAATTCATTTATCCAGTGTTTCGCTTCTATACCCATTTTTCAGAAATGTATTGAATAAATATGCACAATTAGTTCATTTTAATATCTCTTACTAAGGCGGTGTCCTTAATTGCACTCAGCAAGTCTTTGTATCTCCCCTTTAGTTCAATTCCCTTCTTAGCTTCTTTGAATTATCCACCACTTTTTGGCTTCGTCAGTCATGAGTTCCTTCAGGTTTCCCTCCTGCCCCTAAGGTATAAACTTCTCTCTATCCACATCCTTCTATAAGCCTTTTACTAGGGGGAGAACTTAACTTTTCTCCTAACTTGCTCTAGGTCTCAGGTTCTCCAACTTTTACCAATTATCTGTTATTTACCAACTTTTCATCCTTTTCGAAATTTCACCCTCTCATTCTTCCTTTCAAAACAACTTTCTTGAAAGAATCATCTATATTCTTTCTTCACTTTCTCTCCTTCATTCATCCTGCAATCCATTGTAATCTGGCTTTTGTCCCACTATCTTTTGAATCTGTTTTCATCAGGGTCACTAGCTACTTTCTGATTCTCAAATCCAGTGACCGTGTTGATGTTTCTCTGACATTTAACAGTTGACCACATGTTTTTAAGAGGGCTCTGTAGTGTTACAACTTATTTTTTCTTGCATCTCCCACCAGGTCTAGGGCTCCTCTTTCATTTGTGCTGTTTCTTAGCCTCCTGTTTTGACTATCCTTTTCTCTGCAAATCCTGTTAACGCAAGGGTTTCCATTTTGACCATTAGAATTACCTAGGCTGTGTTTTAAAAATATTAGTGCATGCGACCCACCTCCAGAGACTCTAGTTCAATGGGACTGGAATGGAGCTGAGGCAGCACTTTTTCCAAGCTCCCTAAATGATTCTAATGTGTACCTGTGGTTAAAAGCCACTGTCTTAACTCAGGCTTCCCAATTTTGTCTCTTCAGAGGAATCACCTGGGGCAGGTAAATGTAAACTGTCAACATACCCAGATCCCTCCTTTTTGACTTTCTAGTTGACTAGGCCAAAACTCAGAAACCAAAAAGTTACCAGACACTCTCCCTTCTACTCACATCCACTGGGCAACACTTCGAGCCGTAGCCTTTTGGAGTATCTACCATTTGCCAGAAAACTCACATATTTTTTCTCTCTGAAGTCTGTATGAAGTGTCCCTCAAGCTAAGAACTTTCTTAGAGCATTTTCCATATATCTATGACTTGTTTGTGTCTCCTTTACTTAACTGTGAGTTCCTGCAGGGCAGGCAATCTGTCTTACTCATTTTTATATTTCACAGTGACCAGCAACTGGTCCAGCACATATGAACTCCTAAATAAATATATATATTTTTGTGAAATAATGAATGAATAAACAAATTGTTTTCATATATGTAGTCTATTTCTAACACAAGATATAGAGGGTGTTCTAAGCCTTTTTGTATTCTTGGCACTTAATCAAATTAGACTAAGTGTTCATGATGATGAATGAGAATTTTTGGCAATCTGTATCTTTACCTATAGAATTCTTCTGTATCTTTATGTGATTCATTTTTTGTTTTTATTTTTTTTCTTTCCCAGCTTCTTTGTTGATACTGTTCCTAACTTGGCCAAATGAATTATACGCAATGTAGTATATATTTGAGATTCTCCTTTGTGGGAGGCAGAGCACACATGAACTTTTGAGTCAAATATACTTGGACATCTGTCTCTTTCCTTGTCATTTGTATAATGGGGATAAGACCTACTTGTGATGATTACAGATAGGAGAAGCTCTGAACAGTTCTAATTTTTTTCTTATTGGTCTCTGCTTTTATGTGAAAGATTATACAATTTATATAAATCCAAGGTACAGTATTTCTTTAGCTTTTTCATTGCCCCCTCCATACACATGACTATATCTTCACTAATTCTTCCCTTTTCCCTCTGAAATGTTGAAAATGTTGGGCCCCTCTTTCCATTCAAGCCTAAGGAATCCACCTGTGTCTTTAATCATGTTAACACTTTGTCTGCCTAGACAACTCTGATTCATCCCTCAAAACCTTCCTGATACAGGGTTAGGCATTTCTTCCTCTGTACTAACTCTGTCTGGACAGGAGCATTTTTATCTTTGCATAAGTCATATGGACAATTTTGTTGTACTTATTCTGTCCAATAGATTTCAAGATTCTCTAAGACCAATTTTTTTTTATCTTTCTCATTTCAGTGCACTGCTGAAATATGGACACTTGATATTTGTGGAGTTGAATTTAGTGCCAAAACCAGACTTTCACTTCATCTTTACCCAAAACTTGTCCAAAATTCCATACCCTCACCATTGTTCAACATTAACTTTGGAGTCAGAGAGCTCTAAGTTCAAACTTTGGCTGACTTTTTTTTTAACTATGAAATAGAGATTATTGTACCAACTTACAATGCTGTTTATGAAATTAAATGAAATAGCAGATATAATCACTTAGCATGATGAGCACTCAATACCTGGTGATAATATGAAGGTCATCATCATCATGGTAAGTTTATTTGGACCATTTACTCCAGGGTTCTACTAGTAAATTGTAGTACTGAACATGCAGTTCTGTGTTAAGTAATCAGGCATTTTGAGTAAATCTAAACCTTTCCTGTTTGCATTTTTATGACCAACTCTTAAATCCTCCTTCTCACCTCTCCATACTTCCCTGGAGGCTTCCCGACATGTGAGAGGGCTGAGTAATCCTTTCTGCAGATAGCAAAATCTTATTTCAGGACTAAACCCATCATGCCCAACATTCCTGTTTACTTCAGTCACTCCCAAGAACCACAATTCATCTCTCATCACCTGAACTCTTTCATACTGCTTTGAATATCCCCTAATCTGGAACAACCTTCCGCGCCTCCCTTCTCCCTCAAATCCTTCCAATAGGCTCTCTGGGATTCCTGAAAACTCATCTTAATTCTTTAAATGTTTCCATTACCTTCTTGCTATAATTAAAACCTGGTTGCACTTCCAATAGTGCTTTCCTTGTAATCTCTAAAAATGGTGAAATGTTTCTCTCTTTTATCTCATAAATCAGAAGATGTGGTAGACACTCTCCTTTGTTGCTTGTTGATATTTCCAAGTTAGTATTACATCTTTCCACCCACCCACACACACACAAAATCCTAGCTCTTCGAAGTTCATGCCATGTGGCAAACTCCTATCAATAACCCCATCTTGTTGAAATCATCTGCAGACACTGAGGTCACATCTCCTCATTCTGTGAAAATGTAGCAAGTAGCTCACTGACTCTCCAGCATTACTCTGCGATCATTCTTGGTGATTGTGATATCCATGTCGATTGACACTGTGGAAAATCCTTTTGTTATCCTCACTCTCAGTGCCTTGACCTCCTGATGTCCAATGATTTTGTTTCCACCTCCCTCGGCCACCTTCTCCCAGGTTATATCCTAGATCCTGTTGTTGCCTAGTGCAGATCTCAACAACCTCCATTTGAAGTATCCCATTTTGTGACCACCTCTTTTTATTTATTTTCACTTTCATCTCTTTCATACACCATCCAAAGATGCTTCATTTTAGTGGTGAAAGAGATTGTAGCCTGTCTTTAGCCTGTCTTTCATTCTCTTCACATTCTCACTTCCCTGCTCACCCAATGTGTTAAAATATGATTCATTGTCATAATGACAGCCTCACACAGTCCCCTAACACTGCTGCCTCTCTTCTTTATTGTATACTTGCCTGACAAAATGTCACCTTCGTTGAATTCAACTTTTGTTTGTTTTGTGCTTGGCTATGAGAAGCTGGACATGAATTGACAAAACATGTAACCATCCTGACTTCTGTGACTTGAAATGTGTGACCACCACCTGAAGTGGGTTCATGGTGCTCCAACAATCCTATTACACATTGCAACTCAATTTGCCTCCCCACTTTCCAAATTGACTATTTCAATATTTATCCTTTTTCCTTAAAATCTAATTTCTGGGTTTTTTGTTAATCTATTCTCAACACAATAGCAAAGTCAATTTGGTTAAAACATAGATCAGTTTATTTCACTGCTCTGCTCAACAAAACTTCATGGCATCCTATATCAACTTGGGAAAAAAAGTCCTTCTAGTGGCTTCAAAGACTCTGCTCTGACCTGCCCATGGCCAACTGAGCCACCACTCCCCAATGATTACACTGCTCCAGCACCTCCTGCCAGGCACACTAGCCTCAGGGCCTTTGTACTTGCTGGTCTCTCTGCCTGAAAAGGGGCTCCTCTAAACATCACAGTGGTTGGTTCCCTACTATATTTTGGTCTCTTCTAAAATGTCACCTACCCAGACTGGGCAACATAGTGAGATCCTGTCTCTACAAAATGTAAAAATAAAACAGAGTAAAAAATTAGCCATGTATGATAGTACCCGCTTGTAGCTGCAGCTACTCAGGAGGCTGAGGCAGGAAGATCACTTGAGTCCAGGAATTTGAGGCTGCATCTCAAAAAATAAATAAATAGTCACCTTCTCAGAAAAGAACTACTTTTTTTTTTTCTTTTTTTTTTTTTTTTTTTTGAGGTGAAGTCTTGCTTCATCACCCGAGCCGGAGTGCAGTGGTACCAACTCAGCTCAGCGCAACCTCCGCCTCCCAGCTTCAAGTAATTCTCCTGCCTCAGCCTCCCAAGTAGCTGGGATTACCGGCACCTGCCAACATGCGCAGCTAATTTTTGTATTTTTAGTATAGATGGAGTTTCACCATGTTAACCAGGGCTGGTCTTGAACTCCTGACCTCAAGTGATCTACCCCCCTCGGCTCCCAAAGTGCTGGGATTACAGGTGTGAGCCACCGCGCCTGGCCCATAAGAAGACTTCTTAAAAATGGTTACAGCCTCTCTCTCCTCCTTGGTAGTCACTATCTAATCCATTAACCTGCTTTGTTTTTCCTTCATAATGGTTAATACCACCTGCCACATTATGTTTCATTTATTTGATTATTCTTTTTCTTCCCCACATAAAAGTAAAGCTCCATGGGACCAGGTACACAGTATCTGTTCTTTGTTGTTGTTTTTATCTTTTCACTGCTATTTCACTAGTAGCTGGCTATATTTATTGCTCAATAAATATTTGTTGAATCAAAAAAAAACCATATTTTAAATGTTCACATTTCAGTGAGTGGCATCTGTACATGCGTTCCTAAAATCATTGAACACTTTGATCCACTACTTAAACCAAATCCCTAGCACAGTAAATTGAGAATTTAGGCAAATAGGTTGGCAATAATCCTCTGTTGAATGTCTTTCCTCTGTCCTAGCACTCAATTTATTGACTCACTTTTCTAACTGTCTTCATTTCCCACAAAATCCAGGGTGGTTGAAGTCCAAAATCAATAAAAATAAGCATGCTTAGAGCAGGAAAGAAGAAAAAGGAAATAATAAAAGAAGAAAACATTTTAAAGGAACTCATAAACACCTTGGAACTATATTTGGGAAAAAAGATCACGCAGAAGAATTTTGAAAGAAAACACCTCCACAAAAGTGTACCTTCTCTCTCCCTCTCTTTTCTCCATAATAGATTGTAATATAATTCTTGCTTGGGCTGGACTGTGCTCTGTCTGCAGAACAAAGGACAAGCCTCTTGACTTCAGCTTCTAGTTATTTGAGCCCAGATAAAGACAGACAGGATAGGCCAAAGGCAAATTGTCAAGTGGAAAAACTTGGCTTATGTCTGGATATTCCCTTTTCCCTGCTCTCTCCTGATTGGAGATACCCACCCACCTTCACCCTTAGTGCCCAGTACTCACCTGCTCTAAAATCTCTCTTCTGTCAAAAATAGAAAGCCTGTCTTACAATAGTTACCTCTGTAACCAGGTTTCAATTTCACTTTTACTGCATTTAAATAATAAAAACAATATGAGAATTTTTTAAAAATTAACTGATTTGATCTTTCCACTGAAGCAAGGCAGAATAGACTGAATCCAGCCCAGGAGACTCAGGCCAACCCAGTATCTTTAATTAGTATTTCACATACATACTCAGTGTCTGCAGGTAAAGTGCCCAGTCACATATTTTCTTCCTCCTTGGCATACAGGTGTTTGTGACCTCATGACCTGGGGTGAAGAGGAACCCGATCCTAGCTTTTTTCTCTGCATTTTCACATTTTCTGGCGTCAGAGTAACTCCCTTGTTCTGCTCTTTGGGTTGGTAACTGTTGAGTTTGAAAGGCCCCATCTACCTTTGGCTGGGGGTGATGAGTGGTATCTACTGCTGGGGTCTGTGTCTCAACTTCCTGTCTGCTGCCCCTCCTTTCTCTAACATTAGGTCTCTCTGCAAATTCATTGACTCTCTCAGCAGCTCCATGTTTCCTCAGACAGGAAGTGGAGAAGCAGAAGGACAACTGCCTCAGGCTTCTCTCCCTATCTGGCACCTAGCACCAGTCCAGGTCTCTAGCTACTAGCCATACGGGGTGTGGGAATTGTCCTAGATACTGATTGGCAGCTTCCCCAACATGCCAAGAAGACATGCAAGCAATTGGTGATGCCAGGCTCTGGACAACAACAGTTAGGGATTTCTGAGGCTGAAAATACATTGACTTCTTATCTCCTAAATATAATCTCCATTTACACATTAGGAACCTCATTCCTATTAACTTACTCAGATATTAGCACTTAAAACTTTTTATTCAAACTACCATCAGAGAATACTTTAAACACCTCTACTCAAATAAATTAGAAAATATAGAAGAAATGGATAAATTCCTGGACACATAAACCCTCCCAAGACTAAACCAGGAAGAAGTTGAATCCCTTAATAGACCAGTAACAAGTTCTGAAATTGAGGCAGTAATTAATAGCCTACCAACCAAAAAAAAGTCCAGGACCAGACGGATTCACAGCCGAATTCTACCAGAGGTACAAAGAAGAGCTGGTACCATTCCTTCTAAAACTATTCCAATGAATAAAAAAGAGGGAATCCTCCCTAACTCATTTTGTAAGGCCAGCATCATCCTGATTTCAAAGCCTGGCACAGACACAGCAAAAAAAGAGAATTTTAGACCAATATCCCTGATGAACATCGATGTGAAAATCCTCAATAAAATACTGGCAAACTGAATCCAGCAGCCTATCAAATGCTTATCCACCACGATCAAGTCAACTTCATCCCTGGGACGCAAAGCTGGTTCAACATACACAAATCAGTAAATGTAATTCATCACATAAATAGAACCAATGACAAAAAACACATGATTATCTCAATAGATGCAGAAAAGGCCTTTGAGAAAATTCAACAGTCCTTCATGTTAAAAACTCTCAATAAACTACGTATTGATGGGACATATCTCAAAATAATAAGAGCTACTTATGACAAATGCACAGCCAATATCATACTGAATGGGCAAAAACTGGAAGTATTCCCTTTGAAAACTGGCACAAGACATGGATGCCCTCTCTCACCACTCCTATTCAACATAATGATGGAAGTCTGGCCAGGGCAATCAGGCAGGAGAAAGAAATAAAGGGTATTCAGTTAGGAAAAGAGGAAGTCAAATTGTCCCTGTTTGCAGATGACATGATTGTATATTTAGAAAACCCCATTGTCTCAGCCCCAAGTCTCCTTAAGCTGATAAGCAACTTCAGCAGTCTCAGGATACAAAATCAATGTGCAAAAATTACAAGCATTCCTATACACCAATAACAGAAACAAAGAGCCAAATCATGAGTGAACCCCCATTCACAATTGCTACAAAGAGAATAAAATACCTAGGAATACAACTTACAAGGGATGTGAAGGACCTCTTCAAGGAGAACTGCAAACCACTGCTTAACGAAATAAAAGAGGACACAAACAAATACAAAAACATTCCTTGCTCATGGATAGGAAGAATCAATATCGTGAAAATGGCCATACTGCCCAAGGTAATTTATAGATTCAATGCCATCCCCATCAAGCTACCAATGACTTTCTTCACAGAATTGGAAAAAACTACTTTAAAGTTCATATGGAACCAAAAAAGAGCCGGTATTGCCAAGACAATCGTAAGCAAAAAGAACAAAGCTGGAGGCATCATGCTACCTGACTTCAAACTATACTACAAGGCTATAGTAACCAAAACAGCATGGTACTGGTACCAAAACAGAGATATAGACCAATGGAACAGAACAGAGCCCTCAGAAATAACTGTACACATCTACAACCATCTGATCTTTGACAAACCTGACAAAAATAAGAAACGGGGAAAGGATTCCCTATTTAATAAATGGTGCTGGTAAAACAAGCTAGCCATATGTAGAAAGCTGAAACTGGATCCCTTCCTTACACCTTATAAAAAATTAATTCAAGATGGATTAAAGACTTAAATGTTAGACCTAAAACCATAAAAACCCTAGAAGAAAACCTAGGCAATACCATTCAGGACATAGGCACGGGCAAGCACTTCATGACTAAAACACCAAAAAAAAAAAAAAAAAAAAAATGGCAACAAGAGCCAAAATTGACAAATGAGATTAATTCAACTGAAGAGCTTCTGCACAGCAAAAGAAACTACTATAAGAGTGAACAGGCAACCTACAGAATGGGAGAAAATTTTTACAATCTACCCATCTGACGAAGGGCTAATATCCAGAATCTACAAAGAACTTAAACAAATTTACAAGAAAAAATCAACTCCATCAAAAAGTGGGCAAAGGATATGAACGGACATTTCTCAAAAGAAGACATTTATGTAGCCAACGGACACATGAAAAAATGCTCATCATCACTGGCCATCAGAGAAATGCAAATCAAACTGCAATGTGATACCATCTCACACCAGTTAGAATGGCAATCATTAAAAAGTCAGGAAAGAACAGGTGCTAGAGAGGATGTAGAGAAATAGGAACACTTTTACACTGTTGGTGGGACTGTAAACTAGTTCAACCGTTGTGGAAGACAGTGTGGCGATTCCTCAAGGATCTAGGACTAGAAATACCATTTGACCCAGCCATCCCATTACTGGGTATTTAGCCAAAGGATTATAAATCATGCTGCTATAAAGACACATGCACACGTATGTTTATTGCAGCATTATTCACAATAACAAAGACTTGGAATCAACCCAAATGTCCATCAATGATAGACTGGATTAAGAAAATGTGGCACATATACACCATGGAATACTATGCAGCCATGAAAATGGATGAGTTCATGTCCTTTGTAGGGCCATGGATGAAGATGGAAACCATCATTCTCAGCAAACTATCACAAGGACAAAAAAACCAAACACTGCATGTTCTCACTCACAGGTGGGAATTGAACAATGAGAACACTTGGAGACAGGGTGGGGAACATCACACACTGGGGCCTGTCGTGGGGTGGGGGGAGGGGGGAGGGATAGCATTAGGAGATATACTGAATGTAAATGACAAGTTAGTGGGTGCAGCACACCAACATGGCGCATGTATACATATGTAACAAACCTGCACATTGTGCACATGTACCCTAGAACGTAAAGTATAATTAAAATAAATAAGCTTTTTATTCTAATTTATTCATTTGACCTTTTCCAAATTATAAAAGCAATATCTGTTGTAACAAAATAAACAATATAAGGAGGGTTTACAAAATTATTTTTATCTTTTCTCACTTAATTTCCTCTCCTACACACACATACACACCCTATACATGCACTCACCCATATACACCTGTGCATATACAGCCACATATACACACAGAAGGTTTTGATTTCCTTTAAATAAAACATCAAAACAGCATCATATTCTCATTACCCTGGGTGTCCTTTTATTCAGTTAACAATATATTATGGCCACCCAAAAATATGTAGGAATTAACTAAATTCTGTTTTTTCTAATAAATAATATGTGAAGACACAATAGCATATCTTCATATGCACACATATAATATTATCTGTAAAGATAATTATATTGTATTATTTTCCAAGGTAGTAATTTTCTTTATTCTTTACTGTCCTCTTATCCTTCTCTCAACTTGTACACTGCCATATCCTCTAATCTGCATCTGCTGTGGCAAAACCAAGATAACTAGTTAATAATTCAGGTGTATATTTTATATCATTAATGCTCTAATGATTTAGTTATATATTAAGAGTGATGGAACAGGCCCTGGCGTGCCTGTAGAGAACCATCTTAAATACTGGAGTTGAAAATACAGGGCATTTACTTGTTTGTGGTGGTGGTTGTTTAAAATAAAATTCAAACCTATTATAATGTAATGTGACTGGACACCTTGCTTTTGTCCCTGATCATGGAAAACTCTGAGTAAATTGCAACAGTTCTAATTCATTTCTCTTAGTGGCTTCATGATATTCCAAGGTGTGAAGTTTTGTTTTGAGAACTTTACTATTTTGAATAATGCTGTTTTAAGCATTCTTTTACATCTACCCTTTCATATTTATGGGTCAGTTTCCAAGGGGTTGTATTACTGGATCAAAGAGAATTTTAAATTTTCATAGATTTTCCCAGATTGTTATTTCAAAGAGGTTATAACAACATTTTCATTATCAATGTATAGAAGAATCCTTTTCTGCAAATCTCTATGACAAATGGCTAATACATTTTTAAATGTTCCAATTGGCTGTGTATAAAATCATATAATTGTCATTTTAATTTTAATTTCCCTGTTTACTTGGAAGTCTAGGAACCTTTTCGTATGTTTACAGGTCACTGGCACTTGCCCTTTTGTAAAAACTCGTCATACATTTTGTTCATATTTCCACCTATTTATATATTTTCCACATTTATTATTTTTTAAGAACTCTTTTTATATTGTAGCTCAACTTTCCCAAATCTATCACTTGACTTTCACTTTATGTTGAATTCTTGGTCAGAGAGCTTACATAGTGCTCATTAGGGTCATTCACTGGTTCCTTGTTTTATCCATTTGGAGAGGTCATGATTCCCTGTTTGCTGTTGTTTCTTGTGGATGTACATTTATGTATGTGCATTGAAGGATTCGTTATTCATTCCAGTCTCTTCTGTCTGGCTTGTTTATTTCATAATTGGATACATTTGGTTAGAGTCTTTATAATTTACCTGATGAATGCCTTTTCTTTTTTCCCCACTAGGTTGCTGCCTCTCTTTTGGCACTAGATGGCGCCTGAAAGCCAGCTTTGCCTGTGCTCTAGCAAACAGAGCGCTGCCTGACCTGAATGGGGGAGGTCCCAAACAAATAGTATCCTGGCCGTGTGGGAAGACTGATTCATGCCAGGGAAGCTGTGTAAAGTACTTCCTACAGGGTGATGCTGCTGAACAACCACTCTGCTTTGGCGTCTCCTTTGGCCGAGCTACAAAGCAGAGTTTCCCTGGCTGAGGATGATAGTCCCACCTCCACATTTTGTCTCTGCCTATCCCAAGGAATATTTTTCCCTTTAGGCCCTAGGAAAGCTTTACTGTGTTGAAGCAGGGACAGATATCCTGCCAGGGAACCCAAGATGATGGGAAAACTGGCCATCTGCCATGACCTCACTTTTTCTAGCGTAGAAACCATGAGTCAGAGGCAGACTTCCCATGTGCTTGGTGCCAAGATGACTGGTGAGAGGGGCATTACAGGTCTGGAAGTCCATTCCCTTATCATTTGCTCAACGTTTTTTTTACTTACTTGTGGCCCTGGAAACTGTCTCATCTTTATATTTGCATTCTGGGATAATGCTGTTGATAATCTCAGTGCTGTTTATTTGGTTTTGGTTTTTCTGTTGTGGGTTGGGGTGGATAGTGAAGCCAGATTGATTCTGTGCTGCCATTTTGAAAACAAAACCTGACTTTAAGCTATTTGCTGTACATTTTAAGTACTTATATTAGATCAACTAAAAAAAAAAAGTTTACTCAAGTAATTGAATAACAGTTTCCAAAAACGAAGTTTTTAAAGAAATCTTACCAACAAGATATTTGGATGTTAAATTCTAAGATAGTTCCTTGGCTTAGAGAGAACATCATGGATTCATCCCCTCTCCATTCATCCTTTTGCTTTTTCATCTAAGTGTTTTAGCTTGTCATCCTGAGGCTAAATATTGACTGTTAGACATAAGATGGCTTCTAAGATACAGACATGGTGTTTTCACATGGTTGTGTTCAAAGGTAGAAAGCAGAGGTACTGGGGCAGTGAGAAAGCTCTTTCTCTTACTTTATTTTTTGAGTCAGAGTCTCTTTCTGTTATCCAGGCTAGAGTGTAGTGGTGCAATCTCAGCTCATTGCAACCTCTACCTCCTGGGTTCGAGCAATTCTTGTGCATCTCAGCCTCCAGAGTAGCCGGGATTACATAGGCATGTGACCTCACATATGGCTAATTTTCTTTTCTTTTCTTTTCTTTTGAGATGGAGTCACACTGTGTCACCCAGGCTGGAGTGCAGTGGCACGATCTCAGCTCACTGCAACCTCCTCCTCCCTGGTTCCAGTGATTCTCCTGCCTCAGTCTCCTGAGTATCTGGGACTGCAGGCATGTGCCACCACAGCTGGCTAATTTTTTTGTACTTTTAGGAGAGACAGGGTTTCACCATGTTGGTCAGGCTGATCTCAAACTCCTGGCCTGAAATGGTCTGCCAGCCTTAGCCTCCCAAAGTGCTGGAATTACAGATGTGAGTCACCACGCCCTACCCAAGAAAGTTCTCCTTACAAAAGAGGAGAATAGCCATTGGATGAGCCATTTGTTTTCCATAGCCAAATACATACTTTTCTTTATAGCTTCTTCTAGATTTCTCACATTATTTAAAAGAGTTTCTTCCACCTATAGATGGTACATTTAATCTCCCAATTTTTCATTGTCTTATGTTTTATATTTAGGTCTCTGTTCTATCTAAAATATATTTCTTATATCATTTGGATAAAACATTTAAAGAAATTTAATTTTATTTTCCTTCAGGAGGATAGCCAGTTTTGTCAGCACTATTTGTTAAATAAACTGGCTTTCCTCACTGAAGACAAATACCAGCATTGTCATCTAATGTTTGTGTATTCTGGAGGATTTTGAGTCTTCCCTTCTCCTGGCCTGATTTTATGTCATGGGCTAATTCATTATTTATTTTATTTTAATTACTTTAAAATATTTTTATTTTCATGTAAGTCAAATGTTTTCCCACCATTCTTTTTCTTGGCTGTCATTAAATATATTGTTACATAGGAATCTTAAGCTTATTGTATTCAATTTTAAAATGAACAAACCAAATGCTATGTTATTCTGATGGGATTAAAATGCATTAAATTGATGCATCACTTTTGTGGAGATTGACATTTTAAAGATATTAACTCTTCTCATCTTAGAATATGGTCAAGGTTATCATTTGTCTTTTATGACCTTTGTCAATTTTTTTTTTTAGTTTTCTTTATTTTGGGGGGTTGATCTTAAGTTTATTGTTAAGATTTTTATAGGTGTAATTACTGTTGTGAAGGAATAATCATATTATAAGGAAATTACATATTTCTATTTCTAAGAAAACTTTTTTTTCATCAATTCTTTTTTTTTTTAATTAATTTATTATTATTATACTTTAAGTTGTAGGGTACATGTGCATAACGTGCAGGTTTGTTACATATGTATACTTGTGCCATGTTGGTGTGCTGCACCCATCAACTCGTCATTTACATCAGGTATAACTCCCAATGCAATCCCTCCCCCCTCCCCCCTCCCCATGATAGGCCCCTGTGTGTGATGTTCCCCTTCCTGAGTCCAAATGATCTCATTGTTCAGTACCCACCTATGAGTGAGAACATGCGGTGTTTGGTTTTCTGTTCTTGTGATAGTTTGCTAAGAATGATGGTTTCCAGCTGCATCCATGTCCCTACAAAGGACACAAACTCATCCTTTTGATGGCTGCATAGTATTCCATGGTGTATATGTGCCACATTTTCTTAATCCAATCTGTCACTGATGGACATTTGGGTTGATTCCAAGTCTTTGCTATTGTGAATAGTGCTGCAATAAACATACGTGTGCATGTGTCTTTATAGCAGCATAATTTATAATCCTTTGGGTATATACCCAGTAATGGGATGGCTGGGTCATATGGTACATCTAGTTCTAGATCCTTGAGGAATCGCCATACTGTTTTCCATAATGGTTGAACTAGTTTACAATCCCACCAACAGTGTAAAAGTGTTCCTATTTCTCCACATCCTCTCCAGCACCTGTTGTTTCCTGACTTTTTAATGATTGCCATTCTAACTGGTGTGAGATGGTATCTCATTGTGGTTTTGATTTGCATTTCTCTGATGGCCAGTGATGATGAGCATTTTTTCATGTGTCTGTTGGCTGTATGAATGTCTTCTTTTGAGAAATGTCTGTTCAAAACTGTCCCTGTTTGTAGATGACATGATTGTATATTTAGAAAACCCCATTGTCTCAGCCCAAAATCTCCTTAAGCTGATAAGCAACTTCAGCAAAGTCTCAGGATACAAAATTAATGTGCAAAAATCACAAGCATTCTTATACATCAGTAACAGACAAACAGAGAGCCAAATCAGGAATGAACTTCCATTCACAATTGCTTCAAAGAGAATAAAATACCTAGGAATCCAACTTACAAGGGATGTAAAGGACCTCTTCAAGGAGAACTACAAACCACTGCTCAGTGAAATAAAAGAGGACACAAACAAATGGAAGAACATACCATGCTCATGGATAGGAAGAATCAATATCGTGAAAATGGCCATACTGCCCAAGGTTATTTATAGATTCAATGCCATCCCCATCAAGCTACCAATGAGTTTCTTCACAGAATTGGAAAAAACTGCTTTAAAGTTCATATGGAACCAAAAAAGAGCCCGCATCTCCAAGACAATCCTAAGTCAAAAGAACAAAGCTGGAGGCATCACGCTACCTGACTTCAAACTATACTACAAGGCTACAGTAACCAAAACAGCATGGTACTGGTACCAAAACAGAGATATAGACCAATGGAACAGAACAGAGTCCTCAGAAATAATACCACACATCTACAGCCATCTGATCTTTGACAAACCTGAGAGAAACAAGAAATGGGGAAAGGATTCCCTATTTAATAAATGGTGCTGGGAAAATTGGCTAGCCATAAGTAGAAAGCTGAAACTGGATCCTTTCCTTACTCCTTATACGAAAATTAATTCAAGATGGATTAGAGACTTAAATGTTAGACCTAATACCATAAAAATCCTAGAGGAAAACCTAGGTAGTACCATTCAGGACATAGGCATGGGCAAAGACTTCATGTCTAAAACACCAAAAGCAACAGCAGCAAAAGCCAAAATTGACAAATGGGATCTCATTACACTAAAGAGCTTCTGCACAGCAAAAGAAACTACCATCAGAGTGAACAGGCAACCTACAGAATGGGAGAAAATTTTTGCAATCTACTCATCTGACAAAGGGCTAATATCCAGAACCTACAAAGAACTCAAACAAATTTACAAGAAAAAAACAAACAACCCCATCAAAAAGTGGGCAAAGGATAAGAAAACTTTTTAAATGTTTGTTTCTTATGCAGATACTGTGCCACATTTTTTCTAAGAAGCTTTTACACATAATTTGAATTTTCAAATGCACAATTGTTTCACCAATGGCCTTTATATCAGTTATTTCACTTTATTAACTTATTGCATTCCCTTGAATCTCCCAGTGTTGCAATGGTAATAACAGGTATCCTTGTGTAATATCTGATTTTAATTGAAATAGTTTTCTTGTTTAACAACTCAGAATAATCACTAGGTGTTGGATTTGGGGAAATCAATATCTTATTTATGCAGTTTCCTTCTTATTTCACTTATATTTTTGTTAGAAATGGCTATTTGATTGTTTGAAATACTTATTAGCATTTACTGGTTTAGTCATATGGTTCCCTTTAAACAAAATTATGTAATAACTTATGTTGATAGATTTCCAGATACTGAACCATCCTTGCCTTCTTAAAATAAAATCTACTTAGTTTTCGATATATTTCTAGATTCTATTTGTAAATATTTTATTTAGAATTTTCACATGTATATTTGCAAACTATATTTTATATTTTTCTTTTTATAGTATATTTGTCAGCTTTAACATTGTTGCTATTGTATTAGGTCATTCTTACATTACTGTAAAGAAGTACCTGACACAGGGTAATTTATAAGAAAATATGTTTAATTGACTCATGGTTCTGCAGGCTGTACAAGAAGCATGGTTCTGGCATCTGCTTGGCTTCTAGGGGAGGTCTCAGGAAGTTTATAATCATGGTGGAAGGTGAAGGGGAGCAGGTGCATCACATGGCGAAAGCAGGAACGAGAGAGAGAGAAAAAGTGGGGTGGAGGGGAGGTGCCACACAGTTTTAAATAACCAGATCCCATGAGGACTCACTATCATGAAGCTAGGACCAAGTGGGGGGATCTGCCCACATAATCCAAACAGCTCCCACCACGCCCCACCTCCAGCATTGGGGATTACAATTCAACATAAGATTTGGGCAGGGACAAATGTCCAAACTGTATGTTATACTAACTTTAAAAATGAATGAATTAGAAAGTGAATTAGAAAGATTTCTAATTACTTGGAAGAATTTAAGAATCTTTGAAATTTTATTTTCTGTAAAGGTCAGGAAGAGCTTATGTGTGAAACTGATTTTGCTGCCTTTCTACATGGCAAATCTTTTTAATTGCTTCTATTATATTTATTTGGGTCATCCCATTTTTTCACTTTTTCTTGAATCAATCTTGGTAATTTACATTTTGCTAAGAGATCGACATCTCTGGCTTTTATTTTCTTTTTTGAGACAGAGTCTAGCTCTGTTGCCCAAGCTGGAGTGCAGTGGTGCAATCTCGGCTCACTGCAAGCTCTGCCTCCTGGGTTCACACCATTTTCCTGCCTCAGCCTCCCAAGTAGCTGGCACTACAGGCGCCTGCCACCACGCACGGCTAATTTTTTTGTATTTTTAGTAGCGACAGGGTTTCGCCATGTTAGCCAGGATGGTCTCGATCTCCTGACCTCGTGATCTGCCCGCCTTGGCCTCCCAGAGTGCTGGGATTACAGGCATGAGCCACCGCGCCTGGCCTATCTTTGGCTTTTAAAGCTTTGAATCATTAATTTGTATTTAGTAATGTATAATTAATTAAGTTGATTCTGCACTTAGTGTTATGTCTCCTTTCTCAATTTTATCTTCACTTTCTGTTTCATTTTGTTTTTCACTTTTAATAATGCTCTCAAATAATTTATTTTATAGTCTTGAAATAAATACTTTTTAGATATGCTGGTCTTTTCTATGAATTTTTAAAGTGTTTAAAATTAATTTCACCTTAATATTACTAATTCTCTTTCTCTAAATTCTTTTGTTCCTTTTTGTTGTTATTCTGCACATTTCTTAAGATGGTTACTATCTCTTACACTTTAATATGTTTTTATTAACAATAAAGGCATTTAAGGCTGTAAATTGTCTTCTTGGTAAATTTTGCTATTTACCATAACTTGATATGAGACATAATGCTTTTAATTACATTATGGTGAGCTTGTAATTTCAGTTTTGTTTTTCTCTTTGATTTATACATCAATTTAATGCTTTTCATTAACCGGAATGCCATAATAAGAGCATATTAGTATATTATATAAATGGTACCAGGTGTTACAGCTATTTTTCAAATTCATTTTTGAATCAAAACTTCAAACTATGGTATAAGAATTATGTTTGGGAGCCACCCAAATGTTACCACAAAAACAAAATTGCATAAACGTAGTTGGAAATGAATGAAAGCACTGTGCAAATTTCCATATGTGCTTCAGCATTCCATGAGCCTCCTTTAAAATAAAGAAAGTAAAGCATCCATGAATATATTTTGGCAACAGGAATATGTAGTATGTTTGAAGATTCCCACTACACATTAGCATCTCCTAATGCATCCAATTAATCAGGAAAATAGTTACTCCTCGTGGCAACCAGTTACCTATTTATTGGCTGTGGGAAGGCAAAGTAACAATGCAAAAAGTGGCATGAATCTTATGTTCCCAAAAATGGGAAGAGAAAAATGGCTCTCAAAAGTTATCTGGATCTGTACAACTACTACTCAGTATCTTCTGATATTATTTCACCCCAGGTTTCTCTTTACTAGTCCAAGGATTCTAGACAACTACCTCATCTACTGTTCTGAGTGTTAAGTGGGCAGTACCAATCAGATGAAATGAACAGCTATCTTACACGGAAGGAAGAGGACAAAACAACAAGTACTCAGTATGATTGCTCAGTGCTCCTCTACAGAGGAACAGGCAAACAGTATACAGGGCTGGGTCTTGGCAGGAGCATAGCATAGGTAACCCCTATTAGAATAATCCCAACCCAAGCGCCTCTTTAATTTTTCCTACTCTTCTAGGTAAGTTCACACATTCAATTATTTTTTGAATGTGTACCTATTATGTGCCAGGCACTCGTCTAAGCTGTGAGGATTTGATTAAAAGACATAGCTCTTGTCCTTTAGGGTCTTTAAGTATTTTTAAAAAGAGACAGGAAGAAAACACAAATTATGACATAATAAGAACACTGTTATAACTGAATAGAAAAGTTTAGTGGGAACAGAACAAGGAGCATTTAAGGGCCCAGTGCATAATAAGGACTCAATAAAATTGAACAAAAACATAAGTGAGTAAATGAATTAAAGACCTTCAATGATAAGGAAGGTTTCATAGGAAAAAACTTTTGAATTGAAGCTTTATAAAAGCATGAATTTTCTGGAAATGCAGGAGGAGAGGGTCCTGAAGGAAAGGCAGATGCAATTTCAGAGGGTAGAAATCATGGCACCATAAGGGAGCTTTGCATAATTTAAATGGCTGGAAGTTAAAGATCCAACTATTGGGAGGAGCGGGGCCTAAGAACTGAGGCTGGACAGTTGGCCGAAGACATCACTGATATCCTTGAAAGCCATATGAAGGATTTTAGGCTTTGTCCTGTAGTCAGGGGTAGCCCCTGTAGAATGTAAATAGGGGAGTGAAATGCCAAATTCATATTTGATAAATATCTTTCTGGTTATTCACTGGAGGAAAGCTTGGAAAAGAACAAGTCAAGAAGCAGAGAGAGACAATAAAGTGCTTCCACAGTAGTCCCAGGACTTGACAATAGAAACCTGTACCTGTCTCGTGGAAGTGAGGATGGAAAATGGGGAAGATACCTAGAACATTTGTGAGGAAGAATTCACAAGTCTGATGGGCTATGAAGGGTGAGAAATAGGGAGAAAGAGAAACCTGGACTCCTTCAAATGCCTGCTTTTCTTGCTTAAGCAGTACATTCATCAAAACTAACAGAAGATGTGTCTTAAAACGATGACTCTGGCTACAGAACTAATAATAGATTGGTGTGGGACCAAAAGAGGGTGAAAGAATAAATGGTTGCCTAACAAGGTGTTTTCTGTAAATACCAAAGCTTCCTTAGGCACCTGCTGTAGTTCTGTAAATGCTGCAAAGGAGCTGGCCCAATAACTTGCATCTGAGCAAAACTGCAGCATCACAGAGCCCAACCCCTTTCTCTATTTTCATTTTCCCAAAATCTGTGTGGCTGCAATGAAGGGAAGGTTTCCTCTGAGGTCCTTTCAGCTCACTCCTCTACAATTTTCCCACATAGCCCATGGCATACACTCAATGTATTATTCACAGTAGCCTTACTAGCTTGGTTCATAAAACTACTTGGAAAATGCATGATTGAGAAACTTTTAAGACCTTCAGGGAAAATTAAAGTCAAGGAAGAAGATCATCAGGGAAATGATGAAAGTTGTTATCAATGTTTTACTATAATTTAAATGAAATAATATGGAAGAATAGTTAAATTAAATATAATATGTAACAATTTTGGGGGAGTTCGTCTGAGCTTAGCACTGTGCACTATTGTCTCATTTAATTCTAACAATAGCTTTATGTGTTAGATACTATTATTACTCCTGGCTAATAATAATAAGCACTGTATAATTAATTTGTAGTTGCATTTCATTGTTCATTATAAACATTTTACAGTTTCCTACAATTTCAACCTCTCACTCACTGATCAGCTTTTCTTTGCTGCTTATAATATGAATGTTAAAATTTATTCTGTGTACCTATTTCTTCTAATAAATGTTTAATATCATTCTGATATTATTTGTGTTTGTTTATTCTCACCTCCTACATTTCACCACAGTCCTGGAGACAGACAGTAACTTTGATGCTCACCATGGAAACAGCTTAGCTGAGATGCTAATTTTTAAAACTCCCTGTTAATATATAGTGAGGCATAAAATTTTGGTTCTATCTAAGGTCAAGTCACCCCAAAGCAGACATCATCAATCTTTTTGATACACCACTTGCTTTTAATAATGTTGGAACATCTCTAAGGTAGGGTTTAGCATTTCTTATGTTTCATAAGTTTTTCCTAAATAGTTCAGTTCCTGCTCTACAGCACACTTTATCCCCATTTTTCTATGCTGGTGTTTAATTATCTCTCCAATTATCACCAAGATAAGTGACTGGAAATACAGGTTTATGTCAAGTCCTAAATCTGCCAGGGTATAGAAAGGTTAAACTAAAGTAAACTGGGGTAAAGTAGAATTTCATGTCAATAAAATGAGATATTGATGAAAGATTACTGTATTTCTTTGTCACTTGACAAAAACATATCCAGGTATAGTAGACTTTTGTTTTGTCTGACCAACATCTATTTGTCCTTCTTCTAGTAACAGAAACAGCTTCTCTTCCATTTTCCCCACCATGGTGGCATTTGAGTGGGACTGACTTGAGTCCTCAGCTTCAGGAGTGGATAGATGTCCTTTAAAGGGAAATTCAGCAAAATTGTAGCCTAGGAGCAAGAATGGAACAAAATCTGTTACAATACAAGTACCAAGCTTGAGTGGTCATTCGGAGCACCCTATTGTACTTGGCCTTGGTAATTACTCAGGGGTGAGTACATGACACAATAGGAGGCACTGGTAGCCATTCCAGGAACTTTGGCTGAAGTGACAGGGACAGAGGCACTTGTATTCTTATGATGGTACTAAACCAAATACAAAATATTTTCCATCTTTGCCCCCATTCGAATATTGCCTGCCTGAGAATTGAGGATACATAGAGGAAGCAAAGTTGTCATCTAACAATGACATTGTTAGACCAACTGGACAGACACACCTGAAGGCAAACAGTCCTAAACTTCACATTTACAGAAATCAAAAATTTATTTTTTGCTAAAGCTCTTTTGAATTTCTGTCACTTAGGACTAATAGTTCTAAAATGCCAGTAAGATATCAATCTTGTAAGCTACAGTACAGGCTACACGTTCCTTACCCTAAATTCCCACAAATTTGAGTTGAGTAGAGAATTGGGAAATGTGAAGAAAGCCTCTTTTTCTAGCTATGGCTTATAGAATTACTGTTCTATAATTGATTGCCTGATTCCAAAATAAGTAAAAAATATACATATATAGGTAGACTACTTGTGAACATCTTGGAGCATGAAAAAATAGTACTTTATTGACATTAAAAAAATCTTTGAAATCTATGTAGTCAGCATTCTACATTATGGTTACTAGACCACTCAAGTCTGGCAATTTTATTTTAGTAGATCAATTGTGGCCCACTATTGCTTCTAGGCTACAGCTTGGCCAAATTTGACTTTAAAGGGCATTTTATGGCAAAGATCCAAACCCTTTCACAGCAAAAGTTGAATGCTAATGGAATTGTTGTGATTTAAAACTGTGAAACACAATCTACTTTTCAATGGAGGAAACAGAAACCCTAACCACAAATATCTTCTGTTTCTTAACACAACCTTGAAGTATATTTTTAAATTTGTATTCATTATTTAATGATGAGGGATTTTAAAGTAATGTTAGATAGCATCAGAGCATCAGATTAAGAGACCTGGGTTCAAGTTTTAGCAATGATACCCACTATCTGGGTAACCAGGGGTAAGTTATTTAACATCTCGTAGCACCAGTATGAAATTGTAGCATGGATACTAAATGAGATGATGCTTGTAAAATGTTTTGTTGTGGCCTGGAACATAAAGAATATTCAATAAATGGCTATTGTTGCTATTACTATAATTGGTAGTAATGCTAGGAAAAGTAGAATTACTATAGATTGCGCATCCTTAATGAAAAAAAAATCTGAAATGCTCTAAAATCTGAAATTTTTGTGCTGACATAATGCCACAAGTAGAAAATTCCACACCTGACCTCAAGTGATGGGTGTGTAACACACAGCTTATTTAGTGTTTCCAAGGAAAAAAGAGCCTTCTAGCCCCTTTCAGCTGTACTATATCTTTTCTATGCATGCTGAAATTCCCCTATGCAGTCATACCCACAAAGGGTAATAAAATGGCATGTGTGTGGGCCGGACACACCAGCAGTACCCTGCAAAGGGCCAAGACTTAAATGTATTTCTCACTGTGGGTTTTTGTTTGTTTGTTTGTTGCTTATTCTCTGCTCTGTGGTATAAAGATAGTGTTGAAAATGTCAATAAAACCTGTAAATACTCCTATGAGTAACAGTGGCAAAAGGAAGCATTTATGTTTATCTGTAGCACAGAAAGTTAAGCTGTTGGAGAAACTGGACAGTGGTGGAAGTGTGAAATGTATTATAGAAGAGAATGGTATGGAAATGACCAACATATATGACTTGAAGAAACAGAAGGATAAAATGTTGAAGTTCTATGCTGAAAATGATACACATAAATTAATGAAAAGTAGAAAACACTCCATAAATCTAAAAATGAAGATATCCATCATGTAATGAAGAATGGATTCATTAGCATTGCAGTGAACAGTGCCACATAATAGTATGCTGAGTATAAAACAAGTAAATATCTATCTCGATAAACTGAAAATTAAAGGGAACTGTTAATGTTCAGAGTCCATTAGTCAGGTGGAAAAAGTAGACACTGAAGAAGTTTTTGATATTGATAATAAGGCTTCAGTTTTTCACTCATTGACTGATGGTAAAATAGCCAACATGGTTCTGATTTAAGGAAATCCTGATAATAGTGATAATGAAGATGACATCATTATTAGCACTACAGAAAAGGTATCTAAAGGTGACATGGTGAAAATGTGTGATGAGCTTTTTGAAGGACTAGAGTAGCATGCATTCATAACAGAACAAGAAATCATGTATATTTATAAAATCAAGGAAAACCTCGTAAGACAAAAGCTGTTGTTAATGAGGCAAAATACTTCAGAGGGAAACAGTTTTTAAAAACATCCAGCAGAATGCCTCCTTATCCCTAGAGGACCCACTTCCTGGTCCTTCACTGCTTCTGATGATTTTCTTACAAAAATAAAATACAGTGTACAGTAACCTTTTAATCAAAACACAGCATCACAGGTAGAGACTAAGAGCCTGCTATTGTTCATTGTTGCTGTTAACAGCTGAGATAGGTGTTCTGGTGATGCTACTGTGCTGCTTAGTTCCCCTGAACACATTATTTTTTCACTGTATCAGTGATGTGTCATATTCTTTACTGTTAAGTACTTATGTGTAAATACATGTAAAAAATGATTGCTTATCAGTAGCATATAATTCAGTAAGGAATGATGGTGATGCAAGACAACCAGATTGCCCATGTAGGTGGCTGAGATAGTGACACCTTTGCTTCTGATGGTTCAATGTACACAAACTGTTTCACACACAAAATTATTTTAAATGATTGTCTAAGATTACTTTCAGGCTATGTGTACAAGGTGTATCTGAAACATAAATTTCATGTTTATTTTGAGTCCCATCCCCAAGATATTTTGAGGTATGTGTGCATACGTATGTGTGTGTGTGTGTGTGTGTGTGTGTGTGTGTATGCAAATATTCCAAAATCCAAAATTGAAAACACTTCTGGTACCAAGCATTGTAGATAAAGAATACTCAACCTGTACTAGTAGAATATTAGCCATTCACTTTTGTTTTAGTGATAAGGAATTTTTGCAGGCATTATATTTTTTCCTCCCTCCCTCCCTCCCTCCCCACCTCCCTGACTTCCTTCCTTCTGTCCTTCTTTTTTTTTTCTTATCAGTTGAAAATACCAAAAATGGAACTTTTTCTAGGAGAAATCTTAAGACTAATAGAAAGAGAAGGACCTTATTTCACAAAGAACAAGACAAATTTTAAATGCCCAATGATTTTTTTCAGAAATGTAATTGTGCACAATAACACACACATCTAAGAATCTAAGGTAAATTTATCAACTCATCATCATTAATTCATAGCATGCAAAATCTTTAAAAATTCAAGAGAAAATAAAAATGTGTTTTAAATTTGACCTTAAATTTTGGAGAAAAGGATAGATAAGTTGTTTCCTGCTATTAACAAAAGACAGTATTTCATGACTATAAAACAAAGATTTTTGGTTAAAGAAGAAAAACAATATCTAAGGATTATCTCCAACTTTTACTCCATATTTACTGAACATTCTAACTTAAAAAAAAATTTATAGCAGCATCCAACAAATATAACACTGGCAAAACCTTAGAGTTCTCATAAAATCAGGACAAGTTTGCAATAGAGGAAACAACATAATTGTTCTGATTGTATAAAGAATAGACTGTAGGAAGAAGGTTCCAGGATGGCTGAATAGGAAGAGGTCCAGACTACAGCTCCCAGCATGAGCGACGCAGAAGACAGGTGATTTCTGCATTTCGCACTTATTCCAAAATTGACCACATAGTTGGAAATAAAGCACTCCTCAGCAGACGTAGAAGAACATAAATTATAACGAACTGTCTCTCAGACCACAGTGCAATCAAACTAGAACTCAGGATTAAGAAACTCACTCAAAACAGCTCAACTACATGGAAACTGAACAACTTGCTCCTGAATGACTACTGGGTAAATAACGAAATGAAGTCAGATATAAAGATGTTCTTTGAAACTAATGAGAACAAAGACACAACATACCAGAATCTCTGGGAAACATTTAAAGCAGTGTGCAGAGGGAAATTTATAGCACTAAATACCCACAAGAGAAAGCAGTAATTAATTAAATTAAAAGAACTAGAGAGCAAGAGCAAACACATTCAAAAGCTAGCAGAAGGCAAGAAATAACTAAGATCAGAGCAGAACTGAAGGAGATAGACAAAAAACCCTTCAAAAAATCAACGAATCCAAGAGCTGGTTTTTTAAAAAGATCAACAAAATTGATAGACTGCTAGCAAGATTAATAAAGAAGAAAAGAGAGAAAACTCAAATAGAGAAAATAAAAAATGATAAAGGGGATGTCACCACCGATCCCACAGAAATACAAACTACCATCAGAGAATACTATAAACACCTCTACGCAAATAAACGTCATGCTAAAAACTCTAAATAATTAGGTATTGATGGGACATATATGAAAATAATAAGAGCTACTTACGACAGACTCACAGCCAATATCATACTGAATGGGCAAAAACTGGAAGCATTCCCTTTGAAAACTGGCACAAGACAGGGATGCCCGCTCTTACCACTCCTATTCAACATAGTGTTGGAAGTTCTGGTCAGGGCAATCAGGCAGGAGAAAGAAATAAAGGGCATTCAATTAGGAAAAGAAGAAGTCAAATTTTCCCTGTTTGCAGATGACATGATTGTATATTTAGAAAACCCCATCGTCTCAGCCCCAAATCTCCTTAAGCTGATAAGCAACTTCAGCAGTCTCAGGATACAAAATCAATGTGCAAAAATTACAAGCATTCCTATACACCAATAACAGAAACAGAGAGCCAAATCATGAGTGAACCCCCATTCACAATTGCTTCAAAGAGAATAAAATACCTAGGAATACAACTTACAAGGGATATGAAGGACCTCTTCAAGGAGAACTGCAAACCACTGCTCAACAAAATAAAAGAGCCGGGCGCGGTGGCTCACGCCTGTAATCCCAGCACTTTGGGAGGCCGAGGCGGGCGGATCACAAGGTCAGGAGATCGAGACCACGGTGAAACCCCGTCTCTACTAAAAATACAAAAAATTAGCCGGGCGTGGTTGTGGGCGCCTGTAGTCCCAGCTACTCGGGAGGCTGAGGCAGGAGAATGGCCAGCCTGGGCGACAGAGCGAGACTCCGTCTCAAATAAATAAATAAATAAATAAATAAAATAAATAAAAGAAGACACAAACAAATGGAAGCACATTCCTTGCTCATGGATAGGAAGAATCAATATCATGAAAATGGCCATACTGCCCAAGGTAATTTATAGATTCAATGCCATCCCCATCAAGCTACCAATGACTTTCTTCACAGAATTGGAAAAAACTACTTTAAAGTTCATAGGGAACCAAAAAAGAGCCGGTATTGCCAAGACAATCCTAAGCAAAAAGAACAAAGCTGGAGGCATCACGCTACCTCACTTCAAACTATACTACAAGCTACAGTAACCAAAACAGCATGGTACTGATACCAAAACAGATATATAGACCAATGAAACAGAACAGAGCCCTTAGAAATGATGCCACACATCTACAACCATCTGATCTTTGACAAACCTGACAGAAATAAGAAACGGGGAAAGGATTCCCTATTTAATAAATGATACTGGTAAAACTGGCTAGCCATATGTAGAAAGCTGAAGCTGGATCCCTTCCTTACACCTTAAAAAAAATTAATTCAAGATGGATTAAAGACTTAAATGTTAGACCTAAAACCATAAAAACCCTAGAAGAAAACCTAGGCAATACCATTCAGGACATAGGCATGGGCAAAGACTTCATGACTAAAACACCAAAAACAATGGCAACAAAAGCCAAAATTGACAAAAGGGATCTAATGAAACTAAAGAGCTTCTGCACAGCAAAAGAAGCTACCATCAGAGTGAACAGGCAACCTACAGAATGGGAGAAAATTTTTACAATCTACCTATCTGACAAAGGGCTAATATCCAGAATCTACAAAGAATTTAAACAAATTTACAAGAAAAAAACCAAACAACCCCATCAAAAAGTGGGCAAAGGATATGAACAGTTCTGAAAAGAAGATATTTATGCAGCCAACAGACACATGAAAAAATTCTCATCATCACTGGCCATCAAAGAAATGCAAATCAAAACCACAATGTGATATCATCTCACACCAGTTAGAATGGCGATCATTAAAAAGTCTGGAAACAACAGGCGCTAGAGAGGATGGGGAGAAATAGGAACACTTTTACACTGTTGGTGGGACTGTAAACTAGTTCAACCATTGTGGAAAACAGTGTGGCAATTCCTGAAGGATCTAGAACTAGAAATACCATTTGACCCAGCCATCCCATTACTGGGTATTTACCCAAAGGATTAAAAATCATGCTGCTATAAAGACACATGCACACGTATGTTTACTGCAGCACTATTCACAATAGCAAGACTTGGAACCAACCCAAATGTCCATCAATGATAGACTGGATTAAGAAAAAATGTGGCACATATACACCATGGAATACTATGCAGCCATGAAAAAGGATGAGTTCGTGTCCTTTGTAGGGACATGGATGAAGCTGGAAACCATCATTCTCAGCAAACTATCGCAAGGACAGAAAACCAAACACTGCATGTTCTCACTCATAGGTGGGAATTGAATAATGAGAACACTTGGACACAGAATGGGGAACATCATACACTGGGGCCTGTCGTGGGGTGGGGGGAGGGGGAAGGGATAGCATTAGGAGATATACCTAATGTAAATGACGAGTGAATGGGTGCAGCACACCAACATGGCACATGTATACATATGTAACAAACCTGCACATTGTGCACATGTAGCCTAAAACTTAAAATATAATTTGTTTTAAAAAAAGAATAGACTGTAAAGGGACAATAGTAGAGAAAGGGAGATGGTTTAGGAAATCCTTGTGGTCATTCAAGCAAGACATGATGATTGCTTGAATGAGGATGGTAGCAGGTAAGAGGATGAAAAGTGGTTGGATTTGGAAAATAGTTTAGAGGTAAACTGATAGAACTCACTATTAGATGATATGGGGGGTATGAGATAGAAAAAGAAGTATGGGATAAGTCCTAGGTTTGGGGTCAAAGTGTCTGGAAGGACTGTAGCGTGACTTATTGAAATGGAGAAAGTTTATGTTGCAAGCTAAGTAGATATCCGCCAAGTTGGCTAGAGACAAATTGTATTTCAAACAAAGCCACCATCATAATCCAAGGCAGAAAGGTTTTAAGGAGCCTGGCATGTCCATAGAAGGAGAACATGTTTGAAATTGAAGACATGGAGGATACTAGATGAGGACAGGGAAGGTGGATAGGTGGAGTGGAGGATGTTGCCGGGAGCTATCCCACTAAGATTGAACTAGATTCTTTAGGCTGGAGAGGAATTGAGTTTACAAACTAAACAATAGGTAAAATTAAGGTTATAAAATAGGATATAAATATTGTACGGTATAATAAACCAAAACTAATACAGTCAACAGAATCAGATTGACGGAGTTTGAAAGGGGAGAGGGAATAATAATTTCTAACACTTGTAGAGGCTCCTAGTTTTTCTTAAGTGTTTTAAGGACTCATTTAATCATCACAATGCTCTTTTGAGGCATCTTCTATTATTCTTGCCGTAACAGATAAGGAGACTGAGGCATGGAGAGCTTAAGAAATGTGCCCGACTTCATACCGCTATTGAGTGGTAGAGATAGGATTTGAATGTTTCAGAGTCCACAACTTGTAACTATTATCCAGAGGGCTAGTCTCTGAACAACATAGGAATCTTTATAGCTGGGAGTCAACTTACTCAGAGTGAAACTGAAACACAAGTTAAAGGGACTACTTCTTAATGCTTTCCTTATATGATGAAGCCTTGTTTGTCTGAAGTTCAATAACGCATGCAATTTTAATCTGATTTCCTTTTTTTCTATTAAATTTCCTGCAAGTATAATTAAGTGTTTTTTTTTATTTTTTTTTATTTTTTATTTTTTTTTTTTACCCTGTGGAGGAGGTAGTATTCTTTTTTTTTTTTTTAATTTATTTATTATTATTATACTTTAAGTTGTAGGGTACATGTGCATAACGTGCAGGTTTGTTACATATGTATACTTGTGCCATGTTGGAGTGCTGCACCCATCAACTCATCATTTACATCAGGTATAACTCCCAATGCAATCCCTCCCCCCTCCCCCCTCCCCATGATAGGCCCCTGTGTGTGATGTTCCCCTTCCTGAGTCCAAGTGATCTTATGGTTCAGTTCCCACCTATGAGTGAGAACATGCGGTGTTTGGTTTTCTGTTCTTGTGATAGTTTGCTAAGAATGATGGTTTCCAGCTGCATCCATGTCCCTACAAAGGACGCAAACTCATCCTTTTTGATGGCTGCATAGTATTCCATGGTGTATATGTGCCACATTTTCTTAATCCAATCTGTCACTGATGGACATTTGGGTTGATTCCAAGTCTTTGCTATTGTGAGTAGTGCTGCAATAAACATACGTGTGCATGTGTCTTTATAGCAGCATAATTTATAATCCTTTGGGTATATACCCAGTAATGGGATGGCTGGGTCATATGGTACATCTAGTTCTAGATCCTTGAGGAATCGCCATACTGTTTTCCATAATGGTTGAACTAGTTTACAATCCCACCAACAGTGTAAAAGTGTTCCTATTTATCCACATCCTCTCCAGCACCTGTTGTTTCCTGACTTTTTAATGATCGCCATTCTAACTGGTGTGAGATGGTATCTCATTGTGGTTTTGATTTGCATTTCTCTGATGGCCAGTGATGATGAGCATTTTTTCATGTGTCTGTTGGCTGTATGAATGTCTTCTTTTGAGAAATGCCTGTTCATATCCTTTGCCCACTTTTTGATGGGGTTGTTTGTTTTTTTCTTGTAAATTTGTTTGAGTTCTTTGTAGGTTCTGGATATTAGCCCTTTGTCAGATGAGTAGATTGCAAAAATTTTCTCCCATTCTGTAGGTTGCCTGTTCACTCTGATGGTAGTTTCTTTTGCTGTGCAGAAGCTCTTTAGTGTAATGAGATCCCATTTGTCAATTTTGGCTTTTGCTGCTGTTGCTTTTGGTGTTTTAGACATGAAGTCTTTGCCCATGCCTATGTCCTGAATGGTACTACCTAGGTTTTCCTCTAGGATTTTTATGGTATTAGGTCTAACATTTAAGTCTCTAATCCATCTTGAATTAATTTTCATATAAGGAGTAAGGAAAGGATCCAGTTTCAGCTTTCTACTTATGGCTAGCCAATTTTCCCAGCACCATTTATTAAATAGGGAATCCTTTCCCCATTTCTTGTTTCTCTCAGGTTTGTCAAAGATCAGATGGCTGTAGATGTGTGGTATTATTTCTGAGGACTCTGTTCTGTTCCATTGGTCTATATCTCTGTTTTGGTACCAGTACCATGCTGTTTTGGTTACTGTAGCCTTGTAGTATAGTTTGAAGTCAGGTAGCGTGATGCCTCCAGCTTTGTTCTTTTGACTTAGGATTGTCTTGGAGATGCGGGCTCTTTTTTGGTTCCATATGAACTTTAAAGCAGTTTTTTCCAATTCTGTGAAGAAACTCATTGGTAGCTTGATGGGGATGGCATTGAATCTATAAATAACCTTGGGCAGTATGGCCATTTTCACGATATTGATTCTTCCTATCCATGAGCATGGTATGTTCTTCCATTTGTTTGTGTCCTCTTTTATTTCACTGAGCAGTGGTTTGTAGTTCTCCTTGAAGAGGTCCTTTACATCCCTTGTAAGTTGGATTCCTAGGTATTTTATTCTCTTTGAAGCAATTGTGAATGGAAGTTCATTCCTGATTTGGCTCTCTGTTTGTCTGTTACTGGTGTATAAGAATGCTTGTGATTTTTGCACATTAATTTTGTATCCTGAGACTTTGCTGAAGTTGCTTATCAGCTTAAGGAGATTTTGGGATGAGACAATGGGGTTTTCTAAATATACAATCATGTCATCTGCAAACAGGGACAGTTTGACTTCTTCTTTTCCTAACTGAATACCCTTGATTTCTTTCTCTTGCCTAATTGCCCTAGCCAGAACTTCCAACACTATGTTGAATAGGAGTGGTGAGAGAGGGCATCCCTGTCTTGTGACAGTTTTCAAAGGGAATTTTTCCAGTTTTTGTCCATTCAATATGATATTGGCTGTGGGTTTGTCATAAATAGCTGTTATTATTTTGAGGTACGTTCCATCAATACCGAATTTATTGAGAGTTTTTAGCATGAAGGGCTGTTGGATTTTGTCAAAAGCCTTTTCTGCATCTATTGAGATAATCATGTGGTTCTTGTCTTTGGTTCTGTTTATATGCTGGATTATGTTTATTTGCAAATGTTGAACCAGCCTTGCATCCCAGGGATGAAGCCCACTTGATCATGGTGGATAAGCTTTTTGATGTGTTGCTGAATCCGGTTTGCCAGGATTTTATTGAGGATTTTTGCATCGATGTTCATCAGGGATATTGGTCTAAAATTCTCTTTTTTTGTTGTGTCTCTGCCAGGCTTTGGTATCAGGATGATGTTGGCCTCATAAAATGAGTTAGGGAGGATTCCCTCTTTTTCTATTGATTGGAATAGTTTCAGAAGGAATGGTACCAACTCCTCCTTGTACCTCTGGTAGAATTCAGCTGTGAATCCATCTGGTCCTGGACTTTTTTTGGTTGGTAGGCTATTAATTATTGCCTCAATTTCAGAGCCTGCTATTGGTCTATTCAGGGATTCAACTTCTTCCTGGTTTAGTCTTGGAAGAGTGTAAGTGTCCAGGAAATTATCCATTTCTTCTAGATTTTCCAGTTTATTTGCGTAGAGGTGTTTATAGTATTCTCTGATGGTAGTTTGTATTTCTGTGGGGTCGGTGGTGATATCCCCTTTATCATTTTTAATTGCGTCGATTTGATTCTTCTCTCTTTTCTTCTGTATTAGTCTTGCTAGTGGTCTGTCAATTTTGTTGATCTTTTCAAAAAACCAACTCCTGGATTCATTGATTTTTTGGAGAGTTTTTTGTGTCTCTATCTCCTTCAGTTCTGCTCTGATCTTAGTTATTTCTTTCCTTCTGCTAGCTTTCGAATGTGTTTGCTCTTGCTTCTCTAGTTCTTTTAATTGTGATGTTAGAGTGTCAATTTTAGATCTTTCCTGCTTTCTCTTGTGGGCATTTAGTGCTATAAATTTCCCTCTACACACTGCTTTAAATGTGTCCCAGAGATTCTGGTATGTTGTATCTTTGTTCTCATTGGTTTCAAAGAACATCTTTATTTCTGCCTTCATTTCGTTATGTACCCAGTAGTCATTCAGGAGCAGGTTGTTCAGTTTCCATGTAGTTGAGCGGTTTTGATTGAGTTTCTTAGTCCTGAGTTCTAGTTTGATTGCACTGTGGTCTGAGAGACAGTTTGTTATAATTTCTGTTCTTGTACATTTGCTGAGGAGTGCTTTACTTCCAATTACGTGGTCGATTTTGGAGTAAGTACGATGTGGTGTTGAGAAGAATGTATATTCTGTTGATTTGGGGTGGAGAGTTCTATAGATGTCTATTAGGTATGCTTGCTGCAGAGATGAGTTCAATTCCTGGATATCCTTGTTAACTTTCTGTCTCGTTGATCTGTCTAATGTTGACAGTGGAGTGTTGAAGTCTCCCATTATTATTGTATGGGAGTCTAAGTCTCTTTGTAAGTCTCTAAGGACTTGCTTTATGAATCTGGGTGCTCCTGTATTGGGTGCATATATATTTAGGATAGTTAGCTCTTCCTGTTGAATTGATCCCTTTACCATTATGTAATGGCCTTCTTTGTCTCTTTTGATCTTTGATGGTTTAAAGTCTGTTTTATCAGAGACTAGGATTGCAACCCCCGCTTTTTTTTGTTCTCCATTTGCTTGGTAAATCTTCCTCCATCCCTTTATTTTGAGCCTATGTATGTCTCTGCGTGTGAGATGGGTCTCCTGAATACAGCAGACTGATGGGTCTTGACTCTTTATCCAGTTTGCCAGTCTGTGTCTTTTAATTGGAGCATTTAGTCCATTTACATTTAAGGTTAAGATTGTTATCTGTGAACTTGATCCTGCCATTATGATATTAACTGGTTATTTTGCTCGTTAGTTGATGCAGTTTCTTCCTAGCCTCGATGGTCTTTACATTTTGGCATGTTTTTGCAATGGCTGGTACCGGTTGTTCCTTTCCATGTTTAGTGCTTCCTTCAGGGTCTCTTGTAAGGCAGGCCTAGTGGTGACAAAATCTCTAAGCATTTGCTTATCTGTAAAGGATTTTATTTCTTCTTCACTTATGAAACTTAGTTTGGCTGGATATGAAATTCTGGGTTTAAAATTCTTTTCTTTAAGAATGTTGAATATTGGCCCCCACTCTCTTCTGGCTTGGAGAGTTTCTGCTGAGAGATCTGCTGTTAGTCTGATGGGCTTCCCTTTGTGGGTAACCCGACCTTTCTCTCTGGCTGCCCTTAAGATTTTTTCCTTCATTTCAACTTTGGTGAATCTGGCAATTATGTGTCTTGGAGTTGCTCTTCTCGAGGAGTATCTTTGTGGCGTTCTCTGTATTTCCTGGATTTGAATGTTGGCCTGCCCTACTAGGTTGGGGGAAGTTCTCCTGGATGATATCCTGAAGAGTGTTTTCCAACTTGGTTCCATTTTCCCCCTCACTTTCAGGCACCCCAATCAGACGTAGATTTGGTCTTTTTACATAATCCCATACTTCTTGCAGGCTTTGTTCATTTCTTTTTCTTCTTTTTTCTTTTGGTTTCTCTTCTCGCTTCATTTCATTCATTTGATCCTCAATCGCAGATACTCTTTCTTCCAGTTGATCGAGTCGGTTACTGAAGCTTGTGCATTTGTCACGTATTTCTCGTGTCATGGTTTTCATCTCTTTCATTTCGTTTAGGACCTTCTCTGCATTAATTACTCTAGCCATCAATTCTTCCACTTTTTTTTCAAGATTTTTAGTTTCTTTGCGCTGGGTACGTAATTCCTCCTTTAGCTCTGAGAAATTTGATGGACTGAAGCCTTCTTCTCTCATCTCGTTAAAGTCATTCTCCGTCCAGCTTTGATCCGTTGCTGGCGATGAGCTGCGCTCCTTTGCCGGGGGAGATGCGCTCTTACTTTTTGAATTTCCAGCTTTTCTGCCCTGCTTTTTCCCCATCTTTGTGGTTTTATCTGCCTCTGGTCTTTGATGATGGTGATGTACTGATGGGGTTTTGGTGTAGGTGTCCTTCCTGTTTGATAGTTTTCCTTCTAACAGTCAGGACCCTCAGCTGTAGGTCTGTTGGAGATTGCTTGAGGTCCACTCCAGACCCTGTTTGCCTGGGTATCAGCAGCAGAGGCTGTAGAAGATAGAATATTTCTGAACAGCGAGTGTACCTGTCTGATTCTTGCTTTGGAAGCTTCCTCTCAGGGGTGTACTCCACCCTGTGAGGTGTGGGGTGTCAGCCTGCCCCTAGTGGGGGATGTCTCCCAGTTAGGCTACTCAGGGGTCAGGGACCCACTTGAGCAGGGAGTCTGTCCCTTCTCAGATCTCAACCTCCGTGTTGGGAGATCCACTGCTCTCTTCAAAGCTGTCAGACAGAGTTGTTTGCGTCTGCAGAGGTTTCGGCTGTGTTTGTTATTGCCCTGTCCCCAGAGGTGGAGTCTACAGAGACAGGCAGGTTTCCTTGAGCTGCTGTGAGCTCCACCCAGTTCGAGCTTCCCAGCAGCTTTGTTTACCTACTTAAGCCTCAGCAATGGCGGGCGCCCCTCCCCCAGCCTCGCTGTTGCCTTGCCGGTAGATCACAGACTGCTGTGCTAGCAATGAGGGAGGCTCCGTGGGTGTGGGACCCTCCCGGCCAGGTGTGGGATATGATCTCCTGGTGTGCCTGTTTGCTTAAAGCACAGTATTGGGGTGGGAGTTACCCGATTTTCCAGGTGTTGTGTGTCTCAGTTCCCCTGGCTAGGAAAAGGGATTCCCTTCCCCCTTGCGCTTCCCAGGTGAGGCAATGCCTCGCCCTGCTTCAGCTCTCGCTGGTCGGGCTGCAGCAGCTGACCAGCACCGATCGTCCGGCACTCCCCAGTGAGATGAACCCAGTACCTCAGTTGAAAATGCAGAAATCACCGGTCTTCTGTGTCGCTCGTGCTGGGAGTTGGAGACTGGAGCTGTTCCTATTCGGCCATCTTGCTCCCAAACCCAAGTGTTTTTTTTTAAATAGCCCATTGTTATACAATTATTTTGACAAATCTCCTTTCCTCCCTACAAATTTATCTTTCTATATAGGTGAAAGTGATACCTGGAATTAGGTTTACAGTTGTGTTTTGGTTTTGGAATAATTTGTTGCTATTGTTTCTTTGTACTTTTCTACAGCGATTAATTTTTAAATTAGGGAATTTGCATCATGTCAATAAAAAACTACAAAGTAATTATTATAATAAAAGAAAAATGCTGAAGTGGGGATGAGGATTACAAGATTATACCAATCATGAAGGTCATTCATTCTGTTCTTACAATTGTTTAAAAAAGAAAAACCCTGTTATCTACAATCCCCCAAAATCTATTCTCTAGGTTATAATATATAAATGTAATAACTGTCTACTTTTAGCTGCACTACTTGTGAAAATGTAAATAACTTCATCATTTACTAGTGTGGCACACATATATATTGGGATAATGATAGAAAAGCACTTTATAGAAACAGTGTACCAAATAATGAATTCCAGTAGTCTTGTGGATATTAAATTATTAAACAGGTAGAGGTAAGTTCCTTACGTAAAAATTCAATCATCTGTGATGAAGAGGAAAGAATAATGGTCTATTATAAGAGATAGTGGTGCAGCAGAAAATTATACTGGGAATCAGGGTCATGGAGTCTAGTCCTGACTCTGCCACTGAACCCTAAATGTGTTGGTGAAACCACTTTTCTGGAATTTTGTATTCCTACAAAGTAGATAATGAAACTATATGATCCCAACACGTTGATCTAACACATGCATTTATCTCTGCTCTTGCTCCAAAATGCACAACAGATAGGAATTTTAAAAAAAAGAAATACCACTATAAAAATAACAGGGGGAGAAACAACAGAAAACAGAAGTCAAAATGCTGGAAAGTGGGAAGTGGATATGCGAATGGTAACTGACTTAACAAAATACTAGGCAGAGGGAGGTAAGGGGAACAAGAGACAAGTTAATACCCATTGCAGAACTTTGGAAAGACTTAGGAATTGCTCACTCCAAATACTTCTAAAACTGCAGGATATAGTGAAAAATAGAACTGGCTAAAACACTGTGTGTGTGTGTGTGTGTGTGTGTGTGTGTGTGTGTGTGTGTGTGTGTGTGTTGGCAAAGGCTGGTGGGGGTGACAGGGGAGCGGTGTAAAAAGAAAAATTCTCTCTCAGCCAGAGAGAAAGGTTGGGTTACCCATAAAGGGAAGCTGATCAGAATAATAGCAGATCTCTCTGCAGAAACCGTATAAGCCAGAAGAGAGTGGGGGCCAATATTCAACATTCTGAAAGAAAAGAATTTTCAACCCAGAATTCCATATCCAGCCAAATTAAGCTTCATAAGTGAAGGAGAAATAAAATCCTTTACAGACAAGCAAATGCTTAGAGATTTTGTTACCACCAGGCCTGCCTTACAAGAGCTCCTGAAGGAAACAGTAAATATGGAAAGGAAAAACCGGCACCAGCCACTGCAAAAACATACCAAATTGTAAAGACCATTGACACGATGAAAAAACTGCATCAACTAATGGGCAAAATACCATCTAGCACCATAATGACAGGATCAAATTCACACATAACAATATTAACCTAAAATATAATCGGGATAAATGCCCCAATTAAAAGACATGGACTGGCAAACTGGATAAAGATTCAAGACCCATTGGTGTGCTGTATTCAGGAGTCCCATTTCAGGTGCAAAGACACACATAGGCTCAAAATAAAGGGATGGAGGAATATTTATCAAGGAAGTGGAGAGCAAAAAAAAAAAAAAAGCAGGGGTTACAATCCTAGTCTCTGATAAAACAGACTTTAAACCAACAAAGATCAAAAGAGACAAAGAAGGCCACTACATAATGGTAAAGGGATCAATGCAACAAGAAGAGCTATCTATCCTAAATATATATGCACCCAATACATGAGCACCCAGATTCATAAAGCAAGTTCTTAGAGACCTACACAAGAGACCTACACAAGACCACACAATAATAGTGGGAGACTTTAACACCCCACTCTCAGTATTAGATCAACAAGACAGAAAATTAACAAGGATAATGAGAACTTGAACTCAGCTCTGCACCAAGTGGACCTAATGGACATCTACAGAACTCTCCACCCTGAATCAACAGAATATATATTCTTCTCAGCACCACATTGCACTTATTCTAAAATTGACCACATAATTGGAAGTAAAACACTACTCAGCAAATGCAAAAGAACGTAAATCATAACAGTCTCTTAGAAAACAGTGCAATCAAATTAGAACTCAGGATTAAGAAACTCACTCAAAACCACACCACTACATGGAAACTGAACAACCTACTCCTGAATGACTACTGGGTAAATAACTAAATATAGCAGAAATGAATAAGTTCTTTGAAACCAATAAGAAAAAAGACACAATGCACCAGAATCTCTGGGACACAGCTAAAGCAGTGTGTAGAGGGAAACTTATAGCACTAAATGCCCACAGGAGAAAGTGGGAAAGATCTAAAATAGACACCCTGAAAACACAATTAAGAGAACTAGAGAAGCAAGAGCAAACTAATTCAAAAGTTAGCAGAAGACAAGAGATAACTAAGACCAGAGCACAGCTGAAGTAGAGAGAGACATGAAACACCCTTCAAAAAAATCAATGAATCCTGGAACTGGTGTTTTGAAAACACAACAAAATAGATAGATCGCTAGCCAGACTAATAAAGAAGAAAAGTGAGAAGAATAAAATTGACATAATAAAAAATGATAAAGGGGATATCACCACTGATCCCACAGAAATACAAACTACCATCAGAGAATACTACAAACAACTCTACACGAATAAACTCGAAAATCTAGAAGAAATCGATAAATTCCTGGACACATAACACCCTCCCAAGACTAAACCAGGAAGAAGTCAAATCCCTGAATAGACTGATAACAAGTTCTGAAATTGAGGCAGTAATTAATAGCCTATCAACCAAAAAAAGGCCAGGACCAGACAGATTCACAGCCGAATTCTACCAGAGGTACAAAGAGGAGATGGTACCATTCCTTCTGAAACTATTCCAAACAAAAGAAAAAGAGGGCCTCCTCCCTAACTCTTTTTATGAGGCTAGCATCATCCTGATTCCAAAACCTGACAAAGACACAACAAAAAAAGAAAATTTCAGGCCAATATCCCTGATGAACATCGATGTGAAAATCCTCAACAAAATACTGGCAAACTGAATTCAGCAGCCTATCAAAAGCTTATCCACCACCATCAAGTCAGCTTCATCCCTAGGATGCAAGGCTGGTTCAACATACGCAAATCAATAAATGTAATTCATCACATAAATAGAACCAATGACAAAAAACACATGATTATCTCAATAGACGCAGAAAAGGCCTTCGGCAAAATTCAACACCCCTTCATGCTAAAAACTCTCAATAAACTTGGTATTGATGGAACGTATCTCAAAATAATAAGAGCTATTTATGACAAACCCACAGCCAATATCATACTGATAGGCAAAAGCTGGAAGCATTCTTTTTGAAAACTGGCACAAGAAAAGGATGCCCTCTCTCTCCACTCCTATATAACATAGTATTGGAAGTTCTGGCCAGGGCTATAAGGCAAGAGAAAGAAATAAAGCGTGTTTACATAGGAAGAGAGGAAATCAAAATGTTTCTGTTTGCAGATGGCATCATTGTATGTTTAGAAAACCCCATCGTCTCAGCCCAAAATCTCCTTAACCTGATAAGCAACTTCGGCAAAGTCTCAGGATACAAAATCAATGTGCAAAAATGACAAGCATTACTATACAACAATAATAGACAGAGAGTCAAATCATGAGTGGACTCCCATTCACCATTGCTACAAAGAGAATAAAATACCTAGGAATACAACTTACAAGGGATGCGAAGGACCTCTTCAAGGAGAACTGCAAACCACTGCTTAACGAAATAAAAGAGGACACAAACAAATACAAAAACATTCCTTGCTCATGGATAGGAAGAATCAATATCGTGAAAATGGCCATACTGCCCAAGGTAATTTATAGATTCAATGCCATCCCCATCAAGCTACCAATGACTTTCTTCACAGAATTGGAAAAAACTACTTTAAAGTTCATATGGAACCAAAAAAGAGCCGGCATTGCCAAGACAATCCTAAGCAAAAAGAACAAAGCTGGAGGCATCACACTATCTGACTTCAAACTATACTACAAGCTACAGTAACCAAAACAGCATGGTACTGGTACCAAAACAGAGATATAGACCAATGGAACAGAACAGAGCCCTCAGAAATAACACCACACATCTACAACCATCTGATCTTTGACAAACCTGACCAAACAATGGGGAAAGGATTCCCTATTTAATAAATGGTGTTGGGAAAACTGGCTAGTCATATGCAGAAAACTGAAACTGGACCCCTTCCTTACACCTTATACAGAAATTAACTCAACTTGGATTAAAGACTTAAATGTAAGAACTAAAACCATAAGAACCCTAGAAAAAAACCTAGGCAATACCACTCAGGATGTAGGTATGGGCAAAGACTTCATGACTAAAACACCAAAAACAATGGCAACAAAAACCAAAATTGACAAATGGGATCTAATTAAACTAAAGAGCTTCTGCACAGCAATAGAAACTATAATCAGAGTGAACAAGCAACCTACAGAATGGGAGAAAATTTTTGCAATCTATGCATCTGACAAAGGGCTGGATCTACAATGAACTTAAACAAATTTACAAGAATAACCAAACAACCCCATCAAAAAGTGGGCAAAGTATATGAACAGACACTTCTCGAAAAAAGACATTTATTTAGCCAACACACATATGAAAAAAGCTCATCATCACTGGTCATTAGACAAATGCAAATCAAAATCACAATAAGATACCATCTCATGCCAGTTAGAATGGCAATCATTAAAAAGTCAGGAAACAGATGCTGTAGAGGAGGTGGAGAAACGGGAATGCTTTTACATGGTTGGTAGGAGTGTAAATTAGTTCAACCATTGTGGAAGACAGTGTGGCCATTCCTCAAGGATCTAGAACCAGTAATACCATTTGACCCAGCAATCCCATTACTGGGTATATACCCAAAGGATTATAAATCATTCTACTGTAAAGACACATACACACTTATATTTATTGCAGCACTGTTGATAATAGCAAAGACTTGGAACCAACCCAAATGCCCATCAATGATAGACTCAATAAAGAAAATGTGGCACATATACACCATGGGACACTATGCAGCCATAAAAAAGAATGAGTTCATGTCCTTTGCAGGGACATGGATGAAGCTGGAAAACATCATTCTCAGCAAACTAACACAGGAACAGAAAGCCAAACACTGCATGTTCTCACTCATAAGTGGGAGGTGAACAATGAGAACACCTGGACATAGGGAGGGGAACATCACACACTGTGGCCTGTCAGTGGGTGGGGAGATAGAGAAGTGATAGCATTAGGAGAAATATTAATGTAGATGATGGGTTGATGGGTGCAGCAAACCACCATGGCACATGCATACCTATGTAACAAACCTGTACGTTCTGCACATGTATCCCAGAACTTAAAGTATAATTAAAAAAAAAGATAAATTCTTATATTTCATAATAAGGAATGTATAGGTAATGTATAAAACTAAAGAGCAAAGACATAGCAATAAAGCATGTTACTTGGAAATATAGAATTAAATAACAGAATGTGTAGTTCAAAGTGTTGGAAATGGTTGTGTTAGGTTATAGGGAAGTGAAATGGGATTGGATGTGTCAGTGTTCTGCTTCTTTTTTTAGTAAACTCACTGTTGTTTTTGACTTTTAAAAACATATATACATATATAATATCTTTTCAAGCATGTATGTTTCACTTTTAACAATTTTTCATTTATCTATGGAAGCAATCTTCAAGCCTACAAATGTGCCAGGAAAACTTGATTTTTACCTTTGGATGCACTAAACTACAAACATTTTTATATTACATGTTAAAGTCAGAAAGAGAAACATATGTTTGTAAATAAAGTGAACATATAGAAGTTAGATCAGGCCAGGCACGATGACTCGCAGCTGTAATTCCAGTACTTCGCAATGCCAAGGTGGGCAGATGGCTTGAGCCCAGGAGTTTGAGACTAGCCAGGGCAACATGGTGAAACCCAGTCTCTAAAAAAAATACAAAACCCACAAAGAGCAAGTAGTTGGGCTTGGTGGCACACGCCTGTAGTACCATCTGCTCCAGTGGCTGGGGTGCGAGGATCACTTGAGCCCCTGAGGCAGAGGCTGCAGTGAACCTTAATCAAGCTACTTCACTCCAGCTTGGGTGACAGAGCAAGACCCTGTCTCAAACAACAAAACAATAACAACAAAAGTTAGATCAGCAAACATGCTAGGTTTTCGTTGTGTTTTTTGTTTGTTTGTTTTTTAATGTTCATCAGTTGAAGTCTGAGTGATTAGGGAATCTTGAACCTGGATTTTGAAGTATACTATCAACAGCTTTAACTCCTTCCTCTCTCAACTCCCCAGTAATCCAGTTTTATAAAATTTAGATGAGGTTAGAATCTGTCATTTGCTCTACAGTAATGATTTAGTTATTATTATGTATAATAATTTAATATAACATTACTAAAAACTAATTTAATTTATAATAATTTAATTATGATTATTATTATAGGGCCATGACCTTAGTCATTGTTTCTCCATGTTATAAGTCACAGTTTGGGAATATGCAGGTTATTTGGATTTATTTAATCCTTCTGTGCCTTTCCCCATGGTGTGACTTTGTGTGGCCTCCTTACCAGCCTAACTGGCCTTTACTGGGAAGCCTGTCAGTACAGCTACTACTTAATAATACTTGGGTTGTCAAAATTATTTCCTTTGTCAGAAGGACACTCTCCCAACTCCCTACCCCCACATCCTTGGAATAATATGTTAGAATGACAGCAATTCATGATGGATCATGTGTGCTCTATATCCTTTTGTTTTTCTTCTATCAGCAACAGGTATGTCATTAATGCTCATAAAACTGTCTAATCCTTTAAGCCTTGTTAAATTACTTGTTATAATTATTTCCTACATGAGTGATTTCTGTACATTATTCAATACTACCAAAAACATATTCACTCGTCATTTTAAAATTTATTCACAGACAGTTTCATAAAGCCTTTTCTTGGCCTTTTATTCTATTGAGAAAGATAAAAAATAATGTATCCTGAAAGAGTTCTTTTTTATTTGTTATTCATTTTAAACTTATCCCTAAATGAGACTTTGGCAATATAATCATCACCTAGTACATATTCAAAGTACACTCAAAATTTGGTGATTCCTTCACTAGCCATTGATGTAACTTAATCTATATTAAGGAAGGGAAGCTCTTACATTACATACTGTTTCATGACCTTAAGAGATAATGGTTGATCACAGGAACCACATCCCTCCCCTCAAAGGAGGAAAATTAAGGAGAAATTACTGTTTCTTTCATGTACCCATTTTCTTTACAGGACACAACTGATAAAAGTTTTCCAGGAAAATAAATGGCCAAATTGATACTTCTTATCTTTTGAAAATTTAGAATTCATAGATATTTTGATTACTACAATTAAAAATTATCTAAAAATTGAGCCATTGGGATAGGGTTTTAGCAGGGGGATTAGAGTGAAGTTTGAGGGTCCAGCTAATGGGATGTAGGAAGAGTAACAGGAAATGACTGTGGCCCATCAAGATACACTGAAGGCTTGATGATTGCTTTACCAGCTATTGCTGAATATTAGAAGAAGAAGAAGTTCAACTAACACAACCTAGGCTATTACTATAAACTTAAAAGAATTATTTAAGACCATGCAAAGCAAAGCGAAAGAAAAAAGAAAACGATACAGTCAGAAAAGGCAGTTATGTAGGTGGAATTTACTATATGGGATTTTTGCAGAGAAAAGAAACAGGAGAACAAGAGAACATATAAAGCAAGAAAGGAAAAGAGCTTTGCAAGAGACTTTTGTATGAAAAAGAAAAAAATGAAGATAGATGACTTACTGTTTACTACTGTATATGCTTAAGAGTCAACAGGCACATCTAAAACAAGAATTAACTTAAAACATCTGGGACCTGTTGTTATTATCTACAACGTGTAGCTTTGACAGAAATATCAGAATATTAAACTACAGTAGTTCAGAGACCAGCGTCCCTTTATGTAGCATTTAAAAATATACTTTAAGAGAGATCTACATCAAAATCTGATAATTTATCTGGTCTGGAATGTTCTCTTTGAAATTTACCTTATTAATAAATTATAAGCAAAATAAATTTTGTTTTCTGATATATTTTGGGTATTTGTATCCTCCAAATCTCATGTTGAATGTAATCCCCAGTGTTGATGGTGGGGCCTGGTGGCCGTTGATTGGGTCCCATGGGGCGGATGCCTCATGAACAGCTTGGTGCCCTCCTCAGAGTAACGAGTGAGTTCTCACTCTGACTTCACGTGACATCTGGTATTTTAAGAGGGTGGCATGTTCCACCTTCTCTCTCTTGCTCACTCTTGCCATGTGATACACCAGCTCCCCTTTAGCCTTCCTCCATGATTAGACGTTTCCTGAGGCCTTGCCAGAAGCTAGGCAGATGCTGATGCCATGCTTGTACAGCCTGCGGAACTGTAAGCCAAACAAACCTCTTGTCTTTATAAATTACCCAGCCTAAGGTATTTCTTTATAGCAACACAGAATAGCCTAATGGTTTTTTTAAATTTTTGTTTAATAAAAAATGTGTTTAATTTATTAATTTAAATACTTATTTAAATTAATGTATTAAATTTTATTGATTTCTAAAATTGTATTAATTTTTTTTAATGAGTATGCCCTGTATTCTACAGTGGCAACAAAACTTACCAGTATAATGAATCCTTTAAATAAGTTTTGATAGTCCTAATCAACTCTGGTATGCTATTATCTCATGCAGGTTTCATTTTCCCATATTTATCCTTAATATCTATAGAGGTAGAGATGAACAGAATTCTCATGACACATCCAACATGGCATAAGTTTCAGTTTGGAATTGCCTGATAAACAATATCTCACCAGAGTGCAAAAATTAAAGGGGACATATTACAATTTGCAAAACAGAAAACAAATGATTTTTAAAACTAGTTAAGCTACTTTTTAAAATCATAAAGTGATGTTTAATAATACATTGGGACAAAATAAAGGAAACTGCCTTGGGGGATTAAGAAAAAACAACACTACACTGCAAAGAGAAGCACAAATATAGACAAGTTTATGGAGAATAAAAGCCCACCATCTACTTATGCTTTTAACTTATAGCTCTATTATGCTCTTAATTGCGAGTTCTAGTAAGACCACAACTTGATTGCCGAAACAGGAGGGCTACACATAGGATCATCATACAGTGCAGCACCACCTGGTGACAGAATGAATAAAAACCACACAAAAAAGAAACCTGACTAAATCTGCATGAATTCCATACTCAAAGATGGGGAAGCAGGAGGCAGGGAACCAAGGTAAAGGCATGTACATTCCCTCATATTTCTCTGTCACTCACATTGAATCCTAACAACCCTCTTCCAAATTAACTTTCTCCACATCTCCATATTTTTGGAATATCCAACTGAAAAAAAAAATCAGGTCTGTTTCCAATTGAAAAAAAAATCAAGTCTGTTTACCTTTTGTAAGAGAAGCAGGTGTATCTTGAGTAAATCTTGATGCTTATAACATTTCCAAAGCTGTCTTCATGACTTCTTAGGACTCAATAAGTCTTTTTATATTCTTTTTTTTTTTTTTTTTTTTTTTTTTTTTTTTTGAGACAGAGTCTTGCTCTATCGCCCAGACTGGAGTGCAGTGGTGCGAGCTCGGCTCACTGCAAGCTCTGCCTCCTGGGTTCGGGCCATTCTGCCTCAGCCTCCCGAGTAGCTGGGACTACAGGCGCCCGCCACCACGCCCGACTAATTTTTTGTATTTTTAGTAGAGACGGGGTTTCACCGTGTTAGCCAGGATGGTCTCGATCTCCTGACCTCGCAATCCACCTGCCTCGGCCTCCCAAAGTGCTGGGATTACAGGCATGAGCCACCGCGCCTGGCCTAGTCTTTTTATATTCTTTAGAATACTTCCCCTTTTTCTAAGAGAAAGAAAATAAAATCTAATATTTTATAGACTTTTTACCAACTGGAGTTAAAACTTGTTTTTAGAACTTGTTATTTAATTTTATAATTGCCTGTATAACCCTTAATGTGTATAACAGAGAAAGATGCCTAGGCAGTCAAAGAAATGCAATGGAATTGGAGAAATTTACTTATACCAAAGAACCTTCCAGACGAATCCACTAAGGCTCAAGCTACCTTTCAAAGATGCCAAATACAGTCATGGTTAGAGTATAGATCAGTTCACAAACCATTTCATTAATATGAAGCAAGGGCAAGAGAAAGCTTTTTGGTTTTGATTTGGTTTAGTTTGTTACTGCAAACTGTCCTGCCATCCTATGGGTATCTCATTTAGTTTGCTGTTTAAGAAAAGAACAATGAATTTTGTGCTTCAAAAGAGGCTTTTTGCCTGTTCTGTCCCTTTAAAGTCAATAGCTTTTTGAAATTGTCCAGCTGACCCCAAATAAAAAATTCTGAAAGAGATGCTCCTGACTCTTCAGAAACCCATTATGTGACAGGACTGACGGAGCTAATCCTATGAGTGTTTTACTGCCCAGCAGAGATGTGGTGGCTTTGGTGGATTATTATCTGGCTGCCCTAATGGAATTCCTCTTAGCCCAGTGGGAGAGGGGGAATGATTTTCTGCTCCCAAGAAATTAACTGCTCTAAGTCTGTGGAATGTGGTAATTTTTTATTTCCTAAACAAACTCTTTCACCTGTTTCAGTTAACTTGTACAATATCAGAAAAGCATGAGGGCTCGGAGGAGTGAAACTAACCTGTAATGCATTCATTCAACTATTTATTAAACAGATACTGAGTGCCAGGTACTTTGCTAGGTAACTGAAAACTAATGAAAAATAAAAAAGAAGGCAGAACTATAAAGCGGGATCTGATATGGTTTAATACCTTGTGTTTTAATTTGGTTTATAAAATGCTTTCTAACATGCAAGTTCAGTAAGCTCAAAGGACAACCCTGTGAAAAAGGAAGAGTGGTTATTAATATCATTTTATAGATGAAGGACTGGAGGCTCTGAGACTAAGTGTATTTTGCAAGGTCACATAACTAGTAGGACACAGGGCCAGGAATAGGGCTCAGGTCTTTCCTTCAGTTCCCTCTTCCTCATATCATACCCCCTGACATTTCAATGCAGTCACTTTTGAAAGTGAAATATTTGAAAAATAGTCTATTATGTTGGTTGTCCCACACAGCAAGTCTTCAGCACAGAAATGAAACTGGCACTTCATTAACATAGGTTTCTAAAATTTAAGTCACTTGCCTAGAGTTGCCCCGCTCTTTTCAATCTAAAAATAATGGTAAGCTGGGTATAAATGTCTTTCTGTTTCAATATTTTAAGAGAGCTCCATAATGAACACTTTTGCAAGAAATAACTTCTGAGTTATTCTGCTCTTTTCTTGCCCAGCAGTGAAACACATGGAAATAATCATGTTGATTAAATATTACAAGTAGAACAAGAGAATTTCATCGCCTCAAATTTGAACTAGGAATGGGAAGTTATTTTCTTATTTTAAAATTCTTATGCTACAAAAGCAATAAAAATATACCTGATTTTTTGGTAATATATTCTAACTATGGAAAATTATCTAGGGAAAACATGATTGAGGCCGGGCACGTTGGCTCATGTCTATAATTCCAAGACTTTGGGAGACCGAGGCAGGTGGATCGCTTGAGGTCAGGGGTTTGAGACCAGTCTGGCCAACATACTGAAACCCCATCTCTACTAAAAATACAAAAATTAGTTGGGCGTGGTGGCACACACCTATATTCCTGGCTACTTGAGAGGCTGAGGCACAAGAATTGCTTCAACTTGGAAGGCGGAATGGCAGTAAGCTGAAATTGTGCCACTGCACTCCAGTCTGGGTGACAGGTGATGAGTGAGGCTCTGTCTAAAAAGAAAAAGAAAAAGAAAAAGAAACAAAGAAAAGAAAAAGAAAAACATGATTGTATCTCTTTACCCGGCCTACTTCACCTGGCCCAATTCACCAGAAGTAAATATTGTTAATCCTGTTAAACTGGTAAACACTGTTTAGTGTAGTTTATCCCAGAAATTCATTTTATGTGGTAATATTTTAACCATGGGGTGACTCTATATATGATACCAATTTGCCTTTCTATGCTCACCCAACAGTATATGTGAACATATTTTTATGTTCATACACATAGATTGCCCATATTTTGTTTAATAAATACTGAGTATTTCGTAGTATTTATATACCATAATTTGTATTTACTATTTCCATTGATGTACTTTTAGCACTTTACAGCTTCTTGATTTCCTATGTCATAACAAACATCTCTACTCATGTTTTTGCAAATATATACAAGCATTACTGCACAATAGATGCCTAGGAGTAAAGCTGCAGGTCAATATCTTTACAAATAGCTTTCTGAGTACTGAAATTGCCCTCCAAAAAGCTTTGCCCTATCATATGCTGTAAGTAGCCTTGCAAGTGATTGCCATCCTTTTAATGTTTGTAATCTGATGGCAAAAAATAATATTTTCATTGTCACATAATTTGCATCCATCTGATTAATAGTGACTTATGTAAGTGTCCCATCACATGAACAGCTCGATTTCCTTCTGGATAATTTTCTCCTCGCCATCTGATAGTCTGATGGCACTATTAATAAAGATGCCCTGCCTTCTTTTTTTTTTTTTTTTTTTTTGAGACGGAGTCTTGCTCTGTCGCCCAGGCTGGAGTGCAGTGGCCGGATCTCAGCTCACTGCAAGCCCCGCCTCCATTCTCCTGCCTCAGCCTCCCGAGTAGCTGGGACTACAGGCGCCCGCCACCTCGCCCGGCTAGTTTTTTGTATTTTTTAGTAGAGACGGGGTTTCACCGTGTTAGCCAGGATGGTCTCGATCTTCTGACCTCGTGATCCACCCGTCTCGGCCTCCCAAAGTGCTGGGATTACAGGCTTGAGCCACCGCGCCCGGCCAAAGATGCCCTGCCTTCTTACCACCTGCATACTGCAATGAGATTTGTATTCCCTACTGGACAAAATTCATTTGCTTTGTGATGAACAAGAGTCATTAGCTTTACGATGGACAGAAAACATCTACACCATTCTACAAGTTAACTTGCATCCCACAAAGTTGCTAAATAGACTGACCAAAGACAAACAAATGTGCACACCGTCATAGACTCAGACAATCCCCAGAGAGTTGGCTAGACTACAACCAGATTGAAGGAATATGCAGTGATCTTTTTCTCTCCCATTTCAAATGTCTTTCACAATATTAACTTTTGGGTCACTGTTCTCACCAACCCAGCCACCAGAGTCAGGTGGGCATTATGATATTATACATTAATCATGAATATAGTAGAAAGAAATGATTCTTAGTCTACATTCCACAAATGCACTAATTTACAGATTCTACAAATTTAGAATGTGCAAGTTTAGTTTTTATATTATCCCTTAAAAAGTATAAAAGGAAAAAATTGTTTTATTTTTATATTAAAAATGACCTTATACGAGTAGTTTATTTTCATCTCTGCTATTAAAAAAAAAAAATTTTGTCCTGTTTACCTCAGAGAGTTAGTGAAAAGGATTAACTAAGATAACATGTATGACTCTTTGAAATATATAAATTACTTTACAAAGGCAAGTTGTTTTCATTGTAATTTAGTCATCTACTGGAGAAGACAAAGCAGGGGACTAGGAGTCAAGAGACCGGAATCCTAGTGCTTTTTCTTCTATAAACTGGTCGTTTAAATTTTGGCAAAATGCAAAATATTTGTTTATATATAAAACAAGAGAATTAAAATATCTGATTTTTTCTGGTCTGAAATTGCAATTCTTATCACATTAGTAGAAGATGATAGAAAGGGGAAACAGAAGGGCGACTGATTGATAGAAAATCGACAAGCATTTATTGACTGCCTGTCCCTGTGATTTAACAATTAATTTAACCTGGATCTTGCCCTCAAGGAACTTAGCCTATTTCTAAATCCTTAGCCAGAAATAGAATAGGCATTTGGGAAGAAGACATTCACAGTGGGGCAAGATAAGGACCAGTTGGAACCTCTTGGCATCTCTGCATTTGTTCTTTATCACCTTTAAACAACAGCCTTCAGAGTATAATGGTTGCTTCACTTCTACCTCTCAAATTTCACATAAAATGTCTCTAGTAGACAAGCCTAATCTGAAATATATAGAAATGTACTTTCAATTTAGCTAAAACGACAGTATGAAAGCACCACAATCTACCTCTTGTCAATTTAGCATTCATATTAAACAAATACTTAATTTCTCAGAAAAGATAAAAGCAAAATTATATTTCCATCTAACACAATGCAACCATCAGTCATACAACCCCAAACTTGCTAAACCTCTCTCCAAAGATTCCTAGAAATTTCTCAAAGATGTCAGGATTCTGAATTTTTGTGGAATTTCCCATTTTCTGGCATATGAGTCTTACCAAAGGGTATGAAGTAGCTCCTGTTTCATTTTCTCCATGTCCAAGCAGTATGATATCATCAATGCAATGGACAGATGTGATATTCCCTAGCATGGAAAGGTGTTCAAAGTTCCTGAAGATGAAATTATAAACCAGAATTGTAGAGTTGATATAACACATTGATATGCAATGATAGTATGTTCTTGGTCCTGCCCATTGAAGGCAAACTGCTCTGGTAATAGCAGACTATATCTGCAGACAATATAGCAGTTGCCAAGTCAGTATCTATCTATTAAGGTCGATCTATCTATCTATCTATCTATCTATCTATCTATCTATCTATCTATCTATCTATCTATGTATTGTGCCGGGTAATGTGTTCCTTTACTCCAGCAGCAAAAAACATGTCTGGTACAATAGTTACAATTGTAGTTACCAGATGATTAAATTTATTATAATCCACTGTCATTTCTTGAGATTCATCTGTCTTTTGCGCAAGAGGAACAGACAAGTTAAGTAGGCATATGGTGGGAATTACTACTTCTGCATCTTCAAGTTCTTGATGGTATTGCTAATCTCTACAATCCCTCCAGGAATGCAGTACTACTTTGGGTTTATTATCTTTGTATGCAAAGCCAGTTCTAGTGGTTTCCACATATTATAGCCTTTCCTATCATAATGGCCAATATGAGGATTATGAAAATTGCTAAGTTTATCAACTTCAACTATATAATTCCAAAACTGGAGGAAAAAAATCACAAAGAGCATTTGAGGACACTCAGAACCCAAGCCAATACTCCATCAATCACCTGACCTCAATAAGCCCCTATTTCAGGTGTCAGACCACAGTGCTGTATGCATCTCCAGGAATAAATGTCATTTTAGAGACAGTGCCTAATAATCCCTTTAAAAATGTGATTATTTTCTATTTTCCAATGCATAGTCATGCTGGTGAGTGACCCCAGGTCCCTTTGGGGAAGGATAGGAGGAAGGATGCTGCATCAATTGTTGACTATGTAGCAGGGTCTTTCCTCAAGGGAATCCGACCTTCAATTCATTCAAGATACTCTAAATCTGCTCACTTGCTCAAGTCTGAAAATTAGTTGAAGTACTGGTCACATCTCTCTATTGTGATGACACAAGTAAACTCCTGCTCATAAGACTCAGAGCTTTTCCACTTAATTAAGATTTTAGTAGGCTGTCAATCGATTCCACTTCTGGGTACATCATTATCATCTAGCCAATGTCAAAGATCTCTGTTGGTCAAGTCATCCTAATTACTGCCTTGGCTCTGCTGCCCATGATGATCTTCATGTTCACATTGTTTTTGATGATGATATGCTACCATTTAGCTGTTGACATTTAGCAATTCTCATTATCTCCACTGAATTCCAGGGGTTCTGTTTTATGGCAAGAGTTTCCCTATCATTCCTGGCCTATAAAACTAGCCACCACAATGGTCTTCAAAGATGCCACAAGCTCTCCTCAGGAATTAATTTCTTTCAGCCTTCCACAGTCTTGGTAAATGGGTTGTCTTCTAGACCTTCTCAAGATCAATGAATAGGTAAAAAGATCTTACAGCATAAATTTACTCCAACATTCAAATCTCCCTAAGCCTTTGGATATCTTTCTTCTTAGTACATCAGGAAAGCATTAACATTACAGCTTGATTTAGCGTAGGTTACCTTTGGGTCTAGGCTTCAGTCAATCAACCAACCAAACTGTTAGAGCCTCTCTTTGTTGCTCAAGGTGACATTTTGAATCCAAAATCTTTGCATAGTGCACCTTTATCAACAAATTCAGCTTGATCTAATCTTATTTCCTTCCACCCTGATCCAATATACTTAGCTGGGATTTTGAAATCCCAAAAATATTACTTTATTTTTCCAAGTTTTCTATTATATTCAAAAGCAACCAATCAACCACATAATGCACCTTATTTTTATTAGAATGTTCCATGGAAAAATTTGATCATTCCAAAGCCTTGTCTCCTATAGGCACTTTATGCCAAAATGTGAGTATTTAAATAACTATTTTGTCAGTGTATCATTGGTGCCTCCTTTGCTACTGGCCATGGGAACATGGATGCCTTTAAATCCAATAAGATAAGAACCAACTACAGATACTGACCTTTAAGTTTCTACTGCCAATAAGTTTAGCAATCAGTGTTTAATCAGGAAAGCAGAATAACTACAATGTTATAGAATACATAATTTATTATAGGAATTTCACTTTGTACAACTGTGGGAGAAGCTGAGGAAGTAAGGACCTAAAAATGATCAGAAAAATGTTACTAACCACCCATGGCATAAGTGAACATGTTGAGTTTTCTGGAAACTAAGCTTGTTCACCTGCTGGAGTGTATAAGGAAATAGGCTAGTGTAGAAATCTATGAGAAGTGTGTAGTCCTTCATGGTTATTGCGTCTATGATTTCACAACAAAGCATCTGGTAGTGTGCCTGACAGCTCTCGGTTAGAAGGGCCAGGATTTGGGAAAAAGAACTGGATGCAGAATGTGAAATGGCAGAAATACAATGAAAGAAGCATGTGCAAGGGTCCTAAGGAAGGAAATAGTTTGGATTATTTGAGACAGTGAAGAAGAGCAGTGTGGCTACAGATTGAAAAAAGGAATAGAAGATTCACTCGAGATAAAATTGGAACAACAGAAACAAGTCAGATCATTCAGGGCCTTATGGAAATGTAAAAATTATTCTAAGCGTATTGAGAAACCACTAAAGGGATTCTTAAAGCTTCTAAGAATGAAATTATCACTACCATCGTATTTCCTTCAATATGTCACACACTACAGTAAATATTTTACATAATTATTCACCTAACATTATTGAGCACCTACTATATCCTAGAGAGTATGCTGGGTACCAGAGATTCAGTAACAAACAAGATACACATAGATACTATTTTCAAGAAGTTCATGATCTAGGAAGCATGTTGCATTTAATCCTCACAGTACCTTCTATGAAATAGGAAACTGAGGCATAGAGGGAGTCAATTGCATGAAGTCATTTTACTAGAAATGTTCGCAATCAGTATTTGGACTCTGTCGTATTCCCAAGACATTGCTTTTAAGCAGTATTCTGTCTGCCTCCCATGCTGTTATGTAAACACCCAGATAACCCCAAGGAATAAATCACTGGGATGTGATTAATTTCTTAATCTCTTCATGGTCCTCAATTCTCTAGGCTTATATCAATGTGTACATGTTAGGTTATAAATTTCACTTGAGCAAGGAAATGAGACAGCCTTGAGTATGTGAAGTGTCCTTTACAGAATTCAGTGCAATTAAGTTTACCAGCTCACTCAGTTTATCATGTGCATGGTGTATGCTGAGCAGGTGCCTGGCTGTCCATCATGAGATCTGAAGTTCCGCATTACATTGGACATGCTCACTGGGATGACACATTCAATTTGGTGGCTGCTTATTGGAATCACATCTTTTTGTCATGTTCCCTTTCCTTCAACAGGAAAGTGTAATCATAAATATTAAGAACAAGTTTTTGAAGAAAGCTTCTCACTGACTCTAAGAAATAAAAGAGTTAATTTAATGTTGAATACATTGAACCAGTATTGGACGGATAAAAATCTAAATTTGGTTGTCATAGCTGTCAGGCCATTTAGAAACCAAATAATTCACACCCTACTAATTGCTTTTATGTTCATATATCCAAGAGACATGAGTCATCTCTCACAGATTCCTAATTATGAATGACTTACACCTTGTTGATGACAGAGCTCTGTGTTATTCTTACAGAAACTTTCCAAGATGTATTTCTTTCAAAATAATTTTAACTTTCTCTGATTTAAGTTTATCTGATAAACTTGTATCTTTTCTCAGAAAGATGTAACCTAGGGGCCTACCTTTTCCTGTCTTTCTTTCCTTAGCCAAAGCGTTGTTCAGAAGCCAGGAAAATTGTGTTTCTAAACTTTTTGCTGCACAGGGTGTCGATGCTGTGATGACAGATTAATCCAGGCACATGATTGCTGAAGCTGTGTATTAAAAGCACTGATGCTTTTCAATAGGGAATCCAAAAACACCATGAAAGACAGCAGTGACATGAAAATCCATGTAGTGCATATTTGAGTGTGTTAAAACAAGGGCCACCAGATTCTAGAGGCATCAAGAAGTTGATATTATATCATTATTAAGAGTCCAGGGACACTTCCCCTAATTGAGTGTTAAATATGAGGAATTATTTGAAGATGGAGGAGGGAGAATGAATACAAATGTAACTCACAGAATATGCCAGTTTAGTTATTGACTGACATAAAAAGTCTGCTGCTTAAGATTCAAGTGTAACCAGTGCCATGTCAGGATTTTTACACATACACACACACAGGATTTTTACACATACACACACACAGTATTCAGTAGCAAAAAAGTTTCATTGGTCCTTGATCCTTCAACATTTTACTATTAATTGCCTGGGATACAGAGGCCCTAATGGAAGGGTCATGGCCAGACCTGGAAAAGCCAACTTTACTTACCTCTCACCATGCTAGTGTTTCCTCCCCATCCTCAGGCTTGGCAAGCAGAAGCCTGAGGCCTGAAACAAGTAACCTTCGGACCTAGTTTTAGTGAGTATGGTTTCTGTGGTCACACTTTCTTTCACTACGTCAGCTGTTCATTAGAGGCACCTTGCTGTGCTGCATGTGTGAAATACTAGGCACGAGATGGCTTCTAAGAATTAAACTAGAGACTAATCCTTGACTCCTATAAAGTAACTATCAAAGACCTTCCATCCTACCTATCTGGGAATTTCATATGAAGGAAAGATTGATGCATAATTAAAACAGAATCTGTGTATTTATTCAGCATAGGGAGTGGCAGTACAAACTTCCTGGAACATTATTCCAAATGGGAGGATCCAGCAATAGGGATCAATCTTTCTGCTGAGTCAAACGTTGGCTTCTCTTCTGAGGTTTCTGATATATGGGCATCAACCAGCACTATGTGCAATGATAGCTTTTGCTGCATATCTTGCCAGTGATTCCAGTGAAAATGTTCAATTTTCTTCTTTAAATCAGCAATTTTCTGGGTCTCATTGCTATTAATATTTATGAATTGAAATAATGTGGTGCTTCAAAAGTAGCCCCAAGGTTTTGTAAGATAAATTATGGGATTCTTTTTTTTTCATAAGTAGTAATAAGAGTATAGATAGATAGCTTAAAGTCATAGAGTTTACTGGCAGGAAGAACCAAAGAGAAAACAATGCTTATGCCATTATTCTAAACTGACCACAATAAACTACAACATTTTGAAAACACTGTTATAAAATAGGACTTGAACTCAAGGTCTGATGTGATTATCTTATTAAGAGTTCTCGGGAGTTTAATTTCTCCTTGTTTAAGCATCTCTATGTTCCATGAAGCAACTACAAGCTCACTTTTAGTTGACACTGCATTATGACCCCTGGAGTAAAGCCATCACTATAGGGAGAATACTAAATTCTCTAAATACATTTCTAGATTATCTGGCATATTTGATTAGTGGATCTTATGGGTCCTTCTTTCATTCTTTCTTTCTTTCCTTCCTTCCTTCCTTCCTTCCTTCCTTCCTTCCTTCCTTCCTTCCTTCCTTCCTTCCTTCCTTCCTTCTTTCCTTCCTTCCTTCCTTCCTTCCTTCCTTCCTTCCTTCCTTCTTTCCTTCCTTCCTTCCTCTCCTCCTCCTCCTTCTTTTTGGTTTATTGTTTATTGAGAGGGGGAATCTCGTTACATTTGTAAAAAGTGATTGTCACATCAAACTACATTATTTTATTTTATTTTATTTTTTATTTCCATAGGTTATTGGGGAACAAGTGGTGTTTTGTTACATGAGTAAGTTCTTTCGTGGTGATTTGTAAGATTTTGGTGTCCCCATCACCCAAGCAATAGAGGCTGCACCATGTTTGTAGTCTTTATTCTCTTACCCCCTTCCCACCCTTTCTCCTTGAGTCCCCAAAGTCCACTGTGTCTTTCTTATGCCTTTGCATCCTTATAGCTTAGCTCAATTGCCCCATACAGAGTAATATAAATTCCTTCCCTCATATCCCTACTCATACCCTTCCTGCTGTCTCATTCTTAATCAAGAAAAAAGCACATTACAACACAGATAAAAATTCCTCTATAATTCTGGGATTATCCATGCCAATCTAAATCATTCTAGGCTACTGTAAGTCCCACATGGTAAAGGTGGTAGTGAGAGAGTTATCATAAAATACATAAGAAACTGTATTTCTTACCCATATGTGTATCCATGGCCACAGGAAGAATCAATACTGCAACTCTGATCAACAGTTTCATTCCTGCATTAGTAAGGAAATTAAAATCTTACTGTAAGGGTCCTCTTATTACAGGAAGTTCACTTCTATCAGGAATATTTCATAAGCCAGTTTGTAGCCAAGGTCAAGAACCAGGAAGCATGGAATTAAGTAGACCACAATCAGTAAAACAGGACTTGGTTACCAAGCTTTGGGACAGGATCAGACAGGCTAGAAACCTGCTGGGCATTGTGCTTCCTGGTTGTGAGAATACAGGTCAATCATAGGGACTCAGAGCTGGGCCCAGAGCAGGATGAATGCACGGGAGAGGCAGGGGCCAAGCTGGAAGACAAGCGCATGAAAATAATATTTTATCCATGATGCTTTTACGAGACCACAGATCAGATTCCAATTAATTATTAGTGAGGATTAGCATCAACGTTAATTCTTTTCTAGATTGAAAAAAATCACAGAATTGGCATGACAGACTATCTATACATGTACAACTTTCACTGTTTATAAAACGTAAGGATAGGCTGGGCGGGTGGCTCACGCCTGTAATCCCAGCACTTTGGGAGGCTGAGGCGGGTGGATCACGAGGTCAGGAGATCGAGATCATCCTGGCTAACATGGTGAAACCCCGTCTCTACTAAAAATACAAAAAATTAGCCGGGCGTGGTGGTGGGCGCCTGTAGTCCTAGCTAATGGGGCGTGAACCTGGGAGGCAGAGCTTGCGGTAAGCCGAGATCGCGCCACTGCACTCCAACGTGGGCCACAGAGCGAGACTCCGTCTCAAAAACAAAAACAAAAACAAAAACAAAACCATAAGGATAAAGCTATAGTGCTTTATGATTGTTACTAAAATAACTTCCCTTGGAAAAAGAAGACCACATTTTCTGAAATGATTGTCTTATCAGTAAAGTTGTAACAGTACTTCTGCAGGTATTAAAATGAGCTTTCCATTTAATAATAGTATTGTTAGAACACCTAAGATAAAGTGTAGTAAAGGAAATTCATTCATCATTCATCCATGCCTCTGACAAATATCAGGTCTGGATTCAAGAAGTAAACTTGAAGGTCATCAGCCAATAAGAGAAAGTTGAAGTTGTGGATCCTAGAAATAGTGCACTGCAATGTCAACTTAGATAAATTTTAGATATGATAGTGTTAAATGCTACTATAGGTTAAGGAACATGAGGATGGAGAACTGACCATTGTATGTGGTGTTGCGAGGCTCATTCATGACTTTGACAAGAGTGGTCATTTCATTGGAGTGCTGGGGGCCTTATTGGAGTAAGTTCAAGAGAAAATAGAGAATTTAGAGACTGTAAGCGGACTCAACACTTCCAAGGACTTTGTCTAAAAAAGGGAAGGAGAGGAATGAAGAAGTAGCTAGGGTGAGTCAGGTCAAAAGAGGGTTTTCTAAGATGGGAGTATACCAGTGCATTTGTATGCAGATGAGAAATATTCAGAAGAGGTGAAACAATTGATGATGTAGACAGGAGAGAAAAAAAACACCATGGTGATATCTCTGAGTTGGCAGAAGTGGATAGGATCTAGGTCCTAATGGAGGAATTAGTCTCTGCTAGAGTCCAACTATAGCAGAAAAGGCTCTCAATATATTGTTGTGAATGAATTTTAAAATATGTCGTGTGTTCTTTCTTGAGATTTTAATATCTCACTCTTCTTTTTCTGACTTGTTCTTTTGTAAAAGGGGCATCTTGAAATCTAATTCAGAATAAATATGAGGTAAATGAACAACTTGAAAGAATAAACTTTCCTCTATTAACATTTGTGGGAAATACAGTCAGATTACATGAAAGACAAATTAATTTGGGTTACCACTGATGCCAACCATCCTCAAACTAAGATGTGGCTAATAAAAATGAAATATCCAACAACATAAGGACATGGAGAACCAATCCTTTCTTGGGATAATCTTCACAGGAGTTAGGGGGTCCTAAAGCAGGTAGGAAAAGTGAGGGCTCTAGAAAATATTTTCACCCAAATACTGTACATTCCTTGTGCCTTTTTATCCAACAGACTTCCTGGCTACATGCAGACTGATAATGTCAGGATGACAAACCTGCAGTGCATTATTAGCAAAAAGATAAGCATCACACCATTTCATGAGCGAAAACATCTTACATCCTTAAGCACTTCAATGAAGAGTGTAGGATCAGTTCCTCCCATGTGAATCACTTTGACATTTAAAGGGTTCATGGAACCAAGAAAAAGGTAAGGCCCATTAAAGGAAAATATTGTAACTCTCATGGAATGTTCCTGGATTTCTGCCATGTGAAGGAAGGGACTTGTAGTGGAAGGCAATAGGAATAATAGTCACCCAGGAGATGAATAGCCAATCAAGCCATTTAAGGTTTGTGATCATTGAGGCAATAAAGTGTCATTCTCCTTGCAGGTTGGGCTCCAGTGCTAGGTACACTTGACTACATTCTATCATCATCTACACAACGTGTGATCCAAAAGGATTAAGAGAATCAAGCCCTTCCTTTACTCACTCCTCCAAAGAGTAAAACAGATGCTGGTAAATATTTGTTTAAGAAAGATCTTTTCTGATAACCAAACTGGATGCCTTTTCAGAGCAACCACAGAGGTAGGATTAGAATTGTCTGGTTGGACTAGAAGGAGGTGGTTAGAGAAGGGAAGCTGGGTGTTACCATGGAAAGCTGGAATCCAGCTCTACTGGTACGTTAGCCTCTGCCACTTTGGAATCTTTTAAGTGCCACAAAGCCCCATTTCTGGGTAAACACAATGAAACTCATTTTGAAAGGAGCAGAGGGAAAGGGCAAAGAACAGAGAAGCAGCTTCCTTATTCAGGGAAAAGGGTAGGTAACTAGCACCTCATAGACTGAAAAAAAAAAACAAAAAACAAAACAGGTTTTAAATTCCCCAGGATTTACAGGTTAGCAAGGCCCCTGTACAGAGTCATATGTTCTTTGAGAGAATGAAAATGTCAGATCTGAAATCTCAATAAAGCAGATAAAAAGGCCCAATATATTCAGAATTACCAATTCTAAAGCTCAAGGAATCATATTAAGAGAAGGAGAGAGAAGAGAATGTCTCATGTTCCTTAGTTTTACATGGCATTTCCGGCTTAAAAAATAAAATCAACTTTTTAATTTTTAATTTTTTATTTTTTGCTATTTTACTAGAAACAACTCCGAGAGGAAAACTAACTGTCCATCCTTTGTTAAAGCACTGCTAGCCCACAGGCCAGGCTAGACAGCTTGGGCTTAGTTGAGTGCCACTGGCTAAATTTAACACCATGGCTTTCTCGTTCTTGAGTGCGAAGGCGAAGGCGAGCAGCAATCAGAGGTGCTATGCTCTAGCTCTCTTTAATCTATTTTTAATTACAGTATGAACACAATATGCACAGCAATGGGTGACTTCCATGTTTTGTTCTGGCAGGTATCAGCTCGTTTCCAACTGAATGATTTGTTTTCTTTCTCCGCCCCCACCAGCCACCCAGACCCTGGGCCCCAGGCCCTCTGATCCTCTTTTTCCTGAAAGAACGTCTTATTTGAAACGCCATTGTCCATCTTAAATTAAATGTCCATGTTAAATTAAATTGATTAATTTTCCAAGGCATTAAAGAGCCTTTAAATTTAGAATAAACAAAGCAAGAAAGGGCTCTTCTTGTAAAAATGATGCAAAGATGGGAAAATAAGTAGTTTTTTTATAGTTTTTCGCAATAATTTTTTGAAATAAGTTACATGTTATGTTGTCGTAAGATTCTATTTCCCAATAAGGATAAGGGAAAATTAAATCTGTAGTATGAAACAAAATAAATAACATGGGTCAAATTTAAATTTTTCTGATTGCATGGTAGGTAGGGACTACCCCTATATTTCCATATTATTGTGATTATTATTATTTTTATATATAGTACTTTTTAATTTATGAAATGCTCATACAATAACATCTTACTTTATTCTCACAAATCTATAAGGTGTCATTATTCCCACTAAAGGGATGAGGGAATAGAGACTCAGAGATCAAGCGATTTGCCCAAGCTCATAGAGCTAATAGATAGAAGAGTCTGAATTTGAAAGTAGATCTTTCAGCTCCAAATTTTGTCATCCTTATGCTATAAACACAGCAACATTTTCAGCATTCCTTATTTTCACATTTTCTTCATCTCATTCTCTTACATAGAAGTAAACAGATTAATCTTGAGTATTTCATTAGGGCCAAATGTATCAGTTATAGCCTTTGTGCATGCTTCTCATTAAGTATTTCTAAAGTATTTCAGGCAAAGTTTAACTTATTTAGTTAAGATGTGGTTTCCCAGGCTGTCTATTCTATCAGGACCTTGATTTCTACATCTAAAAAATGGGAATAATAATCACAACTCTTAGAAATATTTAGATATAATTGAAGCAAAATGTATCTTCATAATTATGCTTTCTTTTTAATTAGAAAAGAACTGGAAGCATTTATTAATGTTATTACTTTTTACAAAAAGAGATGACAAGATTTTGTTGCCAATGTCATTAATAGTCCAGACTTTTCCCCAACATAATTTGGAGGTAACTTTAGCAAGAGAAAGACACATAGGCAAAGATTTTTCAAATGTAAAAAAGGAACAATAAACAGTATGAAGATAAAGGAATTTATTATTTTTCTACCATGTGATAATAAGCATGAGGGATTAGCAAACACTTAAATTTTTTTAGAATAATTACATTTTGGGATGTTGTGAAATTTCAAACTTAGCTTGACCTTTTGGTGTTTGAGTTTGTCTACTTTTGGCATAAGACAATTTCCTGACTTTAAAGACATCAGGCAGCTCTTACCAATGAATATTTTAATTATTCAAGTTGCATAAATGACTTGAAAACATATGGAATCAATTTCCCACACAATGTTCATTGGTTAAAAAATTGTGAGAAAAATGGTTTTGCTATACATGGATTCAATTTTCTTGAACTTCACATTTCACAAGCTTGAAAATAACTGGATTTCTACTAGACCTGAATCAACTCAAAGTCGATCACAATCCCAGTACTAATCTGAACCGTTTCAAACATTCTTCACATACATGGCAATCATGCTGTAACTATACAACATTTTCAATTTTATCATTACCATTTCCCAACCCCTCAACACACACTGATATTAATACCTTTTAAAACTTATACCAAAACCCTACAAAATAAAACAAGCATGTTATAATCCATAGAATATCTAAGAGAACCAAAATGTATAATTTGTGGCACTGTTCATTTTGCATAGACTTTTGATGAAAAAACAAGCTGCTAATAATAAAAACATACTGTGAAGACCACCATTTATCACTAATCAGTGACAGTGACTTCTCCATTATGTGATTTGTACTACTTGTTTTCTAGGTATGAATTCCAAGGCACTGGGTGATATAACCCTGCTGTTCTGTCACTTATTTTTCTGTCACTTCACTTAATAGCACAGAGCATCATGTGGACTGCGTGGGATTATAGCACTTGGTATGAAAAAGGTAGTGGGAGGATATTACAGCAACAGTTATGTTGAAATGAAAGTCTGGCATACATGCAAAGCCATCTTCCAATTCTTTCCCTTTTTCAATTCAGGCCCTACGATCATGTTATCACTAACATTTATTTTATGTTGTTATCCCTCTGAGTGATTTAATTTTGAGACATAATAATTTTTAAATTTATTATACTTGAATTGGTTTATCCTTAGAACTTTAGTCAAAGATGCATCATCAGCTTTCAAATGGCATAGACTGAAGCAAGGTTGATAATTATGGTAAGAACTGGTCAACAGACTTCCTGGTGTAGTCCTCACCAGAGAAATGCAAATCAAAACCCACAATGAGATACCATCTCACGCCAGTTAGAATGGCTTTTCTTAAAAGTCAAAAAATAACAAACATTGGCAGGGCTGTGGAGAGAAGGGAATGCTTATACACTGATGGTGGGGATATAAATTCGTTCAGCCACTGTAGACAGCAGTTCAGAGATTTTCTCAAAGAACTAAGAGCTGAACTACAATTCAACCCAGCAATCCCACTACTGGGTATATGCCCAAAGAAAACAAATCATTCTGCCACAAAGACACACGCACCCATATGTTCATCGCAGCACTATTCACAAAAGCAAAGACATGGAATCAACCCAGGTCCCATCAATGGTGGAATGGATAAAGAAAATGTGGCACATATACACCATAGAACACTATGCAGAGCCATTTAAAAAAAGATCAAAATCATGTTCTTTGCAGTAACATGGATGCAGCTGGAGGCCATTATCCTAAGTGAACTAATGTGGAAACAGAAAACCAAATACCACACGTTCCTGCTTATAAGTGGGAGCTAAACATTGTGTACACAAGGACAGAAAGACAGGAACAACAGAAACTGGGGAACACAAGAGCGGAGAGGAAGGATTGAAAAACTCCCTACTGGGTGCTACACTCACTTCCTGGGTGACGGGTTCAATTACACTGCAAACCTCAGCATTACACAATATACCTTTGTAACAAACCTGCATATGCACTCCCAGAATCTAAAATAAATGTTGAAAAAAAAAAAGATTAAGTTCACTGATTTGTCAATGTGTATATGAAAGTAAAGTAGCCACAGGATTAAAACTCATTTCAACTTGTTTATTTTATTTATAACTGATTCTCATTATTTGCAGGTTCTGTGTTTGTGAATTCACCTACTCACAAAAATTTATTTGTAACCCCAGAATCAATACTAGCAGTGTTTTGTGTTCTTTCACGAACATGCATAGAACAGGGACAAATTTGATCACGTCCCAGCTGAGGTAGAACAAAACCATGCTCTGCCTTCCTGGTTCAGCTCTCATATTATAAACAAGCGGCCTTTTCTCAGTCTATTCATTGCCACTTGTTTCTGCATTTTTGTGCTTTTTGTGGTGTTTCACAGTTTAAAATGAACCCCAAGCACAGCACTGAAGTGCTGTCTAGAGTTCCTAAGGCTGTGATGTGCCTTAGGGAGAAAATATATATATTAGATAAGTTTCAATCACTCATAAATTACAGTGTTGTTGGCTGTAAGTTCAATGTTAATGAATCAACAATAATATTAAATGTGTCCTTAAACAGAAACACATATAAAAGAAGGTTATGTATTCATCGGTTAATGAAATTGTGACAAGGCACAGAAGAATCTGACCCTGTATTTCCCTTAGGAGGAATGGTTTAGTATTTGCAGCAATTTTATAGGATATAAAAATTACAAATGATGAGAATTGATTATATATTTCATATTTGATATTTTCATCATCTTCAGAAAGGATCAGATGGAAAGTTTAGAAGATATTAATATGTAGGGTTTCTTTAACAATGAAATACTATATTATTACCATATGTATTATGCTCACCATATCCTTTTCTTATGATGATTTTTAATTCCTTTTTTAAAAAAAACTTTCTCCTAGTTAGAGAGACTTTTTAGTTAGCATTAATAATTATTTCTTACTATCGATAAGGTGCCACTAACAATATTTCTTAACATAAAGCTCAGAGGAAAGGGGCTTGCTCAGAAGTCCTGGGAAGTTAGTTGGTGGCTGCGCCCACCTGCCTACATACCACTACTCTGCAGTGCTCCACATGGGGCTCATGACTTATCTGATGACATCACAACTTCATGCCACAGAGAACAGAGCATGCCCTTTAAAGGTAGATGCATCCAAATTCCAGCTTTACCAATTCATGCTTATATAACCGAGAATGAGTTGTTTACCTTTCTGAGCTTTTCTGTCTCTGTTAATCTGCACAATGAAGATACTGATACCAACTTACAAAGACAACCTTTTTCTTTACTAAAACCAAATCTAGAAACTCAAAATTTAGTCATGAAAGAAAAAGTCTGGTGGTAAGATAGGTGCAAAATCAAGCTGCTTTGGCATTTCCCCCAATTTTATCTCTCTGTGGGGCTGTCACACTTTCACTACCAGTGCCAGCATTGTGAGGGGTCCTCCAGTCTTGCTGTTCTCCTTAACTGATTCAAAGACAGTTACAAGCCCTTATTTCTCTTTAGCACAACCAAGGCAGACAGAAATCTCCCAGAGGCCTTCACTAACTAATTTTTTTTTTTTTTTTTTTGAGATGGAGTCTGGCTCTGTCGCCCAGGCTGGAGTGCAGTGGCGCGATCTCGGCTCACTGCAAGCTCTGCCTCCTGGGTTCAAGCCACTCACCTGCCTCAGCCTCCCGAGTAGCTGGAACTACAGGCACCCACCACCACGCCCGGCTAAATTTTTGTATTTTTAGTAGAGACGGGGTTTCACCGTGTTAGCCAGGAAGGTCTCGATCTCCTGACCTCGTGATCTGCCTGTCTCAGCCTCCCAAAGTGCTGGGATTACAGGCATGAGCCACCGCTCTGGCCAGGCCTTTGCTAACTATTAAGGGAGACAAAGTGTCAGGACGTTCTGGAGGAAGCCTCTCTGGGATGGTTCATTTGATGGCATCTCCCAGGTGGAAGAAGGCTAGAAACTAGAATGCAAAAAGTCCAGGAAAATAAAGGAGGCATGCAAGGCCTGTACTGTACTCTTCAAAACAGCATTTGGAGTAAAAAAGGCAGATTTTATCAGGGCAGAGTTCTACTCAGGAGTAGTTGAATCAGAAATCTGCAGTGTATAAACTAGACTTCTGTTATTCTTTCTGTCTTCCTATATTTGCATCCTTGCTGTTTTTTTTTATCATTTAATAAAGTCATTTTAAAAGCAGCAGCCTATAAAAAGCACAGTTCAGTTGTACTAAGGAACTCAATTTGGGTTCCTTAACCCAAACTACGTTTTAGCCATAGTTTTAAATGGTGTATAGTTAGAGATGGGGCGTAAATATAGTATCACGGGTAGAAAAACTAATGAGCAACACCCAGGATATCTGGAGAAATAGAGTTTGGTTATTTGGTCAGGCTTAATCCCCCATAGGAAGAGTATCAAAGTGGTTGGCACAAGGGCTGACTATGACAATATATTAACTGTGCCATAACAAAATACCTCCAGAAGGGCTGTTTTATATTTTGACAACTACAAACACATAAGCCAAAATTAGATAATATTTTAAAAAACTTTTTAATAAGAAACTTACCAAAGTTGTACTAGTAAAGAAAGAGTGATGTGCTCATTTTAAAAAATTATATTCAGTAATTCTACTTATTCAACCCAAAGCATATCATGTAATATAATCACATAATTTTCTTATGAAATCTGTAGTAGGAATAATTACTCCTGTTTTACTGAAGGCAAAGAGATGTCATGTGTATATTTTAAAATCATGGGTAGATTTAAAACTAAGACTGGAAAGTTCTGGCTCCTATACACAATCAGTGCTAATAAAACGGGTCGGACGAATTAATGTTATTGACTGAATTTTAATGCTCCCTAAAACATGTTGCATTTCATGATTTTTAGGTCTTAGAAAATCTTCTCAGAGCTCACTGCATGACAATAAAGAAAAACACTTCTGTAAATAATGTTAAATGACACTTGGGGGCCAGCAAAATCAGGGAAAAGGGAATCATGGCCTTCAGTTTATTTCCTGATTCAAGAAATGACTCACTGTGTAACTTTGTAAATGTTGCTTAACCTTTTAGCATTCCAGTTTCTGCAGCTGAAAAACAGGGATAATATTTGTCTACCATACAATGGTAAATGCTCTGGAAATAAAAAAAAAAATTAATCTTGTATCAAGGGACAGTAAAGCTGGTTTTTCATGTACTTGAGATATCACTGACACATTCACAAAGCAGTTTCTGCCAAAGTTGTATGGTTAATGCTTCCAGATCACCTCCCTAAACACCACATTGTGCACTGAACTCTTTTTATCCCGCCTTGAATCAGAATTGTGATCGCCGTGGGGTGTGTTCTACATGACTGATAGGCTGCATTATGCAGCCTGTATCACCCGCCCATGCCAGAATGCTTTCTGCGTCGTTGTCAGGGAAGACAAGAGTCAACAGAAGGAAAAAGATCCATACAGTGGGAATACACTTTCTCCCTGAATTTTGATCCTGGAATATATGACTAAAAAGATAAAAGAGCTCCTTTCATTTGCAGTCTTCCTGCCACAAGATACAACTGTTCTGTTTCCCTCATATTCTGGATACCATAATTAAGGGAAAATATCTCCATTTCCTTTCTTACGCTTTGCTTATTATCTTCTTCCCATCCTTATACATTTTTTAAGGATAGTTATGTAAGATGATTGACTCAGGCTCTTTCAATATCTGTTGCTTGACATATGAATATCTTTCCCCATTATTCTCATCAGTGGCAATAATTACAGCTATTAAACTAAAGTCTCTGTGTCACTTCAAATGGCTTTCTTCTAATGTCATCTATTGCTGATATGGAGCTTTGCTTTCATGTGACAAATTCCTATATACCTTAACCAGGTAGGAACAGAATGTTATTGCAGCAAGGATTTAACAAGCAGGCAGTATCAAACTACATGATTCTCTGTTTTTGCTAAAGTTCTCCTTCTACCAGAATCGGTATAAGATCCACAACCAAAATAAGGACAATGAAGCTGACACGCAGGAGTGGAGAAAAACAGGACTCCAAATTGAGAAGGGGTAAGGAGGACAAGGCTAGTTGGAAAACAATTGAGATTTTGCATTGAGAAAACAAAGCATGTTTTTCTAAATGTAAACACTTTGAGAGGAAAAAATAATGTGACTTTTCTCAAACATCATGTGTCCATTTAAACACAAAAGGACACTTTCTAACTTTGTATGGAGCTGCGATTTATTGCCACTGCTTTCAGCGCTCAGTGACTGCCCTCCTCTGTTAAGTGATACTTGGATCTTTTTCTTTGGTTTTACTGCCCATCACTGCACATCAGAAGGGACATTAACGTTCAGATTCGAGTGTCAAGTCTGGATGTCTCAGCATAAATAGTAAATCAGCACACAACTAGAAGTAAATAAAATAGGAAGGCTAGTGTAGATCAAGTATGATATCAAAATGTTTATTTACTGATATTGTATAATCTACCCAGAAAACTTAGACAAAGCTTCAAGTACAATTTTGTTCCATGCCAGCATTTTCCAGCCTGCTTTCCTTAAAACATGATATATTATTTCGCATTGCCAAAATAGTTTCATGTTTGAGAGTTGCTGCTTACTATATACATCTCTCTCTCAGAAACTCATAATATACATTTGCCAAATTTTGCAGAGAGCAGTAATTTCTTTACTCAGTCTTCCTCAGAATTACTTAACCAAAGGAACACTCTTAATAGATATATTTTTTTCTGGGAATATCTAATAGAAGTTCTCAGACCTTAAGACATAGTTTGGAAAATACTATACTGTACTTATATTTTCTAGCCCCTTTAATGGGGACTTGAAGTTCTGACCCTACTCTTTCATCAATGATTCATTCGACATACTCTAAAATGTATATTTATATTTTAAACACAACTAACTTCCCTATTAGCAGAGACCTATTTTAGGTGTGACCTGGGAAAGGATTAACTGCAATTCCTTTTTCTTCTGAATCTTCCTTTAGAGAATTTGTGGGCAAGCAGCTTCCTCATTTTGGTGGTGAGCAAGCAGAAGGTATTTGTTTAATTGAATCAGAGTGGACTAACGTCAGAAACTTCTATTTCCTACAATATATTCAAAAGGGCAAAAAGAAAGAGTTGGTTTGATTATTTTTTCTTTTCTTTTATATATTCTGTTTCAAGAGCACCTGCCAACGATAAAAAGATGGACGGACAGTGAGGTGTTTTATCTGTGTTTATCACATGTTTATCTGCCAGTCCAAGTCCTTTGAATGCTAAACTGTTGCAACTGCACAGGTGTCTAAAGATATGAATTAGAAATGAATTTAGGCAGCAGATGCTGGAATGTCGTTGAACAGTTCTCTTGAAAAAAATAAAAAATAAAAATAAAAGTATACAAAGTTCATGTTACTTTCCTTGGTGAATATCAGGATTTTTATTTTCATTTTCTCTACACCTTCCCCCCAATTCCACTCTCTCCCTGTTTCCGTGTAATTTGAGTTTCTCTTTTTAGTTTTTCTGGTAAGTATGATTTTGCCTCCACTTTCTCAGATATCATCATAGTATCATAAAGTCTTGAAAGGCTTAAGTATATAGACATTTTTTTTCCCACAACTCAAATCTTTCCTTCCAAGGATGCATACACTTGAGTAACTGAGTGAGTCTCATGTACCTTGGAGATACTCTGTTTGAGCGCTCACATTCTCAAGTGTTGCAGTCTCCATTTTAAAAGTGGAGGATAGATTCCAAGTCTTTGCTATTGTGAATAGTGCTGCAATAAACATACGTGTGCATGTGTCTTTATAGCAGCATAATTTATAATCCTTTGGGTATATACCCAGTAATGGGATGGCTGGGTCATACGGTACATCTAGTTCTAGATCCTTGAGGAATCGCCATACTGTTTTCCATAATGGTTGAACTAGTTTACAATCCCACCAACAGTGTAGAAGTGTTCCTATTTCTCCACATCCTCTCCAGCACCTGTTGTTTCCTGACTTTTTAATGATTGCCATTCTAACTGGTGTGAGATGGTATCTCATTGTGGTTTTGATTTGCATTTCTCTGATGGCCAGTGATGATGAGCATTTTTTCATGTGTCTGTTGGCTGTATGAATGTCTTCTTTTGAATGTGGCACATATACACCATGGAATACTATGCAGCCATAAAAAAGGATGAGTTTGAGTCCTTTGTAGGGACTTGGATGCAGCTGGAATCCATCATTCTTAGCAAACTATCACAAGAACAGAAAACCAAACACCGCATGTTCTCACTCATAGGTGGGAACTGAACAATGAGATCACTCGGACTCAGGAAGGGGAACATCACACACCGGGGCCTATCATGGGGAGGGGGGAGGGGGGAGGGATTGCATTGGGAGTTATACCTGATGTAAATGACGAGTTGATGGGTGCAGCACAGCAACATGGCACAAGTATACATATGTAACAAACCTGCACGTTATGCACATGTACCCTACAACTTAAAGTATAATAATAATAAATAAGTTAAAAAAAAAAAAAAAAAAAAAAAAAAAAAAAAAAATAAAAGTGGAGGATAGAACATGGAGACTAGGCCGGGCGCGGTGGCTCAAGCCTGTAATCCCAGCACTTTGGGAGGCCGAGACGGGCGGATCACGAGGTCAGGAGATCGAGACCATCCTGGCTAACACGGTGAAACCCCGTCTCTACTAAAAAATACAAAAAAAACTAGCCAGGCGCGGTGGCGGGCGCCTGTAGTCCCAACTACTCGGGAGGCTGAGGCAGGAGAATGGCGTGAACCCGGGAGGCGGAGCTTGCAGTGAGCTGAGATCCAGCCACTGCACTCCAGCCTGGGCGGCAGAGCAAGACTCCGTCTCAAAAAAAAAAAAAAAAAAAAAAAAGAACATGGAGACTAGATGACTTATGTATTGTCACACAGTGAGTCACTAACCTTCCTGGAAGAGGGACCCATTCTCCCTATCCATTCATGCAAACCTTTTCTTCTTTCTGCATTTGTCTTGAAGTTTGTATCCCCATCAAATACATTTAGGTGATTGAGACACACACACACACACACACACACACACACACACACACACACACCCCTACCTTGGCATCATTGAAGCATTATGCCTGAATTTTTTTAAACATTAAGTTAGCATTTGTATCGGCTCAACACTGGTTTCCCGTTACGCAAACCCACACCCATGCTAAGTGTCTCTAGGGCTCTAGGGTTAGGAACACAGTGATAATATGACTATTTGGTTTCAGTGTTTGTCTGCAGGTCATTTCCAGAGCCTGAGGTCATTTCCAGAAAAAAAAAAAAAAAATGAAAGATTCTGAAGAAAGCCTTAGCAATGAAAGTGACAGCTCTCTTTTTATCAGTGACGAAGAAATAGAAGTAACTATGATAAGGAGTCAAGGGAATATAGAACATGAAAAACAGACAAGGAATCCATTTCCCGTTCAGTCAAGAAAGTTGTAAAGCTTTATCAAGGGCACTAAATAAGAGGCTCCATGACAACTCTGGGTTCTTAGGGAGAGGGAGTGTACCCAGCTTAGGAGACATTTCATCTCTGTGATGGCTAGGGTCACCCTGCTCCTTGAAATTCAGTAGGTGATGTTGTGCAAAATGCCCTAATTCCAAATTCAGAGCCGTTGCTGTGATTTCTGCAAACTCCCCTGGGCAAAAGCTCCCAGGAGCTCCCTCTGTTTGGGTTCCTGCTTCCCTGCTGCTGGACACAATGGTGATACCAACCCTTCCCAGATTTCCACTAACACCTCCTTCCATCATAACAGATGCATGGATGGGTCCTAGTGTAGGAGTGTGGTTGGGGGAGTGGCTTAATAGGGTTTACCTTGAAGCAATGCAAACACCTTCAAATCAAACCTAAGAAGCCCCATTCTTAAATACTGAAGATATCCTATATTGTATGTAGATAACCTCCTCTCCCTTGCCCCACTGCATCCCTGAAATCATGGCAGCATTTTCACATGCCCTTTTGGCCACGTACTTCCCAGACTGTTATACTATGTTACTGTTTCTAGTTGTTGGTTTTGTTTTTACACAGTCTCATCCTATTCTCGCCTCTTCTCATAAGCAAACATATGCTTCTCATAAGCAAACAACTACTTTTGACTTTCTTAAGCAGAACCATAAAGCCTCCTCTGGCTCTCACTTTTGTTCCCAAGCAATTGCTAAATATAATGAGTTTTCCCTAAACAGCAGGATTCTGGGGCCACTTCTTTACAGACAGAATTTCATCCATGTCACAATTTTGCCCAAGGCCAATCAGGGCTGCTTCTCTCTCAGAGGCAATGTCACTTAGAGACCAGCTTTGTGAAAAGTTATTCAGCAAATTCAGGTGCATGATTAAGGGGAGTTTCTCTATTGTAAAATTTTTTGGACTTTGTTGAATTTGATGAGAAAATCAGAATAAGAAAGCTTGCCCCAAGGGTGAATCTATTACCCACATGGAGAGCACTCACTGCCTTGGAGCAGTGTAGAAAGGAGGGTTGAGAGACTGGAAGCTCTGCAGCTGGATGGCCTATGTCTGAATCCTGATTCTGTGCTTCCATTTGTACAACTCTGAGCAATTGCCTTCATCTCTGGGTGCCTCAGTTTTCTCACTTGAAAATAGTAGAACACACTTTAAAAAGTTTTTGGATGGATTACATGACTGAATATGTATGGAACCTTCTGAAAAGTGTTTGGCACCTGTATGTGTTACCTAGCTTTGTCTTAACTTGGCCAAGTAACAAAAGACTAGGGGAAGGGCTGTGTAGAGCACAGACAGGCAGCAAACAGGAATGCTTTTGGCAGAAGTTTTCCCCACAGGAGGCAGAAGACATGGTTGATGTTACAATTGCAAGAGCTCAGAAAACTCCAGTCAGGAATGGGTCCTTTTGGCAGACTTTTTGTCTCTAAACTTTTGCAGGCTGAAATTCTGACGAAAATCAAGGGGTCTCTTCAGCCTCAGTATTTCATATCAGGGCTTTTTTTTTTTTTTTTTTTTTTTTTCCCTGGAATAAACAAGTCTTTGATATATGAGAGAATTTGGGTGTTTTCACAGAAGTGGGCCCCAATTTCAACTGAAGTGGATTTCTATTTCTCTAATGGAATATTCTTTCATTTTCTGAGCAAAGTGTACTTAAGAATCTCTTGGAAGGAAACATTTAAAAGTGTGAATGCTTACTTACACTTAGCATAATTCAGTTTCTCTCTGAAGAATGCCTCTCTTGCAATTTCATATCTATATAATTCTTTGCATACAGTACATGCTCAGTAATTGTGAGTAGGTTTGGTTTTCCAAATCTATCCATGTGTTTATTTAAAAATAACACCGAGAAGCTTGTTTTAAAAGATTGGCAACTTCTATCCAGGTTTAGCAGCAGCGGCAATAACAGCAACTTAAAGAAGTTTTCCATCATATTCTGGAGGGACTTAACCACTTGGGTTCATATGTTAATTTGCTGCACATCTCACCACACAGGAGTCTTAGGTCTGGGAGTAAGCAGCCAGAGAAGAACATACTTGTTCTTATTTTCAAATATCCTAGGATAAATTGTACTCTAGTCACTGGTGACAGAAGAAATCAATACAGAGCATAACCATAAAAATATTCATTATTTGTGGAGGAGAAAGAAGAAAAAAAAAAACCCTCCCCCCCAAAATCCCAAAAACAACAACAGCAAAAAACAAAATGCTAGGGAACCACAGAGAGCAAGTACAAGCACACCAGGATCATTACGCCGCAGAGCTCTAGGTGCACCATTTGCACAAAACAAGGGATGCATCCCTTGGAGTTCTTTAAAATGTAGCTGTGAAGCATACCTTTGATGTCTAAAATTTTAAGTGATTTGCTTTATGATCAGAAATAGTTCATTCATTCTTGTGCTCCTCAGTGTTCATCTGGGGCTGATCACATGTTTAAAATGATAAGAGCCAACATTTTTTGAGTACTTGCTATGTGCCCAGCATTGCTCTAAGTACTTTCTATATATTAATTCATTTGGTTTTTATAAACCCTTATGAGATAAGTACCCTAATGCTTATTACATAGATGAAGAAACTGAAGCTAGAAAAGTAACTCACCAAAGGTTATACAGCTAGTAAGTAGTGGAGCTAGAGTTCAAATGCATGTGGTTTTCTCAGGTTCTGCAATACTCCTGGATTTATCAGTCCCTAGAGCATGCCAGGGCACCATGGTATACATGCCCACTGTGTTTGATGACATTTCCTGGTTAAGGAGACTGAGTGTGAGATTTTTTTTGATAGAATCTTAGAGAGTAGAAAGAAAGAGACTTCCCCCTTCCCAAAGACCACGGAGATGTCTCGCTGCTATAGATACCCCAGAAAGTCACTCACTGAACAAATTCAGAAAAAATGGAAAAATTAACATCTCATTGGTCATTCTGGGAAACCAAGGCCAAGAAGTTTAGGCTCTCCCTGACAGTTATATTCAATCTGGAGCCACAAAGTCCTCCTATTTAATTAAGTGCTAAGAGTTGTGGACTCACTTAAAGACTGGAGTGCCTCTTGTTCCCGGCACAAAAAAGTGGGCCAACGTTGGCATGGTCTTCTCCAGGTAGGAGGGACCAGACGGTTTAAGCCTCTGCTGGGAGGCCTCATTCACACGCTGGATTTTAAGGCATCATGGTGCTTGTGAGGTGCTTGGCAATTCTCAGTCAAATGCTTCCTTGTATAAGGCATTCCTTTTACTTAAAGCGTTTGATTATTCCTAGATCAACAACCCTGTCCCTGTCCCATTGTAAAATCTTTGGTTGTCACTTGCTTTTTTTTTTAGATAGTAATTACCAACAGAAAGTAGGTGAGAGAGTTATTATAAGAGCATTGGCAATATTTGGAATTGCGTGATAGTTATTTTAAGCAAAATGAATAGGAAAGGCAAAGAAGAAAAGAAAGGGAGATTTGAGTTTCCTCAAAGATTACCAGAGTCCCACCTTAGTCAGGGAGTATCAGGTTAGAGTAGTTCTGAGAGGATTACCTGGCCCTCAGCCCTTGGGAATTCTCAGCTCTGTGTTTGTTTTTGTCTCCCAACACAGGCGTGGTATGAAGGGGTCACTTAGAAGGTGAGCAAGATGTTAAATGCTCCATTTCCTCACTGTGAAGTAACACTCTGCAGTCAAACCAGGTGAGCTGAAATAACTGGATATGCTTCTGCATTGAGCTAATGCATTTTTGTCAAATACTTCCTCAACAATTCTTATTCCCTTACTGGAGCTTTCATTGCTGCTGCCAATTATAGGAGAATTGAGACAGTCAAAACGCCTCCAAAAAAGAAAATGGCAAAAACAAATTTTATGTTGTCTACAAAAGAGATACTATATTTTGTTATTTTTGATCCACTCTCTGTGCTTCCATGAAGTAGAGATTTGAAGCTTAGTATAATAAAGAAATAACATAGATGATGGGGTTTTGGTTTTTTAAAATCAGATTGCTTTGTCAACCATCGATGATATAAAGTCAATTAAAACATATTTGGCAGAAACAACTGTCCAGAGAAATGGGGAATAATGTTCAACAGGTCTCTAGGTCAATTTAAATCTCAGTTCCTAAATCTACAAAATAGAGGACTGGACCAGATGTTCTCTAAGAACAGTTCTTACTCTGAGAACTCTTTGATTGTATCTGGGCATTCCTTAATTTGTAAACACACGCTATACACTTAGTCATTGTGAACAAAACAGTTGAAGTGTGTTATTTATATTTCACTAAAAACTGCTATGAATACCTATCCTTGGCTTACAGATAGACACAGGAATAAGGTATTTCAAATACTAAGTGTATATGGTTGAACTAGAGGATGTTCAATGAGCAATGGAAGATAGATAACAAAACTTTTGGTGAAGTTCTCCTACACTGCCTATCTGCCTTTGATGCTTTACTAAAACTTAATTAGTGGCTAATCATCTTTTAGAAGCTCTCATATAAATTGCAGGCTACTGCAAAAAGAGTTACTATCATCATTTATTGATAATAGAACACTTTCATTTCCCCTATTTAAGGTGAGCCCAGAAACTCAAACAATCTAAGTAAAGGAGACTATTTGAAGTTACCAATGTAATGAAGCTCTCCTTTGTAGAAGAAAACTTGCCTATTCTGAAAGGATTACATCAGTTAGCTGACAAGTTCCTGAGCATGAGAACCCACTTAAGCAGACCTAAATAGAGTAGAGTCTGTTACTAAAAGGAATTGATTCACTCAACCCTTTCACCTCCACTCTGTTCACCTCCTATGCTTGCCACACCTTTTCATCTGTTTTTGAAGCTCCTTCAGTTCTAGTTAAATTTCAAATATATTTTGGCATTTTCATTCAACAGCTAGTTCTGAACATAATTGGAAGGCAGCCTGGTCCACCGGAAAGAACATAAGCTTTGTAGTAAAATAGATCTTTCCTTGAGTTCTCTACCATTTACTAACTAGGTGACTTTGGGTGAATTAGTTAACGTCTCTGAGTTCAGTTTTCCAGCTACATAACTGGAATACTGATGGTATCTACTCTAAAGGTTATTGTGAATAATCAGTAATATATTGTGAGTGAAGTCTTTGGCATCATATTGGCATTTATAAATTAATTACAGTGAGAATTTAGAAGGTAACTATCTTTAAGTGAAATTATAAACTAATCATGTCACTTTCCTTTTAAATTTTAATGATTCCCCCTTGTTCTTAAAGTCTTCCTCATAGAGCTTACAAGGTCCTTCCTGCTCCAATTCTAACCTCCCCAATCACATTACCCATTCCAGCACCTCCCACTGCCTCCACGCTCCAACCATATTGAGGGCTTTATTGTGGTTGCTGCTGTATCATAATCTGAGAAACCTCATGCTATTATTTCTTCCTGAAACTCATGCTTTCCCTCCTTGGCCTATAGCTAACTTCAAGTCACCACTCAGCTTTGTTTAGTCACTACTACATTCAATGCCTTCAAAAGACTACCTGAACAAACCCAGATTATAGGTTGCTATAACATCCTGTATACTCTCTATTATAGTACTTGCCACACTTTTCTAAGATTTTCTACTCCAATGTCTATATCTCCCTTATACTGTGAGTTTGTTGAGAGCTGGATTGTGTCTGTCTTGTTCCCTTACCATAGGTTAGCACCATCCCTGGCACATACCATGGCAATCACTAAATAACTCATGGTAGACAAACAAATGAAGGTCTAATCTCCATCATCCATTTTTCCATGTGGCCAGTTACATAGCTTCATGCAGCCATGAGAAAGATATGAGTTTTCCGTTTCTTTCCTACTTACTACTCCCTGTTCTAATAGGAAAGGAGCATATGGATTAGGTAAGAAGCTTAATTGTTGTGGGAAAACTTACAGATTGGCAGGAAAATGGTTAAGATGCTTTCTCCCCAGAGGTCAATCTTGGAGAAATAGGTTTAATCAGTAGAAGGAGTTGATTATATAAATTCAATAATTAAACATGTGTACTGTATTTATGGTATGGTTATAACTACATAAATATATGTATACATATTAATACACAGGACAAATATTAGAGAGAACAGGAAGATTGGAATTAGTCATCTCTAGGGTTTTTTCTTACTTCATATTTTTCTATATAGTCAAATGGGCTATAAGGTCCACACATTAATGACATAATTTTAAAAAACTAATGAGGATGAAATGTGCCTATAACCCTCTTGGGAAATTTACATTTCACTATGTCTTCAGGATTCACTTCCTTTACAAAGTCTTCCCAGATAAGACACTCATCCAATGAGAAACATCTTTCTTTACCTTCCATGAAGTCCTTGACATTTACACAATCTGAGGTCTCTTTCCTGTATTACTTTACTATTGTCTTGGGGTTTTTTTGCTTGTTTGTTTCCTAATTTCCCAATTGTATTTCTTGCTTTCTAAAGTTAGAAGCTTGCTTTTCAAAGATTCCATGGCTTGTAGGATGGCACTGGACCCATAGATGACTCTTCCAAAATATTATTGATTTAATGAATATTGCATAAGAAGATGCAGTCTAAAACAAATTAGCAAGTAAGAATGCAGGCCTGTCATTTCCTGGGATGTAGCCAATCAGTTCCTGACTTTGTAGGCAATTACGGCATTTAGAACTCAACTATGTTCTTTTAACCAGTGTAATACATGATAAATTTTAAATTAGGAAAACAAAGTGGATTTTTTATTTTGAAAAAAACAAAACAAAACAAAACAATTACCTTCCTTTGGAAATCATTATGAAAAGTTGTATTTGTAAAGTATGTTAGCTTTAAAGACAAAGAAAAAATACAATCAAATAATAATATGTTACTAGATCATCAATGGGTTTTTACCTGTTCACTAACGTAAATTTTAAATGAATGAATAACTTTGAAAGATTCACAGCAAATTTCTTGCTCAATATTATGAAAATATTTTGTTTAAAAATGCAGTTGGTAAGAATGTATTTCTTTTGAGAAACTCCATTGTATTAAAAACATGAAGTTAAGACAGAACTTTCAGTACTTTTAGAGATTGCGATATTAAGATTTTGTGCTTCATTGAATGCTGTGAATCATCAATGTCTTTTGCTGATTGGTATTGCTGGCTCACAGTGCCTCCAGTTCACAGCAATTGCTCTTGAAAAACTAAGAAGTCTTTTAATTTTAGATAACACCAAAAAGAGAAGGTTTCGGTTTTAGGAAGTCCCATTGGGATGATAGAAAGCACTGCATGGAGAACTGAAAATGGTCAACCCCTTGAAAATGATCAGTATTCTGTGGTTTGGGATCTTAGTTGAAAATGACGTAATCATATTTTCTTGGTCTTATAATGCTCCCTTACCTGAGCAAACTTGCAAGGATAGGAGAGGAAGTCAATGCCCCCACTTTGACCCTTATTCAAACCTCAAGGTTTCAGGAATTCCCAAAGATTTAGAGTAGAAGTGCACTGTGCCCTGCACACAGTAGGTACTTCAATGTTTATGTCACACTTTAATCATCAAGCACAACCACAGAACTCCAACTAATGCTTCCCTCCGTGCAGCCCAAGGCACATTCAACAATCTCACTCAGAATAACCAGGAGGGATACTTAATACAATGTATGCCCTTAAGATTAAAAAGGTATAGTAGCATTATCAAAGGCTCTGATTTCTAGATACAGGTGTGCTCTGACTTTTTCATGCTTTCCTTTTTCTCTCTGAAATATGGGAATAATACCCCTTGTCACTGAGCCACTGGAATGTTGAGAAGACAATGAGTTAGCATTGGAAAACAATTTAGGGTGAAAGGTGAGGATGTGAGCTCAAGGTATTTGTTAATGTTATTACTCAATCCATTCTGGCCCAGTGTGGAAACAAAAGCAATTTTTATCACAAATAACACAACGTTGCTAAAATAACCTTAGGAAAGAGAGAATAAATGAATCTACCAAGATAAATAGATAGCAGCTGGGTTATTGAGACCTCATGTTGAGGTTACAGGCTTTTAACACCAAATGCAATGTTCTTTTAATTTTCTAGTAAGAATCATTTTGGGACAAAAGTAGGTAACCTATTAGTGCCTGTCTATAAAAGAGTGAGCACTTACATTTCTACATGCGTACTAACAATTGTATTTATAAAGACAGGTTTTATTACCTGATTGTATAAAGCAGAAGTCTCCTGTAACAGATTAAAAGAAGAGGTGAGTGGATATGCTAAAAAGCAAAGGTCCATGTGTGATTCAGGGGATATTCAGGACTTAACTAGACTGCAGCAGACTCATTTAGGATCTTGAACACTGCCCCAAGTCCAAAGTCCACATCTGAGCTGAGAACAGCTATGACTTTACCATCTATCTATGGTTTAAGTTTTCTTTCACTCAGCTTGTAAAGCCTAGAGCGTCACTGTTTCTGCCCACAGATAGCTGTCAATCTTGGTCCATATGGAGATGGAACCATAGGAAATGTTTCATCTCCACTCCCAGCACTTCTTTCCATGTAAAAAGATTTCCACTAGCACAGTAATCCTGACATCTCTGTTCTCAGGAGAAGAGGGAATCATTTAATGTTATTGAGTTCCTTTACCTCCTCATTCTCTAGAGAGCTATGTGCATAGAGAAAGCACACATTCTGCTCTGCTATTTCAGACCCTAAATTTTAGAGTACATTGTCCAGTGTTGGAAATAAGGTAGGTAAATCTCTCTAAATCTGAGATTCAGTGTTAGTAAGGCCATCCTCCAAAATCAATTTTATCAGTGAGAAAATTGATAATTTGCTCTCTATCTATCTTACTCTGTTTTTCAATGACTCAAACTCAGCTGGAGAAGAGAGATGTTCCTTCTCTTGAGCTCACAAAAGACCCTCAACAACATATAATACAATGGGTGGGACATTTGTCTTTTCCAGGACAAGGAAAAGGAAGATAAACTTAGGTCCTGAAAGACTTGAGATAAAATATCAGAGATATAAACTTAGCAAAGTTGAACTTAGCTGTTAGAAAATGGAATTGGATTAGTTTCCTGTGACTGCTATAACAAATCACCACAAACTCAATGGCTTAAAATCACAGAAATTTATCCTCTCACAGTTCTAGGGGACAAAAACTCCAAAATCAGCTTCACTATGCCTGAGTCCAAGAGTCACTCAGGCCATGCTCCCTCTAGGAGTTCTAAGGGAGAATCTGGCCTTTCCTCTTCCTGCTCATGGGATTGCCAGCACTTCTTGGCTTGTGGCTGCATCACTCCCATCTGCCTCCCTGATCACATTGCCTTCTCCTCTTTGTCAGCTCTCCCTTTGCCTCTCTCTCATAAGGATATATGTGAGTGCATCTAGGGCCCATTCTAATAAGCTGTGATAACCTCTTCATCACAATATTCTTAACTTAATCATAACTATAAAGTCCTTGTTAATGTTTTAATTAAAAATTGTTTTTTCTTAGGTTCCTATGGACAGAAACCCTTTTCCTATATCAGGTAATATTTACAGATTCTAAGGATTAGGACCTGATGTCCTTGGGGGACTATTTTTCCGCATGAATTCAGTAGTCTCAAATAAGTATCATTTATATTTCTTTTCTTCTTTTCTCTATGTTCTGAAATTTTACAATTTAAGACACAAAAATATGTGGTCTAATAGCATAGTTTTAGAGAATTAAGAAGGTAAATTCATTCTAGAGTCTGGACCAAACAAATATTTAGAAGGAATATATCATAAGGTGATAACTTTGTGTGTTGGTAAATACGTAAGTGTGGGTGTGTGTAAATCATTAAACTTCCATATATATACCATCTAATTTTCTACCTGCAATGTTGTGAGTTAAACTGAAAAATGTAAATGATTCCTACATATCATTAATATTATAAATTCAAGACCACAGTTATTTATATATTTATTTTTAAAATTCTGGTTGAAGCATGTGGTGAAACAGTTCCAGAATTGAGTTTTTTGTTCTTTCTATATGCAGAGCATATGGTAAAATTATTCATATTTCTAATATGAATTTGGTATTTTATTGTTAAACTCTAGAAAACAACCACCTTTTAACTAAGAACCATTGCCCTCTAAGACACACTCAATTGCATTTTTTGCTACCAACATTTAGGGGTTAATGTACTTTGTGTTATCATATTCCACCAATATTCAAAAGATTTACCACTTGGCAAGAGTTACTGATGACACTCCATAAGTAGGATACCTCAAGTCATAGTGAAGGGCAGGCACTGAGCCTCTGCTAAGCACTCTCACTAGCTAAGAAACTTGGACTACATACTACATGTGCCCTGTTTCAGTTAGGACAGGCTATGATATCATAACAAATAGACCTCCAAATTCAGCATCTCATGTGTCAGGGAACAACACATCTATCTCTCTTTTGGACAACAGGCCAGGATGAGGGTTCCAGGTCAGTGGGAGCTCTGCTATATGCAGTGGACCAGGATGGCAAGGGCTCTCGTGAAAGGACAGTAGAGCCCTTGCCATCCTGGTCCACTGCATATAGTCTGCTCCATCTCAGGAAGTCAGAAGGTAGAAGGGGATGCAAAAACACAGTAGTGCAACAGCTCTAGTACGTGGCCACACAGAATTGCAATGGAGACTGGGAAGTATAGTCTAGCTGTGTGCTCAGGAAGAAGAGGAGAAGGGATTTTGGTAAACAGCTGGCAGTCTTTGCTGCATGCACTATTTCCGCCTCAGCAAAATAAAAGTTGACTATGTAAAACAGAGGTCATGGGACCTTGGGGTATACACAAGCATTCAAACAAATGAATAGTGAAAACTTATTCTACCCAAGCAACTATTTATGCCGAATATTCAGAAGGGGAGGGAAGCAGGAAAGAAATTGTTTATTTTCCTTTAATTATTGAAGATATTAGCTTATATCAGTTTTCTCAAGTGATGAAAATGAAGGGGTTAAGCCTTTATTTTTTACAGTAAATATTAGTATTATGTAGTATATCTTAAGAAGGTTTTTTTCTCTTCATTTCTTAATCTATTGAGGGAAGGAATAGGCAAAGGAAGTTAGGCTTCTTTTCTCAGGGGGCCTAACTGTTGGCCCAGGCTGGGTTCCAAGAAGTAATACAAGGAATGGTAACTGGTGGGGTTGTCTTTTTGCTGAATGAAGAGAAGAAAAGAAGAATTCCAAGTCTGTTTCCCAGGCACAGGAAGGACCAGGAAGCAAGGAAACCTCCAATTTTCAAGTCCACTGAGCAGAATACAAGAACAGGGTCCAAAACAAAGAGTTCTCCGTTGAGAACCGGCAAGATGGAGCAAGCAAGTCCTGCAGGCAGGCTGGGCCTGGAGAGGTGCCAAGAGGCCACAGCACTGTTGGGAGGAGGTTTTTCTGGACTCTTGAGGAGCTGAGACTTTTATATTCCAACCCTGCCTTTAGTTTGAGGTTTGCCTACTCCCTCCAGAAGAGTAATCCGAAGCTAAATCATTCATAACATGAGAATGCTGATCTGTGGCCAGTTGTGAAAGGAAAAGAAAACAAAACAAAACTTCACAAACATAATTAGTAGAACTACCTATAAAAGCTAATGTTAAAAGAGAAATTAGCTTTCATGGAGAGGAAGTGTGATGGCATGACACAGAAATTAAGTGCACTGAATTTAGATTTGCAAAGAGTTTGATTCAATTCATATCCCTGCTTCCCAGTAGTCCATGACCTTGGGCAAGTGAACTATACTCTCTAAATCTTAGTTTCCTTATCTGTAAGATGGAAGATGAAAATAATACCTAATTCATATATTTTTAAGAACTCAATGAAAGAATGTTCAAATGTATCTAATAAGGTATAGGAACTCAACACATGCCAGTTAAACAAATTTCTAAAAATTGACTTTCTTATTTCTTCCTTTCTGGGTAAAACAACTGTCCTTTGTATACTTTTTTTTTTTTTTTGGAGACAGAGTCTCACTCTGTCTTTTTTTGGAGACAGAGTCTTACTCTGTCATCTAGGCTGAAGTGCAGTAGTACGATCTCGGCTCACTACAACTTCTGCCTCCCAGTTTAAGCAATTCTCCCACCTCAGCCTCTCAAGTAGCTGGACTAGGACTACAGGCATGAGCCATCATGCCTGGCTAGTTTTTTTGTATCTAAGTAGAGATGGGGTTTCACCATGCTGCCCAGGCTGGTCTCAAACTCCTGAGCTCAGGCAATCCACCCACTTCGGCCTCCCAAAGTGCTAGTATTACAGGTGTGAGCCGCTGCTCCTGGCCTGTCCCTTGTATACTTAAAAAACAATCAATCAAATCTTCCTCCATGACCCCTTAAGCACTATTGAGTAAATGTGGGATCTTAAGTTGTGATAATTGATATATGTAAAATGTCAATTTAAGAACATCTCCTTTCAGACATGAGTGTTTCCCTGCAAACTTAGGTTTATGTCTAAGATCTTAAGGAAATAAATACCATAAAAAGACATAGTTCAAATAATGTATTAATAGAAAAAAGTTCATAGGAATATCTCAGTGTTTTATTTTATATGAGATGTGTCATATGCTAAGAATATATGATTCTCTATAATTTATTATTTTTCAAAGTAGTCTTTGAGAGGCCATCTTTCCTGTTATGACTTTGTCCTGGTAAGTGGGAATTTCATTCGTGAGGACTCCAAGTCCTATCTATGGAGTCCATTATCACTGGGCATGCCAGTACATCTTCTGGCAAACTGTGACAACAGTCTTCATTGGCAACCGTCAGAACAAAAGAGGATTTTTCTAAAGGTGATGAGGCAGAAAAGGGAAGCAGATGGCCCTGAGGAACATGGAGAAATGTCAAGGGAATTGGACTATCTTCTTGGCACTTTCAGGCCTGGCCATGAGGGGTATGTGCCTGATCATTCCCTCATGAAAAGCTGAGAAGGAAGGATCTAGCCGATTGCACACTAAAGATAACTTGGAAAAGGAACTTGACAGTTGTAGGGAAGAGGAGTTGCAACATAAACTGGAAAGCAGATGAAATCCACTGGTATGATGAAATTAAAGAGACTTCCCAAATATGCTGGGAAAATTAGTGGAATCTTCAAACCATTGCAAAATTGTTTCATAAGAATTAGATGAACTAATATTAACTTAGTTTCTGGTATGTGTCCAGTACTATGCTAAGTTTGACATGCTTTGCTTCAGTTAATACTCAATCTAGCCCTAAGAGGTAGGCACTAATATTGTCCCCATCATGCAGACTGGAAAATTGAGATTTACAGAGGTTAAGTCTTTAGTCTTAAGTAATTCATGGAATGCAAAGTACAGAGCAAAGATCACTTACCCAGAACTTAGCTAGGAAAAGAAGTGTGTTCATAAATACACTTTTCAGTGATAATTAAATTCTAAGAAAACTTTGCTCACATCCTCTTGAATGAATTGATAACTAGTATAATGTCTGGAAAGGCATGTTTCTCTGAGGTCACATTGCAGCACTTTCAAAAGGGTTTCCCTCAAAGGTGTTTCATCTATTAGTATCAGCAAAAAGATCTCACAGAATGACTAATTTTTAGTAATTATGACCGGCAAGGCTTTGTTGAGTCATTCTCTTCAGAAGTAACACCCTGATTCATCAGATCTGTTTTTAACATTAATTATATTTAACATCTGACATCTTCTTTACCTCTCTCCACATCACTGAATACTAGGGAGAAAATAAGGTAAGGCAAACTCAGGTTATGATTAAAATAATAATTGAGCATTAGTGAATTAAATAAAGTAAAAATTGAATGGATTCAACATCCCCTGAAGCAAACAATAAAACATCTTACATTTCTTAAGGTGAAAAAGAACATGAATTTTTCACAATGTTTGATGTTAGTGTTGTGCATGGATTGCATAATATAAATTAGATGCTTTTATATACAAAAAAAAGGTGTTTATGTGATCATCCTAAGAAGTGAGATGAGCAAGGTAGTATCTACTTAAAATAAGCTGCCTTTCTATTAAATAACTCATTGTAAAATTGTAAAACGACTTACAATGAACAGCGACAACTTCTAAAATTGTTACTAAGGTTTCAATAATAACGTGTGCCAATACCTAAGAAATAGAACTGGGTAGTATTTGAACCCCTCTGCAGAAAGATGTCAGCAACGCTAGATCAGATGGACTAACTTGGAGAGAAAACTTTTTTCTCTTGATAGAACAAAAATGCATGTGGTGAACATTTGTTGTTTTTTGCCAGTCCAGTATCCCCTCCCCTTGTTTTGAGAGTGCCCCTCTCATTTTCTGGGGATCTGCCCATTGCCATTAGGAACCATCTTCATGGAACTGTCAGACTATGGATCAAAGTGCAAAGGGGTGAGTTGGCACTTCCTCCCCAACCCTACTCTCACTTGCCAAGACCCATCAGATAGAAGTTCCAGGAATTTGGCCCAAGGACAGAACATGGTTGGAGCTGAGTTTTGTTGTTTTTTTTTTCAATCTTCCCAAAGAGATTGTATCTATTTCTTCACCCAGTTCCCCACCACTGCTCTGCATCTGTCTCTCTGGAGGTCTGGTTATGCTTCTGTTTCCTAGGTATTGAAAGCTGCTCCACATTCTTCCACTAAATCCCACTTTTCTTTAAGTTAGCCAGTTTCTGTCGTTGCTTGCAAAGAAAAAGCATTAACTGGTATAGTACAATGTCTTTTCTTTTTTACTGAAAATCTTAAATGCTTTTACATCTAAATGAGATCAAACCTTTCCTGAGAATGTTTGTTCCTAAAAAAAATAGAACATTTTCAGTGTATGATCAACTCTTCTAGATGAAAAAAAATTACCAGAATTGAACCTCCATGTCATAATAGATACAAGTAACTACACATAGTAAAAACAAAAGAGTTCTCTCTTTTATTCTTCATTTCTTCTAAATCCTTATCATTCTGAGTTATCATCACCGGGGGGAGGAAAAAAAAAAGTTTAACTCTTTCCTACTTGAACTTTTTCAAAGTCTGTCTTCTAGTATGTTGTTAGAGTCAATGAGAGGTTGTTGAAGGCTCTCTTTCCAGGTACTAAAAATAGATAAGAAGCTGTGTTTCTGGGTTAGGCTAAATGTATGTCCTAAAGATATACTCTAAAGAATGAAAGCATTTTTTTTTTTTAGACCATTCAAGTAAAATTCACTTAGTTCTCAATTATCTGGCCACTTGAAATGGTTAGCAACTTGAGGTTTGAATTGATTAGCTCAATTGAACATAGATCCAGTCATTCACTGAGGAGTGACAGTTACCAGGCCAGGTATGGGGACTGCCTCTCCTATAGCCAACATACTAACTCAGCTGAGACTACCCTAGATCTCTTATTATGTTCAAAAACAGCACCCGTCATATCTGTTTGTTTGTTTGATGAAGTATATATACACAGAGAAGTGTCTAAAGCATATGGACAGTTTAAGAATGATGATAAACACAATCGGTATTGGTTTTTCACTTATTATATTCAGCATTTTACATCTGCCTACTGAGAGCTTCCCAAGACTACCATGGCCAAAGTTCCATGCCCGTCATATGATGACCCTTAGTCATTGTCCTTATCCCTAACAAAGCACTTATCCCTCTTTGATCTCTTTGCCCAGAACTCACCCATGCACCAGCACTCATGCACAAAACTCATTAAGGACATGGAGTGTACCTTATTTTCACTGTATCACCAAGGCCAGGCATGTGGTAGGTCACTTAATAAATAACTGATAACAAATGAATGAGTGAATGAAAATAAATATGTGACCCATAATTGTTTTCAAGTAGCTTCAAGTAGAGTCAGAGAAGCGAAAATAGTAAAACAGTTTAATACAATTTGCTAAGTGTTTCAATAAGGAGAGCCCAGGATGGGGGCGATTCAGATTGAGACTGGCGCCTACCTAGCCCAGATCTTCTTGGAAGTGGTGTGCTGAGTCTTGGTGGAAGAGCAGGTGTCACTAGTTGAGTAAGGTGACAGAAAAGGCATAAAACAGGAGGAACGAGAGTCCTGACAGCTTGAGTTGCCATTGAGTGACTAAGGTACAGTCTAAATCAGAGGTTCTTAATCCATCTCTTCACTGGTGCTTTTTTCTTTTCTGGCAAATGTCTTGAAAGGAAAATCCAAGTCCTTGCTTTCAGAAGACTTGCCACTTGGTTTCCTTGGAGTTTCCACCACCATGCTGCCTCATTCCCCTGAGAAAACCTAACTGAAAGGTTCTGGTTGAATTACCTAAATCCCTCCACCTCCTCCTATCAAGTTTTTACCCAGGCCAATTACAGCTAACATTGCTATTTTATAAATGATTCCAGCAAATGCTTCTCAGAATTCAAAATTTAAAATGCCATCTCTTTTAATATTAGCAAAATGATGATTCAAATTGTCTGACACACTCATGATGCTCACCTCAAATGACATATTCTGGATGAATATTGATTTCCTCTTAATTTTTGTTCTTTGATGATGCAAATTCTTGACAGTGCATTCCCAGGACAATAGTTGTGAGGTAATGTGCACTGTACAATGAAATAAAATTCAGACTGTACTGTCTTTTTCCAGGACCAGCCCTTATTCCTTCAGAGGCCAGGTAGTATTTCTTCAGTGGCTCCCTGATTCAAGCAGCACTAACTACACAAGGGATGTTTCTTACTCAAAAACTTGGTCCTTGGAGTAGCAGCAGAACTCAGACTCTAGCCTGGGTCTACTAAATCATAATCTGCATTTTAACTAGATCCCTACGTGATTTGCAAAAGGTTTAATCTAGTGCACTTACTCTAGATGATTGTTAGGGAATGTTTGGGGATACAGTATTGAGACAAAATCCTCAAATTCAAGCTCAATGGAAAATAGGATAACACTGACTAGTGAGATAGTCATGACCTTAGGAGTAAAGATTTTAATTGCATCACCAATCTAAATCCATCTCAACTCTCCTCCATCTTCTCTGACTCTATCAAATCAACTATCTTAAATTTCCCCACAACATAATCTTTCTAATTTGGTCAGGTCAAACTTTGCATTGTCTTGCAAATGTTGTGTGTTTTCACTTAGTGAAGTAGTCAGAGTTCTCCAAAAGAACACAAGTAATAGGATGTGGTCACACATATATGAAGAGATTTATTATAAGGAATTTGCCATGCAATCAAGGAGGCTGGCAAGTCCTAAGATTTGCAGGATGAGTCAGCAAGCTGTTGACCCAGGAGAGCTGATGGTTTAGTTCCACCCTAAGTCCAAAGGCCTGACAACCAGGAAAGTTGATGGTGTGGCCATTCCAAAGGCCAGCAGACTCAAGACTTAGAAAGATCTGATGCTTCAGTTTGAGTGTAAAGGCAGGAAAGGAACACCATGTCCCAGTTCAAAGGCCACCAGACACAAAGAATTTCTCTTAGGGGAGAGTCAGCCTTTCTGTTCTATTCAGACCTTCAACTGATTGGATGAGACCCATTTACATAAGGGAGGGCAACCTGCTTTACTCCTTCTACACAATGTTAATCTCTTCCAAACACCCTCATAGGCATACCCAGAATAATGTCTGCCTAAATATCTAGTTACCTTGTGGCACAGTCAAGCTGACAAATATTTATAATGTCCCCATCCCCTGTAAATCTCTTTCTTCCACTGCACATCTTCCTAAAGCACAGTTCAAGTCTTTTTTTTTTTTTTTTTTCAGGAAGCTTTTCCTAACTCCCCTTCATGGATTTCTTCCTTCTCTCAATAGCCTATAGCACCCAGAGAGTCAGTACTACTTGTGGTAAAAAATCTGGTCCTTGGAGGAGCAGCAGGGTGATTTATTGTTTTTATTTTCTACTCTTGTTTTTGGCATGTTAGATTTATCTCTGCCCAACTGGTAACATATTTTATGATAGCATCCATCCAAAAGCAGGAGTTCAGTCACATGTTTACTGCAAACCTCATAGTTCTCAGATACTCCCCAAATCCTGGCTAATTGATAGTTTTATTTATTTTCCTAATTAAGTTCACAAATATATTTATCTTAGTATTTTTTTTTTTACTAGTTAGAAGATACCAGAGTATCCTTCCTGCAAGAATTGCCACTGAAACTTGAGCATTGTTATTACATGTGCACTAACTGGGACCTTCTTGAGACTATGTTGAATTTTTATAGTACCATTTTGTTTAGTACATAAAAATGACACCAGTCTAGAGTGTCATTGAATTCCCACACTGATACTGATTTTGCTGAAAAAATTTTCCGGAAATGATCTGTTCTTATACGTGGCCTACATGATATTGAGTAGGAAGGAATTATATCGTAATGTCCTAGAGTCACTGCAGCTGGGCAGTTGAGAAAAGAACACAGTACACAGAAAGGACAACAGTGCTGCACAATGAGGTTTGTTTTCAGTCCAGAGTCCAAGCAGAAAATGACTCTTCCTACCCAATGGGGTTTAAAATGCTCATTGGTTCACTTCAGCAAATCACAAACTGACCATGGTCAAAGAGATGAGATGAAGGTGACACAGCAATTGCAGAAGGGTTCAGAACTCTGAGGCACCTGTAACTCTTCCCCCAGGACATTTATTAGGTCTCTTGAGCACACAAGGAGGAAAGTGATGGCCATGTAAGGGAGAGTTAGGAAATAAGAGAGGAGAAATAAGTAGATCTCGGTTTAACCCAGTCTATATTCCTGTCCATGAAACCAGACAGTTGCCATTGCCAGACCGGCTGCTGGTCTGGGCATCAGTGTTTGTCCTCTTAGCAGCTCCAAGGGTTAGATCCACCACATTCTCTCTGGCAATTACATTGGATCATTAGCTACCTATTCTTTGGTGGACTTATCCCCATGCTTATGACACTTTCTCTGGGACTTTCCTTCTTAAAAACCTAATCCTTACTTACCTAGACTGTACACTTGAAGGAGAAAAGAGGGGACACACACACACACACACACACACAAAATTGTGATTTGGGAAGGCCTGGCCAATATTTGCAGGGTCTGGTGCAAGAATATAAATGGAGGTCTATATACCATCTGTCTAAATATTTAAAAGTTTAAATTAAGCCAACGAGCTCTTAAATGAAATACATTCCATCCTTCGCTACAAAGGAAGGTTCAAATTCAGGATGCTTGCAGTCTTCAGAGGTTCACACTGAAATGTGGCAGCAGGTAGGGGAGACCCAGTCACTGGCCACAGGCCTTCTGATTTTGCTGGATCCCTTAACATTCTTGCTACTGGTTCCATATGGTCTGCACAACAAGCATGAGTGCTATGTGAACATCCATGGTGGCCTTTAGGTGTAGTTCCATCCACAACCACCCTCACCAAACAAAAACAAAAAAACACAGAAGCTAGCTGTTCTTAATCAAAATGTTGGGATTTGGCATAGTCTACCCTTTGGAGAATGGATAAGGCAAAGAGGCCGCTACAGGTCCAATAGGTTCAGAGCCTTTCAGGCAGAGAATTCTAGAATCTCCAGAACCCAGACAATAGTCTTAGAAGCGGGATACACACTTAGTGGAAAGGGGCATAGCCAACAGATATCTAGCAAATCTCAAATGTAGGAGCCCAGGGCAAGGGGTTCTCTTAGGGGCAGTACTGAGGCTGGGGACGGAAGGCTGACAGGGGATCTTGTACATTAGGACAATCATTTGCCACCGTACAGCAGAGAAAATGCAGAGAATACAACCTGACGTAAAATTCTCACATATACTACTCAGGTCAGAGAGTTAAGAGCTGTAGTCTCAGGAAATTTCCACACAAACAGGCATTTGGTATTTTCAGCTGATGCTGGAAAAAAAAACTCAAGTCCTTCACACAGAGCAATTGGGAAAGCCTCCATATACTTGGTGTCGAATGTATACATGAGAATTCAGACCTTCCTGTGATTTTAGTAAATTCTCTCAAGCAAGATGCAGACTCGCAGCATAACCAGGACTGGATACAAAAAAAGAGTGTTCTCAGAAGTTAGAAAAGGAAGAATCAGGACCAAATTAGGTCAACGATTATATTCTTGGTCACAGTTCCTATGATACACTCTTATGGTTTATGGTATAGCAAAATTGTATAGTTTTCCTTTCTGAGTCAGCATTCAATCATTCTGAATATATCCCATTGTTATCCTTATGAACCCTCTAAGTTGTATTATTTATAGATACTTACATAGGCAGTAGTGTGTTGGAGCCAGCTTGGACTAGCTCAGAAGAGTCAACTGTGCACGATGCTTTTCAACTCTGTCTTCAGGGACTTCAGGAGGATTGCTTAAAATTGGCCTTGTTGTGAGTACTTTTAATACCATGGAAATTGGCAAACACTGAAAATCAGGGCTTTTCTTCCCCTGGAGAGGCTTTTGTTACACATTTACTAGCACACCACTGTACCTAGGCCTGATGTGGGTAAAACTATCCGATAAGTAGCTCTCTTACTTAATAACGCTAATTTCTGGGCAGGCCACATATTTTTCACCCACAAACACAATTTATATATTCATATCTAAATCTTATTTTAATGTATAGCTGTCCAAAATACTTTAGATTTTGTTTTTAAAGGTTATAAACCAAAATATCAGTGTTTACAAATTGTCGATGTTATCTCCCAGATAATTTTATCCAAACATGATTTTAAAAAAGGATTTATTGCCCAGAAAGGCAATAAAAATTAGTTCTGAGTTTAGAAAAATGGGGGACAAAATTCTCCTGCACCTGGTCAGAAAGTGCTATTTAGCTTTTGAGAATAATTTTGAAGGGCACAAAGGCATTCTCATGTTGATGGTTTCACTCTGGGGTTTGTTTTCTGAAACTGCCTAGAGCACCGAATCCAAAAACAAAACAAAACAAAAAAACAGGTGTGTGCATTTCCTATGGGAATCTGTCATCCCTTTGGTTCTCCTCTCTTCTAAGAAGTAAGAAAAATTCAAATTTCCTCCTTCAAGTCATGCTTCAACACGCCGAGGGCAGACACCACACACCTGCTCCTCCATCCCAGAATGTCAGTCATCATCAGCGGGAAGGCAGGCAGGGACAGGGAGCGGGCAAAGGGGATTGGCAGTCACCTGAAGAACGGGGCACAGCCGTGGTTGCTCTCTATGTCTGGTGGTGGAAAGTCACAAAATTTGGAAAAGTCAGAACTGCAGAGCAAGCTAGCTACATAATTCCTTTACTGGAAATAAAGACGGAAAACAGTTTTTATGGCTTGTCAGCTTTCAGCAGGTTGGGAGAATACTAACCACACGTGCCATCACTCCACTCTTGTGCTAACTTATTTACACCATCTGTGGAGAAAACCACGGGCTAGAAGGAAATTACCTTGACAACTTCTTTTGCCCAAAGAGCTGTTGTATTTTCTCAATGCTCTAGTCTAGACTTGCTCCAAAAAAAACACATTTGAGGAGTTGCACTGGAAAGTTTCTCATTTGAATTTACGTTACGAGTTCTGACCTGGCTGGGGTTAATTTGTCTAACAAAAAGTAAATACTTTGATTCCTAACCAAATTTTAAAGGATAAATATCTTTAGAGTAAGCATTATAATATAGGCACCCATTAACTGATTGTAATTGGTAGGTTTAAGAATGAGCTCCCAAAGATAGCCAAGTCCTGATCCCCAGAACCTGTGAATATGTTCTGTTACTCAGCTAAAAGGACTTTGCAGCTGTGGCTAAATTGAGGGGTGAGGGAAGAGGGTCCTGGATATCCAGTTGGGCCCAATGTAATCACAAGCATCCTTGTAAGAGGGAGGTGGGAGGGTCAGAGTGAGAGAAGCAGAGATTTGAAAACATTACCCTGCTGTCTTTAAGGATGGAGCAAGAGGGGCCAGGCGCGGTGGCTCACGCCTGTAATCCCAGCACTTTAGGAGGCCAAGGCAGGCGGATCACGAGGTCAGGAGATCGAGACCATCCTGGCTAACATGGTGAAACCCCGTCTCTACTTAAAAATACAAAAAATTAGCCGGGCATGGTGGCAGGCGCCTGTAGTCCCAGCTACTCGGGAGGCTGAGGCCAGAGAATGGCGTGAACCCGGGAGGCAGAACTTGCATCTCAAAAAAAAACAAAAACCAAAACAAAACATAAAGATGGAGCAAGATGTCTGGAGCCCAGGAATACAAGTAGCTTCCAAAAGGTGGAAAAGGCAATTAAGTGGATTTACCTATAAAACCTCCAGAGGAACACAGCCCTGCAGACACCGTGATTTTAACCTGGTGAAAGCCACTGTGGACTTCTGACCTCCAGAACTGTACAAAAATAAATCAAGGTTGTTTTAAGCCACAAATGTGTTATATCAGAAGTAGTGTACTAATACATTTACAAAGCAAGACCTAAAAGTCTGTTTAACTTTTATGGGGAAAATTGTACCCAAAATCCACACAATTACACACCATATGATTACATTTCACCACACACAGTCACAATTATATGCAAATGACTATCCACGAGGTTATACTCAAGGTGCTTGTATTTCAACAGCAGTGTTTTCATTTTAATGCTAGAGGATACGTTTTAGAGTTGAAAAACATATGATACCATCAGTACACATAGACATATTTAGAATATGAACGCAGATTCAGCACTGCTGAAGTAAACAGGTTGCCAGTTAATTCTGATAACTTGACTTTTTGATGAGTAAAATCTCACATTCTGTGGAAATGGAGTTTGTGTGCATGTGTGCAGTTAACTGGAAAGATTGTAGGAAGCAAACGAGGCTATTTTAAGAATGTTATCTAAAATTTCAAGGGAAGTCTAAGTTTGATTTTTCACTCCCTACCACCTCAAAAATAAAACCAAAAATAAGGCAGGGCCATGTGCCAGGTAAGGTGCCAAGGTGTGCAGGGGAGGGGACAGCCCAATAGTCACTGGCTCGTAAATGGTGGTAAGTGAAGCTGATGGGGTACCAGCAGAGCAATCTCTTCAGAAGAAGCAGGCAGATGAGGCTTGATCCTACAAATGAACCCTAAGTCAAAGACTATAGGTTTTCACAAACTTGTCTCTGACCTTAGAAACCATGAGACCAAATGAGACCAAAAACAAACATCAAAAAAACAAAAAACAAACAAACAAACAAGCCCCACAATTCTCTAAGGCTTATTTTAGAGAGAAGCTCTAGCCAGCTGGAGCAAAATTCTCTTTGTTACTCTTTACATATGGTGAATGGATTTGGATGCACTGGGCTGAATGTGGAAGGCATAGTGAAAGGTGGCAACCCTGTGAAAAAAAGTATCTCTGATGTTCATGTGCTTACCAAAATTAAGGTAATGAGATGTTAGATGGCCATTTCTGAAGCCTGCAACCTTGACAGGATTTGGGGAAAGTATCTGGATTGAGGGTCAAAGCATCACAAAGTCTGAGTCATCAGTTTCCCTTTATTTAGCAATTAGGGGGTTATTTAGGGGACTCTGGATGTAGGCCTCAGAACTGTGCAGTGAGCCATGTGCAATAGCAGTAAGTCCTGACCCATAGTCACCTGGCCTGGAATTGGCGAGTAAGACCCTTAGAAAAGCAGTACTCACTGAGAGTTTTCCAAAGAGTACCAAAGCTAGAAACTCCTGTCTGGATGAATAAGGCAAGGCTGTCCTGATGCCCTTGCTTGGAAAGGCTACATTAATTTCTCTGTCTCCACTCAGTTGCTCTGAACAGACCATTCTTACCTTTGCAGCAGTGACCAGGGTTCTCCGTCTCTTACTTTCATGTCTACCTAGCTGGTGACGCTTTTAAAAATTGTGCATGAGAGGAACATGCATCATGACAGTGTCCTCTCTGTCCCCTTCCCGCTCCACCCCCACGATATTAAAGCTGCTCAATTTAGACCCTGAATTGGTAGTCTGTAAACTATATTGATTCACGGACCCCTTTAAAATTCAAATAAAATGTGTGCACACATCCTCCTCCCCTAGACAGGAGATTGTGTGTATGCAAATACTTAGACACCACGTGCAACATATATTTGCATAAGTTCGTGAATTCCCCCAAAGTTCATTTACAGAAGACCATGTTAAAAAAAAAAAAAAGCCCTCACCTTAAAAGATTATTTCACCCTGTTTTGGGGTTGCCAAGAGCTTTAAAAAGAGAGAAGGAGTGCAATGGATGCTTTTTTAAAAAAGACAGCTTGGTTCTTTCTATGAGTTGTTGAAGAGTTGAAAAGCAAATAAACGTCAATAGATCTGAATCCCAACATTGTTTAATGACAATCTTGCCATATTTGCCAACTTGCTGCTTAACAACCATCCTGTTGACACTGTGTAAAAAGCTTTCCAGGTCCTCCCAGGTAAATAACCCACTCCTACCGGTCATCTGGCCGCCCAGCTGAGCTCTTTCATGAATACACACAAAATTCATGAAGATGAGTCATTCTTTTTGCCAAATGTACCTTGATAGCTTTTACTTCATGCTGTCATTTCATACACTAATCTCACAAAGACAATTGTAAGAAGAAAGTCAATTTAAGTAGAAATCTATGACTGAAATGATATAAAGAATAAAATGTCCATATTTGTGAAAATTGTAAACGCCTACCCTTTCTGAATCATTCGGGTTTGCATTTCTCTAGTATGTTTAGCATATTTGATAGATGAAAAAAATTTTTTTTTTTTTTGGTGGGAGGAGGGATTTATTTCATTTGCCCCTGAAGTTAAATCTCATGAAATCATGTGAAATTCAGTGATGTGTTACTGGGAACAAAAAGGGTAAGTTGTTTGATTTCATTAAAAATTATAACAAAATCATAGATTCATCATAAGCAAATGGAAGAAGCGGAAGGTTTCCTTAGGAAGAAAAAGAATGGAGCAGAACTTTTGATGGAAGAAAAGGATTGTGGGGTAGAAGGTAGATAAACAGCATTGTGCTGTTGCTGGCTGGCTCTAATGGTAATTTGATCGCTCTCGGAGCAGCAGCCTGGCAAGAAGCCTGAAGGAACACAGAACTAACCCATGGAAGAAGGGGGTGGGGAGTGGAATTTATTGGATTCGCTAATTAGGCCCTTTCCTAACAGCCAAGAAGGAAATGGATTACCTGTGGCTGTGACTCAGAGACTTATGGCCAACAAGCCAAGTTACCTGCATGGAATTCTGCCAAGAAGTATTAGAGTAACTCCAGCTTTCACAGTGGTTTTACTAACGTTTGGAAAACAGGCAGGAATATCTGCAAAAAGTCAAGTGACAGTTTTAACTTTGAACAGCAAATGAAGTTAACAAAAAGATTTCCCAAAGTCAAAAGTGATTTAAATTGCTAGAATAAATCTTAAATGCCAGAATTCAGATTGGAGGCAGAAAGATCAGGAAGGACAGGGTTCTGCTGTGAGAGGAGCCTGAATTGAAACTGCAGTATAATGAAACTTTTGGAGAGCAGAGGCACATTAGATATTTCATTTTCCCCTCACTCTTGCATTTTACATATGAGGAAACTCGGGTTCAGAGAGCTTCTATGTCACTATATGACTTAACTAAGATCCTATACTTAATGTCAAACCTAATAGGTTCTGGAGTCCCTGAGGACTAGTTCGGGGACACTGAAAATACAGAAATAGATGCAAGAGGTACTGCAATGAAAAACCAATGCTGATTAAGAACAACTGAAGAAGCCGCGACTTAGTGAAAAAGACACCAAACTGTAATCAGGTATTGGCATGATCGACCACTAATTTTAGTGCTTTCTTCCCCATGGAAGGCTCTTTTTAGCTTTTTCTTGGGTTAGGACCTTATTTTTTTTAAGTACATTCTAATCATCCTTTCTATAGTCATGTCTACAGAGAACCAAAAACAACAGACACAGTGGTTTTTACCACTACAAATTGTCAAGAAAATGACATAATCTGTACTGTTCTTCTTATTTAAATAGGAAGTCCTTAGAAATGTTATTCAATTATTTGTACATCTCTAGAATGATTTAAGATAGGGACTTCTAATTACTTCTAGTTATAAACTGAGAACAGATTTTAAGCTGAATCGAATCATTGTTAGATTCTAATATTTTCATAAACTTTATCTAAGGAGCTGAAGGTCTAGAAACCTGCAGTAAAAAGAAAGGGGCACCTTGGCTGTATTGTTAATATAGATAAATCTTAACTCTTACAGAACACTTTCCAAAGTTTTTTAGTATCACATGAAAGTAGGGAAAAGACTTCTGGGAAGTTTTCTGCTGTTTAATAAGGAATTTTGTGTATTGGAATGTCATTAATATTATTGAATCAAGAAAAATGGATCTGTGGTCTGTATATTTAAAGTTCATTTAAATTGTTAAATGATTATCTCAGATGTCACTATCTTGGACATTGTACAAATAAAACACCTTCAATATAACTATTATTTTGGTGTTTTGTGCTCATAGATACCGAAAGAGTGATTTAAGATGCATTTTAAAAATATATCTCGGTGGCTCATGCCTATAATTCCAGCACTTTGGGAAACCGAGGCAGGCAGATCACGAGGTCAGGAGTTTGAGACCAGCCTGGCCAACGTGGTGAAACACTGTCTCTACTAAAACTACAAAAATTAGCCAGGTGTGGTGGCAGGTGCCTGTAATGCCAGCTACTCGAGATGCTGAGGCAGGAGAATTGCTTGAACCTTGGAGGCGAAGGTTGCAGTGAGCTGAGATCATGCCACTGCACTCCAGCCTGGGCGACAAGGGCAAGACTGTCTCAAAAAATAAAAATAAAAATAAAGAAAGGATATTCCCAAGAAAAGCTAAAAAGAAGCATAACATTGGTTCTAAATCATGCTAATAGGTGATCTCAATTTGGCATCTTTTTTACTAATTCATAATTTATTCAACTGTTGTTTATCTACAATTGTTTTGTCATAGTCTTGGATTAAAACACAATGTCCATTGACATGATGTAAAGCCATGGTAAAATTTACCGGAGCCCCTGATTTAAGCGCTCTATTAAATGAATCCAAAGAGATTAAATGAAAGAAGTGGACCTTATCCTTTTTATTTTCATAATTTTCATTTTATGAGAGAAATTATTTTAATTTTACATGACCATTTTGGTATTTCAATAATACTGAGAATAAACCATTTGAAAATAAGCCAGTGGTAGTAGTATATAAAAGCATTTGACATAAAAGAGAAAATGTCTAACATATTTTGAACATCTCTTGAAAAGGATATGATAAATATTAAGTATTACAACAACATAATTTGTTTTGCTGTTGATAACCAAAGTCCATAGGATAAAACCTCATCTGAAGGCTGTCTTCAGGAGACAGAATATACAGAAGTATCAATGGCTATTTATGAACTATGAACTCAAAACCATAAGAGTATATTTCAGAAAACAAGAACAGCATAATACATCACTTATCTTTTAGATATTCATAATTTGAATGTTCCATAGCCATAGCATTTGAAATAGGAAGCATCAAAGAAGAGTTTGACAGCGGATATTTAAGGACTAGGTCTTGTTTCTTAAGCATGAAATGGCAACAGCAGTGACCGAGCAAGTGTTGAATTCATTCTGCCAGGATTTGGGAATAAACTGACGAAGTTCCAAGCAGAGTGACTCTGCATATCACTCCCATCTCCAAGGAGCTGCCACAGCAAGGGCTCTCAGTTATGTTTCCAGTCGAATTATCAGAAAGTAAATGTTAAATCAGAGCACGAACTTACCCTTCAGAGAACTTCCATATTACTCATGGTATTTGGACAATTCTAACCCCAAATCATGCAAGGGAGGCCTGGAAACAACCAGAGTTCACCTTCAGTTGCTGGCACTTGAAACGTACTGGAGCCAACCTACTAAATGCCAACATATTTTCTTGTATTCTTTTTTTTCTGTTTAAAATTTATGTCAATATGCACTAATTATTTTATCACAAAAGGATTAAGTCCTTTAAAATGCATGAACACATTTAGAATTTTTGTTTTATTTATCAACTTCCAGCCTATATATGTTTTTGTATTATATATTCTAGTGTTACATATGTCAGGCCTCTCTGAGTCTTCCTCCTCATGTGCCATGCTGGCTGCAGCTTCTGCTCTCCTGTGGTGTTACATACCTGTCCTACATGATTGCAAATTTTTATCTAATTGCAGATATTCTCATTGTACTGATAGTAAAAGAAAAAGGCAAAGTCACTCAGGTCTGAGAGTTATAAACCTGAACAGAAACCTTGGTAATCTCTAGGTATGAATAACCTTAATAATCTTTTATTCAGGCAACATAATATTACCCATTATAATTCCATTAATGCTATGTATAGCATCTTCTTTTAATCACTGAAAGATGAAATACTATGAATTCACAGCACCATGTAAATTCCAGTTTTGGATGAAGTTCTGTAATTGTTTAATCACAAACACACAGACCCATGAAGAACCAGTTTGTTAAGAGAGAGAGGGAGAGAGGAAGAGAGAACTTCCATTTGATCCTGAATAATGTTATATAAATATATTTAGTATCACTTCTGTGAGAAAACAATAGTATAATTAAATATATAGTCTTATTAAACATAAAAATCTCTATTTTATTTGTAAAAAATATTTGGGATAAGGGAGAGAGCTCAGATGAAAGAGAGTAATAGCCGGAATTGAACATTTGCTAGTCATTCATTTAACCGGTACTCACTGAACAAACGGAAAGCACTTGAAGGGGAAGAGAGATTCCTTTCTTTTCCCTAGACTTCAACCTTTCTACTTCATAAAACTAGACCTCTTAAATGTTTATGTGCCCACTTTCCTAGACAAACATTTATACAATCACACTGGTTGGTGCCAGCATGCGTGTGCTATTGTTGGGGATGTTGTTGATAGGGAAATGGTACAAAAGGTGGGCAGAGAGCAGAACTGTGACCTATATAAATGGAGAGAAATTGGGGCAACTTTCATTAGTTTATTCATTCATGGGTCCATTCATTGATTTATTCACTCTTTATTTCAAGTAACATATTTCTTGAGAACCTGCGGTGTTGCAAGCATTGAGCTAACATAGCTATTCTCCTTTCAGATAGCTAACTAGCCAGCCGAAAATGAGTTGCTGTAATTTTACAGAGGAAATAACTCAAAGAACAACTTGTAGTATTTTCAGTCATTTTTGTAGTTTGCTTCATTAACATAAAAATGTATTTTTTAAAAAACGGAAAAAAAAACTGAGTGGTGCAACGAAAATCAAAAATACTTTCCTAATTACAGATGTCCATCTGTGGGTCTACTACTCTTAAATCACCAGTGATTAAATTCTAATTGTAGCAGAGAAACAAGCTTCTAGGCAGCTTAAAAAAAAAAAAAGCAAACAGTGAAACAGAGCACAATGAATACGGGTAACTTATCTATTTCAACATTTAAGCTATATCTAAGAGCGAGCCTGTCTCCTTGCACACCTTTTCTCTGCTTTCAAGAAATAAGACAGAGTTTTCAATGAAGTTACGAATCTCTTATCCAAACAGGGAGCTTGAGTATGAAATATGCATGTTAGCAAGTGATAAACACTTTGAAAGGAAATTTTGATACATTTTCTCATTTGAAGCCAGTTCCTTTTAAGAAGTTACACGTTTTATGTGTAATTACATAAAAACTATTCTAGAGAAAAAAGTAAATCTCTTCTCCAGAGTTAACGAGATCCTTTCTTTGCAAGAAGTAGAGAGTAGAGTGCATTCCTGCTCTGCAATCCTGAGTTTTTCTCAGGGGCATGTAACAGTATCTGAGCCTGCAAGGGCACCCTTCATCCTACCAATTTCTCAGCCCATTACTAGAGTACCTTAGGCATCAGCTGAGGGGCCCTGTCTTTTTCAACTCAATGGAATGGACTTGAGCCTTATCCCACAAGTGGTGGGAACCCCATGTTCCTCATTCTTACCATAAGTTCTGACGGGGGAGGGGAAGGTGAGGATGGTGTGTGCTTTTCCTGGTCAATTCTGACTCTGAATTGCTTCTTCTAAGGTTATGTTATGAACTGTGATGCTTTCCCACAAGAGCTGTGTCTGTATCCTGCCACACAACCCCTGAAGCTGAATAAAGAACTTTCTCCTTGATTCTCCCAGCCCTCCAAAAACATCAGGTAAGTGTGTAGCACTTTCTATTAAAGGTTTGGGGATAACAAGGCAATTTATACAGTTATCCCAGTAGTGTTGCTGCTTCAGAGCTTTCCTCAAATTTTTATTCCTTTCACTTTATTAGACAGAAGAGTTATGCTCTCCACCCTCGCATAACCACAGACACATCCACAGGCTGGCGTAAACGGGGCTATCTAGTCTTGCTCTTTCCCTGTAGTGGTACCAGAGAGAGCCATTGAAATCCAGATCTTCGCTTTAGTCAGCCTCAGTTAGACTCTCCAGGGAAGGGAATGGTATTGATTGACTTCTATTGATATGAGTTTGTCACTCCCCATATAAAGCAAAGTAGCTATAGTTCCTTTGGGTTTAAAATAACCATTTGATTTATTTCCATTATACTAGATGGCCTTCAGTATTACAGATTTTGCTTTGCCTGCCACAGGATCACAAGCAAAGCCTTCTCCATACGGACAGGCTTGGAGACCAGCCTCAAGACTTAAACTCTCATTGGTCATGTCAGGATACTGTAATTAGGGAAGAAAAAGAAACCTACAGTTTCTGGATTATTTACTTTGTGTCCCCATGAGCCACCTATATTCACAACAACCAAGCAAAATAAGTACTCATGTTCCCTATTTTATAGATAAGGAGACTGAGGTCAGAGAAATAACTTGCAGAAGTTTACATGGGAAATGGGAGCAGGGCCAGATGTGGAACCAAGATCTGCCAGCTGGCAAAGCTATGTGCCCTTTCCATCATATCCCGGTTCTAGGAGAAAAAGATGTTAAGCTGTATTTTCCAAAGTATTTGACCTCCCAACCCTGGGAAACTTTGTTTTTCAGACTTTCTCAAACAGCCTCTCAGATTCTCCCAGCAGGTGATGAGGTCCCATTGTAAATGACCCAAGGACATATAGCTTGTGACTTCAAAGAAGCCCTCTTCAACCCAGAGCAAATTCAGGCCTTCATTCCAGGGGTCTGTAAGCAAGTACTGAGTTAAGAGATATCCTAAAATAAATTGGTAAATTGCATGTTTGAAGTAAACTAAAAACAAAATTTCAGGATTGATGCCGGCTTTGGAGGAGATGGGAAAATCATTTGTTTAGAGAAAAGAAGCATGTTATGCTGGTAGATGTGTGCACATATGCTTCTATTGGTGGGTACACGCATTCCTACTTTTCCTGCCATGTCTTTAGAAAACCACTTAGAATGTAGAATGTAGTAGAGAAATGTAGCATTGTAGCTTTCCTACAGTTTGTGTTTATTTTCTTTATTGCAGTAATATATATATACATATATATATATAAAAACACACAAAATTAATTTCTGAGTGCACAATTGAGTGGCATTGCATCTATTCACATTGTTGTGCAGCCGTCACCACTATTTAACTTAGCATAATGTTTTCAAGATTTGTACTACTGTTTTAATTGTTTGCCTTGTTGCAGTTCCTCTTTGCCAATCCTGGATAATGGCAACAACTTCTTTAGTGACATGCTGCATGCTCTGTTTGGTCATGTCCAGAGACACTCAAGATAAAGAAATTTGATAAATACACAGATTAACTCAGCCAAAATAACATGGTTATTTTCATGAATATTGCACTTGGGCACATCAGCAAAATTCAGAAGTGACAAAAGGTGAGCATTGTATATGAATTTTGCATATGTAAATAGTAATATTTCGACACTAGGAAGAATATTTTAAGTTGAAATGTCTATATTTTAATTTAGTGAAGATTTGGCAAGCCCCTGCTATATTAACGATATCAAGATAATAAGATAAAGATCCCACTCTCAAGAAAAATGTAAAATTATACATGTGTCTTGTGCCCATCATTAGCCATCATTATGAACATCACTCTGAACTGTTATGCACAGTAAGATAACGGGAGGGTTAAAAATGAAGGTTTTACTGCTCACATTGAATATTATTCTTAGAAAAGAAAGTCATTTCTATTATAGAGGAGGCATTGTGGTCTACTATAATGGCAAGCATATTAAAAACAATGTATTCCTAGGGAAATAATGCTTAGAGCATAGTCAACAAAATAGGCAGGCGGCTGAAAAAAGTTAAAATGTCATATTTTATTAATTCTAAGACACATTTCCCCCTGCTTTTAGATCTCTCAAATTGAAAGGCATCTTACAACCTATAGATGAAATCTAGTAAAGAGAATAAGATAAAAAGTATCTTAGTTTCTTTCCTGGGGTTGTTTGCCTTTCTTTTAAGGGAAGGTTTGTTTGACTTTTGTGTTTTGTTTGTAACAGCTTGTTTATGAATCTTCCCTTTTCTAGTGTTAATTATTTTGTGAGCCTAGAATTTAAATGGTGCAAAACTCTGACTTTTGTTTTTATTCTTTGTTCTGATCATTACTGGGGGGAGTACAAGACACTGAAGCAGAAACAAGGTCTGAAAGTGGCGTTGTGGACCCTGCTCCTCTGTGGAGGACTCTGGTACCTGTCTGTGTCTGAATCTTGCCACTTCCACTTACCTAGCTTTGCAATCTGGAACAGATTAACTTTAGCCTCTCTGTGCCTCAGTTTCTTCGAGTGCTGAATAATGGTATCTACCTCAGAGTGCTGCTATGAGGGTTGAGTTTCATATAAGTAAACACTTAGAATAATGCCTGGCACATACTAAATATTCTCTCAACTGTTAGCTGTTACCATTGTGCCTCATTTCCTTGGTGATCTCTTTAGATCCCTGTGTTTAACTACGTCCTCATATTCTGGATGACTCCTAAAATGCTATCTTCAGCGTGGACCTAGCCCCTGAAATCCAGGTGTCTCTATCCAACTGTTTACTCTATTTGGCTATCTAAAGTTGTCTCAAAATTAACAGGTCTCTAAAAGAACTCAAATTTTTTTACCTTCATTAAATGGTTTCTCCTCCAATTTTCCCAATCTGCATAAATGGCCCCAGATCGTCTGTAAACCACTCTCTTTATCTGCCACATTCCACAGTTGGGCTATCAGCAAAGTCTGGCAGCTCTGCCTTCAAAATACGTCTAGATCTGACCATTTCCCCTGACCATCATAGCATTTACTTTGATTCAAAACATTGACTCCTTCCTGAACAACCGGAGTAGCTTCCTACTGATCTCTCAGCTTCCCCCTTGCCTCCTATACTCTTTTATCCAGAACGATCCCTTCACATTATGAACCATCATCATGTTTCTCCTTTGCTCAAGACCCTCTAATCACTTTTCATCTCACTCAGAGTAAAAGCTTTAGTCCTAGGGAAGCCCACACAGCAGCATCTGTCTTGGTTCCATGCTACTTCTTGCTCCTCCTCTTCCCCATCTTGACTCTGCTCCAGCCACATTGATTTCTATAAATGGCTCATGCACCATCCTGCTCTTGCTATTCCTTCCACAAATGGTCAGAAAGTTTTGCTTGTTTATTTTCTTCGTGTCTCTTATCAAATAGACCTTCCTTCCCTGACTACCATGAGGAAACAGTATTCATTTCCCTCCCCCCAGTCCTCTGTTTCTTTCTTCATTTTATTTTTCTTCCTCACACTTATCACCACCTGATATGTTATCTATTTATCTGTCTTTCTACTTGAGATCAGGGACTTTTTGTTCACGCTGTATCCTTGGGGCCTAGAACTGTATCTGACACGTAATAGGGACTTAGTAAATATTGAATAAATGAATGAATAAAATAACTGGTATGTTTTGAAACATGACTTTGTTGAGACCCTCCTTAAAATGTCTGGATTTCCAACTGCAAATAGATTTGCAGTTATTATATGGATTCGTGAAAATTTTAAGATTGGATTAGAATGGATTTTTTAAGTCAGCAGTTTTTGTTTGTTTGTTTTTGTTTGGTTGTTTGTTTCTATCATGTTTTCCTCCAGAGATTTGGGTGCTGTTTCTCTTATTCACTTGTTCAGAGCCAGTGAATGTTACCCTTTAGTTTGCCAAAGTGATTGCCGAGTGATGAGGCATTTCATCCTTCAGGGAGCTTTAAGTACCGCCTGCACCCTATGTACAGTCACTGCTGGCTATGATCAAAACTACGGAATTGATCAAGTCAGAATCTCCTACTAGGAAGTACAGGCAAGGGGCGTTCAGACTCTGGGTCAGCTCTGGGAGCCTTTCAAATCTTCCCATTGGCACCTGTGTTAATTTCTAGTGCTCATGAAAGTGAGACACCCAAGGGAGTCTGCTGCTGTCTAATACACTAAAGGATTCCCACAGAACTTCACCCACAACTCTACAGAGATCCAGGTCTCTCTGCTGATGGAGCTCATCATAGACTTTTATAACTTAAGTTCTAATAAAATATTATTTGAACCAAGAGAAAAATTCCCTGTGGGTTTTACTGCTGCAGCGAGAGCAGTAAAGAATTTGGCTTTTTCTCATTAGGGTGATTTACCTTTTCAGGCTATAGAACCATTGCCTAGCAATGAGTTAAGAGCTTGAAATCAGAGTGATCTGGATTCAAATCTTTGCTAAGATGATTACTACCTGAGTGAATTTAGACAGGTTACCTCATTTTTCTAAGCTTCAGTTGTTTAAATCAGTTAAATGACCAGTTGGCTATCTCACTGAAACCCTGCTGGCCAAGTACTTAGTAAATCACCTGGCTTAGCTGGTTGCTGTCATTTTTATCTTTTAAATGCCTTCCTTTGCTTTACATAATCACTAAAAGTATTCAGAAAAGTATTCTACTTTAAATATAGCATAATTTTTATTCCTGATTTATGATGTGCTAAAATGTACAACGCATTACATCCCAGTGAAAAGTAACTTCATAGTTTCCTAAATTATCTTAAGGTGCCATAATCTATATTACTTAGATTTCAAGTGTTATTTTATAATCATAAAACGAAATAATGTGAAAATTCTATTTTATATTTATATATAAATATGATGGCTTATTTTAAATCAATTTAATATAAAAGCAGAAAGCATATTCTGACAAATATATATATATGTGAAGTTTTAATGTGAAGACCCTAGCTGAGTTCAGGGCACATAATAGATATTTAAGAAATGTGGATGTCCCCTCACCCCAACATCTACATAAATTTTAACATAACCTGAACTTCATATAGTGGTCCATGACAAAGATATTAGTTTTTTAATGTTTTGAATATTAAAATAGTTTCTATTTTTAATATTGCCACTTGGGTATTTGACATCTACAATTTCTAGTGCAGAAAATAAGAGTTGTGTCTGTATTTTATTATCCAGAGTGGTCGCTTTAAATTGTGGATCATTATCTTGTCATTGCTTTGTAAAAATGTCTGCTGTCTGCCAAGATTCAGTCATTCATGTATTAATGCAGCCAATATTTATTAAGTGCCTGCCGTGTACCAGGTACTGCTCTAGGTGGTGGGCATACAAGTATGAGCAAGAGAGACAGGGTCTGTCTCTCTCAAGAGTGTTAAATTCTAATGTGGAATGACAGATCATAAACAAGCAAAGAAATAAACAACCAAGATAATTTCAATTTTTTCATGAATGGTAGAAAAGGCTGAAGAATCAAGGATAGGGATGTTCCTTTAGATAACTGGTCAGAAGCGGCCTCCCAGAGATGGTGCCCTCTGAGTCAAAACCTGAAATTTGAGTTAAAGTAGCCAGCCTGGGAGAGTCAAGGAAAAGCACTGCATTTAGAGGGAAGCGCAAACCCAAGGCCCCTGAACCAGATAAGAGTTTAGGGTGTTCAAAGGCCAGTGGGTGGACCAGTCTGGTTGAGCACAGTGAGGGGCACTGACAGGAGACAGTGAGTGTACCACTGCACTCCAGCCTGGGTGACAGAGTGGGACCCTGACTCGAAACAAACAAAACAAAACAACAACACAAACATAATTTCACTACCTGTTAAAAAAGATAAACGTGGCAGTTGGGTGCTTAATCCACTGCAGAGACAGTAGGAGATTGTCACCAGGACATATAGCATCACGTAGTCCAAAGAAGAGTGTTCAGATTTCATTCTAAATTCAATCAGAAGCTGGAAGAGCATTTTAAATAGGAAAATAAAGATACTTTTACTTTGGGAGGCCAAGGCAGGTGGATCACTTGAGCCCAGGAATTCTAGACCAGCCTGGACAACATAGCAAGACACCATCTCCACAAAAACAAACAAATAAATAAATAAATAAATAAAGGGATAGTGGTGTGTGCCTTTGGTCCCAGCTACTCAGTAGGCTGAGGTGGGAAGATCACTAAAGCCTAGGCGGTCAAGGCTGCAGTAAGCCATGATTGCACCATTGCTCTCCAGCCTGGGTGACAAAACAAAACAAAAACAACAAGACAAACATAATTTCACTGCCTGTTCGAAAGATAAACTTGGCAGTTCGGTGCTTACACCACTGCAGACAGGAACAAAAGTGAGAGCTAGAAGCTCAGATTGGTGGTGATTTCAGTAATCCAGGCTAGAGATGGGGGACACCTTGCTGGTTTAGACCAAGGAGGTGGTAGGAAAAATAGTCACTGAGGGATCAAATCTGACAGATAAAAGGGGAAAAATCAAAGACCCCTGGATTTTCAACTTGAGCAGGTAAGGAAAATTGGGGATGGGAGAAATCTTAGCACAGGTTTTGACAAGATAGGGAATTATCATAAGTCTTGTTTTTGATATGTTAAAACATTTTTATACAAGTAAAAATGTCAAATATGCTGTTGGATTTGGGTCACGTCTGAGGAGATGCGTTTAGGAGCAATTGGCATCTGGTGGTATATAAATTCACAGGGCTAGGAGAAAGTATGGCTAGAGATCAAGCTCTGGAGCACTTCAACATTTAGAGGTCTCATTTGTAAGAAGCAATTAGCAAAGAAGATAGGGATGGAGCACACAGAGAGAGGGGAGAAAAACCAAAAACATGTGTCCTTGAATGATGATAACGACGATCATGATGATGATGATGGTGACGACGACTAGCAATTACAGTGCCAAATACTGCTCTGATTGCCTTACATTCAATCCCCTCAATTTCAAAAGGTAGGTACTATTATTACCCCCATTTTACAGATGGGGAAACTGAGGCACAGTGGGGTTAAACACTTTTCCCAACTTTATACAGCTCAGAAGTGGCAGATGTAGGATTCAAATCAAAGTTATCTAAATCCAGAGGCTATGTTCTTAACAAGGACCTGATATCACCTCTCTGATTTGAGAGTGAAAAATTTGTTTTGTCTTTCTGAGGGGACAGAAAAAATATATCAAGCGTCACTGAGAGACAAAATAAGATGATAGGAAAATACCTGTTGGATTTATAATACGGAGGTAAGTAAGGTGGTGACTTTCATGGTAGTTTCTCAGTGGAGTATTAGTAATGGAAGCCAGATGGGTGGGGGTTAACAAGTGAGCAGGGAGTAGAAAGTGAAAGCCACAGCTTTAGACCACTCTTGTAAGAAGTTCTATCGTAGAGCAGAAAAAGAAATGGCGCTATAGCTAGAAAGGCATTTGGGACTCAGGGGAGGTGTGCTTGTTAGGACCTCAGGAAGGCAGACCTCAAGATGGAAACAGAAGTACAAGAGATTTATTGGGATAATGATTTTGAAATATAAGGGAGAGAAGCAGCAGAGTAGACAGGGAAAGCCTTTAGATCATGACATGAAAGGTGTGAAAAGTGAGGGGCAGGAAGGAGGATTAAGTAGGAAAAGCCTGTGACTAGGGTGCAGCTCTGAGAAAGTCTCAGCCAGCCCAAACAGGGAGCGCTGTCATAAAGACTGCCCACAGGGGAGCCTGTGAGTTGGAACGGCCAGGAATTAGGAGCCTTGTAGTGATTGTGCTCAGTCCTTAGCTAGGAGTTATGTCAGGAAAATTCTGGCCTTAGCTTAAATGCTGTGGTGGATCCCAAAGGTGCCATAGCTGGAGGCTGTCACCTAATTGCATTCCTTGCAGCTGATCAACAAGGCCTTTGCTAGAGGGAGACCCAGGTAGCACACTCCCTGGCCACCACAGGAGGGTTATACGTTTTATATATAAGGGTTCTATATTGTTGGTATGCTCATGGAATCAAGGTATAACAGAGCTAACACCATCGCTTAATTTACAAAATTTAGCAAATAACTTAATTTTGTTTTATTGATGCTTCTAATACCAACATTTCTTGACAGAAGAAAAATATTTCCTAATATTCATTTAAATGGTGCCAACAAAAGTATTTTTAAATATATAAAAATCATTTTCCTAGAAGATATCTCATTGACTATCAAATCTAGACACTTAACTTCCATAATTCAGTAGCAAAAACCAAACAAACAGAAAACCAAATAACCTGATTTTAAAAATGGGCAAAGGACTTGAATAGACATTTCTTTAAATTTCTATTCTATAAATTCTATGAAGACATACAAATGGCCAACAGGTATATGAAAAGGTGCTCAACATTGCTAATCGTCAGAGAAATGCAAATCAAAACCAAAACAAAAACATCACTTCATACCTGTTAGGGTGGCAGTTTTTAAAAATATTGACAAAGATGTGGAGAAATTGGAACCCTTTTCTATTATACTGTTGGTGGGAATGTAAAATAGCACAGCCACTATAGAAAACAGTATGGAGATTCCTGAAAAAATTAAAAACAAAACTACCATATAATCCAGCAATCGTACTCTGGGTATTTATCCAAAAAGAATTAAAATCAAGATCTCAAAGAGATATTCACACTCTCATGTTCACTCCAGCATTATTCACAATAACCAAGATACAGAAAAACTCTTAATGTCCATCAAAGGATGAAAGAATAAAGATATTGTGGTATATACAGACAATGGAATATTACTCAGCCTTGAAAAAAGAAAATCTTGCCATATGTCATGACATGGATGAACTCTGAGAACATTATGCTAAGTAAAATAAGCCAATCACAGAAGAACTAATACTGTATAATTCTTCTTATATGACGTGTTGAAAATAGCCAAAACCATCGAAGAAGAGAGTAGAATGGTGACTGCCAGGGGCTGGGGAGAGGGAGAAATGGAAAGTTTAGTTGATATACGGTTTGTTATGAAAGAGGAAGCACTAGAGATCTGCTGTACAACATTGTGCCTGTAGTTAACAATACTGTATTGAACACTTTAAAATTTGTTAAGAGAACAGATCTCATTGTTAAATCTTCTTCTATGATAAGCTGTTTGAAAAATCTGGACACTCAAGTTTGAGCAAACAAAGTGAAGGTTCATAAATTGGGATTCCTCAGCTTGGACCTGTCTGAATTCACGTGGCCTAAATAGGGATAAGAAGCAAAATTCTGATGTATAGCATGCCCACAGACTTAACTGTCACATTTCAAAAGTTTAGCTAAATTCCATAATCGGGTACGGACTTGAAAAGCTTCCTTGTAGACATTTAATTTTATCTAATGAACACAAAATAAGTAAATGCCATTAAAGCTGTTTTTTCTTACTGTGACCCTAAAATGGTAATTTAAAAATACAAGTGAAAAGCTTGAATGACCAGACACCAAGGCAAATTGTGTAATATCACAGAATTAAACTATAAACTATTTTTTAAATCTAGAAACCCTTTTTTAGTAATGAAATGACATTAAAGCAATCCACAAACATGGGTCAAAAAGTATTGAGAAACGACCTCTACATAAAACACTAGGCTTGTTGCCTGCTTAATTGGATAGAAGGTCAATTGCATCGGCTGTGTAAAAGTTAAGAATTGGTGTTGTGTTTGTTTCACTTGGGCTGAAAGACCAACTGAATGCTATGGATTGATTATTATTCAAATATACACACACACACACACACACACACACACACACACACACACACACACACCACTCCCTCTCTCAACCAAATGTCCTTCAGTGACAGACTAGATTAAGAAAATGTGGCACATATACAACATGGAATACTATGCAGCCATAAAAAAGGATGAGTTCGTGTCCTTTGTAGGGACATGGACGCAGCTGGAAACCATCATTCTCAGCAAACTATCACAAGAACAGAAAACCAAATACCGCATGTTCTTACTCACAGGTGGGAATTGAACAATGAGATCACTTGGACACATGAAGGGGAACATCACACGCCAGGTCCTATTGTAGCGGTGGTGGCGGGAGGGATAGCATTAGGAGATATACCTAATGTAAATGACGAGTTAATGGGTGTAGCACACCAACATGGCACATGTATACATATGTAACAAACCTGCATGTTGTGCACATGCAGGTCTAAGTACCCTAGAACTTAAAGTATAATGAAAAAAAAATACAAAAACTCTCAGATTACCAAAAAAAGACAAGATTGTTAATATTAGGTCAAAATGTACACATATTTGAATCAACATATTTGTGTGCATGTGAAAAAATAATATATTAATTTTCAGTGTTAATGGGCCTCCTGTTAGAAGTAGAATAATTCCTGACATGTTAGTTGCTTGGAGGGTTTTTGGTGAGAATTATTCTAGTAATCTGAGGTAGTGTTATGGCAATACTATAGGAGCATACAAAAATATTCACAGCTACCCTGTTCCCTGGGAATTTGGACAGGTAATCCCATATGGTTCATAGGACTTGTTATGTATGGCAGGGAATGATTCCAAAACAATAGAAACCACCAAGGCATAGTAAGAGGGAGTTAAAAATGAAGAGAACTTTGCTTTTCTGATGAAAACAGGGCTACCGGCAATTTTGGCCAGTGGTTGCCAAAACCGTGTCCTCTTCAAATTAATTAAGATGCTAATTTTGTTCAAGAACTTGATCGTAGAAACATTTAGTTTATACAACTACTTGTTTCAAAACAATACCATAATAGTCTCATTGCAAATGTCTGACTGTGATGCTCCAGAGTTCAGCTACTACAAATGTGTCTTTATGGGAATGATCAGGAGTAATTCTAGTGGGAAAGAGTGAAAATTCAAAATTCTTGACTGTCATGGTTGAAGGCACAAAACTGCTGCTTCCACGCTTCTTAGTGAAAAACAGCATTGGACATACCGGGAACAGCAATCTGCTCCTCTTAGTACCTTGCATTTATGAAGTGATATCCCTCCAGGAAGTACATGGGTGCTGGGCATCACATCATGCTCTAGGTGACACCATGAGTGCTTCATTTTCACAAAGACCCAAGGGGTGAGATGAAATAATTCTCATATTCATAAATTAGGAACTATAATTCTGCAGAGCAAAACTGATTTTGTGCACTCAGGCAGTGGGATTAAGTTAATACCACAAGCTCTTCTCTTTGTGAAAAGTACATTTCTCCTGGCTGAAGAGAACAGCAATAATTACTCAAAATTCCTGAAGTAGGCCAACCATTTGTCCAGAGGGCAAAGAAATCCTGCTTGACTGGCTTCCACCTGAAACCAGTGTCAAGTTCCTGACCTTATGAACTCCCCAGAACAATATTCGGTGGAAAAGGAGGAGCTGTTCTCTTTAGCTTCTTTTCTATTTTTCTTTTTTAATATTAAGAGCAAGCAATGTGGTTATGTTTTTATTGGCACTCAAGATTATTTCTGAGAGGAGAATTGCTATATTTAAAAATGGATTTTTATCCTTTATAAGTTGGGTGATATTTTTCTTAGTTTCACTTTCTTAAAAAGGTAGTATTCATTAAGGGAACCCTTCCTTTCCTTACGGTGGGTGGTGCTGGCAGATGAACCAGCCACGATTATGCATGTAGTCAAAGAGTTTGCTTTATAAAATGTTATTCTAGACATTAAATACATTATACACATGTCATTTCAAAAAGCTCAAAGATAAAAATACATTTAGCAAATAAGAAAACAGCCCAAATGAGAAGGAGTCAAGCTTTTGGAAATGAGAAATCAACCTAAGTGTGATTAGTAATCTAACGCCTTTTTTTCTCTAAGTGTCTTCTGAGTGAGTCTGGTGACAATTGGTCACAGACCCATTCTTCCCAGGAGGAAAGAGACTTGACTATCTAAAGCAGTGGCTCTTAAAAGGTGGGATATCATAGATCTCCTTGAAAATTAGATAAAAGCTAGGAAGGCACACCCTCAGGAGAGAAAAAAAATAGTTCATTAGCTTACAACAAAATTTATATAGAATTTCAGGAATTTCATAACTCCCCTGAAATGCATCAATGGATCCCCACCCCAAAGTTTATGAATAAGTCTTGTATAAGGAAGGGGTGGAATTTTCAGCTCTATTTCACCAAGTTTTGGGAGACTTTGTCTACCCAGCCAACCCCAACCTATCACTGAAGTCTTTAGTTTCCCCTCGTCAGCTCTGTTGCTCTGAGCTTGGTGGCTATTAGAAATGCAGGTGCAATTAGCAATGACTGGTTCTTCATTACCACTAGTTATGAAGCAAATGCTCTACCCTATCTTCCTCAAAAGGTTGAGTTCTTAAAACTTCAGCCACACACAAGGCATTGCAAAACTCACTTGGAGAGCTCTGGAGGTCACTTAAGAGAAGACACACATGATTTCAAAACTGATTCTAGCTGGGTGGTTTTGCAGTTGCCTGAATGAAATGATCTGTCAATTTTAGCTTTGTTCTTAGGGGAAACATAGCCCCATCTTGAAACATTCTTTATAATCAGCTTGGATAATCCTCCTACTCCCAAATTCAAAGATTAAAAGTACCTGGAAAAAGAACTAACCTTTCTCTTCTTAAGACATTCCCTCCAGGGCAGGCCGAAGGTATATTGGGAAAAGCAGTGAGGGAAAGCTTATCATTTTTCTATCCATAGTATCCTGAGCTGTCAACTCAGCAGCTTTCACAAGAACTAAACCTACTTTTAAAGAAAGGAGAGCTTGAAAGTGTTGTACCATTAGCTATTCTGATTCTAGTCCATGCCAGGAAGCAAAGGTTCTTATTATACCATGTTCTATTTTTGATCTAATCCGTATCAACAGCCTGAAGTCTCAGCATGGTAATGCTGGGGAAATTCTTTGATGATAATTGGAAACTGTACTGCCTTGCCCCTTAAGTTATACAATCTGACTGTCACTAGGAGTGTCATTTGGGCTATAAAGAGTCAGGGATAAGAAAAGTGGGCATCTGAAATCTACGTGGAAGGTGCAGTAGCAAGTCAGAGCCTCTTGTGAAAGTTCTGTTGGTTAGGTTGGGATATAGAAAGAAGATGTGTCCCAACCTGATATTGCAGAGCCTCAAGACACTCAGTAAACCAACACTCAAATTCCTGGACTGCATCACCTTTACTTTTTGTGCAGACAACACGATATGGGAAGAAAAGTCATACTACATACCAGTTATTAAAAACAGTTTAACGTAACACCAGGCGTTAAAACCTAGTACCTTCTTGTCATGATAAAGATTGTAACAAGAACAGGAAATGGCACAGCACAAATCCGTTTTCATGATAATGATCTCGTGAATGTAAAGAGCATAGGAAATGGAACAAATGTAACCCTATTCCATTACCACCTTCAAACGGTAACCTCCTTTTCCTAGTCACATGCCCTACTTATGGTCCTGATTAAAGCACAAAGGAAATGATAAGACTGACTGGGACTCTGGGGGAACAAAGCAGCTCCCACTTATTTGTGTGTGTGTATGTGAGCACACGTCTTTCCTTCTTTGAACTGAGTTGCACTAGCAATTCCTTACAGCTGATTCCCCGACTTTGTCCTGAATAAAGCCGGTCAGACATGGGAGGGACAAAGACAGCTAAAAACCAAAGAGTCATCTGGGAATAGATGTTCTCTTTACTACCCTTTGTCAGAATGAGGAAATGATGACCTTCCACCAAATAAAGGTAGTAAACAGTGAAGATGACTGAATGCTTTTCTTCTGTCTAGCCTTCATAGCACCTCAGCTTACCGAGGAAAATGGAGCTTCTATCTCATAGTGAGTGTGTTCTCTCTTCTCCACCTAAAGAGGCTGCAACATGATTAGGGCTCATCTAGAAGAACAAAGGAAGATCTCAGGGACACAAGGAAGCCAGAAATAGTTGAGGTCAATCAGGCCAGATTAGGGTTGGTGCTGCCATACTACATTCCTCTTTGACCTGGGCATGTTTTCCAGGAGGATCTGTTTCCCTTGGAAAGCTCTTTAAGTAACACTATGTGAAATTTATAATAAATCCTCTCACCCCAAGATGACTGCTTCAGATATGAGGGGGAGTAGTGAGGAATGATGGCTGAGTTTGCCAAATAAATACGAGGGAAGATGAAAGCCAGATTGCCTGGAGTACTGTGCCCACACCCTGACTCAACCAAATGTCACTCACTCTGCCCAGCTGGCTAGTAACTCCTTACATGGCATCCAAGTAGCTGTACTATACATTTTCTTATACTGGGGCTTTGTCCAGGCAAGCAAGCCTGAATGCACTTTACATTTCAGGCATCTTGGATATCTGTTCCTTCCAGATGATATCCCAGCTACCAGATGGCCCTGATTGGTTAATGAGGAATGCCATCGTGTTCCTTGCCCTGGTTATTTGTCACTTGTTAAATGATGTTAGGAGATTCCCAGGTGATTTCATATCTGAAGACTGTAATTTGTGGCCTCCTTATCAGATGCCATGCAAAATGTTTTCTGTGGGTCACAACAGTTTCCCAAGTATCCTATCTTGATTCCCAAGATAGATTACACTGGAATTATCTTTTCAAAGAAAGGAAGGAAGCCCTACATTTCAAACAGTCTAAAGTAGGTTATAAGGACTGAAAAATAATCATTTGGGGACAATCTTACATGAGAAAAAGAATATATTGTAAAAACTAGCTAAGTCAATTCTAATATATCATGTCTTTTAGAGGTTTTTAACTGTATAGGATCGCAGTGAATCAAAACCACAGATCTGTTTTTACTTATTTCAAAACATTCTGTAATGCTCCTTAAAAATCACATTATAGGATAACTGGTATCTAGGTAAGATTATTATTAAATACATTGCCATTCTCCATTTTGTTTTTACTATGTTTACCTTTGCCTTTTTATTCCCAAATGACTAGTTTATATGTATATTTACCTTTGCCGCACAGCAATTTCTTTTCATTCTTTCACTACTCTACGGGAAACATTGTGTTAGAACAGAAATGGAACTAAACCAAGAATGGTGTGAGGAGGCAGATCTCACTAGCTGTGAGGCCTGGGGGTAGGCCCTTGATATTTCTGATCCTCAGTGTTTTCACTTACAAAATAGAGATTGGTTTCATTGATAATGAGGGTCTCTTCCAGCTCTGAAGTCTAAGAGACACTGGCTTTTCATAAAATCTAAACCTATGATATAGATATCATCCATATTTGTTGTTGTTGTTCTGTGAATTTTCAATAAATATCACACTGAATATTTTTATTAAAAGGATATTACCTTTTCTTTCCACAAATATTAAAGTTCCATGTCTCCAATTTCTTGCCTATAAGTTTTCATTTTTACAGGGGAGAGTTACTTTTCTTCAATGTTTTTAGTGTCTACTATTAAGAAACAAAGACACCAAAGTAGGGAAGAAGTTATGAAGTAAATGATATGGAAAGTTTTAAAGCATAACCCGGACCTACTGTAGAGACAAGGAAGAGGGAGGAAGGCTATTTCCACTAGGACACTGCACGTGCAATCTCTAAAGTATGGGACTCTCTTTTTCAGAAGTGCAACCGACTGAATGAGAGAATAAAAAGAATCCATCTATACAAAGTTCTGAATTTTATTTGATGAGGAGACTTTTGACTTCTGCTAAGCTATTAGACCCCCATTTTTAAAGAAATAAACCATTCCCTGTACATAGAATTAGAAAAAAATACGTGAGAAATCATTTTCCAACTCAGAAGCATGAACCACAACCAACATTCCTACTACAGATGAATACTATCTATACATAATCCTGAAATACACCTAACTAAAGAGCTACTGACTGGCATGCCTGCCACTGTCCTCTGCTATCTGCTCTGTTCCAGTGCTCTCTTGGGTAACCCAAGTCTGTTTCAAAGGCTTTCACACTGTGGTACCAGAGATAAGAATTGTCTCAGGCTTTTGCAGACAGTAACTACTGACCACAGTAAGGTGGATTTCCCACCCCAGAAGTGGTGTCAACTGAAAAGGGAACGCTCTTTGATCTTATCCAGCGATTTCATGCCATTTTAAATTACTCCACTTTGGCATCTTATTTCCCAATTCCACAGTCATCTTGGTTGTTTATTCATTTGAACACCCGAAGTTACTTTATTTGAAATTATTTCCTACCTAGAAAAATTAAACAGGGATTTAAAGGACTCATCCTGTAGTATACAAAGGATAGATATAGAGACTTCCTCGTGTGCAAAGACGAACTGGTAACAACAATGTCATTTCTAGCATGCTTCTCTGTGAATCAAGGGATGTCTTCTAATAAGACTTCAGACTTGTGCTTTTATTCCAAGTTAGACTCTGGTGTCAAGATGCCCTTGGCTAAACTAAGAAACTGTTGATCAAGCAGATGTGACTTTGTTACCAAAGATTAGCAGGACTATGGAAAAAGTAAACCAAACACTACAAGCTATAACACCATCACCTAGCACAGAAACAACAACTAAAAGGATAAAGAACATAGAAAAATAGTTTTCCCCAAGACTGTAATTTTACTGCCTCCTTTGTTAATGCAAAAATAACAGACTCCTACTCATCTGGTATTTCTTACCAGTCCTTTAGAAAGATAGGTGACAGAATTATTGCCACTTGTAGTGGTGATTAGACAGCCATAGACATACAGGAGGTAAATGTTTGCTATCTCAACTACAGATGTATGCACCTTATCATAAATCAATATATGTTTTACTGTGAACCACCAAAAATATGTTGAATCAAGTGTATGTTGCTTATATCCATGCATTTGAGCTGTGGGGAGCAGTTTCAGGAATATGCAGGGCAATCTTTACATTTGAGAGAATCTGATAAGACAAAAACCAGATGAAATACATGTGATCAAATTCCTATGCTTGGATATAAGATCTATCATAGGGAAAAGAATACATCGGTCAAATTGAAACCAAGTATGCAATGATATCTCTAAAAATGGCCCAAGGACTCCATTTGCCTTTACTAGGATGGGAAAGGCTTTGTGAATAGTGTGAATTTTGGGCTCAGTATTGAAGAAACTTTAGAAATGAATGCAGATGAGTTTGTGGGTAAATCATGAAGACGCAGGGAAAAATCGAGCTCGGTATGACCATGAGAATGTTGATAGATGATTAAACCCAATTTAGGCACTTGAGGGATTTTCAGAAAAGAATTATGTGATCCCAGCAATGAAAATTAGTTAGCAGTATTTAGGTGAACTTACCAATGGAGAAGAGGATCTTAAATATAAATGGTAAACCAAGAAATAGTAGCTAAGACCAAAGATACTCAGAACTCACTTGAAGAATGTAACTCAAAATATGAAGTAACAAAATGTCATTCTTACAGTAAATGCTGGCATTATTGGGGAATGGAATTTGCTGGGGCCAGACTACACTGAATTTTCTTGGAACAGGAAAGACTGCTTTTATGGAAGTCAAAGGCAGGCTCTATCTTCAGGACACTGAGTAGTGTGTTCTTCCCCCTTTTTTCTCCTCTCGTTTACACCATTGAAAATGAATTTTAAATGATTTTAAATGTGGAAAGTGTAACCTATGAAATTACATGTTATGGAATATAATCCTGTCTTTTTTCTGACTCAAAAGGAAATTTGATTTCTTATAATGTCTTAGGTTATTATTACAAATGTTGGCAGGAATGAATATTTAACAATTATTGGGGATCTTCTACGTTGGGTGTGCTGCTAAGGGTTTTATATGTGTTTTCCTACATACTAAAATAGTATTCTCTACAGGTATTGCAAGGAATCTCTCTGTTTTAAATAATAAACTTACTTCACATTGTACATAATATTTTTCATCAGCTTAATTGTTTGAAGAAATAAATGATTAGGGCATAAATACAGTGTGTAATGGCAGCTATATGAGAATAGGTGAGTTGAGAAAAATTAAGAACTTTATGATTTTTTAAGAAGTTTAACATTAAGATATATACATAGATCTCTAGATAAAGGTGTTACTAAAAAAGAAAAAGATCCAGCAAAGAAACAATCTTATACTGTTAAAACCAGAAAGTTCTGTAGACATGTACGTATGGCTGAATTTCAGGGGAAATATTAAGACAAAAAAAAGCTAATATTTTGAATCATTTGTTGCATTTCTGAGGCAATATTGCAATGATTTTAATTTACTTCTGTTTCCATGTGGATGATGAGCAAATTTTGCAGACAATTAGGAATCTTGAGCAATATTAGCATAGGTACAAGATAACCTTAGGCAAGGCTCATATTTCTGTACTGGCAGAAATACACTGGCAAAGCCAGGCCTTTATCTTAAGATAGCCCCTTTGGAAGATTTACTGGTTATAAAGTCATTTTATTTTGACTCCACAAATATTCAGTATTTATAGTGAATAGGTTTCTAAATACGTTCTCAAGAAAGCATAAAGTTGAAAGCCCTGAAAATGCAGTTTCTGTAAGGTGTTTCATATTAAATTTAAAGATAACTGTTTCAGAAGAGAAATGCCATATGTATAACTTACTCTATGTTCATTAGCTCTTTTGGTGGAGTCTCTCTATGTAGTACCATAGAATTAGATAAGATATTCCAAGTCAGGCTAAGTGAGTATGAAATGTTTGCTGTCTTTCAAATTAAATAATAATAAAACTACATTGTCAGGTATTGCAGGTGAGAAAAATACAGAATATCTCAATGCCTGCCCAATATAATACTATATTCTGTCTTAAGTAATAGGGCAAAATGAATTGAAACTTCTAAATTATTAGGAATAATTATAAAAAATCAACTATAGGTATTTGATATGGTATTGTATTACTATTTGTAGAGCAGTAATTTTTTATACATTACTCATTTTATAAAGCAGAGTAAATGGTGTAATAATATGTATATAAGTAGGAAATTCCTCTAAGGGAAGGCTGCAGAGACATAGGTGTTTACCAAAGTATTCTACCTCATATATTAGAATCAACGGAAACAAAATACAAGAAAATTGTATAGTTATTTCATGTAACATCAAATGATACATTGCCTTGAGTATGACAGAGTGTATTTATAACAATATATCAGCTGGGCAAGGTGGCTCACTCCTATAATCCTAGAAATTTGGGAGGCTGAGGCAGGTGAATCACTTGAGGTCAGGAGTTCAAAACTAGCCTGGCCAACACGGTAAAACCCCGTCTCTAGAAAATATACAAAAATTAGCCAGCATGGTGGTGCGCACCTGTAATCCCAGCTACTTGGGAGGCTGGAGGCAGGAGAATTACTTAAACCCAGGAGGCGGAGGTTGCAGTGAGCCGAGATGGCAACACTGCACTCCAGCCTGGGTGACAGAGTGAGACTCCGTCTCAAAAAAAAAAAAAAAAAAAATCTCTATCTATCTATCTATCTATCTGTCTATCTAATTTACAGGCATATTTACAACTGCACTCCAGCCTGGGTGACAGAGCGAGACTCTGTCACAAAAAACAAACAAACAAAAAATCGATATCTATCTATCTATCTATCTAATTTACAGGCATGTTTACAACCAACATCATTCAGTCAAAAATAAAACTTTAACTCAAGATACTCAAACTACAAATGGCATCCCAAACAGGAGTTACTAGAGAAAACTTCTCCAGAAAAGTTTGATTGGGCATTATTGATACTTGGCAGTTGGATGAAAAGTCCTTTAAATTTCTCTTCACTAAAATATATCCCATTACCTTTTTAATGATATTGCCTATGGTCCCTTCAGATTTAATTAAGCATAAGTATTCAACATGTAAGCATACAATTTGCCACTGGAAAATGTACAGAAGCAGAAGTTTACAAATGGTCAAAAAAATAGAATAACATTTGGCATTTGGATGAAATGTTTTCCTTCTGTGTACTTTCAAACCCATTAACCCTTTATTTTATTTTAACAACATTCTTATGATATAGGTGAATTTGATCTTTAGAATTACTCATATTTTACTGTAGGAAATGAGCTTGTTACCTGCCCAAGGAATGCAGATATGGAATTTCTATTCAGATTAAAATTCTATCACCTTGATGTTCTTTCCAAGAAAATTTGTTGCCTGTCAAAAGGAGAAGCAGGATGGACTTCAACCGAAAATTGGAAATAACCCTGAAAAGAAGAAAGAACAATAATAATTTTTTAAAAGATGGCTTGGCAGATGAAGATAATGCAGCATTATAATCCCTTGGAGTTGGTATGGTCAACATTTGTCATCTCACCCCTTGCTTATGCCTTGGTAAAATAACATTTATCTTATGGTATTTTTTATATACATTACTTGCTTTCAAAATTATTCTACACCACATAGCTCCAAAAGAAGCTTTAAAATATCTAAATTGCCATGGATGATGATACAAATTCCTCCTGACCCCACCCTCATTCTTTCCCTAAAATCACAATTTTTATCACTTCCAATCTGGAAGTGTAACATTTGACAAATGAGATGACCATATTTGTAATATCTCCTCTGCCCACTTTAGAAATATTGTTCATAGATGACATAACTTCTCTGTGCTGTATAGTGTTAATTTGAACATTCCTGTCTTAAAATGTTATGGTCTTTATACCACATAGGACAGATACTGCATTGTTAAATAGCTGTAGTAGTTTTTGCTAAAGGCCATTTTTGTTTTTATTTATCTGGAGGAAGGAAATGACCTATATGTTAAAATTTTTAAAATTTAAAATGAGGCAGTGATGGATCTTAGCAATTTTTAAGACATGTATTACACTTTTGGTATGGGTATGTAAGCTCTTCTAGTGAGAGACTAAAATTTCAACTGGCAATGCTTGTTACTTCTGTTTCAAAATTTCCATTCATTGTTTGAAATTTTAATAATTACTGCTACTTACATTGTTTTTTGGGAAAAAAGCTTCCTTTACTGGTTATTTACTTACTATTTCCAAAGTTTTAAAGTAATCCAGGCAAGTTAAATCTAAGCTAAACAAAAAGTGAACTTTACAGTTCAAGCTCTAAACTATTTTTCAAAATTACTTCAATAGCAAGACTGTAAGTACTTTAAGGCTCACAAGTGGTGATATCTTACATTTCTATGAACCTTCCAATGTCATCTATTAGTGTTCTGGCCAAATAATACATGTTTTACAAGTGTCTGATAGTTTAACAAAAACGTGTGTATCATTGACCTCTCCTTTGCGCTTTTGTTTATTTTTGCCAAAGTACACTCATGGGAAGTCATTTCAATGTTTTTCAATTAAAATATTTAATAATTAAACATTGAGCTTAACAGGGAAGGAGAATGCAAGAACTGGCCCGTAGGAACAAGTGATGAATACTGAAATAATGAACAGGTGCAGCAGTAGCAGCAACAGTCAGTTTCGTGCTTGCAAGGAAATGATGAGTGGGAAATTTGTGACACCTGAATTAAAATCAATGCTCCTGGAAGGTGATATAATAGCTCTAAGCTGGGAAAAAAAAATAAGTACAGGGGGAAATCAAAGCTGACACAGTGAAACTACACAGAAAGAAATGGGTAGAATAATGACAATGTCAAGCAACTAATGGAGCTAATGAGGTATAACGTGATGGTGCTAAAGATCTCATGTCTTCCAAGGCAACTAGTTAATTTAGCTGATTAATTTGCTTACTCACTTTTTCTTCTTAATCTCTTAGGGAGACGCTGGGGGTCTCCTTGTATTATATTTTATATCATGTATCAAAGAATATTCAAACTACTACTTAATATTAGAAAGATACACTTAAAAAGAGGAAGTAAATGCTAAAAATAAGAGCTTTAATTTGTTTAATAAAGTGATGATCATCTAACTCCAAAACAAAGCCCAGAGTTATTTCTCTCAATGAGAAAATATGAAAGAAAGACAAATGAAGTAAAATGTGCGCTACTATTTTTTTCTGGCTCTAAGAAAAAAAGAAAAGAATACCTGTAATTTGCACTTTAAGACAAGAAACCTTACCATTTGAGATCTTAAAAGTCTGTGTACTTGTAACACTGTATTTTCTTTGTTAAATTATTTCTGAATTCTTGTTTTGGTTGTAAGGAGACTTGTCAATGGCTTTCTTCATATTCTTCTACTTTAAAAATAGGAGGAGATGGGTGTAAAAGCGGCTAAATGAGAACATTAAAGAAAGAGCTTCTAAAGGTATTTGGACCTGCCAGGCAAACTGTGTAAAGTTGCAGTAGAGTTGTTTTCAAGGTAATAGTCAGCGTCCTTCTCTGAAAGCTGATTTAACTTGGCTAGGTGATAGGCATCTCTTTGGGTAAGTTAAAGGGTCTCAAGCAATAAAGTATGTTTTATCTTGGTTAAGCTGATAATTTGTCCTACTTAAGCAAGTAATGCAAATTTCCTTTCAAAGCTCTGTGCTCATTAGCTCATAATTAGGGCAATAAATCTGGAATCGCAAAACAGATCAGTGAAAACATCATAGTACTGTAAATGTGGGAGTGAGGTTATCTTCTCCTGTAGGAATCAGTAGAGAGTTTGCAGAAATCTCTTCAGATTCTGACTGTGACTCTACATGTGATTATCATAAATTTAACTACTAGGAAGAAGAGAAGGAAAGGAAGTTTGAGGCGCATACACATACTTTAACAGTCCAGGTGACAACCAAAATTTTAAAGACATCTCTTATTATGAAGACCACTTATAATCCTAAAATATATTATGTTTATGAATTATATTTAAGTAGGTCTTTCACAGTAATTTTCATACATGAACATTTTTGCAAGTAAGCACTTACTATGCTGCTGGTGGGGAAACCAGTGGTCTGCAGGTACTGAGCAATTCGTCAGAATTCACAGAGTGAGCCAAAATATCGTGTCAAGTAGAAAGCCCAGAAGAGAACTCTGCAAAGTACAAAAGCCTGCATTCCACCCTTAGTATACAGAATTCTGGTGTGGACAGACAACTTGAACTACTCTAGAGATGACAGAGAAAACTGTGAACTCATAAGAAACCAAACAATTCTGCTTTCTTTTTTTTCTTTAACACAAAAATGTTAATTCAACACTGCTTACTTGTACCACAGCACCTCTTTCATTCCACTTGCAAACTGTTTACAAATACGCTCCTTTTTCCCTCAAAAGTCATATTCACTGATATTGGTCTAAATCATGCCTGTACATGCTATGTATTTTCTGTTTATTTCTGAGCTCCACCCAACTTGCTCATTTTCCTCATCGCTCAAGATTTAGAAAAAGTTGATTCATGTCAGTACGACACCATGCAGATTGACAAAAACTAACTTTGAGATTAGGGGAGACACATCTTTCTATAAAATAACCTGGAGTTGCCCTTAGACTTTATGTGTTCATCCTATTATATGTGACACTTAAGCTAACAGAACTGAATTTCTTTGTGGTTTACATTATCTAGTGAGAATATGTTTCTTCTTGTTTAAAAAGTGATATGTTGAGACCTTAAATCTTCCCAGTTTTAGCAGAGGAGACAGGATGGGCTCTTCAGTGATCTATATTCTCCAATCAAATTGTTACTACTTAAGTGGAAACTTTTCTTCAATTATTTAATTGGGTCTCATTTGGGCCCAAAATGCAGACTTCAGCTTAGATGAAACTGTCAGAAATTTAGAAAATGTAAAGTATCCAACAGCAAAAAGCTAAATAAACCGAATATGGCATCTATTTATATGTATTTAATACTTCGAAGACAAGCTTCTAAAGAAAAAAACCACAGTGGAATCTTAGCCTATGCTAATAAGTGAAGAGGAAGATACTCACCATGTAATATTAGCTAAAACACCAAATGTGCATGGTGGAAACAGACGGATTTTTATTTTGGATTTAACTCATTAAAGGTATTTAGTAGTCTGGCTGCAATTGAGAGTATTTAGAATGATAGAGATAGGTATTAAAACTAAAACAACCCAGCTATTGTTAATATTAATAAATCAGCTTGGAACTTGCACTTTCTTCTGGCTGTTATCTTTAAACAATCTATTTAAATATTTCTTTGCTCTCTTACCTTTCTTTAATTTCTCAAAGATATGCATAGCCACTATCATATCCCTTTCCTATATGGAATACTTAGCACTAATTTACATTTTGCCGATATATTTATACTTTGCTTCTTGGCCTTTCAGTGAAGACTAAAGTGCTATAACACGTAGTAAATATGTTCATCCACTACCTAGAAGTCTCCCAGACAAATTCTCTATTTAATAACCATCAGTTTTTCAAAAAATGTCAGATATATCCCACCATTTTCCAAAAAAGCTGCAAGCAGTATTTCACCCAACGGACCCTAGGCACCATCAGTGGTTAAAGGGCTTAAGTCCAGATTGACATTTAACTAAACTGAAATAGGAGGCAAATAGCAATATGATTTCCAGAGGTAATGCAATTTAGGAGAGGAATTGCCTGTAAGTGGGCTTAAATACTGAAGGCAAACCATAAACATCAAGAAAAACAAAACTATAAAGGTGATAGAAATGATTTAGAATTTTTGTAGATTCCTAGGGGAAAATAAATACTTTAAAAGGAAAACAGAAACAAACAAACAAAAAGCCCCAAAAAGCTAATATAGAAAATATCAAGATATTCTGAATCTTCTAAAATTGAGGACTTTATCAGCATTCCATTTTACCACACTTTTGAAGAGACAGCCCTACCTGTTTGTCCAGCCTTCTCACACCTTAGTAGAACATCCTTGAATTCTGAAGTCACAGCCTGTCCGTATTCTAATCTCATCCCTACGTGTGCTCAGGGCTGTTGCTTAAACAAAATGACGGGCTAAATCTCGAAAATACACCCTTCCCATCATCAAATACCTACCCTTATCTCAAGTTGTCTTTCTTCTTGACTTTTATGACACACAATACATCATAGGAAAACAGAGAGAACACACTGAGTTTTTATTCTAACTTTGGATGCTTCGTATTTATTGTGGGGAACCTGGACAATGAGGTGTAGAATAATATGTTGGCTTCCTACAGATTCTATTAGTAGTTCTTTTGGCTGCCTCTCCATTGCTGTTCATGAGAGAAAATAATGCGTAGAATTATTTCAGTTTAGTCTAGAAAAATAATTAAGCACACAAAATTTGTCTTTAGACCTCAACCTTGATTCTGTCCTCTTTTCTCCTCTTGTAATCTCAACCAGAAAACTCTCTGTTCCTTCTTCTCTCATGTATACTTTCCTATGAGTGTCCAATCAGTGTGCTGCTTTTTTTTAGCAGGATTTGCATTTTAACCCTTGCGTCCAATTCTGGAACATTTTGTCCCTAAGACATTTCAGTTATGACACCATGTTTACTTATAAGACTATTAAGTTTAAGATGGAAGAAGTGGTAGTGGTAGGTGATTTGGCCTCTGCTCTTCTTCCCATGCTCTCGTGCTCTCTTTCGCATTGGAGAGAGTGCAAGAGGCTGTCTCAATGGCAGCAGATGCACATCTATGTCCAGGAGTACAGATGATAATGGAGCTTGGGGCTTTTTCAGTACTCTGGGACATGGAACTCATGGTGAACAAATAGGGTTTTATTCTGCCTCTAAATCAGGCCTCTTCCTGTCTGGTGCCCATCTTCCCTCAGATACTGAGGCAGCTGGGTAAGATCTGGAATATGCATGTGTCCTACAAGGCTGTATGTCATGAGCTTGTAACAGAAAGAGCAATTTTCTTTTTTATTTAGACCAATTCAAGAAAAACAGGCCACCTTAAAAAATTCAACATGGGGATCGCTTTATTTGGGCTTTTGTGAGAGTGGATATATTCATTCAACCTAGATTATCCATTTAGTGTCAGTGAAAAAACTGCAGGCACTTCTTAGTCACCAATATGTTAAGGTTTGTAATAATCCAGAGCAATTTTCTAATTGTATCCTGAAAATAGGTCCTTTATCACATGGAAAATATGGGAAGATTGCAAAACTGAGTCATGGGTTGCTCATTACTGACCTGGAATCTTCTTCTCTCTAAGTTATTCAAAACACAGAACAGTTGGTGTCAGAGTTTCTCTAAAGGGAGCATTCATTTAGAAGTGAGGACAAACAGCTCAAACTTAAGCCATGTAAAAAGAGTGGGAATTGAAGATATGAATCCAGCACTTAATTTTTAACATAAGGGCAAATGTCAAGGTGCATATGTGAGAGAGATGAAGAACACACCATCACAAAAGAGGGAATGTTAGGGCCGGATGGAAACCTTGGTGATTATCTAATTCTACCTCCCAGATTTTTACAGACAAGGAATCAGATAAGTGACATGATGTCTTAAGACATTCCATAGCAAAAGCTTGGGAGTCAATACTACTTAAGTTTGATGACTGGTCCAGCAATCACTAGCTATGGGGCATTAAGTATGTTACTTTACCTCCCTTTGCTAGTTTCATCTGTGATATTGGGATGATTCTGCAGCACTAAACTAATAAGTTGTTTCAAGAAACAAATAAATCTGCTTATACATATAAACCACTCAAATCAGTATTTACAACTGACGTGCACCCAATAAATGAGAAATTTCTTTTCACAACTCTTCATCTGCTCTAGGTTTTTAAATTGTTCTCCATGACTTTAGAATAATTTAAAGAATATATTGATATGTTCCATTTACATACCATTCCTGGAAAAATAGTATTCCTATGAATTTTATAATTAAAATATAAAATATATTCAATGTTAATTGTTGAAATTAATGCATAAATTAATTTATAAATCTTTAGTGTGAACTTAGGCAAGGCTTAAGACATGTAGTACCTCAACATGTTGGATAAGCATTTCGGGTCTCACTAAGCCTTGAGGAAGGGGAGAAAAGGAAACGGAATAGCTTTCCCCATTCAGAGATAATACCTCCCCACCCTGCTCATAACTCAGACAGCACTGCACTTTGAAGGTAAGGGGAGGGGGCACATACGAGGAAGAGATAAGAAAAATAAGACTTCTCGCAACTCTACCTTTCTTCTTAGAACTTCTCTGACCATGAATATCTTTCTTTCTCTTTCCAGTTCTCTGCCTATCCATCAAGGACAAGCTTATCCCAAAACTTTCCCAGTGTTCCCAGCCCACAGCCTCCTCTTAGTCCCATAATTTTCTGGCACCTATTTCTCTACCCACTTGTATGGCTGTTAATCCCAAGCCATACTCTAACTCTTCTGCTGCTTTCATGTTTTGCTATTATATTTCTTGTGTTTATATTTTGTTTCCTAATTAGATTGTAAGTAACTTGAAGTGCCTGGAAGATGTCTTTTCTTTTAAAATTAATTAGTTGACCAAAAAAAGAAAAGGAAAAGGTAATGCAGAAAAAGAAAGTAAACACTGTAACTCAGAAGAATTTGCCCCAACAACTCAAATACCAGCTCCACTCCAAAGCTCCACCCCAAAACTAAGCAGGGCTGAAACAGCCAAAGCAAAGCCATAACAAAGCTCAGTAAATATTTAGCTTATCCTGAACTATTCCAATAGAGTCCTAACTAAATTCTTTGCCACCAATCTCTCCTGTCCTATCCATTCTCCACACAAGTGATCAAATGATCTTATCTACATGAGGCACCCAATAATTGGTTTGTTAACTCAATTGATTAAACATATATTTCGTGCAAGAAGAAAAAACAGTTACCTTGGTGATTCAAGCAATTATATCAATGCTATGTTGTGAGTGAAAAGGCACAACTTTGGCAATTTAACAAGCAAGAAACTCAGAAAGCAAAGTTTGGTACAATGTATGCAGGTGGTTTCTAAATTCAAAGGTGATCCTGCAACCATGGCAAAATAAATATTATTTATCTACATACAATTTATGACTTGATCACTAATTGTCTTACTGGAAAACTGTTGATGTTGAAAACTGTAATTCAGGAAATATTATACATTACATAGATTCATGCATTCTTTCAAAAAGCAGATATTCAGTGCCTACTACATTCCACACACCAAGGCTGATAAAATACAACACAAGCAAAACAAGAAATACTGGGATGTTACAATAACATTGCTTTTTGTTAACCGTGACAAAATAAATGCTTATGGGTGAAATCATACCTTTTGAATCAGTCAGGGTCCAAGCAGGAAGTAAACAGCATATTCACATGAAAAAACTGTGAGAAGAGTTGAATGACCCTTTTACGAGCTGAGTAGAAGGAAACTTCAGGCCAGTGCAGGGTACCAGTGTGATAGGAGGTTTCTGCATAGCCCTTAGGCCTGAAGAAGCAATGGGGACAGGGTGGTTACTGGGACCCAGGGACAGGAAGGGTACTTGGATAGAGCAGAACCTCTTGAGACCCCACAGGAATGAAGCCTGAGGAACGCATATCCCCCGCCCTCTCTGCACTCCCTTCTCTGCCTGCTTGGAAGTCAGACAGTGAGGAAACTCTGTGTATGGGGCCCATATATTAATATTTTAGTCTCTCAGGCTACAGAGCAATGTGGGGAAGAGTGGTGCATAGATCTACACTCCATAGTGACTTAATTCAGCATCCTTTAAAACTTTCTAAGTATCTATGCAGTCAGCGTGGGTTGGTTAAACAGCACAAACCTGTAATGAATGAGTGATTTCGAGTACATTTTTAAAACAGTACCATAATTTTCTGCTGAGCTTCTGAAGGCAAGGTATCAGAGAAGCTGTCAACATTAATGCTGTTTATAAAAAATGGAAAATTAACAAACCAAGAAGAAATGATCAATTTGAACTTGGTTTGGCTGTGTAAAACTTCTAATTTCAGTCATATATATTAATTGCTTACCATTTATGCCTAATTACCATGTAACACAACAATGTGTATCATTAAACATGTGCCAAATTAACTTTACAATACTAACTTTGCAATGTTAACTTAGCATTATTAGCTTAGTTCAAGTTTGGACAGTTTTTGTAGGTTTTGACTCATGGTGCATGCTTCTCCCTTTTTAACTCAAAGAAAATATTTACTTCAATGATATTCTGCCCAACGTTATACTCTCCAAAGACCTAGGAAATGAAAAAAATATTTGTGGCAGATTCTTCAGATGTAATATATGAATTAATTTAGTAGTGCTTAGAGCCAAACCATAACCAAGGATTGAGTTATCAACGAATTCCAGCCATGAAATAAAGCAGGAAAAAACTCATGCCAGACCCTTTATAGCTCTTAAGTCATAGGACTCAGTATGCAGTGAACTGCCACTAGGAGGATCAGATGGGCGAGAGGTGTGCTATCTTTAGCAAATGTATCCTGATAACTAAGACCACATTCCAGTTTTGCACTTGAACTAATTCTTGATTGTAGTGTAAAGTTTGAGACAAGCTGACCTACCTACCACGAAATCACTAATGATTAGGGTCATCGGGATATGTTCATACTACACATTTGAATTTCCAGTCATAATAAAGAGATCTTATTACTGAGTTTATGCATTCATTCTAAGAATTGATCAAGAAATTTCTCTTTTGCCTTGATAAATGAACAGTAGATGTAACCCACAAATTCTAGATCCTTTAAATTGCTAGACAGAGGATGCCTGAAATATATTACAAGTTGGTCTAGAAAGCCTCAGTTTAAATCTATCAGAAAACCATAATAATTCAGCAGTGGGCCTAATACTATAATTAAATTAGACTCAAGGTACTATGGGGTATGCATGTTAAAGGATTAATTTACTTAAAACACATGTTCTCTTTGATTTCAGAAAATAGTTGAGTTACTTTATTTCACTTCTTGATAAGGATTTATATTCAGAAATGTAAAAGTATACTCATATTCTGGAAGATTGGTCCTATCTTATAGCCTTACAAAATATCCTGCACTTGAGGGATTCCACTGGAGATTCTTCCTTGAGGATTCATCTTCTAGGGTCACAGGACCCCTCTCAGTTACTGACCCATCATTGTGGGCCTTCACTGGTGACAAGAAGGGAGAATGGTGGTATTAAGTCCCAGTAGGCACCAAAGAGAAGCGACATGCTGATGTGGAGAAAGGCCAATTGTTTGCATTCACTTCAGCCTTGCGTGCTGATGTGTTATCTGACCTTTAGTCAGTTTGCCACTGTTGTACAAAAAGGGCTGCTAGATTAATCACTGAAATGTTACAGGCATTAATTGAACATACACGGTACACAATCATGGAATTACAACACCTTGGGGGTATTTTTATGGAAGAAGAACACCTATATATTCACATTAAAATAATAAGTATAGCTACCCTATATTCCTTTCCTGTGTTCTAATATATATTTAAATCCATCAGGTTATTTAATTCTTTGAACAACCATGTGAGGTAAACAGTATACCCACTGCATGGATGAAGCAAGGAGATGAATGGGCATAGCATACATAGGAAGGGGAGGCTGGACTTAAGATCAAGTCTAATTCCAAACTTCATACCCTGTCCATTATTTTGTAAGCCTTAGCAATGCCTTCCAGTGATGGTTGTTTTGTTTCTCCATGGAGATTTCTCTCATTACCGTGTACACATAAACCCACAGCTTATCCCTGACTCTTCTCCTGCCCTCTTTTCCTTGTGAAATGTCTGACTCAGAGTAATCTTTCTGAAACAGCAAGAAACTGCAATCAGCAAAGCAGAAGTGCTATTGTGCATTGGGCTTGGGACAAAGACCTACGGTCTGTGGTCAGCAGATTACAGCAAGGAAAAGTCACATTTGGGGGGGTTAGAGTTGATGATTAATATGTGTTCTTTTCTCAGAGATCAGTTTTAAGAAATGTCAGAATGTTGGATTATCCAGGTTTTCCATGAAGTCTGCTGGCAAAGGAATTTTTATTATTTTTGTCTCAGTGTTTCAAATAATCCATGCAAGGGCTCTGTAAGCCGTCCTTTTGGGAGGACTGTCAGGAGTTAACAATTACAGATTTCTCCTTTCCAGGGTTCACTCTGGCACCTGTGCCTTAGATCCCATCACTTCCAAATTCCTCAAGAATCTTGTTCCTACATGTTTTACCTTCATCTCTGGAATCTTCAGTTTCTTTTTCATTCCTCTTTTACTTTTCTCTGCTTTCAAACTTCACCAAAAAGCTTCAGTTTACTTGGCTGTCCCCTCTAGCTACCGTCTTACTTCTCTCATTTTCATTTCTGAGCTTTTTAAACAAGGGGTCTAACCTCGCTGCCATCCTCTCTGTTTCACATAGCTTCCCTTCAGCCTCTGACATTCTGGCTGTCACCCTACCACACTTCCACGGATGGCCAGTGGCTTTCTCTTTGCCAAGGACCTTGGACTTCTCTCAGTTGTCAGTTTTGATATCTATGTGTCATGTTATTTTAACTGCACACTCCTTGAAACACCGGCTTCATTATTTTGGTGGCTTTTTGTCTGTTCTTACAACTTTCAGTAGCTTCCCTTCCTTTTTTCCCCCTTTTTAAATTTTTATTTTAGGGCTTCTATTGAGGGGTGGTTTAATGTGTTTAATTTTTTTAACAGATTTATTGAGAAATAGTTAACATATAATAAACTGAATGTACTTAAAGTATACAATTTGGTGTTTTGATATATTTACACACCCAAGAAACCATGACTACAGTCAAGATAGGGAACATATCCATCAACCCCAAAGGTTTCCTCATGACTCTGTGTCATCACTCTCTCCTCCCTCTTCCCAATCCCCTGCTTTTATCCCTAAGCAATCATTAATCTGGTTTGTCACTATAGATACGTTTTCATTTTCTAGAAGTTTTATAAATGAAATGACACAGTATTCACTCTTTTTTGGTCTAGGTTTTTTCACTCAGCATAATAATTTGGGGATTCATCATGCTATTTCCTATATCAATAGTTCCTTCCTTTTATTGCTTAATTTGAATCCATTGTATCATATACAATTTGTCCAGGCCTTCAATTCTCTCTGCTCTTTGATGGAAATTTGTGTTATTTCCTGTTTGGAGTTATTGCTTATAAAAGTTTCTATGAACATCTGTGTGCAAATTTTCTATTGAACAAATGCTTTCATTTCTATTGGGTGGAATGTGTATATCATACGGTAGTACATCTTTTAAAAAACTGACAAACTGATTTCCAAAGTGGTATACATTTTACATTCCCATCAGCAAATGTATGAGAGTTTCAGTTTCTTCATATCCTTACTAACGCTTGGTATGGTCAGTATTTTAAATTGAGCCATTCTAATATATGCGTAGTGATATCTCACTGTGGTTTTAATTTGCATTTCTCTACTGACTAGTGATGTTGACTATCTTTTCATGTGTTAATTTGTCATGTGTGTTCCTTCCCTGGCAAAGTATCTTCAAACTTTTTGCCAGTTTTTTAAAAATTGGGTTGTTTTCTTACATTGAGTTTGAAAGGACTTTATTTATTCTGGAGGCAAGTCCCTTTATCAGAAATATGATTTTCAAATATTTTTCTTCCGGTTTTTTACTTTCTTCTTAACAATATCTTTCAGAAAAATGTTTTTAGCTTTGATGAAATCCTACTTATTTTCTTCTTTGATTGATCATGTTCTTGGTCTTATATGTAAGAAATTTCTGCCTAATTCAAGATTAAAAAATCGTTTCCTTTTAGAAATTTTAGTTTTAGGTTTTGTAGTTATGTCTGTGAACCATTCATAGTTAATTTTTATACATGGTATGAGATATGAATCAACATTCATTTTATGACATATGTATATCCAATTATTCTAACATCCTTTGTTGAAAAGACTATCCTTTCTCCATTGAATTGCCCTTGCAACTCTGTCAAAAATCAGTTGTCTATATGTGTACAGATTTTTTAAATATTCTGTTCCATTGGCTTATTTCATTCCATTGGCTTATTGGTGTAATATATATTATTGGTGTAATATAGGTGACAATACATCAATACCATGCTATCTTCATGACTGTAACTTTCTAATAAGTCTTGAAATTAAGCTGTGGTAGCCCTCCAACATTCTTCTCCTTTCCCTTCCTTTATAAATCCCCCAAGTGTGGTTATTACTGTAGATACCATTGTTGACTTGAGCTTTTCTCTCTAAACATGACTGGCTTAGTGAACTCTGGAAACTCCTACAATTTTCATAAACAATTTTATGATAAAGGCTGTAAAAAAAAAAAAAAAAAAAAAAAAGCAGAACTGCTAGCCCCAGCTTCTCCTTTGAGTTCCAGGCCTATAGCTCCACTAATTTACAGACAGCTATCAGAAATCTCATTTCTTCAACCCCTGAACTTCTATGTCATTCTCTTCTGATACTTCCCACCAACTTCCCCTCCTCACTTCATGATGTCAGCCCCACCCCCATTTTTCTGTTGCCCAGACTTGAAACTTCATCTTTGATTTAGCTCTTTCGTTCTTTTTCTGATTCAGTAAATCCCTATATCCTGGCCTTTTATTTTTCATTCAAAACATCTTTCGTGTACGTTTTCTCCATTCTCCCATTGTCACTGTTACTAAATTCATGTTATCATTTTCTCATGTGTGAATGGCTGACTGAAAGCCAATTGGCCTTCTCACTTCCAGACTTCCCTTTCCCAGACCCAAACCAATCCTTTGATTTATCTTCTTAAAGCAAATTTATGCTCAAGTCAAACTCCGGCTGAAAGTTTTCCATCCTAGTTAGGTTTACCCCTCCCTCCCTCCCTCTTTGTAATTTGCTCTAGTCTGTGATTTTTTTCTTTCACTCTCATTTGCACATTAATCTGACTAGACTAGTTTTAACATTTTCTAAGTAGAAGAGAATTTTAAATAACATTTATTTAAAGGCTTTTTAGAAAGGCTATAAAATCTATGTACTATCATATAATTTGTTTCCCAATCCCACTGTTGTAATTTAAATTGTACTTTCCACATTTTCACTGGACTTTAAAGATACTCCATCATTTGACACTGAATAATTTTATTTATTTAAACCTAACCCTTGCTTTATAGTCATATAAGGATCTACTATAGGTTAAAGACAAACCTAACAAACCAAACAAACAATACCTAAATACCTAACCAAGACAAGATATAGTGAAAATGAATTCCTTTCACGTCTGTAAGACAAGTAGACCAGTTCTAATAGTGTCCTATAAAAATGGGGACAAATTTCTGTGACCATAGGCAACTAAGAATTTTCAGAAATCACAGATTATTAGAAATCCCCCTCCTTCAACTACAAGTGCAACAAGTTCAATTACCTCGTGAGTTCCCAGCCCTAACAGAGTCATGGGAAAGATGCATTTATCACAAATGAAACAAGCTTTAAAGATTTACTTGCCTATGACCTTTTGCAGAAAAGATAAGAAATGAAACATCATATTTGCTAATAAGAATAAATTTCCTTTAAGGAAAGTGATATTTGAAGATCAATTGTTTTGATAATAAAATAAACCTTAGAACCTTGTTTATGGATACTGGGTGACATAAAACTAAGAAATGTATGTTCTGCTTTTTGAGAATGTAGTATCCTTAAAATGGAATCATTAATATTATGAGAATGTCATTGTTAGAGTAAAATATTACAGTTCATTATTCTGGCAAAAAATCTTTTCTTTAAAGGCAGGTATTTATTTTTTACCCATTAGTATCTAAGAAAATACCTCATACATGGTTAGCATGTGATAATGTATTTATAAATTAAATTCAGTGGAACTATTTTCCCGATATTGATAATACTTTGACAGTTAAACAATTGGTCTCTAACGGTCAATTAGATTTCTAATTTGCCAGAAGAAAATGAAAAATGAAAAGAAGCAGTAAAATTCTAGATTCAACCTTTTTTAGGCTAAGAAAATAAAATGGAGGACCTGAATCAAAACACAGTATCTATCAGATCATTTTCTGATGTGTAATGTAGACTTAGTTTTAAATGCTAAAAAGTAAAAGTTACAACAAAACACCTTATATTAGGAGAATGGTTTTCTTACAAGAAGTTCAACTTCTTTTGAAAAGATTCCCATATTTTCAAGGACATGCAGGTTCAAGTGCCTGAGTGTGTGTGGGATAAAGGTGTCATAAACCAGAACGTGGTGTTTACAACACCAGCAAGCACCCTGTGTAATCTCACACCGTTCAACTTAATAGCTGTTTCAAAATATAGGACAATAGAGTTTCCTAGGATTCTCACATACAGAAGGAACCTAGCTTATTTTTCTTTTTCCCACTTCATATATAAGGAACGAGGGTCAAAGAAGGCTAACCTCACACAGCAAGCTAGTCCAAACCTAGCAGTTACATTGCCTGACTCCTCAAGGTCTATATTGCATTAACTTTCACCTGCTCAGGAAAGAGAAGTGCAATGCTTTGTTTGGATGAAAGCACAAAAATTCAGGTATCCAAACCAAACAGCTTAGGTGAGAAGATGATTCAGCTTATTCAGATCTAGGCAAACAAATGAGAAAAAATAAAAGGAGGAAAAAGAAAAATAAACCCTTACAAAACCTATTATTCCTCAGAAAACCTAATTCTACAACCGAAAAAATAACAACATAAAACTTTTAATTTTTAGGAAAAGATATATGTGGCAGCATAACATAGAAAGAGTAAAAGTTGGAAAAGAGAGATTTAGAAATATATCAAATTACATGTAATGCACACAATGTGATTTCTGATAATTTTGGAAAGATATTTTGAATTGACTTTAAAGGGAATGGAGAGTGATGTGAGAGAGTGAACTTGTTCATTTAAGCATGTTTTTCCCCCACTCCTTACTGCTCATCTGAAAACAAGAAGTAGAGCAGGTCAGGAAAGGGGTTATGGTTAACACTGCAAGATGAAAGATAAGCAGCCAGGCAGTTAGAAGCCAAGGCATTTTATCTAGAAGAGCAGGTCTGGCCTTGTTTCTATCTTGATAAGAATTAGATTGGAGAGCTTGTTTGTCTATAGACTAGGATGGGGTGGAGGGGTGGAGGGGTGTCGGGCTGAAGAAAGGGGACAGGGAAGTCAGGGGCTGAGTTATGGAGTAGTGGCAAACCACTAAAGTAGTGATAATTCCCTCTTCTATGTTCTATGTCTACCTGAACTTCAAAATTGCTAGACTTGTCTATTTAGATAACATGGCTGTGTTTCTTCCAAATGTGGAGACTTAAATATCTAGAAAGTTTAGGTGACCTGAATAGGCTAATCGTCCAAGTCTAAAATTTTAGGACAATAGCTAACTGGATGGTCCATTAACACAGAACTTGAAAGAAATGACATTTGAATTTAAGCAACTCTTTAAATGGTGTGTTTATCTTTATTCTGAAGCATATGCACGATATACTCTGACTTGCTTTTTAAAGTTGTGTTTCCATTTCAAGTTTTTAAAAATAGATTACAATTATAGCAGCTTCCACTTTCTTATTGCTCTGATTTGATGATACAACTTATTTAGAATTATCTTTTAAAATATAATTATTAAAATTTGTAAAGTTCTAAGGTCACCAAAATTTGTTCTGATTATGGCCATGACTGTAAAAACAGCAGATTTTCCTGGGATTTTATTTGCTTTTACCCTTAGAATTTTAGTCCATAATAGAACCAAGAAATCAGAAATTCAAAATGAAATGGGTCATCTTTTTAAAAAATAAGCCTATAAATTTATTTGTGGCTGTGTGAAATAATTCTTAATCATGGTAGGTTTATGTTGCTCATGCCCTTAGTTATTCAAGTAGAGTTTGTTGAATACACAAGATGATTAGCAGAGGAGGAAGCATTATAGGATTAATATAGTTCATACACCTTTAGGGGCTTATAGCCTCTATGAGAAATAAACCAGAGTATTTTTAGCCCAAATGATTAGATACCAAAACAAATTTGTACAAATGACAGGTGGGTAGAAAGTATCTTGAAACAATATATTTTTCTTATTATCTTGGCCACTGTATAGATTGTCTGGTACCTTGAGTCTTATCTTCTCTGTGGTCCTGAGGTAGTCCCTATATACAATTAGCTCTGGACCTGGCCTGACCTCCAGAAGCAATGTCTAGAATGTGTTCATTACAGTGCCTGGCACATAGGAAGAGTGTACTGAGTGTTTGTTAAATGAATACAGATAAGAATAATGAAAATGCTCATTGGTGAGACTGATTAAAATAAATTATATATCCATACACTGGGATACTATGCAACTGTGAAAATTACGTAGTTAACTATTTAACAACATGGAAAGACAAAGACAGATTATTAATCAGAAAAAAGTTATAAATCGTATGAATAGAATGATGCCATATGTGAATAAACAATATGTACCTATGTATTATATATGTATGATAATTTTTAGAAAGATACATACCAACATGCTTAAATGTAGATGATTGGATTATGAGGGTTTTTTTTTTTTTGTTTGTTTTTTTTTTTTTTTTTTTTTTTTGAGATAGAGTCTCACTCTGTTTCCCAGTCTGGAGTGCAGTGGCGTGATCTCAGCTCACTGCAACATCCGCCTCCCAGGTTCAAGTGATTCTCCTGCCTCAGCCTCCTGAGTAGCTGGGATTACAGGCCCTCGCCACCATGCCTGGCTAATTTCTGTATTTTCAGTTGAGGTGGGTTTTTGCCATGTTGGCCAGGCAGGTCTCAAACTCCTGACCTCAAGTGATCCACCCACCTCAGCCTCCCGAAGTGCTGGGATTACAGGCATGAGCCACCACGGCCAGCTGGATTATGAGTTTTTATAAATTTTACTTTAAAAACTTTGCACATTAAAATATATATATATATGTTGAAAAGATTGTTTTTATAAGTTTTTTTTTAACATCCTAAAGGTGAGGATATAGAAATAGCAAGTGATAATTACTCTTTGGTAAAACTCATCTGTGAAAGGAAGTGGACTGAAAGCCTAGAAGCTACAGCTTATTTATAACCAATGGAGAAGCAGGATATGTAAAATGCTGTACAGAGTGCTGCTACCTGGGATGCTTCTGATAAACGAGGGTTGCTATTATTATTATTGTCATTAAAATGTCTTCAGTTCTCATAGACTTTCAGCACCAGCACACTGTCCAGGAGCACTGTCCAGAATGTTCTAGAAGGACAGTTCTCTTTCTAGAACGCTCTCCTTTTTTAAAGTTTCTTCTCTTATTTACTGCTCCTTGGCTACTCAGTAGAGTTGTGCTGGTGCTGAAAGTCTATGAGACCTGAAAGCATTTAGTGTCAATAATAATAATAGCAACCCCCATTTATTAGAAGCCTCCCAGGTAGCAGGACTCTACAGCATTTTACATAGTGTTATATGGTTATAAATATGCTGTAGCTCCTATGCTTTCAGTCCACTTTCTTCCACAGAAAAGTTTTGCCAAAGAATAATTACCACCTGCTATTCAATATCCTGACCTCTAGGATGTTAAATTTTTTATCATAAAAATAATATTTTCTACATAATTTTTAAATGTGTAAAAATTTAAAAGTAAAATAAAAAACTCTTAATCCAACCATCTATACATATAAGCATCTTGGTACAAATCTTTCGAAAAATTATCGTACATATCTAATACATAGGTACATATTGTTCATTCACATATGGAATCAATCTATTCATATGATTTGTAATGTTTTTCTAATTAAGAGTCCATCGGTATCTTTCCATATTGTTAAATAGTTAACTACATATTTTTTCACAGTTGCATAGCATCCCAGTGCTTGGATATATAATTTATTTTAATCAACCTCACCATTGAGCATTTTGATTACTATTATCTCTATTCATTTAACAAACAATTCACTCTTACTATGTTCTAGGCACTGTAATGAACACTTTATGGTATTTACACATTTAATTACCGTAAAAACCAATTAGGACAAGTAAGTATTATAGGCTAACAGATTGCACAACAACAAATGCTGGTGAGGATGTGTAGAAAAGGAAGCTCTTGAACACTGTTGGTTGGAATGTCAATTAGTACAGTCATTATAAAGAATAGTATGGAGGTTCCTTAAAAAAACTAAAAATAGAACTGCCATACAGTCCAGAAACTCCACTATTGGGTATTATCCAAAAGATAGGAAATCAGTATATCAAAGAGATAGCTGCACCTCCATGTTTATTGTGGCACTATTCACAATAGCAAAAATATGGCATCAAACTTAGTGTCTATCAATAGATGAATGAATAAACAAAATATGTTTTATATAGATACAGTTAAATACTATTTGGCTGTAAAAAATGTCACATCATTTGCAGCAACATGGATGGAAATGGAAGTCATTATGTTAAGTGAAATAAGTCAGGCACAGAAAGACAAATATTGCACGTTTTCACTCATATGTGGAAGCTAAAAAGGTTTATCTTAGGGAGGTAGAGAGTAGACTCGTGGTTCCTAGAGACTGGGAACAACTGAGTGAGGGATGAAGAGAGGTTGGTTAATGGGTACAAAGATACAGTTAGCTAGAAGCATTAAGTTCTAGTGTTTGATAGCACAATAGACTATATATAATTTATAATAATTTATTGTATCTTTCAAAATAGCTAGAAGAGAAGATTTGGAATGTTCCAGTCACAACGAAATAATTAGAGTTTGAGGTGATGGCTACCCCAATTGCCCTGATTTTTTATTATGTAACAATAAAAAACCAATCAGGCTGCAACAACCTTATTAATAGTAGTAATCCTCTTACTGTTCCTATTTTACAGATAAAGGAACTGAGGCACAGAAAAGTAACTTGCCCAAGTTCACAGAGCCAATAAGTAGCAGAACTGAGGTTTCAACTCAGTCTGGCTCTAGAGTAGGTGCTCTTAACTAGTGTGATATGGTTGCTGTCAGAAATAATGCTGCAATGAATGTCTTCATTTCTTGTTGTTTCCTTAGAAAAATACTTAGAATGAAAATGCACCCTTTTTAAATGCATTGGCAATTGCCCTTCAAAACATTTGTACTTTTCTGTCCTACAAACTGTTTATTAACAGACCTTAGATGATATTGGGTGTTATTAAAATTAAATCTCACACTGTTTCAACTTGCATTTCTTATTCACAATCCCTGAATCTACTGAACTTTTTTCTGTCTTCATCTTTCATGACCACTCCATAGCATGGGATGATTGATCACTCCTTTCTCTTGCTGTTCTTTCCTGCTTAGGTTTGATATCACCCTCAGCTACTTCCCTCTAACTCGTATTAACATTCCTCCCCTGGCTCCCTCACTGATACTTCTCTCTGACCTCCTTTTACATTTTGGTGTTTCTTTGCTCTCCACTTTATCCTCTTCTCATGTTGCAATCTCCTTGGGAAATCTCATCCATTCCCAAGACTTTCACCACAATTTAAATGCTAATGCCTCATAAATCTTTATCTCCTTCCAGATATCTCCGTTAACTCTAGACTTATATATGTAACTGTCTATTAGACATCTTCACCAGGGATATTCTCCAGGCTTTTAAAAACTGAATATGTTTAAAATTGAACTGGCCATTTTTCTCCTACACCTGATCTTCATCTGGTATTTATCATCTGAATTTGATTTTACCATCATTCAGCCAAACACCTAATGAGAGAGTCATTTTAGATTTGAGTAATGATGATAACAAAGGTTTTGAATCTGACAGCCCTGGGTTTGAACCCAAGGTATCCCACTTAAAATCTGGATGGCCTTGAGAAAGTTGCTCAAACTCTCTAAACTTTATTTTTGTTATCTATAAAATCAGAATAAAAATACCTACTTTGCAACACTGTTGGGAAATTGAAATGGGATGATGTTATGTTATACTGTGTATGTTCTTTTGGGAGTGCTTGACATATTAAAGGCATTCAATAAAGAGTATTGCTATTTTGGCAATGATATTTCACCTTTCACATCCAATCAGCTTCTGAGTCCTATTGTTTCTAATTCTGTCACCTCACTCCAATAATCTTCCTCTCTTTACCATCCCTGCCAATAATGCCTAACTAAGATCTTGTTATCTCTGCTTTAAGGGTTGCAATTTTCTCTAATTCAGTGGTTCTCAACCTCTTTTTTATTCCTGATATCAACACACAGAATGGATGAAGTTTACATATGTGATGCTCCGTCAGGCATACTCCATGTTAACTACAATTCTAGAAGTTTAGGTGATAACTCCACCTCCTTGTTTCCCATTCCAATAGGAAATATACTAGAATATACTGGGGAAAAAAAGTAAGAGTGGAATTAGCAAAGAGGGAAACTTTGCTAAATCCGCTCGTTTTTTGTCTTGTGCAAATGTGAGTACTGTATTTCTAGTAGCAAACTGCTTGCAGTATACCTGTGTGCCAGTATACCATGGGTGAGCTTTGCCCTAGCTAACTTCCTTTACTAACCCTCTCATCCCACAATAATTCCATTCCCTACACTATTGTCAAAGTATGTAGTTTCTATTAGATAGACGTTACTCTTTGCCCTGAATTTTCTATGAGAAAAAATACAACTCCCATTAGCTTGGCATTTAAGATCTTTTAGACCTATCCTTTTCAGCTTTTTCAGGCTTTCCTTTTTATATACTCCACTAGGCATATGTCTCTTGAAATAACAAAATAATGGCATTTTCCATCTCCCATTTCTCCCTTTCCTCTCACTCCTCACCCCACAAGAGTTTGCCTTAAGCTCCAGACCCTCCCCTGAATGTACCCTCAAATATGGGCACCCACGACCTATATACTCCTGAATCCATTGGGCATTTTTCACTTAGTAGCAATGAACACGTTGAACACTTCCTTTCCTCCTAATTCTTTGGCTGCTCCTTTATTAATCTCCTTTTCTGGTGATTTTTCTTCTACTTATAGTTCAATATTCTGCCCCCAGGACTCTTTCCTGAGCAGTTTTCTTTTCTTCAATTATCTTTATATTCTACTAACTCTCTTTGGGATATCCACTCTAGTCTTTATGGTTTCAATTACTATCTATGTGCAAGTACCAAATAATCCTCTTCTAAGCTTACCTCTTTCCTGAACCCTCTATATACAATTGCTCGTAAGACTTTCCAACTTAAGGGTCTTGTACATGATATAAACATAGTGTTTTCAGAAGGGAATTCCTCATCCTCCAACCCTCCCTAGCCAACCTCTTTTTCATTAAAGTTGCACACTTGTATAAATGACACCACTCACCCAATTTCTTCAGTGAGAATTGAGGAGATATATTTGACCTCTCCCACTATTTTTGACCCCTACAACTAGTTACCTTATCTTGTTGATTATATCTCACAAATATCTCTAAAATTCATCACATAGTGACAATTCCATTGCAGCCATCTTACCCCAGGCTGCCATCATCTCTTACTTAAATTAATCTCTTGGCTCCAATGTTGTCCCTCATCAACCCATCCTGCTCTAGGCTCATCTATTTTTCTTGAAATCTGATAATATAACCCCCTAAATTAAAACCCTTCAAGATAAAGTTCAAAGTCTTATTATGACTTTTAAGGCTTTCTAAGATCTAGTTCTGGCCCCCACTACCAGCCCAGATGATGTACCGTGTGTACTTTCACACTATATGGTCCAGCTTGTATCTGGACCTCTTGTGTCTCTCTCTCTCTCTCTCTCTCTCTTTTTTTTTTTTTTTTTGTGAGACGGAGGCTCGCCCTGTTGCCCAGGGTGGAGTGCAGTGGCTCCATGATCTCAGCTCACTGCAAGCTCCGCCTCCTGGGTTCACGCCATTCTCCTGCCTCAGCCTCCCAAGTAACTGAGACTACCAGCGCCCGCCACCATGCCCGGCTAATTTTTTGTATTTTTAGTAGAGACGGGGTTTCCCCATGTTAGCCAGGATGGTCTCGATCTCCTGACCTCATGATCCGCCCGCTTCCGCCTCCCAAAGGGCTGGGATTACAGGCGTGAGCCACCTCGCCCGGCCTCTTGTGTCTCTTTTTGTCTCTGTTTTGCTTACATTGAATGGTCTCTTGTCCCTACCCCTTTTCTTTGCCTGGCTCAATCTATTTCAGAGTTCCTATTCTCTAGGATTGATCATGTCCTCCACTGTAGATTTCCAAGCTCTTAATACATTCCATACCACAACATATCCACAACATATGTTTCTTTACTAGAAGCCCTCTTATCTCATATGATTGCTAATATTAAAATAGACTCAAATCTAAGAAGCATAGATATTTACATTTCTTAAACATTTATTTTAATATAATACAGTTACACATTCATTCACCTATTTTTAAATTTAAGGATATAGCCTTTAATTTGGAAACAGGTCCATTGACTGAAGATCCAGGCAGTCTTTCTTTACGATAGTGTACCATCCATAATTTCCAATTTCACTTTCTTTAAACTAAAAAAAAACATATTTGCAAACCAATCTAAATGTGAACTTTCTGGATTATTAAAGGTTTTTTGTTTTTTGTTTTTTTCCTTCTGAGTCTTTGTTCATTGTATCTCCTCCACCTAATTTCATAGGAAAGCTTTTAGCAATTCTCCTTTATTGAATCTCTCCAAAAAATTCAAGTTAATTTTCAAAGAAGCAATTCTTTCATTTTATACTCTATTTCATTGAATTACTGAAGCAATGTTATTTTTATTACATGGTTACAATACGAAGTCAACTGGCAATGGTTTGGGAATAAACACAACTAATTCCTGGCAAGCATGCAACAGAACCAATGAGAAAAATGGGTAGGCTTACTGGAGCATCATCTACTAGCTGTGAGCTTTCCCTGAGCCCTGAATGTTAATCAGAGTGTTTTGCAAAGGAAATTGATCATATTGGTTAATTTGCCAACTCAGTTAAATGGAGATCTATTAAGAGCACTTCTGTTAACATAGTTGTTTTTCTTTCACATTGACTGTAAGTACTGTGACAACGGAAGAAATACGCATGTCTTAGAAAGGACCATCTCTTTTTTATTCATCCCTACTTTCACTACCATGTACTGGGCACACAATAAATATTTGCGGAAGGAATAAAGAAATGAATAAATGAATATATTAAGAAATATCTAGAATAATTACATCCTTCCTCCACTGTAGCTCAAGTGTCAACCCTTACTACTGCTTGATTTTCCTGAATGATTTCTTTATCCTCCAAAGAAAAATGTGTAATTTCCCTTTTTCTGCCTCCAATATACCTGCACTTACTGCAAACATACCACTTTAAAATACTCTAACATCTGATTTTTTTTTTTATTTCCCATTAACCTATTACATATCTCTTGAAGGCAATAAATCATTTGTATTTTTATATCTTGTTTTAATATATAAATGACACATGCTATTTCCATTCCCAAATTAATTGATAAATACATGAATAAATAAAATAGTTGTGCCATATAGTTATCCTTGATATCACTTTAGATGAGGAAACTGAGGCTGGAAAGATTAAACAGCTTAAGTAATATTAACAAAGCAAATAACTCTTGGGACTTCCTTGCTCTGTATGTCAAAGCTCATGCTCTCTTTCAACTCTATTACGTGTCTTTGAATCAGCTAGTAAGATGAAACCTCTTCTAGGAAGTAAAGCCTTCCGGGCCCCAATCAATTCTTTTTACTTGCCACCTGCTTGTGAATATTAATATTGCTTTTGCGGGATTTTAAAAAATAGACTCCTAGGTAAACAGTAAACAAGAGAGGCAGAGGCCAGAATGCTCAGAAGAAAGGATACAAACTGGTGTAATAAGGATTACGTGGTCTGAAGCAGAGGTATGTGGAAGCTGAGGTGGGAAAGAGATGGTAAAGCAAACCAGACCCAAGGATATTGGTTTATCTTATGGTAATACTTAACCCATGCAATGAGAACATTTGTATGAATTATCCATGCCACTGTCTTCCTCCATAGAAGATATCATATTTTCCATATGTGGTTTGGAGAGACTTCCTGGAGTAGATTGATTCCAAGTGTATCTTGAATGGTTGGGAAAATATGGCTTAGTGTTTGGAAAAAGGGGTCTAATTTGCAGACTTCAAGGCCAGTGAGATTGAAGGAGCAGATTCAAATAAAAAATAGGCATACTTGAAGGAAGAACAAGCCATTGTGACGTTATAGTGAAGAGTAGAGAAACCCCATAGAATCATGAGAAGGACAGAACATCTTTTTGTTAATGATTTTCCTGGACCTCCAACTCCATACCACTGAACACCACATTCATCTTTAGTTTTATTCAAATCAGATTGGCTAATTTTCATCTGAGTTCTTCAGATGTCATATCTTGTGCCGAATCTCTTGGCTCTCAAATTCCTAACTTCGTATTTTAGAAAATTCAGACCAAAATCAATTCTCTAGTTTTCCAACCCTTGTCACTGATTTTCTTTCCACACACTTAATAATGTAGAGGTTCAACAACTTAGTGCATTGCATCACATATTAATTGTCTTCTATATCATCTCATTGAAACGCATCCAGGATATACTATTATTCTTCCCACCTCTATTCATTTTTTTGGTTTTATTTGGCAAGGAAATAAGGCCCTGTGGCTACTTTATTCAATATCATTATCTCTGCAACATAATTTCTTTTGTTTATTTTTCTTTTTTTAGTATTTATAAATTCTCTTACTGTTCCACAAGTTCAGTGGGGCAGTGGTCTAACTTTTCCAACTATCAAATCACTTTACCACAAATTTACTTTCTCCTACAACTGAATTGGCTATCTTTACTGAAAAATTATAAATATGAAATCATATAAAAACATAAAATAATAATTTTAAATAACATTTTATACTATATTATAATAATTTATATACCTTATTTCAATGTACATATAAATCTTTTTATTTGAATCCCTGGTCTATCAATTGTTAATTCCACAGTTTCAGGCAAGGCCGTTAAATCCTTTGAAGTCTCTTGTTATTCCATCTAGAAAATATGGGTGACAATGGAATTTCCATGATAGCTTTGAAGATGAAATAAGAAAAACATGGAAATTATCATAGTGACTACCACATAACAAGGACTCAATAAAAGGTAGCTGTGGTTATTGTTATAAAGCAGGAGTATTTATATAGTTCAATGTAATTATTAGGATAGACCACAGATCTGCTTTCGAGCCCTTGAAATGTAGCCCAAATTGAGATATGCTATAAATGTAAAATACACACTGGGTTTCAAAGACTTAGTATAAAAAACAAAGAAGGTAAAGCATATCACTAATAAGTTTTTACATGCATGCATGTTGAAATGATATTTTAGATATATTGGATTAAATGAAATACATTAAAATTAATTTTATATATTTTAAATATTTTTAACGTGGCCACTAGAAAAATTAATTACACATGCAGCTTGTATTTGTGGTACATATTACATTTCTACTGTACAGTACTGCTATAAATAATAATAATTATAAACCCATGAGTGGGTTTAGTTTTACTTAGAAATCTTGTCATAAATTTTCTCTTATGTGAAATGTTGTCACCCATAATGAACTCTTATAAAAATTCTTATATAGACATTTAAAATATTTTGAAATCTTTTATTATAGGATATGCAGAAGATGTTCTCTCTTAGGATTATTAATTTGTAATGACATAGTAATATATTACAATTTGATATAAAGGCTCTTTTTATATCATATTTGCAAGATGTCTTCCTTATGTAGCCTGTGAAAATAATAATATTTACTTGGGCATCATACATTTATACACCCCGTTAATTTACAAATGTGGGGGTAACGACCTGTATGATAATAGATGGGAAACTTAGTTAATTTTGCTAAAAGGAATGCAGTTTACCAGAAGATCAGTAATAGATTGTGGTTAAAAAGTGGTCCTAGAGAAGCCTGTGTAAGTAAAAGAGATTGTCTAAAAGCTGTGTGGGGGTATAGGGCTGTTCTATAACTGTACATCCTGCCTCTCAGTGTGACCTTGAGCATCATGGACTATGACGAAACCCTAGTTTCCAGTCATGTGACCAACTAGTTGTTAAGAAAGCAGGCTTGTATAAATAAATTCACCCAAAGACTCATGCTGAAGGCCTCAGATTCCATTTCTATAAATTGAGATGCTCTCTGATAACCTCCAGCTCAAAAGGAGATGATAATACATGACACATTCAAATAGGTAAGTGCAAATATATACCTACTTTTTACATTTGTATATGCCACATTTATAAAGAGAATAATTTTAAATACTACTTTACCCTATACCCCACAAAACAAAACAAAAAAAAACCTCTGAACATTTATGACAGAAAAGACACATGCCTAGACTCCTCAGACCCCCGCTGAGGTATTCAGGGACTCTCTGAACCAAGCTGTGCTCAGTGGAAGTTCGGGCCCTCTGGTTCTGCTCTTTGTTTCTGTTTCTAATACACATTCATACTCAAAGGAACTGAAAATTAAGGTACATTTCTCTTAAAATTACTCTGTACCATGATTTCCACCTAAGTCTTTAGTTGTCTTTTTGAAAACTTCCCAATACAATTTTAGAATCTCTCTTCAATAACCCTGTTTCCAGGAGTCTATTCTTTGCCACCCAAACCTTCTCCTACTAGGAGTCCCAGGTAACTCGTACCTCTGGGTTTTTTTTTTGTTTGATTTTGTTGGTTTTTTAGAGATGGGGTACCACTCCATCACCCAGATTGGCATGCAGTGGCACAATCACAGCTCACTGTAGCCTCAAATGCCCAGGTGAAAGCGATTCTCCTGCCTCAGCCTCTGATGTAGCAAGGACTACAGGTGTGCACCACTGCACCTGGCTAATTTTTAAAATTGTTTGTAGAGATAGGGTCTTGCTTTGTTGCCCAGGCCGGTCTCGAACTCCTGGCCTCACGTGATCCTCCCACCTTGGCCTCCTAAAGTGCTAGGATTACAGTTGTGAGCCACTGCATACTGCCAGTACCTATATTTTGACCCTCTGTGACAGCTTTTCTTTATACTAATTTTCACATGAATCTTATTCCTTCTCCTGAAGGAATTCCTTGGTAGAACTTTTCTTACACTTTACAAACTCCATGAGTTTGACTTTAATGTTTTCTATGTTAGTGTACTCTCCCTAGTTGATCTCATCAAATCTGTAGCTTCAATTACCATAAATATACATAGGTATATATAGTCATACCTTGTATAACAGCATTTTAGTCAACAACAGACCACATGTAGGATGGTGCTCTCATAAGATTATAATAGAGCTGAAAAATTCCTATTGCCTAGTGATCTGTATTATAATTACCTACTATGTTCCATATAGTAATGCTTAAGGTCTCACTAAGAGGCAGGTTACACAGTTATATAACAACCCTATATTCCCACACAGCTTTTAGATAATCTCTTTTACTTGTATAGGCATCTCTAGGACCACTTTTTTGTACAAGTTTGTAGCCTAGGAGCAGTAGGTTATACTATCTAGGTTTGCATGAGAACTACATACATACTCTGTACTGTTTACACTGAAATTGCCTAACAACATCCCTGTCCTTAAGCAACACATGACTGTATATGCATTTGTGTGTGTGTGTGTGTGTGTGTGTGTGTGTGTGTGTGTGTGATCTAAGCCCAGATCTTTCTCCTGATATTAACCTGGTATCTCTAATTTCCTACTAGATATCTTTACTTGAATGTGATACTGGTATTTCACACTCAACAGGTTCAGCATGTTCATCACCTTTCTACTCCTTAAATCTATTTTTCCCCTTGTGTTTTTTGATCTGAGTAAGTGGAACCACCATGCACCTAACCTTCCCAGTCAGAAACCAGGATATCATCCTTAATTAACACCCTTCCTCACTACCCACATACATCCAGCACAGAGCAGACTAGTACTTTCCACCTTTTAAACATCTTTGGAATCTCTCTCTCTCCATTTCCAGAACACTCCCATAGCACAAGCCACGATTATCTTTTTCTAGGATTTACTGCAGCAGCTTCTACTTCCAGTATGGCATCCCTCCAATCTCATCTCATATTGAAGCCCAAGCAATTTTGCAAATCTAATCATATCACTTCCAAATAGGGCCTCTGTTGGTCCTTGTTTCCCTTGGTATGAATTCAAATTCCTTCATTTTGAAACACAAAGCCCTAATATGCAACTCTGCTCAACTCCCCAATTTCATCTCTTGTTCTCATCTTACACTCAAGCCATACTGAACACGCAATTCTCTGAATGTAACCATTCATATTTATTCGCTCTCTGTTTCTGCCATTGTCTCTCTTGGACTCTTCTTTTCTTTCCCTGTCTGCCCCACTGTCTCTTCCAGGACTTTGCAGATGTCTTTCCTCTGCTTAGAACATGTTTTCCATTTTCCTATTTTATCTTTCCCTCTTTGTGAAATTTACTTTTGCTTATCTTTTTGGACTCAGCTTAGTTGTGACTTCTACCAGGACATATTTTTCTTAGTCTCAGGCTGAATTAGGTTCCCCACCCATTTGTTTCCATAGTATATTTCTTTTATATTTATGGTAATAATTATCATGTTTTATGATGCTTAATTATTTGTTTGCTTCCTCACTGTAAGATTTTTGTATCCTTGAATACAGGGGTTGTGTCTTATTCGATATTATGTGCTAAGCACCTAGACCAGCACATTGGAAGTACTGAATAAATGAATGAACTTCCTACAGTATTTAGTCAAGGGGCTTGCACGCAATAAATACTCTACTTCCTAAATTTTAGATATTTTTTCTTGTGGACACTGTAACAGGAGCCAATCATTCAGAAAGAAAGAGATAGTATCGAAAGAAAGGACAGAGCTTATGATCTACCCAATTTTCCAAGTAGACTCAAATTTAATGTTGAGAACTAAATCATCTGCACATTCTATCCTCGTCTTATCCTACAGGCTAATTCTGCAGACTTTACTTAAATTTCTCCAAGGACACAAAGTGGCCTTACTAGGAATCCTAGAACAAATAATGTCACTGAGCCAGAATCCTAGAAAGAATATGTGGATACGTTGTTCCCTACTTGTTTTTTATACTTCTAGTACTACTTATCAGGCAATGTTTTCAGGGTTCTCAAAAGAAAAAAAGCAAAAACCTTACATCTTTAAAGGATAATATTTTACTCCCTTCACCTTGAACTTAGGTTTAAATTAAAATTATCTTGAATTTGGGTTTAAATTTAGGTTTTAAAATGTGTACATTCTTTCATAATCTTGAGATACTCTATGTTTTATATCACTCAATAAAATGATAAGTTTTTTTTTACACTTAGGCCCATTATAGTTTTACTTTACTTATAGTAAAATATTCAAAGGCCTTGCTGTCATGAAAGGTGTTGCTACATATAAATCAGGCCTGCCTGGTACATAGCGATAAATGAGGTAGGATAAGTCATTCACTCTTACTGTCATTCAGATGGCCAATGATGGAGCTGTCCTTGTTTCTCCAAATAAGTTTTATTATGGAGTTCTGCCATAATAGTCTTGACAAATGGAATGAATTTAGGTCTCATAGACCAAAACAAATTTAGAAGTGCAAAACAGTCACTAGGCCAATTCTCCCACCTATTGCATTTGTAATTTACATGGTTCAAAATATTGAAAATTAGTCTTACATAAAAAAAGTTAAAAAAAAAAAAAGGCTTTGCTTCTGAGAAAAACGAAGGTTATTTATAACCCAGCATACAGAGAACTAAAGAACAAACAGCAGATACATAGAAATAAAAAGTCTACAGATTTAAAACATAGCAAGTGGCCAGGCGTGGTGGCTCACACGTGTAATCCCAGCACTTTGGGAGGCGTAGGCGGGTGGATCACCTGAGGTCAGGAGTTTGAGACCAGACTAGTCAACATGGCAAAACCCCATCGCTACTAAAAATACAAAAATTACCTGGGTATGGTGACGGGAGCCTGTAATCCCAGCTACTCAGGAGGCTGAGGCAGGAGAATTGCTTCAACCTGGGGGACGGAGGTTGCAGTCAGCCAAGATCATGCCATTGCACTCCAGCCTGGGCAACAGAGCAAGACTCTGTCTCTAAATAAATAAATAAATAAAACATAGCAAGTAAATAAATTATACTAGTTGTTCCCTAATCCTGTGCTGGTGTATTATTATAGGTGACACTTGCTGTCCAGGGGTAGGCTGATAGATTGCCATTACTAATACATGATGCTTGGATGTGCCTAACTACCATGGGACACTAGTATTGCCCAAAGCTACTTATAAACTTCCATGTGATGACTAATAATTGTACTTGAGTTATACACACATTGGAAATGTGGCTGGCAAGTCCTACTGATACTCATATGAACCATGTGAGTACAGAAAGGAAAATACATAGCCTTCATTATCTTGTTCATTTCTGGGAGTTCTCAAGTGCTTCTTTTTTTTGAACTGGGCTGATCATGCCATGTTTATGTTCTAAGAGTCAGAAAAAGGAGTATAATATAATTAACCCAAACATACAGAGTGTCCGAACATACTTATGACAGATTGCTCATTTAAAAATCCCACAGCATTAAGATAATCTACACTGATGGAATGACGTATTAGTAGGTTTTTTATATAGCTCAAGCTCACTACACTATGTCAAGCTCTTTAGTGTTAAGATTTTGTTCTCTATAGATTGGAAACTATGAACCAGGATAAATTAATCATTCAAAATATGTTAACACAAATGGGCATTTAGTTAAGGCTGAGAGATATCATATTGAATATGGTGGCTAGTCTCTCAATATGATGCTTAATCATAATTTTTAAGAGTCAAAATGACTTTTTTTCCAATTAGAGCAGACAATGTGTCAGCATACGGTAGTGTGCATTGACTATATTATTGTGCACTCATTTTTGCAATTTCAAGTAAAAACAGGAAAAAGCATAAGGGATCTAATACAGAGCTCATCTTTTTTTCAAAAGAATTAGGTGATGACCCATTTCATATATTAAAGACCCAAGAAAGCTACTTGAATTCTTCAAGGCAAATAAAGAATATATTATTTCCTTTAGCCTTGCCTGCAGCAGAATTTTTCTCATGCTTGTTATGTGATCAAGTGATCACTTTCTTAGCTATAATCAGACTTGTGAAGACATTAAAGAAGAAAGCAGCAGACTCTGGGCTTCTACTTGCAGCTTGGAAAACGTATTAGTGTTATGGTATAGCCAAACTCCCATTTGTTAGGATGACTAAAAAGTAATTTGGCTAAGAGCTTGGAAAAACATGAGTCATTTGCTGTCCCACTTTTTTTCCTCTTGAGTGTTATCAAATGATAGTAATATATATGCAGTACAATCTGAAACAAACAAACAAACAGTGAAGGGAGGTGGAGTGGGGAGGGGCTGTGTAAAGGGGTGGGGTGAGGAGAAGCAGAGAGACAAAGAATAGACTGTTTGAAGGCCAAAAAAATGTTATTTACTCACATTGGAGAAGTAAGACAAGGAGAACATAATGCTAGGTGTTACTACAGCAACCATCCCTTGAAGACTGAGGAAACTTGTCTTGGCTTTGACCAAATGGTAGTACATGTCTCATTCCTAAGGACAGACAACATAAGGTTGGATTTTACCATAAATATATCACTCATTTCACAATGAACAGAGTTGGGGTTGAGGGCGAATCTTGATATTGCTCTATGCTACAGAATTAACAGTAAAGAGATAACTTAGTAGATAGGTTTTAGCACCTAAGAAGAATAAGCACCATCTCCAGGCTGCTCATTGAATTTGGAAGACATAATGACAATGACATCACTGAAAACACTAGGATATCACTGACAGTACTGATAAACTTCCAGTACTGATAAATTCATAGATTTAATGATGAGTCAGGTGAAGGTTTTCAAATGAAGAGAAGGCAAAAAACAAAGTATAAATATTGGAAAGTACATTCTGCAATGAAAGAACTAAGGAAAATGAGTATGGGGATGAGATATAGTGATTTAGAAAATGGCAAAGAATTCCATCAACTCTGAAGGAAATTTAGTAAGTAATCAAAAGCCCACATTTATTTAAATTGGGTCACAAAGGGGTCTTTAGAAGACCAAGCTAGGATAATTTATTCATTTAAAAAATTTCTGCAACAGTATTTTAATTTCAAATGATTTTTGCCTTGCTACCCAATACTATATTTCTCAGTCCTAATGACTATGCTAGTGAGTTCATTTGGGATAATTCTATTTAAAAATTAGAAAAACAAAACATTACTTTTAAAGTATGCCTGCTGATTCTCTTATTAATTGGGTTTATCAATCAAATGGTGGATAAACTGGTTTAGAAATTAAAACACTAAACTAAGTACAAATGGAATTAGAGTCTAGTTTTAGCATTTTCACTGATTGGGGTGCTTGTGAACAAAATCACAACCAACCTGAATCTGTTTCCTTGCCAATAAAATGAAGATAAAGTATCAGATACCCTACACTTTCCATGAGCATTTTGAGAGTGAATTAGATAAAGTCAGGAACAATCATGCTCATTTGCAAAGTACTTGTAAAAAGGGGTATGGTTAAAACTCACATATTGTGGTTGCTTTAAATTTCTCACATTGAAAAATATTGTGTTTTATTTAGAGTAATTAGAATTGTGACAGGGTCAAGGAGAACAGATAGATATTGATCAAAGTCTTTTAACCTTTTATGTCCACAAAACCAGAACCAATAAGTGGGCCTAGGGCATTGATACAATATGAACTCTGTTGCCATTCCCTCTTAGCTAAATTCTCCTACTTCCCAATGAAGGGTTTTCACTAAGTATTCCCGGTGGAGGCAGCTGATTCTGATCCCAACTCCATCTGGTGAGGTGAAATGACAACACAGTGACTCCTCCCTCTTTCATCACAGGCTTACCAAAGGCCCCATGAAATCCAACACAAATACTCTTAAGTTACTTCCCTTTTACCTTTGGTTCTTCCTCTTGCTTCTTCACAGACATTCCATTTGGTTTGATGATCAGGTTCATGCAGCTCTTCTAAGGATTTCTAGAACAAACAACTCAACACCAATATGGGCAGTATCCGTTTGTACTGCTTTGAGGGATTTGTCCTTTGCCTGACAAATTTCAAGTTAGAAGCACTTGGTCTGATCGAAGACAGTTTAGGATTATAAAGCAGCAATAAGAGCAAGAAGAAAAAGGTTAACACATTAGTATTTCTCAGACTGAACACATCTTTATTTTCCAGGATCTCCCCCAGGTTTTACCCATTTTTATATGGGATAATGGATGTCCAAATAACTTTGTCCTCTTTGTTGATTTCTCCCATTTGCCAGTTAGGCTATTTTATTGAAATCTCTCCCTTGGGTGTAGTGCCAAACAGGAGAAAAGTAGGAAAATTCAAAATCACCAATTGTTACCTTCGTTGGAACCTCTAGTGAAGTTAAATAAACACACTGGGAAATTTCAGTAAGGGTATTAACAAAAAAGGGGATTTTCCTGGAAGTTTAACGGGTCCATTTGGAACCCCCTAATAGCAGGAGGGAGGGTTGCTAAAATGCTAGATGAAATCCTTTCACCATGTGGTTCACACCCCAAGAACAGTCTTCTGGCTTGAGCATGCTGATAAAAAGTCTTACAATCATATCAAGATTTAAATTATTTATAATTTCTCTGACCATATTGCAATTGAAAAGTCAAGAGCATATGGCACATATTTCAAGAAATCCTTTTCATTTGGCTCCTGTTGATATAATACACCAGGGGGATTTGATATTCCTTGCTGATCTTGAAGGAATCCTTTATAAACTTAATACTGGAGGATGATTTGGTAAGTTTTTCTTCTTTTTGCTTTGCTATTTCACTTCTTTACATCCTCCCCTGCCCAAATTAGCTTAGTATTTTGAATTATGATACAGTCAAGGCAGGAAATTTTTATTTGAATTTGTGGTATTTTTCATTCTGTGTGACACGTGGAAGTGAAATTATTGGGGAATGTGTAAGTATCCATGAAATTCTATAAATACGTATCAATGAGGAAAAACTCTAACAGCTATCTCAAATGTGATGGTGGAGTTCAAATTGACCTGAAGGATAGTGGATAGCTAACACTCAATAAAATGCATTTGCAGTCATATATGCCCTTTTGCATTTCTGGTTATGAAGATGTTTATAACAGAACAAATTTCTCATGGCAAAAGATAAATTACATTTGTAAAATCTAAGAAACAAAGAGATATGTGTGACTCACGTAGTGAATGTACATCAGGAAGCAGAACTGGCAAACAGTTTTTGCCAGTGTGATTGAATAATTGCTATGACTTCTTAATTTTATCTTTGTCTGACTTCTAAGAAATGCTGGTTTCTATAGCAGTAGTGTTATTCTAGTAGTGTTATTGACCATATCAGAGCACTCAGACCTCTTGTGTAATTTAAGTGCACTACTATGTGCTTTGGAGTAAGTCACAATTTTCTTTCCTCAGGTCTATTTTCTTCTATACAAAGGGGATGGGCTCTGATGTACACTCCTCTATTTGTTTTAAAAGTGAAATAAGATACGTATGAAAGCTGTCTAAAGAGCAAAGATGTCATTCTTAACAAATCATGTAATACTTTGTTCTCTGCTCTGGTGGACTACGTAGCAATGATGGAGATGACTAATGATTGAGATGTAGCTTGTGGATATCACATGTATCCAAACCTCTGGAACCGGAAGTGTGACAAATACACAATGGGAATGGTAATTTAAGCCTGGTATAGTCAACAGTTTAGTCTTCTGTAATTGGAAGACATGTTTGCGTACAGAATTTTCACCAGAAAGTTTTTATAGCAAACTTTTTATGTCAGAAGTTTATTTTATTGGTAAAATATTAAATAATATACAGAATTAAAAACTGCACTTACACTTCTGAGAAGAAATAAATCTTGGACAAATTATATGCTTGTTCCTGAGATTCCCTAAATTTATTCCAGTAGCTGTGCACTCAGACAGTACAAACCTTTATAATATAATCCTTTTCACAAAGTATTACAAAGTTTCTGCAGCTTCTTTAGTTGTACACACATACAGACACACACTCACACATGCATATACAACACTCATACACATATACACAGTAACCACATACATGCACAGAACATGTATGTGTGTGCATTAAAAACAAAGAAAATACAAGTCCCACATTTTAGTCTGCAGTGATAAAAGTGTTTAGCGGAGGTCTCCAAATCAGTATGTAGTAGAGTGACTTGTCACACAGCTGCAAAGACTGTTTCAGTATTTCCATAGTAAACCTCATTTTCTGAGGTATGGTATTTGAGCCTTAAAAAAACTACATTACACTTAGCAAACCTGACGTACAAGGTCTGGAATTTTAACTTTACATATATATTTATATATATATATATATTTCTTTTTTAAACAATAGTTTTTATTTCCCCAAATTATTAGTTTGAAAAAAAATGAGGTTTACTGGTTTGACCTATTTTTTTTTTTTTGTTTCTAAAACACAAAATATCCTAGAAACTGTCAAGCAATTAGTCTTTAAAATAGTCTAATTACCTTTGGTATTGTTAAAGAAAAAATATCTAAAACGGCCAAGACACATACTGTACAAATGCAGAAATGCAGTAACTGCCTTTAAAAGAAATGCCAAAGAAATGTTATCTTTTAAAAAAACATGTATTTATATTACAGCAGTTTAACTACAGGGACACAGGTATAAAAAAAGAAAATTAGCACACTACATATAAATACGTATAAGAAAAATACTTCTTACTTAAATTTGTATGAAAACAGGACTGCTCCAAATATTTTTTAAAAATTTTTCTCCAATAGGTGATATGTAAGTGTTTAAAACTCAGCTAAGTGCTTTGCTTTTGTTTAAAAGTTTATTTCTAAAAGGAGAGAAGTGAAATAAAAATATTAAGTATTAGGTTCTTAATTTAGAGCATTGGGCGAGGGTCTAAGAAGGTTCAATCTGTAAAAAGTTCAACTTTAGGACACATTTTTCAAGCAAAAGATTACTAATTTCCATGGAAATTTAGCCTAAATAAAGATACCATGAGATCAGACTACATTCTGTAATCTTTTGATTGTGGAGTGTCTTTCTCTTTGCTTGTTGTGTCCTTTAACATACTATGACTTTTATGAGTTTCTTTTTGCCATTAGCTAAAGGAAGAATAGGTTAGAAAAGAAAAAACAAAATCACCATAGTTTTTAAGACTTCAAGGGGAGTATTGCACTTATACAGAAAGAAAAGAATAGTATCTTTTTAACTAATAGCAGAAGCAATCATTCTGGGATTGCAAATAACACATGGTCTAAAAGGTCCAACTATTAACAGCAAATATGGGGCCTGGAGACCCCCTCCAAACCTGGAATATTATTATAGTAATGTTAAAGCATTTTTCTCCCAATTAGGAGAAAGTTAAGACTCTTTGCTTTACATTTTTAACACCTTTCTAAACACTTGCAAATAACTGTCTAGTCTTTCATGATATACATTTTTTGGAGGAAAGCCAAATCAGAATGTAAAATCCAACAATAAAGGAAAGCAAACAGACTATAATAGGATTACATAATCTCTGAAGTAATGTTTTAGGTACCCAATATTTGAAAGTGAAAGTAACATGAGGGTTATATAGCTTACTATTTTTAATCCAACCACTTTTCTTTTTAATAGAAAACTACACTTGAGTATAAAAATACGTCAGCAGATTATACAACCAACAAAAATCACGAACAAAAAAATTAAGATTAAATTACCAATGAACTAGAAATAAGAGTTGATCTAATCTTCAAACTTTTAGGAGAACAGAGAGGTAAAGACATCCATAGACAATGACAGAAGGGAGATGGACAAAGAAAGAGGCTGGGGGAGATGTTACAAAAGTTAAGAGATAACAGACAGACCTTTGTTACACAGAAAGGGATGGGAGTTATGCTTAAAATCAGAATGCTTCACTGTCAAAAATTTTTAAATCACAGTTTCAGAATTTGAGCTACGTTAAAAAGCAAGAATAAAACAACAACAACAAAACCCAGATCCCTTCCCTTGTTACAGTGTACTCATTTTTTTAAAAAAATCAATTTCCAGTAAATTAAAGTAAGTAAAATCTTGGTAAGTGCATAGTAGGGGATTCAGTGACCTCCACCTGCTCAAGAAGCTTTTCTTACTGTGTGTCATTTGAGGTAATTTGAAGGCCCAATTCACTGCAAACTTGCTTATTTGTACCTATACGAAGTTATATGCTGTACTTTATGTGGCTTAGCAGAGGGCCTCTAGATTTTATATTGTGTTCACAATAAAAAGGACATCTTAGAAAACTAGTCATTCTTGTACCACTCTCTGTATGGGATAAAGGTTAATACACAACACATTTATACAGAAAATATACAAACGCAATATTATGGGAGGAAAGCCCCATAAACAGAATTATGAACTTATTCCTAAGAGTGCATGTGAAAAATATCCTCAAACTTACAGTACAGCAAGATAAAACTAAAAAGCTAGAAATATAATATTACATAAAAACCTTATGGAAATTCCAAAGTTTACGGTTTCTGCAATAAATGTAAAAATATTCAAGGTGTCATTATTTGGCCTAGTAATACGCTATGATAAAAAGAAACACTAGCATATCACAGCTTCTTGGTCATATGCCATTTGTTTTGTATAACCAGCAGCTCATTTTTTTAAAAAGCTGTCATATCCTAACACGCTCATTACAAGTAATACACAACCATGGTATGAAACCATTTGAAATTATGCTTTGGAGAATAGCAATGTGATATGACTGTTCAGTTTTGCTTTGTTCAAGGAGAATTAATTACCTGCTTTTTCACATTATTCCATCAATTTTCAATCTCTTTTCTAACAGATTAGAAAATACAGATTCCAAGACTAGAACAATACTAGTCTGGAGATGAAAATCCAAATCAACACTGTATTTTATTGACCAAAAAATTATCTAATAAATTCTTGTTTGATACAGGACTTATTCTTCCTTAAAAACAAAACAAAAAACAAATTATAATTCAATTCACAGGTAAAGTTTCACTCTATATTTTACCTGCATAATCTTGTAATCATATTCAGAAATACTATGAAACTAAAAAGGTATTATTAAAGTCTAGTTTCAAAATTTCCTTTTCCTTTTAACAGCTGAGCTGAAAATTTCTCTATTAGAAATTGCTCTAAAGATTTGCCCTAAAAACACAGGGATGAATTATACAGTGCTCAATTTTAAGTGATTTTTAAAAATGCATATTAAAAGTATTGTAGAGCTGCGACAGCTAACCAACACTCTCAATGCATTTTAAAAAGGCACCAACATAAAGAAAATAAGTATTCAATACATTAAATTCAGGATTTAGGAGGCCAGTTACTGTATATTTTAATTATTTTGCAGAAACTGGAGAATTAAAAATATTTCTAAGATAACTTTCATATATACAAACTTCAATTTCACCCCCTCCCACATTTTTTTTTCTTTTGGATTTGGGGAATTTTCTGGTTTAGAATAGTCTTCATTCAGATAGTATTTATTAAAATAATATATAAAATATAATTGATGATAAACACAAATGTAATTTATCAATTTTTGGACGTGAACAATCCAAAGTTCAAAAACAAATCATGTAGCTAGTACCTCTGACAGTTTAAGTTCTGCCTGAAACTAGGGGCACACAGTTTTTTGTTTGTATTTTTACAGCCCCTTCTGCTCCTTTTCTACCCTAAAAAATCATTTTGGAGATAGGATGAAATAAAATTTGGAAGATAGTGAGAACATAATTTTCATCTAAATGCCTTAATCTGATGTAAATTTTGTTAAACATTTATAAAATACCAAAGACTGCAGGGTTTTGTGAGTTGTACAACCGAGATAAAAACTACAAAAACAAAATACTGGACTCACTAAACTATTCTTGTCTTTCTCTATTTGCTAATAGGTAACTGTTGATAATATTTATTTTCTGTATTTTCTTCCTATTCCAAAAAACTTTACATTAAATATCTTTGAATTTACATCAAATCAGCTTAATCATTGTTTGTTTCACTTTGTTCTGTAGGTAGATAATAAGGACCCAAAGTTTTATTTAAGAGTTGCCACTGGTCCTAAAGACACACTAGTAACTTCTTTAGTGATTCCTATTACAACCTGATAAACTAAACCCACCTAATTTCTTAGTATTAACTGTCATTTAAATTCTCTGTATGTTTTCGCAATAAGTCTGATCACTCCAACTGCTTTTTTTTTCCATGAATTCTCTTTAAAAGAATGTGTGTGTAATACACACACACATATACCCTATGATTCATACATATGTATGTAGGGGAGATACTTTCTACTATGTAGCCAAATCTAAGTCGTAGTTTCTTATTTTCCCAATTTTGTCCCTTTAGGAAATCTCAGTGGAATATTTCAATGACTTGAAATGTCTTCCAATCTGCCTACTGGTCCCTTTCCCTGTCTTAAAAAGGTCCAATTAGAATGGCTTTTTATGCATGATTCATCACTATTAGAGAGAGGCTAAGACAAAATTCTGGGCAAAATTAGGGCAAAGCAACGTGATGAAATTCTGAACTTTTGCCAAACTGGGAAATACAGAAGATAACCCATTTTCATGCTCCTCAAATAGTTTCTGTAATGTGAAATCTCACCTAAATAAACTGGGCATACAACTGTTATGTAAAACTTGATTTATCTGGTGTCTGACTCTTATATTTATTTTTAGATGCTACAACCTTGCGTATTTCCTTTTGTGAAGGCATGCATATATAACCATCCAGAGTTTCTCCAAAAACACTATGTCCACAAAAATTCTTTCTGACCCACAAATTTGAATTGACCTTGTCCTCATTTGTCCCTGCCACACCCTGAGCCATATCCACCTCTTTCTGTTCCTCACGAAGCTAGGAAAATACAAGTACATGCTTGTAGCAAATGCACTCCCAGCTACTAACTACCTTCAGTAAAACAGATTCCCAAAAAGATGAAATCAGAAAAGGTAAGTGCCTAGCACTGTCTTCATCAGGGAACTACACAACTGTTTAGGGTCCACCTAAATTCAGTTCCATCCCGGGGCAGGTAGATACATGATTGTTCATATATTGAAAAAAAAAAAAAAGCAGGAAGAAAATTCATAGACAATGCCAGCAGAAATTTGCACGCAGCCAAAATTATAAACATATTGACTGACATCCAAATGTTTCCTTAAATTGCAGTAAAAGACAAAATTGTGAACCTTAAAATTATTTACCTCATCCAAAAGGAAAAAAAAAATGCCATTCCAATTATTATTTTATTATTCAGGAATGGTTGGCAGTGGGCGGGTGAGAGAGTCTCAAAAACATGCTTTAACTTTGAATAGGTTGTATGTTCACAATGTACCAAGGCATGCAGAAAAAAAAAAGGAAATGGTTGACATTCTGTATATCTCTGTTTTGGTGCATTCCCTTAGATTTAAAGGGGCAGTTTGGACATTTTCCGAAAAATAATTATGATAGGGACTGGTAGAAGAGGGCTGAGTTCTAACAATTTTTGCCTAGTTCTAGCTTTGTTAGTGCTTAGAAGTGCTTAGCTGGTGCTTACCATTTAAATAGCAAATGGTAAGCTGGAAAATGAGTTAAGAGCAGTATTGGGGCCAAACTTGCTTATGTCTACAATTCTCTTGACTTGGTAATTCTCATACCACACTGTATTAAGATACATAATTTCAGCATCCTATTTAATGATCTTTTAGAGTAGTTATCAGTTACTGCTAACAGAATTTCAGTATTCACAAATGGTTATCAGATAATCCAGTCACAGTCAGGCCTGTCCTCCCCAAACAGAAGCAGCAAGTTCTGCCTTCCAAGTATGTCCCCCTAAAATGACTTGAATCAATATCACTCGGTTCCTCCCCTCTAATGTGGTTGGACTGCAAAGAAAAAACAGAGCACCCACATAAACGAAATCAAAATCTGCACATGAAATATGGCAACCTATGCCATGTAAGGGGAATTCCATACTAAGGGATTGAGATTCATTTCTGACAAGGACTTACAGAGTTAAATGTTTTGGAAACAGAAAAATGTGCAGGACCTTCCTTTGGGGGTTCTGTCACATTCTAGACTCCGAGAAGGGCAAAAGTAAACTTTCTTATTTTTTTGTGTCTTTTATCTGTTGTCCAATGTACAGGTTACAAAGAAGTCCCATTCCCTTTTCTTTGCAGCAAGAGTAGTAAATACTACTGAAGAAATACTAAAATAAATAGCCCTAGTTCTATAACCTTGCAGGGTTCAAGTTACCAGATTCAGGTCAAATTAGCAATTGCTCTGAGGAGATTTTGAAAGAAACAGCCAACAGCAAGACTTTTAAGACCTTCTACTCGAAGAGTAAAAAATGAATGAACTATGGACAGAACACTGGGAGGTCACATCTTGAAAAAAACTAGTGAAAAGAAATACCAGAAAATGGATTTCTAAGTGGGTTTTCTCCCCCTACTGTTAGCATAATTATATTTTTCTGCTGACTGGTTAACACTGATCAAATGCTGATAAAGTGACAATCGTAAGCATACTTTTAGAAACAAATACATATACTATGCTGCCATCACATTACAACTTTAAAAGAAAACCTCTCAAACAAATTTACGAAAGTAGAAGTCCCTCCCAGAAATTACTGACTGCCTTTTATCCACTCTTAGACCATATGTTATTCTGAAAACTACATAAAAATACTATTCATTAAAGGTGTTAAAAGTAAGGCTGCCAGGGTGTCTATAAAATGCCAGTCATCAAAACTATGGAAAAACAGTGCTTACGTTTAGAAAAATAAGATCACAGGACCTCAGATGTATTGTAGGTGGCCCTTAACTACCTGTAGTTGAAAAGTTTTGCTATATGGTACAGTGTAAAACATATTGAATTATAAATTCCATAGGGGAAGTAAACATAGAACCCACAACAACAACTCAGCTCATCTTAGGAGTTATCACTGAAAATAACAATGTGTTTTGTGTTCCATGATGTCTGAAGAACAAAAAATTGGTTTACAGTTTGAAACACATTCTTCTTTCAAGAATAAAGTTACTTATACCATTTTAAACCACCAAAGTCCTACCCAGAAAACTCTAAACTTTCCTGTCGTCCATCATAATCCTGAATATCAGTGGCAAATCAGAATCTCTTAGGTGACAAATCTTTATGAATCAAGTGATTTTTTCAAAGCATGATCTGCCTTAGTAGAAATGGACTGCTTTTAAATTCCCACAAAATAAACAAGCCAGTGATAAAGAAACAATATTTCCATCCCTTCTCTCTTCTGTTTCTTCCTCATCATAATTAGGCAGAGCAAATGACACTGCGTCCATAAAATAAGAATTATCGACAGTAATAATATTAAAAAAAAATAAAAGGTATGTCAACATCTGAGGGAAGGTGGGATTGTAAGTGCAGTATTTCTTCATGTGCAGTTCTTTACTTCATAGGGGTCCCCTTTGGAATGAAAAGGCCTAGTGGAATGTGTGCTCCCCTCGAACAATGTGTGATGAAAACTCATAACGGTCCTGGCTTCTGTAGCCACAGATGTTGCATTCCAGTGGGTCCCGGTAGCCATGGCAACCCATGTGAATGGTGTACATGACATGGTCTAGGAAAAGGACTCGGCAGTGCTCACACTTGAAGGCCCTAATCTGTTCTCCTTCTCCATTGAAGACCTTGTAGATGTCCTTCAGAGAGCCCTTAGGAGCCTTGGTAGTATCCAAAGCTTTGACATCCTCCTTCATGTAAGCTGGGCTTTGTTTCCTCTTGGGATTTAAGGCAGGGTTTCCTTGGTAGGACTGGTGGTCATCATGGCTGCTTTCTGAGTCAGTGGAATCCAGGCAGCTATTGCTGGGAGAGGCCTCTCTTTCCTGGGGTCGACTCTTTGGTCTGATGAGAGAGATGGGGCCATCCATGTTGTTTTCATGACTATCAGCAGTTTCCCTGCTAATGGGTCTTTCTATCCTATTTGGATGATAGACCTGAGAATAAGCTGAGCTTATAACCGGGGCCACTTCAGCGATTGTGCTTGGCGGGTGCTGCATCAGAGGGTGAAGGGCCTCAGCTCCAAGGTAGGTGATTGCATTGTTGATGGCTTGGTCCATCATATGAGACTGCATCAGCTCAGCCTCCTTCTCATATGTTAAGTTCATATCAAAGTGAATATCTGGGTAGCTGAATCGCATGAGCTTTTCCCCTGGAAAGGAATGGGAGGTGAAAGAAGTTAAAAAAAAAAATTAGTATCAGATTAAAAATATGAAAGGGTACAAAGTTGACTGATTGCCTCCATTTTTCATAGTTTGGTATATATTACCAAATTATGCTCAAGTATTTGAGCAATTCTGCTGATGCTCACACTTTTTTTTTTTTTTTTTTTTTGAGACAGAGTCTCACTCTGTTGCCCAGGCCAAAGTGCAGTGGTGTGATCTCTGCTCACTGCAACCTCCTCCTCCCCAGTTCAAGGGATTTCACGCCTCAGCCACTCGAGTAGCTAGAATTACAGGCATGCACCCCCATATCTGGCTAATGTTTGTATTTTTAGTAGAGATAGGGTTTTGCCATGTTAGCCAGGCTTGCCTAGAACTCCTGGCCTCAAATAATCTGCCCACTTTGGCCTCCCAAAGGGTTACGATTACAAGCATGAGCCACTGGATACGGCCACAAATATTCTTGACATGAAAAAATATAAAAGCAATAAAAATTTCATAAGCCCTTTGCATTTGTTCTGATGCCGTCATGAGAATGCATTTAGTCTGAAAGAGATGATTGAGTCTATTATATTTTCATTTTCTTTTAAAATTCTCACTTGAACAGAGCTCAAGGAGAATAGGAGGAAGAATAAATACCCAGTAAAAATAAGTCAGAGATTATGATTGATTTTGCATAAAAGTGAGAGTGATCTTGTTATAACAGATGGCACCTCACTGTTGTGTAGGGTTAAGTTGTTTGATTCAGCCACTATTTTAGAAAAAATATATATAATCCATATATGTCATTCTGGAGATTTTTTAAAAGTCATTATTAAAATACTTTTAAAAGTTGTACCACCTAATACAAATGAATGAAATTTAGGGTTATTTAAAAATAAAATTAGGAGTTATTTCAAAACGTATTTTCTTATAAACTTGGAAAATCTTGTTTCATTGTTTTGCTTCTTGAAATTGATATTCATTTTTATATCATTCTTTCTTATTTAGACATGTGTATGTGATGGTGCTGGTATGTACACCCATTGCTATCTTCCCATACCTTTTCTTGATTGAAGTATGTTTGTAGTTTTTCCTTAAATATACACCTTAACAAATATAATTTTACTCCAGTATTATACATCAACATAATGTCTGACTGATAACTATAAAAGAGTTTTGGTGCTTGCAACAGGAAAAGCAGTTTTGATTTTTAGCCACATATTGCTGGTTTTGAACAGAATATTTCATCTTTTAAAAATTCTGTCCATAAGACAATGTGGTCTCTATTTACCAGTTACTTTTATAGGTAAATCTTACAGATAAATGCTTCTTAAAAACATAGGTGAGTTTCCTATAAATGGTTAATATGTTGTTGTGGATGGATGCTTAACTTGTAATTTTGATGGAAAAATGTTGATCTACAGGCTTGCATTCTAGAAAAACACACTAAAGTAGATAGCATTATTTCAGATTTGAAGAAATGGCCCCTAAGTGAGATCAGTGTAATGATTAGAGTAATAAAAACGGAAAGATAAAATGAGGAGAAATATTTCATGGCACTCAACTTAAAATACATGCAGTGTCAAACATTTCAAAGTTAAGCTAGACAAACCTGATCTATATTCTCAAAGAGTTTACAGTTTGGAAGGAACAATAGTAATTTAAGGATCATTTATGACATAGTGTGATATGTGTGATGGGGTCAAATAAGAGGAATATTTAGCACATACTAGAGGACTAAAGAAAGACTTCTTGAAGGAAATGGAATTAAGGACAAGAATGTGATTGTAAACATTAGCCAAGTGAGGAAACATGAGGTGGAGCAGCTGGTAGAAAGGATCAGAGACAAGAGGGCATGGCTTATAAATGAGGAATTACTTATACTTCAATAAGGCTGAGAGTGGAAACAAGTGAGAAAGACAAGTTAGATAATATAACGCTAAATATGCTAAAAAAATTGAATATTTCCCTAAAGGAATACAGATTGAAGGGGATAAACAGGGAAGTGCCCTGAAGGTATTAATTTAGCAAAGGGGTTTAGGAAATTGTTGCTGTAGGTTTCTGGCCCAGGTTTCTGGCCTAGGAAATTTAGTGGATGACAATGAGATAGAAAAGATGATGAATTCAGTTTGGGGAGGACTATGAGTAATAGTCATGTCCAGTAAGATTTAGTCTCAAATTCAGAAGACAGACCTGAGATGGAGATGTAGAAATGAGTCATTGGTTGACAGAAAGCAACTTCTGAAGCCAAGGAAATAACTGATATCACCCAGGTAGAGTGTGAAGGGGATGGATCAAAAATAGAACCTGGAATAACACAAGATTTTTCTGCCTATTCATAGATCAGGGAAAGTGGGGTTTGCACTGGGCCCCATGTTTAGGGAGCCCTGGGCCCTTCTCAGGAAATGAAGAGCTTGTAGGGCCAAGGGAATGTGCTGATCTGAAGCTCACTCAGACCCCAGAATTCCTTGACCAAATGGTTCTGAGCCTGCTTCTAGGGTCTACACAGTCCTCTTCATAGGGTCCATAATACTTCATACCAACTGTGCTACTGGTAAGTACACACCTAGGCCTGATGGCCAAGGCACTGGTCTTTATGTACAATGTAGAAAGAACCTGGAGGTGCAGACTGGGGTGTCCATACACGTGTGTGTGTGAGACCCCCTTTGGTAATGGAGAGAACCAGCAGTGGGTCTAAGAGAGCAGCCTAGCTGTAAGCCAGTGCGTGGTTCTGCTCATGCTGCCAAGGTGTAGTGTAGAGCTACAAGAAATCTGAGAATTGCATATTTATTTGAACTTAGTCAAGTTGGAAGGGTAGAAAATACGTTTTACAGTTAGATTAATAATATAAAAATATTTAGGCATATGAATGGGGGCCTGCATTTGGACTTTGCCCAACTTATACAGCTGTTAAGGATAAGTCTATAAGGAATACTGAGCACAGTCAGAGAGAGAGAACAGTGTTATAAAAAACAAGAAAAGAGTGTGTTTCCAAAGGAATTGACTATTAAATAGTGGCAGACACTCTCTAGGAGCTGTGTAAGACACTGTCTTAAAAGAGTCTACTGGATTTGGCACTACAGAAGCTAGTTGTGACCTCAATGAGAATAATTTCAATGGAGTGTGGGAAATAAAAACAGGTTGCATGGACTTGGAAATGAGTAGGAAAAAAATCATATACAACAAGCACAGAGATTCTTTCAACAATTTCATCTTTGAAGAAAAGGAGACTATAGGTGTACCTGGAAGGAGACGGGGCTTAAAAGAAGATTTTTTTAAATTATGAGAATTTATTGCATTAAATGCTGATAGGAAATGGCTAATAGAGGGGAGAGGTTAAAAATGTAAGTGAGAAAGAGGAAAAATAATAGTGTGAGGTATCTGGGGGGCCAGGATAGGAGAATTCCTATGACAAGAGGAGGAATGAACTTTAATAAGAAAGAGGGATAGTTCTTTCATTGAAATAAGGAAAAAGGATAAAAGTATTTACATGGATGCATACAATCCTACAGAATTGATAATATTATGTTGAAATCATTTCCAGTGATTTTATCCCCTGTGAACATAGATATAGGATCACCAAGGAGTGAGAGAGCATGTTGCAGACAGTAGAGAAGGTTGGCACTGTCATGGTGGAGAGTAGGACAGATGATTGTTCAGGGATGGATTAAAGGATTGCTGCTCCATAGCATGGATGGGCCAGCTGATATTTGGGATCAGTTATTCATTTATCTATATTGATGCCAACTCATCAGCCTGTGGAATTTTCTCCAAAAGTACCAGATGTGCAGGCTGGGGTGCACATCTAGTGAGATACAAGTATGGAAAGGATGCCCAGTCAGCTTTACAAGAGAGTGGGGTTTCACCAGGAGAAGGGGATGACAGATCAGCCAACAAAGCAAGAAAGGCAAGAATATTGGCAAGAGAGATGTAGATGTGATGAACCATGGAATCTAAGCTGAATAAGAAAAGAGAGGGAGAGACAAGTAGATATGCAGGAAGTTCAGGGATCATTAGTCTGGAGAATTTGATAAGGTCAAAGAATAGTATTTAACTGAGGCACATGAAGAAGGCAATTTATAATAAGTGTGGAATGATGAAATTTTTTGTTTCAAGAACAATAATAGAAGTAATAACTGTGGCTACTGTTTTGTTATATATTACTAGGACAGAATCCAAATAAAGAAAAATATACTCTCAAATTCTTAATTAAAAAATATAATATATATATTTTAGAATCATAATGTAATTTTCTAAAAATCTGTCCGTCTTTTCTAAGGAATGCAGTGAAATAAAATTGAGAGTAACATCTCTAAGTCAGGAAACATGACAAAAATGTTACAAAGACTAGACTATATAAATTCAGAAGACAGAAAGAATAATAATATATTTTATATTTTTCCAACTACACTAGAGTCTAGTTAGATTTAAACATTTAATGATATCCATCAAAAAAATCAATATTAAAAATAAGTAAACTGGTTGTTTATTTCTTTTTTCTTCATAGTTACCCACAAGAACAGAAAGAAAAGTTACTGAAAGCCTGAGGCAGTCCTTTGTGTATAACTCAGGGGCTTCAACTGACATAGTATAAACTATGGCCTTTACAGTCGCCCTTCGGCCGTCTTTCAATGAGTTCTCAATAAATCCCTCCAGCTACTCTTAGAGTAGTATTTTGGTGATGTGTTAGTTCTTCAATTTCAGATTAAAAGGAAACCTTCTTTAAGTGTTTATTGAAGTAATGTAATTGTGTTAGTCTCTCCTTCCTGAAATAACCAAAGCAAAGATTTTTCTCTCAATCACCATTTAATCAGGATGTCCCACAATGATGACACTAGAATGTGAGAATCTGTTTGAATATTTTTATCCTACATTAAGCCTGCAAGAATAGATATATTATATATACAATGAATAACAATTCTTTAACAATTCTTTTCATTGAATCTCTATTATTCATATTTCTTTTAAAAAGTCCATGCTTTTTGTATCCTCAGAGACACTCTATGACTTACAGCATGCATTCAGAATGATGCCAACATTGGGCGTATCAAAGAATATCTAAGGGTTTGGAAATGAAAAGGGAAAGTCTAAATATATGATATTTAATCTTTTCAGTTCAAAATCATAGGCTGGATGAAAAAACAAAGATCAAAATATAAAATAAAGAACCAAACATGAAACATCTTGAATGTAGGTTGCTGCATTATTTTTCCAATACAGAATTTTGGGGAAAAAAAAAAGAAAAATTATCTTTGTTCCAGACAAAATACTAAAATAATTAACCCATTTATGCCTGAGGTTGAATTTTTTTTAATTTTTGCAATCAGACCTTGGTGATGACCTTGAGCAGTGGGATATAAATAACTCCCACATGCTTAGCTTTCCAATAATGGAACATTAGGCATAAATGTTAACAGGTTAAAAAAAAAAAACAGTTAAAAACTGGCACTAATGAAAATTTTAAAACAGATTACAAAACTGGCCAACAGGCTGGACCATTTCTCTTCTGTATGATTATTTTTTAAACAAATTAATACTTTCTATTTTACATGTAATTTCACTTTATATATCATCACATTTTGAGTGGTGACCACTATCAGTCTTTATTTCTTTTTGTGTGTTTGTGTGTGTTGGTGTAAGTGTGGTGCACACAGAGTGGCAGAGAGTAGAAAAGAATAATGGAGAAAAGAGATGGGTATTTATTTCATGAACTGAAACACACCATATATATTTCTAATACATGGGAACTTGCCTTTTCCTATTAAAATCGCCTTGCAAAGAAACAAAAACATTTGTAATGCTTACCCACAAACTTTTGTGGAGTGGAGCTTTTACGTTTTCCCATATTCCCCGTGAGCTTCTCTATGACAGCAGGTCTCTCAAAAGGCACCAGAGAAATATTGTTGTCCATAATAGGCTCTTGTTCCTTACAATCTTCCATAGGAGGTACTATACAAAACCACAGAAAAATGCAATCTGATAATTTCTTCAACATTTTGGATGATACAAAGCTGGATTTGCCATCTCAATATGTGTTATAAAAGCTAGTATGCTTGAATAGAAGCAAGTAGAAAGAATACCTTGTAGTGTGAAAGTATACTCTTTAAATCTGCACACACACATATACACCAGAGGATTTATTTTTATTTGAGTCTCTCTTAAATCCATGACATACACTGTTGCCACTATTGGTGGCAAACTTGTTCATGTGGTTTCTCATCTTATTCCCCTGAAAGTGTTTTTAGCACTGACTAAAATCAATACTACTTTTAAGACTGCATTATTTTCAAGGCTTTTAGAGTTTATTTTTTAAAAACAATTTAAAAACAAGTCAACTTGTTTTAGAGAAAAGCTTAAACAGACATACAAAATAACAGCATGATATTTAACTATTTTTCTTAACCCATGTATTTTCCTGCAGCATATTTTCTATTTGATAGGCTGTTAGCCTTATTGGCAGTAGCTTAAATACCTGTACCAAGCAGCCCTCATGAAGGAGAGCCAATTCTGAACATGTCTATGCACAGTAAACTGTGGCAGCTTTATGATTGTAATTTATTTTAAAAAGAGCTCTTCAGCAGGAAGAAGAATCCATTTCCAAATTGGCACATTGGCTCACTAAACTACTGCCCTAATTCATTTGACATACACTCTCCAATGCTGTTCCCTATTCATCCCATTTGTCCAAGTTGCTACGGGCTAATATGTTAGCCCTTAGACATTGACATTCATAGTGCAAAGAACTTACAACAGTTGTTTTTTGAGTAGAAATACCACCCAAGGATGTTTAATTAAAGATAGGGTAACAACTCAGACACGGCAAATCAGTTGATTAAAAACAGTGTTCTCAGGAAAGAACATAACTTATTACTTGTTCTTTATTATTGTTGCTTTCTCCAGTTGCATTTGTGCCAGCACTGTTTGGAAACCTAAAGCTTTCATTTCTTAGAATAATTTTACTTGTTCAGTATGCACTGTAAAAATGATTTACTCTGATCCTTTCATTTGTATAAGATAGTCCCACTGTGTACAAAAAATGTCTTCTCATTTATAAGGGGATCCTCTTGGCAGACACAAAAATAAGTGAGAAAGCAAGAGATGAAAGTTAGGAAAACCGAGTGTACAATTCAGTTGACGTATTTAATAACCAATAGGTTGCTAATTTTGAAAAAGTGAAACATAGTGTGAAAAAATGTTTTCATGATTTGGACATGTTTAAAGAAATCAACATTCCATCCAAGTTTTGATTAACCTATAGATGGGTCAGAAAAATTGAACTGTAATCTACATTTAATAAGAAGTCCTCTGGCTATGAATAGCAAGGGATTGTGCAATCATTTGATGTTAATTTGAAGAAAAATTTCCAAGGTGAGACTGAGGAACAAGGAAACACATCATTGTCTACAATATATAATTAATGATGTTATCACATTGAAAAAGTATGTCCCAAGATATTATGTATAAAACATTATATTCTCTTTTAGTAACAACTAAAAAAGTTACACAAAAGCCAAAGAGTCAACAAAAAAGCAAAGAATTTCAAAAACATTCAAGGATGACCACACAATTCACATAAGGGGAGTCAGAAGGATGGCACAGTGGTGGTGGTGTGGTGGAGAACCAGGTAATAAGATACAAATTATGGTCAAAATCTTAACTTTTTGTTTGGAAGGTAGATTTTCAAACACTTACTACATTATTAGAAGTAACTATAAAACTAAAAAGCAGTCCAAGTATGGACCAAAGATGAAAATATGTCAGAGACCAAGATCCAAACTGAAAGAATTTGGAAAGAAAAAAAAAATGTTGTTGTAAATTTTGCTCAAAAACTAGCAAAACTGGTTAACGGGTTTGCCCCCGAAATTGAATATGCTAATTTGTTCTGAAATGAGTAGTCCAAAACCTGGCAGTTTTGTGCTAAGTTTCACCCTGAATTTTCATACTTAAACGCATTTAACACTCAAAACGAAACCCGGGTGTGGGAACTGTCCCACACCACATCCACCTCAATTCAGATGATTTGTCCCCAGTTCAATGAAGCTCATGTGAACTGAAAATGATGACTTTGGCAGAGTTCTGATCTAATTTCTACTTTACAATAGCCCTTTTCATATCAAAAATTGATCTTGTTTCTACCACATCGGCAATACTAATAACTGACGTATACTATGTGCTGTGTGCTGTTTTAAGGCTTTGCATTTAATAATTAATTTAATTCATCCAGAAACCCCATGAAATAGGTGTAATACCATCTTCACTGTACAGATGAGAACACAAAGACCCATAGATGTTAAGTAATTTCCTCAGGGTTTACATCTGGTTAGTAGAGAATGTTATTACTACTAAGAGTCTGGATCCAGAGCCTGGCTCAACCATTATGCTATACTATTCTTTATAGAGGTATTTTGGGCATTGACTTTTTATAAACCAGTCAGACATATTTGTAAGGTCTGCCATTGGGTAAAGACCTGATATATTTTTCCTTAATTATGTAACCAATCTGATTTTTTTTGCTTCACGGATCTGGGTGCAACTTATCAAAATATTTCGGTGCAACTCATCAAAATATTTCTGTGTATATGTTGCTAGAAACATAAAACAAATTCTGTAGATATCTCAATAATGCATTAATCACACAGACATTAATCTGGGCTAAAAATATACCAATAAGGTAACTTCCCCTGTTTGAACAAACTTCATAACCAAACATCCTCTTTGACCTTATATTTGAGGTTATAACAAAGATAAAAACGTAATTCCATTAGATCACTGTTTCATCACATTGATAACCATAAAGGCAAAACCATAGGTGTATTCCCAATGTATCCTTTTGAAAAACCAAACAGTTCACCCAAATTCAAATTCCAGGAAGAGCGTCTGAGGTCACATGTCTAGCCCCTGGGCAGGAGAGGGCAGAGTACCTGGACTGAGGGTCCCACCACAGCTACATGCAACAGGAAAGTTCTCTAAAGGTAAATGGGCACTCTTGTTATCAAGAGAAGGAGGAAGGGATGTCAGGCAGGCAAAAACAACAGATGTCTTCTATATTGTTGCAAATTTTCTCCATGTTACCCGATCTAAAAAAAAACTTTACAGTTATCTTAGTTATTTTCTTGACAGGATTTGGCAGTGCTGACACTTGCTTTGGCTTCTGTGAAATCACTCTTTCCATGTCCCTACTCTGCTCTTACTCATCTTCATGAAATTTTTTTCCTGCTAGTGTGTTCTTGGCCTTCTTGATGTCTCACTCTGTACTTATCCGTACTGCCTTATTAAAAACTACTATGTTGGGCCACTACATAAATTATGATGGATCCTGCATCTTTGTTTACTACTCAGACCCCTCTCAAGAGCTTGAGATCTATATATTTAACTTCTTCCTAGACAGTTTTACTTGGCTATTTCATAGGGACATAAGAGAATATAGTATAAGAAGTAAAATCTCCATTTACCTTTCTGTCTTCTATTTTCCTAATTACCATATCAGTAAATGACACTACTATTTACCCCATCAGCTATGCTGGTCACCTGTGGAAAATCCTAGATTTCTTCCTTTCACCCAGACTTCTGCCTCTCCTCCTCCCTACCACATCTCTTTACAAACACACATGGAGGTAACCCAAGTGTTTTAGATGCTACATTGGTAGCTGTTCACACATGTTGTTCTTTCTTCAGGAAACACCCTTCTCCATTTATTAGTTCACATTTTTCCTTTTCAAAACTAAGCTCAAACATAAATTTCGTGGGAAATTCCTCTTGGATGTCCTGCTGATTTAGGTATGTCCTCTCTATCTCCATAATGCTTATCACATAGTACTATAATTGCTGTTTTACTGGTCTATCTTCCAATAGCTGGTAAATAACCTCAGGGGTTGCATTCTGTTGTATTTGTGTCTCTAATACCTTTTATGATACAAGAGAGATATAATATTCAATGGATGTTCACTGAATGATGTCACCCAATGGAAATAAGTCAAAAAAGCTTACTCCAAAGTTTAGGGGTGCCCAATAATGCCTCTATACTCAGTGAAAAAGAACCTCCCTTTCCCCAACAATTCAAAGCATAAACCTAACAATATATATAGATTTTAAGCTGGCTATCCTTCTGCTTTGCACTTTCATTCTCATCTTTAGGTTGCGGTAAAACAGGTAATAACATAGTTTGATTTTAAAGTTTTTTCTTCAAGCTGAATAGACTTGAAAAAGCAACATAAAGATAATATTGAACAAGATAATCTGCCATAAAACCTAATTAAATAAGATAAATAATCTGCCCTAAATCCCAATTAAATAAATAAGCTCATCAAACCCAATTAAATACTTTAATTATATAAATTATCTTTCATAAAACTCAATTGTTATCATTATTTCCAAAAGTGTGAGTCATGATATTCCTCCTTTTTCCTCAAACTCAATCAACTTTTCTAAGAACATTTTATTCTACCTCCTAAATATGTCTTCAATATTTCACCTTGTTCTCTTCTCTTGCTGTTGCCTTTTCATCTTTTTCTTGGCATTCTCATTTCCAGTCTCTCCTCATACCCTACCCCCTGACTGAGGTAGGCATTTATCATGTATCCTCATTGGAGACATTTTTCTTGATTTGACTACCTCATTAATAACAAATTTGGTTACCCTAGTGGCCCCCCATCAGTTACACAATGAAATTCAAACACTAGATTAGCAGAGAAGACTCCGTCTTTGCATCACAACCTACTAATTCAGAAGCTTCACTTCCTACCACTCCTTAAACTGCAGTTACATTCAACATCAGGGAAGCTGTTAATTATCTTTTATATCTCCAAGCCTCTTCTTCTCTCTGAATATACATTTTCTGTATCCTGCCTGATTTATGCAATTTTTACTCATCTCTCATGTTTGGATTGAACACTCCTGCATGTAAGAAGCCTCTCTTGACTTTGTTCCAGAGTTAGGTTAATTCTGCATCTATGTTCCCACAGAACTGTGTATGCATCTTTATTAGAGCTTTTGCTCCATTGTATTTTATTTTCTTAAAGTATGTATTTCCTACCAGACTATAAAGTAAGTGTATTAAAAAACTGTGTCCATTTATTTTTATATCCCAGAATGTTCCATATAACTTAGCACATAGTAAGCACTTGATAAATGTTTCCTGAGTAAAGTGAAAAATGCCTCTTTTTCTTTAAAAAATTCCATACTAGAAAAACAGCATAGGGAAAAACATGTTTTGGAAAAGACAGACTAGGAAATATAACTATGTCAGATATTTTTTAAAAACGAGTAATAGTTAAATCATTTCATGGAGCTAATGGCAACCAAAATGATGGCAACTCTCATATCTACCACAAAAAAGGAAAACAAATAAATAAGATACAGCAAGAGAAGGGGATAAATGTAAGTTTTATCGTGGTTCTGTTTAAAAAGAGACATATGCCAAGCTATTTATATGAGACATATGTTAATGATGAACTCTAGCAGCATTTTACAGAACCATGTTTTTCTCTTACAGTATTTATCAACTCCTACCTCATATGGCCAATTTCCCATTAAGCATGTTAATAAAAGGAAGAGAAGATTAAGGATAATCTCAAATTATTGTTACAACAAACCCAGAAAAAGTACAGTATGAAATGGCATGAATATAAAATTATGTGGTTAAAACGATATCCAATATTTAAGAATATTTGGTTCTATAAATGGTATCAGAAGCTACCCTCAACCCCTTATCCTCTTTGGTTTTACCCTCTGCTCTACCTACCCAGTGCCCCTGCCTCTTTCCCACTTTCCTCCACTTGGTTCCAGCTTTCGCACCACCTGTAAAGGGCCTATGCCTGTGGAGGGCTAAGCAATCTGGGGAACAGGGGTTAAGACTGAGGCCCTAGTTGTTTAGAAGACATGTCTTTGCTTTCCCCAAAATGCACTTGTTTAAATTTTTCGTTAGCATTTGATTCTCTAAAAGTTCAGTCTGCCAACAGATAATTAAATCTTGATTATAATAATTTATTTACATTTTACCTCCCTATTACCATATAGTCTTTTAGGAGTATGTATGCAATACAGAATTCCATAAATAACTAGGAATGCAAAAATAATAAATAAAGTTGGAAATGCATAACCCCATCAAATGTCAGAACTGTAATGGGAGAACATCATATAGAAAAACTAGTAGCAATGCCATAAGGTGTTTTGGGGAAGATTTGGTATTCCCCTAAGCTTCCATCAGCTTCCTGCCTCAACTTACCCTTAAATCCAACAATTTAAATAGTAACAGTGTGTTTGGTCAGCAAATGAAACCTCTAATGCTTAAGTTATTGCTGGTAAATAACAAATTTATAGGGAATAGCACATTTACTGTTACTGAGTTATTTAATGTTCTCAAATGTTAGCGGTAAAGTAAACCATTTGTTGGGCATTTATTACACATCTCATCACATTTAATCCTCAAACCCAGCCTGTGAGTGACACACCCAGACACCATGTAGCCAGAGCAGGTTTGGCAGACTCCGACACACACCATTTTGTAATCTCTATGTTCTAGATCCTATGCTATCGTCATCAGCCCAGGTAATGCAAGCTTGAAATATCACATTTACCAAGACTTGATACACAGATAAGTTTGTAAAAAATGTTAATGATGATAATATAAAAATAAATGGACTTGATCAAAACAATCAATAGAATTAGATTCTTTAGATTATAGAAACCAGAAGGAAACATTTCAGTTGTTCAGAATAACAAGAAAAATTTTAAATTAAAAAAATCCCCAATTCAACAACACATAATCACTAGCTGTCCAACACACACAGTTCCACAGTATATACTCTATAAAACAAACAGAAAACCCCAGAAATAATCCTTGACCTGGCTATGTCTAAGCCAATACATAGATATTTATATTTTAAAAGTGACTGTGCAATCCCCAACTATACCATTTAATACTGGGCAAACCTTTTTTAAATAAAAGATATACAAGTAGCCAGGTGCAGTGGTTTACACCTGTAATCCCAGCACTTTGGGAAGTCAAGGCAGGCAGCTCACCTGAGGTCAGGCGTTTGAGACCAGCCTGGCCAACATGGCGAAACCCTGTCTCTACTAAAAATACAAAAATTAGCCAGGCCTGGTGGCGCATGCCTGTAATTCCAGCTACTCAGCAGGCTGAGGCAGGGGAATCGCTTGAACTTGGGAGGCAGAGGTTGCGGTGAGCTGAGATGGTGCCACTGCCCTCCAGACTGGGTGGCAAAGTGAAGAGTCCATCTCAAAAAAAAGAATAATAAAATAAAAAATAATTTTAAAAAATAAATAAAATATATACATGTACTAATAAGTTGAGATTTTTGTCTTTGTAAAAATAAAAGTTATCACTATACAAATCTAATTAGTAAGATAAGACAGACACTACAAATCTTAAGAATTGAAATTCAGCACATGTACCCTAGAACTTAAAATATAATAAAAAAATAAAAATAAATAAAAAAAAGAATTGAAATTCATTATTTTCCTATATAAGGCTGATTATTAAAATTAACTTTTCAGGACCAGAGAATTATTCATTGATAAACCTTAGGGATTGTCTTCCTACCTGCCACAGTGTAGTTAGAGATGAGGATGTTTTGCTTGGAGAATGTTTTTTATGGAGAGAGATGGTGTCTAATTTTGGTCTAGATTGTTTTGCACATTGTAGAAAGCAAAATCAGTAATTTCTCAGAAAAATTAAAGGGCCGATTGGAGAAATTTCAAATTATATGACTGATCACTTGCATTCTTTAAGGCAACCTACAAACTAACGTGGAACCAGCTCTAACTATCTGGTTAGCTAAATGAAAAAGAAGAGTAAACAGCACCTGCCTTTGGTATATTAAATGTTGGTTGCCATTATTATGCTAAGTCAAATGTTATCAGAAATAATTTGGGAATATTGCAAAATTTCAATATAGATTATCTGCAATGTACCCCAAAGCTCAACTCATTTAAGTTAAAGTGATCTAAAATAGTTTTAAACAGCATAAGATTTTATCTTCATGTTGAACTACAAAAGCAGTAGGGGGAAATAAAAATGATGAATCCAATTTCTACCCACCATGGTGACTCATGACCTGCCCAGCAGCCTCCATGCTGACATTCTGGAGATAGTTGTGGCAGCGTTCCTTGTGCTCCTCCAGTGAACTGCGCTGCTTGTAGCTTCGTCCACAGTAGTTGCACTTGTGAGGTTTACCCACTGTGAAGAGAACTCAAGGTCAGTGTGCTGTCAGTCCCATCCACATTCAAAGCAAAATCAATAGCTAACTTTTGATAGTCTAGGGGGAAGCACTCATATAATTTTCAGACTTAAATCTCTTCCTCCTTTACATTCCCATTTTGGCAAGAAAAGATAATACATTTCTACCAAGACTAAAAGACAACAAGAAGACAGGCGGATCGTACCTCTGGCAACAGGGAAATACTGAATCAAATTCTTGCTCTGACTGTATTCTAGACCTTGAGGGCCTGATGATCAATCTTCAAATTATCTGACTCTTAATACATTGACTCTCAGCTTTGACTCATTAAAAGACAAATCAGGAGTATCCTAGATACATCATAAGTTTTTTTTTTTTCTTTCTTTTCGGGTAAGGGCAGAGAATTTTACAGAAGAAAACTTAAAATGCAACAACTTGAAATGTCACCGTTTAATAAACAGATTATTCTTGGGTACCAAGAAGATTAAAAAGAACTCAAGTGGTGAGAAAAAGTACAGATGAAAGTAGTTTCCTTTCTTTTCACTTTGGTAACAACTATTCACACATGCAAAATTTTGTGGCAGATAAGTATATTCTCCCTCATCAGCTTTCATAATACCAAGAATTAACCTACTAGGTGCTTTGAGTCAGGATTATTACACAATATGTAGTTATGAAATGATAGTAATAGTTTCCAAAACATCTCACATTCAGGAAATGAATTATTCCCTAATAGCTAGGGAGCCATTATCTCAGTGTCATTATCTCAATACATCTGTTAAAATACTAAGATGTTCAGTAAAAAAAAACAAAACAAAAAAACAAAAAAAAACTTTAAAAAACAAAATAAGAAGAAAAATATAATCTCTACAGAAAGAAGCATGTTTTAATGCATGACTCTTCATATGGACATCACAGAGCACTTTGACTCTTGGTTTTGAATGAATACAGAACAACATAAAACCCCAGGTGGTCTGTGTCAAAGCCCTCAGTAGTAAAGCACAGTGTGATCCTCGCCCATGTCTGTATTTGACTCCCATAGGAATTATTTAGTTTTGCCCAGAGAATAACAGACAACTCTTTTTCATGACCAAAGATAGCATCCCTAACTCGTCATCTTATAAACCCATGCTATGACATTGGTCACAAGAGGAATTGAAATACTGTAACAAGGCAAGGTATTCATGGCTGCCTAAAAGTTTCACAGTACTAACGAAAAAGAAAACTACACCAAATCTTTTGTTGGGGGGGCAAAATTTTAATAGAATGTAATTGAGGTACACATAAATTAAGATCAGTTATTTCATAATCATAATTGTTTGTAAACTATCATAAAAGCTATTTATGGAGTGATTATTCAGTTTTTAAAAAATGTTTGGCAAACTAGCTTCTATTTTTTGGAACCATGGATTTCTGGGAAGTAGCTGATAATACTGTGCAGAACTTATATCACCATGTGACAGCATTAAAAATACAAGAAAATAAGTTTTGCTGAAATCATCTAGTGTAAATAATATAAATAAATTTACATGTAATTATGTTCCAAGATATGGGACTACATAAGAAAAAGTATCTGTTTGCGATTCGCATTACTCAATTTTGGGTTGTTCTGTAATATTTCTTTAGAAATAGTAACAAATTTACACTGAACAAGCTTATTAACCAATTAATACTTATTAAGCGCTTACATTGAAGCTAATAGCCCACTGTAAACTACTTCAGTCATTTTCTGGTCTTCCCTGGTATTAGTCCCATCACATTATGATGCCTCTGTTGTACCATGAGCATATTCTCCAACACTTTCTTCCTCTTATTTCTTTAAGCAATCCTTGTATCTTATCAATTTAATTAAAACATGGTTTTTCATTCTACTGCCCTTGGCTCACAACCCTCTAAAAGTCCCAACTCACCTGATAAGAAAGAAGAGACATGAAGTTTTTACTGTTTTCTACTCATTTTTTACTACATTCATTACTATAGCATCTGCTTTAATTCAGCTTCTTCCATTTTGTCCTCTATTTTAAAGCATCACTCTTTCCTCTTCATCCCATCATTGAGTCCAACAGGGATTTGAGTTGGGCTTTGTTATAAAAGTACAACTTTAATTTTCCCAACTCTTCATCTCCATTCTATTCCAGCAACCCAATTATTAGGTGACATGTTGGACTTGGACATTTCTTACAACTACTTTATTTCCAATAAATTTGTTCTGGAGACAATCTATCCTTTTACCTCTCTCATTCCTTCAATACGTATTTAGTAACAGACTACTGTGCATCAATGCTGACGAGGCTAAAATGTAAAGTGGAAAACAAATTCCCATGGTGCCTATCCATATGCAACTGACAGTCTGGTGAGGAAGACAGACATTTAATAAATACACAAGCAATATATTATAAATTGTGGGCGGTTACATGGAGCAAAAGAATGCTGTCGTAATATAACATGGGGAAACTAGTTTGAAAAGGTTGAATAAGGTCTGTTTGAAGTAGGAACATTTCAGGTGATAACTGAAGAAAAAGTAGTCATTATACAGCTGGGGAGTGGGGGTGGAAAGGCAGGATTTCAGGATTTCTGAGACCTGTAGTCATTTATTTTCTTCTATATACTTAACTCCTTCAAAGTCTACATTCTGCCCTTACTACTCTTTTGAAAATTGTTTTCAGACATCACCAACAATCCCTGCAAATTCAATGGCTTTACTATCTCCACAAGACCATTTCTTATCCTTTTCATACTATTTCTGAAAAATAAAGTTTATAAAAATATTATTTATACTTACTCCCTATACATGTATTTATCTGTACATGAGTTTATCTTTAAAGTAATACATAATTAATATGTATAACATATATATTCATATAAAAGGACCAATATTTCACTACCTTTATTTTTATAATAGTTATTATTATTATTACTACATATTGTCACCAACTGAAGCAGACTTTTTCTCGTATTATGGAAACATTTTTGAAAAGTCAGTGGTCTCTGAATCATTAAATCCATAGACTTTTATTAATCCTTTATCTTCCTAATCTCTTGGCCACTATCAAGCTTTCTTGTGTCTTGGGTCTCCTGTTTTAGCGTGTGAGATCAGATCCTACATTCCCCCCACTGCTTCTCAGTTTTTTCCTAACTTGCAAATATGTTACATACACCCCTTCAGATATTGTTCTCAGTACAATGTTCTCCCTCTTTGCTCTCTAAATGAAGTGCTCATTTTTATGAAACATCCACATCAGGTCAAGAATAATTTCCCATGTTTGTAAGCTCCAATTGGCCATGTACATCTTTGAATATCTGAGTGAATCCCTTCCCTACAACGAAAACAAAGAGCATCAGGACACAGCTGTCTCCTCTGCTCTCACAGAACTCTGTTCATACTCTGTTGATGCATTACTTATAACAACTGTGTTGTAATTATCAATTTGATATCTATTTATTTCCCTAGTCCAAATGATGAGCCTCATAAGGACAGAGATCTTGTTTTACTCAATTTTAAATTGATAATACATATCAAGTTATTAAACATAGGAGACAATATGTATTTGCTGAATGACTACTTCAAATCCATACTTTCAACTGCCTTTTGAGTCTTGCCTCATGGATATTCCCCCAAAAGCAAATCATTCAAGATACCCACAACTATCTTCCTCCACAAAACTCTCTCTTTGTTCTGACTGCCCTCCTTTGCTAGCATTACCACTGTTCTAATACTCAAGATTCACAACAGTGCACCACTGTTTTACCTTCTACCTCTTTTCCTACTTCAAATCGCTGCTAAATTCTATATACCGGACTCGTAAAATGATTCTCAATTTGATCCCTTCTTTTCATTCTCACAATCAATATCCTAGTTCAGGCCTTCATTATTGCTGACCTGGGCTGGCATAATAGACTTCAAATAGGCTTTCTCTTCCCATGTGTAATTATTTTATTCCTCTCTCCAACAACCTTCAATAACTGTTAACTTTTATTGAACTAAGTTGAAATCCCTTTACCTGGCATTCAGCACCCGATACAATCTGGTCCCAAAGTGCACGTCCCACTCCTACCCCAGGCTCCAGTCAAAATTACTTTGCACCTACACTTCTGAGTCTTGTTTTTTGCTGTAATGGCCTCACATGATTCCTACCTCTTGAAATCGTCCGCATCCTTCCACTTCCAACCTCCTTAACTCTGTTCCATTTTAAAGTGATCTTTCTCACTAAAGAACTATTCCTGTATTGACCCTCATGCTTAGAACGCTTTCAAAACTCTATCACTCTATCTTACATTATTTGTGACTTTTACACTGGTATTTACACACCAATTTTCATCTTCATGTTAGATCTTGACCTTTTTGAGAAATTTTAACCATATCTTATGTATCTTTGTAACCTCCAAAGAGTTTAGCAGGGTGCTTTGCTCACAGAAAGAACTAATAAGTGCAGTTTTTATGAGTGAGACCATCTCGAAACTTTTAAAATAGCTTTCTCTCATTAGTTTTTCTTAAATCTTTTTCTAATTTCAAATGTAAAACATTCATATAAAAATTTTTTAATCACCAGTAAAATCCATAATTATATCATTTAGAAATAACTGTCTTTGGTATTTCAGTATCATACTCATGTTTTTTTTAATGCATGCAAAGATAAATTTTGGTGTGAAAATGAGTTATTTTATACACTGTATTTTATAACCTATTTATTTTATTGAACAGTATATTTTGAACATTTTCCCATATTATGAAGTGATATTTTTGTTGCTGTTGTTAGGTAACATTTTCTCCCAGATTCTAGAGTTACGGTAATGCTGAATTATTCAGTTTGCCTAGCATTCTGAGTCCTTTTCTTTTATTAGTTTAATGACTATTTTTCTTTTTACCATAGTTAGATATGCCTATAAAAAAAATCAAATAGTACCAAGTGGCATTTAATGAAATACACAGTCTCTTCCCGGTGCTGCCCTACCTGCCCCCAAGCAATCTAATCGAAATCCCAAAAAGCAACCATTTTCAGCTCCTTCTTCTGGTGATTATATTCATATTTCTAAATAATATATAGGTTATTTTTATTCATCGGGTTTAGAGATAATCTACTGCTTCTGTGTCTTGGTAGTTAAGGATTCAGCTCTTACAAACACCCTCTCAATTCTCACTTCTGTGGTCTTTCAATAGTTACATAATCATTTCTGATAATAGTATAGAAATGGAAATTTCCAGTAGTCACAGAAATATTAATCATAACATACTATTTGGTTCAACAGTGATTACATTTCCTTTTTTGTGCAGCTTTTAATTTTTCCTAGAGTTAATAATCGTCTCACTTTTTATTTTGCTTGTGTTTCTGTATCCAGTCCACTTACCCCCCTCCTCTGAGGTTCTCACACCTTACTGATAACTGTTCTAAACACTCAGAGTCCAAAACAATGTCATAGGTCCTTGCCAACCCCACTTTCCTCTTGCTTTCTCACAACCATTGGCACCCCTTTCCCCAGTTGGAACTGATGGTACCCTGGGTTTATTACAGAGTTGTTATCCAGAACTTTCCTTTGTCTCCCTCATGGTTAGTCTTTTGCTGCCTGAACCCCATGTTTTCCTCTTTGTTGGGTTTAGAATTTCCAAGTTGAAAGTCATTTTCTCTTAACATTTTGAAGACTTTTTTCCACTGGGCTACTAACCTCCAAAGTTTCTTTTTAAAAGTATTATATAAATGTAGCTTTATATGTGTCCTGTTTGTCTGAAAGCTCTTAGTAACTTCAGTTTGTCACTGATGTTCTGAAATTTCTGAAATATGAATGTATATCTTCGGTCTAAAGTCTCTTATTTGGATGTTTGTCCCTTACCTCTCAAAAAACACATGTTTGTACTATATATAATAAGTATATACAATTTCATATATTACAGAATATTTACATATATACAGATAAAGCATATAAATATGTGTTTAACATCTCTTCACATTATTACTATAGTTGTCAAAAGTCTATGGTTATTTCAACTTAATTTTTATATATGGCATAAGAGTCTTAGACCATTCTTTTCAAAAATATGGGTATTCAATTGTTCTAGACCCATTTGTAGAAAACATTATCCTTTCCCCCCTTAAATTATCTCAGTACTTTTGCTGAAAATCAACTGATCAATTTGGGGTCTATTTCTGGACTCTATTCCATTCCATTAATCTCTATGTCTATCCTTAAACCAACAGAGCAAGTCTTAGGATAAAGTTGGAATCAGGTAGTGCAAGTCATCCAAATTTGCCTTTTCAAAACTATTTTGGCTATTTTAGGTCTACATTTCCAAACAAAGTCTGAAATCAGTTTGCCAATTTCTGTTAAAAAGTCTGTTGGGATTTTGACTGAAATTGCCTTGAACTGACAGACTCAGTTTCAGGAGAAACCAACATCTTAACAATACTGAATCTTTTAAATCATGATAATGTCTCATCTCTCCATTTATTGAAGTCTTTAATTTATCTCAGCAATGTATTACAATTTTAAGTGCACAGTTCTTACACATATTACTAAATTTATCTCTAAGTATCTCAAACATTTTGGGATGTTATGATCAATGGCATTGCTTTCTAAATTCCAATGTCCAACTATTAATTCCTAGCATATAGAAATACATTTGATTATTCTCAGTATGTCAAATAAATATGTGCATTACCATGTTTATTACATCATTATTCACAATAGCCAAGATATGGAATCAACCTAAGTGTCCACCTTTTCTTTTTACATTCATCAAATGATAACCTTCATTATGAGGAAGTTCTTTTCTACTCTATTGCTGAGAAATTTTATAATACATGAATGCTGAATTAAGTCAAATACTTTTTCTGCAACTTTAAAGACAAACTAAAATCTTTTCTTTTTTAGTCTGTTAATATGGAAAATTACATTGAGTGGTATTTTTTTTCGCCCAATGTTAAACCAACTTTAAATTCCTAAGATAAATCCCACTTGGTCATGATTATATATTCTAGATTCAATGTGTTAAAATTTTAAGGACTTTTGCATCTGCATCATGAAGAATACCATTATGTAGTATTTTTTTCTTGTAATGTCTTTGATTTTGGTGTCAGAGTAATGTTGAACATAATTTGTTTGGAGGCCTCCCTCCCTCCCTTTTCTATTCTCTAGAGGAATTTGTTCCTTTAATGTTTTTCTTAAATTACATTTTCCTTAAATGTTTGACAGAATTTACCAGTGAAGTCATCTGGAGTTTTCTTTGCAGGAAGGTTTTTAACTTCAATTTCAATTCCTGGAATAAATATAGGCTATTCAGAGTATGTATTTCTTCTTGAATGAGTCAATAATTTCTATTTTTTATTTCATCTAGCTGAATTTGACATAAAGTTATTCACAATATTCCCATATTATGCTTCCAATGGCTACAGGATTTTTAGCGATTTCCCGTTTTTACTCTGGATGATGCCAAATTATGTGATCTTTTTATATTGATTGGTCTTGCTAGAGGTTTATCTACTTTATTGATCTTTCATATAATCAGTCTTCAATTTCACTGACTTTTCTCCATTATTTTTGTTTTACTCTTTCATTGGTTTCAGTCTTTATCATTTTTATTTTTTTTTCTTAACATACTTTGGATCGATCTTGTTCTTTTTAAATCTCTTAAGGAAGCTTAAGATCATTAGTTTGAGATTTTCTTCATTTCCAATATAAACTAAGTGTCTAAATTACAAATTTCCCTCTAAACACCACTTCTACACATCATGTTCATGTTTTCCTCTATATTCTTGAATACATGGAGTATATATATAGTGGTTGTTTTACCAACTTTGTCTTCAAATTCCACTATTTTGGCCATTTCTGGATCTATTTCTATTGCTTGATTATTCTCCTGATTATAAATAATATTGTCTATGTTTTTGCATATCTGTTAGTTTTTTAATGGAATGCTGGATATTGTGAATTTTCTTTTAATTGATTCTAGATTTTACTGCATTTCTTTACAATGTGATTGACTTATCCCAATATGCAGTTATGTTACTTGGAATTAGTTTGATCCTTTCAAAATTTACTTTAATGCTTGACGGCAGGTCCAGAGCATGCTTCAGTCTAAAGACTAGCTTAGCTCCAGTACTAAGGCAATACTCTTCGAAGGACTTTACTCAGTGTCTTGCATATTACAAGACCTTCTCACTTTGACTGGTGAGAATTAATTATACCCAGACTTCTATGTGTTCCAGAAATTACTTGGCCTTCTGCTTCCTAGTGTTTCTTTTCCCAACTTCAGGTAGTTACCTCGTACAGATAAGCAGATAACTATTTAGCCAAAGAATCAAGGGAGCCCTCTACTCTGCAAAACTCCAGAGCTTTTTCTGTGCAGCTTCCTCCAATGTGTTACTCTGCTTTGCATGCACTAAACACACTGGTCTCCCTGGTCTCTGATCTGTCTTCTCAATTCAGCAAGACTACCTGGCTCTGGGTTTGATGTCCTTGAGCTATGGCCTGGAAATCGCCTCAAGAAAGTAAGTTGGGGGCATAGGACTCACAAGTTTGGGTTTTTTTATTTTTATTTTTCTCTCTCAGGGACCACAGTCTTGCATTGTTTATTGTTATTGTCTAAAATTTATCTAATATATTTTGTCTAATCTTCTAGTTGCTTGAGTTGGGAAGATAAATCTGGTCCCCGATACTTCTTCATGGATTAAATGGATTTTTTAAATTGAATTAAATACCAAGAAGTCACACTAACTTTTAAAGTTTTAGCACCAATACAATTCAGGTAACTGAAATAGTTTCCTATAAATACAATCTTAAGATGTGTTACAATACTAAGGATTCTACAACACAAAAGATAGCAGTGTTTCTCAATTGCCTCAAAAGTCAACATATAGTCTTTTCTTTGACATATTGTCCCTCACCAATAGCCCTATAGTAACAAAAATGAGAGATTTACTGGTGTAATCTGTCAAAGATACAGAGACAGATTCCAGATATGAGGAATGAATTACAAATTAAATATCCAGTAACGAAAACTTGACAATTTGGCCAACTGATCAATTAGGAAATAGTTTGCTGGCATTTACTAGCATTTCATCTATCTGTCTTTATGTGGAATCAGAAATACAAAATAATCTGCCCTCATTCCCCTAAGAACCCATATACCTACCAAAAAGTAAGAGAAAGTCAAATTGCCATAAAAATTTTTCGAAATAAGAACATTTACCATAAATTCATGGAGTACTATGAAGAACCAAGTCTTGTTCACTTACATTTTTTTGAAATATGTCACTTCAAGAGTTATCCTAGTGAAATCTATAAAACAAATTACAATAGCACTAATACATGTGGTAAAGGTTTTATTCTTTATATAGATGTATGTACATTTACACATACAGAAACATACAAAGCAATGCATTTATATATAGAAAATACATTTACCATTTTTCATAACATAAATTTAACATTATGCATATATCACATTTATTTTTCTTTAATAAAATTAAATGTACCTACTTTCCTATAGATACTCTAAGGCAAAAAATAGGAGTCTGAAATCTAATTTACCTTATAGAATTATAAATTACTCTGAAGAAATATTAGCAATGACAATATGGCAAAACAGGCATTTAATTTTTTTCTGCTCTTAGTACTGGTAAGTTTTACTATGTCTTAGTGGTCTGTTACATTGCATGAACTCTGTGTATGAACAATTTTAAGGTTTCTGATCCCCATTGCTACACTGCTGCCTCAAAAACAGTGTTGCAAATTCATATTCAAAATAGAAGTGTGTAAGAAAGCCATTTCACCATGCTGTCACCAACAATAAATACTATCTTTAAAATAATACATTATCCATTTATGTGCTAGCCTATATGCTCAAATTGTAGTAAGGCACTTCGGGTGCTGAAGCAAACTCTTAGGGATACTGTATGATATTTTCCATTTTTAGGGAAATAATATGAGATACCTCTTAGACATCATGCACATTACTTATTCAGTTTCCACATTGTATCACACTACATTCCTTTCAATTATGTCATATCTTTGTGAAGCTGGGTTTCAGTGGTTGCTGCAATACAAAGCAAGCACTGCATGACAATCAATATGGAACAGGAAAAGACAGTGGCAGTGTCCAACTTGATTTCAAGGTTGGGGAAGTTGTACCATGCCCAACACGGCATATAATCCCATTAGTAAGTAACTGTGGCCATCTAAGGATGAAAATAAAACAAAACAAAACACTGTTTTGGGTTTCAATTTATATATTATGATTTTCCCAAATGGATAAAAAGTTGTTAGGGCATAAATCATTATTAAGTTGTTTGGACCTTACTACTTAATAAAATGAAACTGTTCAGTATTACTTTTAGCCATAAATGCACTTTGACAGAATTATTAAGACACTAGGGTCACAATGAACCAAGAAAGTTTGGGAAAACTGAGCTAGGTAATAAAATGTAATTTGCATTTCTTTCACATTTGCATTAGTGAAACTAAATGTTAAACAAAAAAATTATTAGCCTTTTGTATGATATCCTTTCAAATTATCTATTTCATGGCTTCATCTATTTTTTAATTATGATCTTACTGCTTTTGTCTTTCTCATAAATTTGTTCGCTCTCTGTGTATATTAACGCCTTTGACTTATTTCTTGACTTACCTATTTTACTTATGCTTTTTTTGAGGTTTAGAGGTTTTATATTTTTGTACGGTCAGAATTGTTGGTAGTTTCGCACGTTGTGATTTCTTTACTGTTTTAAGTTTTAAAATTCTGCCTGATACAGAATTTTTAAGAAATATCCACACCTACTTTTTTTCCAAATCTTTAGAAGTCTTAATGACTCTAGATTTCTTTTTTTAATGAAATGATTAAGTGGGAAAAGAATATTTGAGAAAGGAAACAGAGCCCTACCTGAAAAGTGAGACATCTTTCAAAGAGTATCTCTTTATATGAAATCATTTCAGGATAATTAGGTGTCTGTCAAAAATCATTACAGTGAAATAACTTTTATCTCTCTAAGGACAGTTTACTAAAGTACTTGAGGGTGGGGGGCATGAATGTTAAATGTTTAAACAAGTCTGTGAGACAGTATATTTAATGCAGATTTCTTAGAGATTTACAATGTACATGAGCACTATCAGAGGTTCTTTTGGATGTTTAGCTGCAATAACAAAAAAGCAACAAATAAAATTTATTTAACCCAATGTTTTCCCAAAAAACTATATAGTACAATTTTTTTTTATTTTAACCACTAGTAATTTCCCAAGTAAATAATTGTTTGTGAACATACTGTGAGGAACACTGCATTATGACAGTAAAAGAGGCACAAAAAGCCAGCATTAGTACTATTTTTCTTCTTCTTTCTGTATTTTTTTTTGGTGAGACGGAGTCTCGCTCTGTCACCCAGGCTGGAGTGCAGGAGTGCAGGAGTGCAGTGGCGCCATCTCAGCTCACTGCAACCTCCGCCTCCTGGGTTCAAATGATTCTCCAGCCTCGGCCTCCCGAGTAGCTGGGACTACAGGCATGCACCACCACATCTGGCTGATTTTTGTATTTTTAGTAGAGACGGGGTTTCACCATATTGGCCAGGCTGCTCTCGAACTCCTGACCTCAGGTGATCCGCCCGCCTTGGCCTCCCAAAGTGCTAGGATTACAGGCGTGAGCCACCGCGCCTGGCCACATTAATACTGTTTACTCTTCTTTAACAGGATATGCCAGGTGTTAAGTTCCTTTAACATAAATTTCTTGAGCACCTCCAGTGTTCCACGTCCACATTCTAGGTGCTGTAGGTACAACACTGAATGAGACAAATGTCATTCCTGCATCCACAGAGCTAACATTATTAACCATCCAAATATTGCCATTTGTTTTATAATGTAACAACAATATTCAAAGTAAATTGAAAATCTTATACAGGACACAAACACCAGGAAAAATTGTATATAAAAAAGTATGTGTGGGATCTTTAAAGTAAAATCACAGACATTTGAAAGCAAAAGAAAACTCCTTTTTATTGTTTCGGGCACTCTGGAAGAAAAATAGGCACAATTCAAAAAAGAAAATGTCTTATGTAAGATTATTTTTGTAAGAGCCTAAGTTGTTGGCATCTACTTTTCTATCACTTTAAGTAAACATGTTTCCTCACATTTCTTGAACTTAACACCTAAAATAAGGAAGCAAAATGGGATTAAGCAAAATATACATTGTAACATATTTTGGCAGTGTAACAGTTATGCTTCCCCGGCATTTCCTTATCACATAAAATATTTTATTGCTTATTTTTATCATTGCTAATAAAATAAACAATAAACAGAAGTAGATGTTTAATCTCTCTAAATTTTTCCATTTCTGTTAAAATATATACATATCAATTATTTATTCATAGAACATATAATTTACCAACTGCCTAAAATGTGGCATATATAATCATAATAATAAACATTATATTCAAAAACCATTTAACTCCTAGGGTTGCTCACTTCTTTCACTGGAAGTGTAACATAAATTATTTAACAGATTGGTTGATGAATGTAGGAAAAAGACTAGAGAAAGTATAAAGGTGCAAAAAGTCTTAGCGTGGCCAGGAGATGGTACAGTAAAATCTAAGACACAAGAGAAACAGCAGATATATTTGATACTATTTCATTATTACAAATATGCAAAATATTCATTATGGGGAACAAAAAGTAAACAGAAAGGCTAGTAAGAATTCACTAGGCATACAGATTAAATGAATAATCCAAATTACATAGACTCTTCCTTTTAATAAGATTTCAATTCATCAAACTCCTAGCATATCCTGGAGATATTGCAGGTTGAGTTCCAGCCCATCACAATAAAGAATATATCCTGATAAAGTGGGTCACTCAGATAAAAGTTATGTTCATATCATACCATAGTCTATTAAGTGTGCAATAGAATTGTGTATAAAAACATTGTATATACCTTAATTTTAAAAATATTTTATTGCTAAAAAATGCTAAACAGGCCAGGTGCAGTGGCTCTCACCTGTAATACAAGCATTTTGGGAAGTGGAGGCAGGAGGATCACTAGAGCCCAGGAGTTCTAGACCAGCCTGGGCAACATGATGAAATCTCGTCTCTATAAACAATACAAAATTAGCAAAACTAGCCAGGGTGTGGTAGCTTGCACCAGTGGTCCCAGCTACTTGGGAGGCTGAGAGGCTGAGGTGGGAGGATCACTTAGCCCAGACTTTCAAGGCTACAGTCAGTTGTGACTGCACCACTGCACTGCAGCCTGGGCAACAGAGCAAGACCCTGTCTTAAAAACATACATACATACATACATACATACATACATACATACATACACACACTGTAAAGATAATCTGAGCCTTTGGACTCATAATCTTTCCACTGGTGGAGGAGGGTGTTGCCTTGATGTCCATGGCTACTGATTGATAAGGCTGGTGGTTGCTGAAGGCTGGGATGGATATGGCAATTCCTTAACATAAGGCAACAATGAAGTTTGCCAGGTCAGTCAACACTTCCTTTCACAAAGGATTTCTCTGTAGCATGTGACATAATTTGATACGATTTTACCCAGAGAAGAATTTCTTTCAAACTTGGATTCAACTCTCTCAAACTCTGCTACTGCTTTGTCAACTAAGTTAACGTAATATTCTAAATCCTCTCTTGTCATTTCAACAATGTTCACAGGATCTGCACTACAAGATTCGATCTCAAGAAACCACTTTCTTCGCTCATTGTAAGAAGCAACTCTTTATCCATTCACATTTTATAATGAGACTGCAGTAATTCAGTCACATCTTCAGGCTCCGCCTCTAATTCTAGTTATGTTGCTGTTTCTACCACATCTGCAGTTCCTTTCTCCACTGAAGTCCTGGACCTCCTGAAAGTCATCCATGAGGTTGACATCAACTTCTTCCAAACTCCTGTTAATATCTTGACCTTCTCAGATAAATCACAAATGTTCTCAATGGCATCTAGAATTCTGAATCCTTTTCAGAAGGCTTTCAGCTTACTTTGCCCACATCCATCACAGAAATCACTGTCTATGGCACCTCTAGCCTTATAAAATGTATGTCTTAAGTACTAAGACTTGAAAGTTGAAATTACCCCTCGAACATGGGCTGAAGAATATATGCTGTGTTAACAGCCATGAAAACAACATTATTCTGCTTTACTTCTCCATCAGAAGTCTTGGGTGACAAGATACATTGTCAATGAACTATAATATTTTGAGAGGAATTTTTGTTTCTGAGCAGTATCTAAACAATAGGCTTAAATTATTCAGTAAACCATATTGTAAACAAATGTGCTGTCATCCAGACTTTGCTGTTCCATTTATAGAGCACAGGCAGAGTAGATGTAGCATAATTCTTAAAGACCCTAGGATTTTTGGAACGGTCAATGAGCATTGGCTTCAACTTTAAGTCACCAGCTACATTGTCCTACCAAGAGAGTCAGCCTGTCCTTTGAAGCTTTTAACCCAGACATTGACTTCTCCTCTCTAGATGGCATCTTCTTCTAATAGAAGGCTGTTTTGTCTATACTGAAAATGTGCTTTTTACCACAATCACCTTCATTAATTAGCTTAGCTAGTTCTTCTGGATGACTTACTATAGCCTCTACGTCAGCACTTGCCGCTTCATCTTGCACTTTTATGTAATGAAGATGGCTTCTTTCCTTAAACCTCACGAACCAACCTCTGCTAGCTTCCAACTTTTCTTTTGCAGTTTCCTCATATCTCGTGGCCTTCAGAAAATTGAATATTGTTAGGGTCTTCCTCAGGATTAGGCTTTAAGAGAATGTTGTGGCTGGTTTGATCTTCTGTCCAGACCACTGAAACTTTTTCCATAATCAGAAATAAGGCAGTTTGCTTTCTTATCACTTGTGTGTTCACTGGAGTAGCATTTTAAATTTTCTTCAATAACAGTTCCTTTGCATTCACAACGTGGCTGTTTGGCACAGGAGGCCTATCTTTTGGCGTGTTTTGCCTGTTGACATACCTTGCTCACTAAGCCTCATCATTTCTAGCTTTGGTTTAAAGTGAGAAATGTGAGTCTTCCTTTCACTTGAACACTTAGAGGCCATTGTACAGTTATTAAGTGGCCTAATTTCAGGATTTTTGCATTTCGGGAATATAGAGGCCAGGTGAGGGACAGACAAACAGAGAAACCAGCCAGTTGGTGGAGCAGTCAGAGCTTACACAACATTTATCAACACTAACATTTAAGTTTGCCAGCCTGTACAGGTGTGGTTTGCGGTATCCTAACACAGTTATAATAATAACAAGAAAGATCACAGATCACAAAACAGACATAATAATGAGCAAATGTGAAACACTGCAAGAATTATTAAAATGTGACAGAAAGACATGATGTGGGCATGTGTCATTGGAAAAATGGTGTCAACCGACTTGCTTGGAATTAGGGTTACCACAAACTTTCAATTTGTAAAAAACGCAGTATCTATGAAGTGCAATAAAGTAAGGCACAATAAAGGAAGTTATGCTTGTATTTCCTTTCATCTGACTTTCTATGTTATAATAACTCAGGCTTATGAGTAAGCAAATAATTTGGATAGCAAACAGCTCCCAAAATAATCCATTCAGAAGCAAGTAGTTTGCTCTAACTTATGGAATATTCATATAAAGAATATGTATTTGTATATCCAGAATGTGTCTTCTTACTTGGATCTCAAATTCTAACCCTAATGCCAGTTGTATGTGAAGCCTAGGTTAAGTTAAATTAGGAAATAGTTGTACCTAACTCACAGCATTTCTGTGAAGATTTTTTTTTTTTTTTTTGAGACGGAGTCTCGCTCTGTCGCCCAGGCTGGAGTGCAGTGGCCGGATCTCAGCTCACTGCAAGCTCCGCCTCCCGGGTTCACGCCATTCTCCTGCCTCAGCCTCCCGAGTAGCTGGGACTACAGGCGCCCACCACCTCGCCCGGCTAGTTTTTTGTATTTTTTTAGTAGAGACGGGGTTTCACCGTGTTAGCCAGGATGGTCTCGATCTCCCAACCTCGTGATCCGCCCGTCTCGGCCTCCCAAAGTGGAAGATTTTTTAAAAATCCATATGGAACACTGAAGGTACCTGACACACAATAAATGGAAAATTTTTGTTTTTTTCCCTGTAGCAGTCAACACCTTCTAACATATTATTTTTTAAAACTGATTCTTGCCTGTCTCCCCTCATTAAAATGTAAGCTCCACAAGGACAGTCTTGCAGTCCACAATCTCACAGAGCTTACATTCAAGTGGGGTGGGACGGCACAGACAACATGTGTATAAACTAAACACCAACATAATCACAGATTCTGATTCAAGCTTTTTATTGAGATAGAGATAGCAAAATAGAACTGAGGGGATGCTTCTGGTAGGTTGCTTATGGATGCCACTATTTTCAAAGAGATGACATTTAAGCTAACATCTGAAAGATAATGAGGCAACTGTGCCAAGATCTTGAGAAAGTGCTGAAGGTGTTGACTCCTAGGATCATCCATTAGTTCAAAAAGAGTAGGAAAGAATAAAGAAACCTCGGTTGCAAAGAACCCAGAGTGAGGTATAAAGTAGAAGAAGATCAGACAGGAGAAGTGGGCAGAACCACCAATGGCCATGATTAGTAGTTTGATTTTATTATAAAAGCAATGGAAAACCATTAAAATATTTTAAGAGGAGTGACATGATTTAAATCAGATGTTAAAGTAACATTCTGGTTGCTATATGGAGAATAGATTGGGAAGCAGGAGTATAGCGGCTGAGAGCAGAGACCCTAGATTCAGATAGACCAGAGCTTATTTCTCAGCTTTCATGAGTACATTGGAAGTTGGATAAAATGCAAATATATAGTTATAATGGTATGGTTTTTTTGCTATATCAGACAATAATTTTTTAAAGTACTCTCACAAATATAATTTATACTATTGCTAGATTTATTTTGTTCTAAGTTGCTGTATGTCTTCAAGCATCATGATATATTTTTGTTTATAAAAGCATGATACAATTCTTGTTTTATTGTGCTGTGGGTGAGTATGTGCATGTTTGAAATCTAATGCAATAATACATTGTTGCCAAACCATGGAAAATAAAAGAAAGATAAGGTTAAAGTATAATCTTTATAAGCTGAGGAGGCATACATGTACTATGTAAAATGACAGACTGTATGAGGACATTAGGTAACATCTCTTTCTTTAAACTTGACTCTACTTATCTGCAAAATAAGGCCCTTAAAATGATTCTTGCCACAAAATAAGAACTTATTCAATATACCCATAATTTTTAATTTTTTTAATAGACTAATATTTATCATGTACTAGGCAACATACACAACCACCATTGACCTCCATGAATCTTTAAAACCTTCCTAGTTAATATAAGAATATTCAAAGAAAATAATCTGTCCGTTAACTAATTCATTCAATCAATATGGTATATAAGGGATGAAGATGCAAAACAGAATAAGCTCTCTTCTTTGAGATGCTGAATTTAGGAACTTTTATTCTTATCCAGATGCTTATCATCATCATCATGTTTCTATACAATTTAAAGGGACTCCATTCTGATAGATGATTCATGATACTTTACATAAAATTTTATATTCTAAATATATTTTACATGCTTATGATGAATGATACTTTGTTTTTATTTTCCTTATTTGTCTGATTTTCTACCATTTGAGAGTTTTCTTACAGTATTTGGCAAGATAGTATAGGCTGTGGATGAACAGGTTTCTTTGACTCACATACACAGATCAAGTAGGAAAAATTGAAAGAAAGGGTAAAGGTTAGGTTAGAAAAAAACATCCCAACAAAACCCCCCCGCCGCCCCCCCCAACATACACACGTCCCACTGTGTCATACCCTTCTGGATACTGGGTGAGTAATAAAGTTTGTGTGCAGCCTCTCCACTTCTGTTGTGGAGTTGCAAACATGCCAGGCCTGCAGACTCATGGTGTGGAACGGAAAATGTGAAATGACCAAAGTTAAGACTGTCCACACTAAATCCATGAAGGGTACAAAACTGTGGTAGCAAGCTGTGGAATGAGGACAATGTAGAATATATAAAATAATGAGAAAGCACCCAGGAATCTTGTCCATTTCTTTAGAATTCCTGAAAATAAAGTAGGAAGGAGAGCTTCCTACAGTAAATTGATCTTCTAAATGACTTGCACCGAGGTGAAAAGAGCTACATAGAATTATAGAAGAAAGACTTTTAATTCCTTCTAGAAATAGGTTCTGAAAGAAACATGACTACTACAATTCATAAAAGATGAGATTGTATATGCTATTAAAAGTTTTACTTTCTTTTATAAGAAACACATAAGGAAGAGAAGATACATAATGATTATTGGTCTGGGGTAGGGGGAAAGAGGTGTTCTACCTGGTGGAAATCACATGGGCTGTCTTACAGCTGGCCTGACTGAAAGTGGCTTTTACCTTCTGGGTAAATTTCAATGAGTAGGACCTCAAGTGTGTGTTTTAAGAGTCAAGAATGGAAATATTAATCCCATCTCCTTTCTTCAGTGTTTATCGCAAAGCATACAGTGAAGCAACAAGGGCATCAGTATCAGGATTTGATGGATGAAGTCAGCACAGCACAGTTATGCAAATCATGTGTGCAACTGACACTGCTTGTGTAATTATCAGTATAATCCACCTCTATCAACCACCTCCAGGAAGGAAAGGAGGGGCTAAGGGTGGGGAAAGTTCACACTTGGGAGATCACCCAGAAAGTGGGCCAGGTGCCAGGTCTACAATCAGTTTAAAACAGTTCCTTCTCATAAGAAGCCTGCAGGACAAATTATACTACGTTTAATGCACCATCACTATTATGAATGAGCTGCACTGGATTCAATTTCTAAACCAGCATAATTTAACTCAATGTGTCTACCTTTTGTTGTTTTTTAAGGATAACCTTGGAAAATCCGGGTTAAAAAAAAAAAAAAAAAGTCATGGTGGTCCGGTTTTTTTTGTTTTTTGTTTTTTGTTTTTGAGAGACAGAAGAATCTCACTCTGTCACCCAGGCTGGAGTGCAGTGGCACGATCTCTGCTCACTGCAACCTCCGTCTCCTGGGTTCATGCCATTCTCCTGCCTCAGCCTCCCTTAGCTGGGACTACAGGCACCCGCCACCATGCCTGGCTAATTTTTTGTATTTTCAGTAGAGACGGGGTTTCACCATGTTAGCCAGGATGGTCGCGATCTCCTGACCTCATGATCTGCCCGTCTCGGCCTCCCAAAGTGCTGAGACTACAGGCATGAGCCACCGCGTCCGGCTGGTCTGGTTTTAAAATAATGTAAACATGAAAACAACTAATTATCATAATCTTCTGGCCAAGTACCTAATTTTCAGAAATTTTTTGTCCTCAATCATTCCACAAAACTATCAGTAATATTAATATCCAAAGGTTTATAACTTGCAGCAATCCCATCTTATACAAAACATTTTGCGTGATACATACACTGAAGAAAGTTATTTATGTACTTTTTTTCTGGTAGTCATTACAAAAAAAAAGTGAAGTAATGTGGAAGAAAATGGTTGAAGGATTGGGGGAAAAGACTTATAAGAAAGAGCAGACCACAAAACCAAAAGAAGAGGGGAAGATAATTTAAATAAAACAAAATAGAAACTGGTGTATTATAAAACAGAGTAAGTGATGACAAATGCTACAGTACATTAGAAAATACTTTAGCTTATGAAATCACTAATCAGTTGTCAAATTAAAGAAATGATGTGATCATGATAATAAATTCCTTAGAGAGGACAATATGTTTGAGGGTATACTACTCTTGTGACAAATCAAGAGACTATTTCTATGAGATTTAAAACTAGAGTAACTAACATTACATTGTTTCTTTAAACAATATGGCAAAGATGAGCTCCATCTTAATCCAAGCCACATGGTAATTTTTTATTTTATTTTTAAGAAACTTGAAGATGTAAAAAAGACTATCTTGTCTTACCAGTTTCTCTGAGGGCATGTAGCATATACCTTAAAAATACATGTTAGTTTGAAATTCTATTAAAAATAAATGTGCAAATATATTTAAATGCAAGGTGAGTCATAATACTTTACAGTAATTTTCTCATAATAGGTAAAGGCATAACTGAACAAAATATAAACTAGGCTATTTAACTGGGAATTTTAAAAGCCAATATTAGGAGCTAATATAAGCATTCAACATCTCTGAGCTATTTTTGTGGACAAAATATAGTCCTTGGAATTACAGGGACTTGAAAAATAAAGATAGTCCTTACATAGATATATCTATATGTAGATATATACACACACACACACACACACACACATACACACACACAAAATGTTTTTTAGTTGGGAGGAAGTTGTTGTTTTAACAGATGGGGATTTATATGGTACATCTGGTCCAGTTCCTTTTTATGGAACAGAATAGCTTTAAACTGACAATTAGACATAAACAACAAACTTCATAAGCCGAAAATTGTCAAACACTGAATAGATCACAAAGTAGTGTTGTAAAAATCAACATTCCTAAAGTGTTTGGAAATAAAAGAGATATATGTTCAGAATAGTTTAGGCATTATCAACCCTAAGTCAAAAGAACTTTGACATTGTAAGGTTCCTCAAATCTCTGTTACTTCAAAGTTATGTGACACAGATAACTAATTTTACAAAGAGTAGTTATTTTTAAGTGATATACACAAATACATAATTATATACTATATGCTGGTTCAATTGAAAGCTAAGGTTTTACTTAGAATTTAAGAGCATTATTAAAAATATGAAATAATTATTTTCTTAAAATGAGGATGAACAAAAATACTAGAAAACAATTCCTTTACTTATTTGCTTACTTCAGGACATTTTACTTATAAATTTTTGAAAAATAACTTAGTTTTAGAACTAACAAGTATCTTAAATATATGGTACTCAACAAATACTTGGCTTTTTTAGAATATAAGAGACAATGAATAAATGTCCTTGGAAAATTAGGATTTTTAATTTTCAAATGTATTTGGACGACTCCATTTTTGAGCAATAAATAATTTTTCATAGTACTCTGAACCAGTATAATTCTATCGCCAAAACTGAATTTTTCATCTGGTATAAAAATATTTTGAGACTCTATGAGACACATTCTGTTTTTTTAACTTTTATTTTAAGTTCAGGGGTACATGTGCAGGTTTGTTATATAGGTAAACTTGTGTCATGGGTTTTTTTTTGTATAGACTATTTCCTCATCCAGATATTAAGCATAGTACTCATTAGTTATTTTTTCCTGATTCTCTCCTTCCTCCCACCTTCCACTCTCCAATAGGCCCCAGTATGTGTTGTTCCCCTCTATGGAGACACATTCTTACTCATCGTTTTTCTCTTTATAATTTACAAAAAGAAATGTACAACACATATATGTTTCTCATATTTTACCATTATACACTCTTCTGTTTTAAACCTTTAATTTGGGTACAGCATAAGAGTATACACAAAATATACCTAAAATGCTAATGAGAAAAAATATGTAATTCTATTTCCTCCTAGATTTTTTAAAATAACAAGTATGCCAAATACTATTTTGACTAATAGGGGTCCACAGCTTAATGTAAACATTATTTCCCTCAGAGTATTAGGTATAATAAATTAAAAGGTGTTATATATATAATGTACAAACCACAGTAATAAAATTTATAAGAAAGAACTACAATCACCTGCAAAACTGAAAAATCTAAGAGACAAAACTAATAAAAATCATTTTTTAGCAGAAGCATTGATTCATCATTAAAAAGTCACTTAAATACTACGTTATAAGTTTACATAAAGCAAAGTAGATTATTTGTATGGTAAATCTCAAGATTACTGAATAGCAAGAGTTTCAAGTATAGACTAGTACCTTTTATTTTCCTGTAACTTTATGTAATGTATCTCTGGGACGTGTTTTTAAAAGTGCAGCTCACTTTCTCAGTGGGCTAAAAACTTGACTGTAATCTTTTTTTTTTTTTGAGATGGAGTCTCGCTCTGTCGCCCAGGCTGGAGTGCAGTGGGGTGATCTCGGCTCACTGCAACCTCCGCCTCCTGGGTTCAAGCAAATTCTCCTGCCTCAGCCTCCCGAGTAGCTGGGACTACAGGTGCGTGCTATCACGCCTGGCTAATTTTTTGTATTTTTAGTAGACACACGGTTTCACCATGTTAGCCAGGATGGTCTCGATCTCCTGATCTCATGATCCGCCTGCCTCAGCCTCCCAAAGTGTTAGGATTACAAGTGTGAGCCACCGCACCTGGCCACAACTTGACTGTAATCTTTAGCTGATCTTTGTTCATAAAACATTTTAATTATTTATTTGTCTCCCCTTTCCCTCTTCTCCTTCCCCTTCTTAAAATGTCATTTAAATTTCACATAAAAAAAGTTATTTTTTTTCTTTCTTAGACACTTCAAGGCTATCAGATGTAGGATATCAGACAGTAGTAGACAAAAAATATTGGCCCTGTGAAGACTCAATATAAACCTTAAGATGTTAATTCGGTTTCATGCAAACTTATTTTAAAATAAACTAGGGCAAAATACTAAAAAAAAGAAGTAGTAATTTGGAGGGAGTGGAGACTACTCTTTAAGGTGTGGTAGTAGTGACTGATTAGCAAAGTCCAGGGAGAAAAGATAATACATTGTAGTTTGCATCATATAATAGCAGCACCAGGAGATTTAAAGAGCGAATTGAGTGACTTGACAAAGCCCCATAGCTAATTTGCAGCAAGCTACCCTAAAACCCACATGTCTTGATCTCCTGACTTCTAGGCAGTACATTTTTTTTTTCAATCATTAGGAGTTATTTCAGTAGAGTTAAAGCTTTATAGAATAAACATAGGAGCTGTGTCATTTATCACTTAGCAGGGTGGTGATGAGCACAAATTGTGGAGTTTGCTGCCTTGGTTTAAATCCAGGGTCTGCCTGTGTGACTTCTTTTCTGCCTCAGTCTCTTCACCTGTACAACAGGAATAACCAAAGCGAGAGGTTCTTATAATGAAACTGCCTCTCCATTCTCTTTGTAAAACATACTAATGGATAACCAAAAACACTGAATTCTTGGAGCTCATAGGTTCTTCTTTGGTATATCCGAGTATACTCCTAGCAGTTGAGCTGTATGTATAGTCACTAAGAGTCAGGTATGACTGTAGCAGAACCTATATATGCCAGTTTACCTGCTATAATTATTTCCAATGAAATAATTACAAATTTGGTTTCTATGAAACCAAATTTTACCACTTTGAAAAGATTCAATAAAGATGAGCTGATAAAAATATTTCTAAAGAAATGAATATGAGCAAAAATAATCATAAAAATTAGTGAAAAAATCTTTAAAAATGAATAGAAGTCTGATTGCTTCACAAGATCTTTAAGTTTCTTAAAGAAACTGAAAATGTAACTAAAGATGATGTGTTATGGGTATGGTTTAAGCCAGAAAAATTACATGTTATTCAACAACCAAATTTCTCACTGAAAGAAAAGAGCTTGGACTTAAATAAAAAGATAAACAATAAAATATATATTACATTTATAGTTTTTAAAGTAAAAACTTTTCAAAAATGCATTTTCCATGTTACTAGACTTATTGCTATTAATCTACAAACAATCTCTTTTTGCTTATGTTAGATAAAAAGGTTTTTTATTAAAGAAACCATGGAAAGGCCGGGCGCGGTGGCTCAAGCCTGTAATCCCAGCACTTTGGGAGGCCGAGACGGGCGGATCACAAGGTCAGAAGATCGAGACCATCCTGGCTAACACGGCGAAACCCCGTCTCTACTAAAAACACAAAAAATTAGCCGGGCGAGGTGGCGGCGCCTGTGGTCCCAGCTACTCGGGAGGCTGAGGCAGGAGAATGGCGGGAACCCGGGAGGCGGAGCTTGCAGTGAGCTGAGATCTGGCCACTGCACTCCAGCCTGGGCGACAGAGCGAGACTCCGTCTCAAAAAAAAAAAAAAAAAAAAAAAAAGAAACCATGGAAAATGCTTAATATAGTGTCTACTGTATAGAGAAAGTTCAAGAAATTCCAGATAAATAACCTAACTACCAGGCCTATGCAACAAAAACCAAGACACTACTTGGTGTCCTCTAGAGGACAAATAGAGTTCCTAAGCAGAAAAACACCACCTTGTACAGGGATCATGCAAGGTAAATGAAACACACACACACACACACACACACACACATACACCCCTAGTATTTACTTAATACATGTCATATTCCAGATATTTTTTAAAGTATTTTTCACTTTTTTTAAACTGTAACATTTATCACAGTAACGTATTCATGCACACCAATGCTGGGCTTGTTGTTACCAACCTACTAAGTGAAAATCAAGATGAGAAATGTTTAAGTCTACAATATAGGAAGCAGAAATGTGGTATTAATATCCAACATGATAAATAACAATACAATAAAACAATGGACAGTTTTTACCTGGAGGAAAAAGGGAGGCAAATACTTTCTACCAATAATAATGTTCATAAAAAAAGAGATTAAACTTAAAATCTTTATATTCCCCTTAATACTTTATACCAGCAGTTCCCAACCTTTTCGGCACCAGGGACCAGTTTCATGGAACACAAATGACGGGTGGTTGGGGAATGATTTCAGGATGAAACTATTCCACCTCAGATCATCAGGCATTAGATTCTTATAAGGAGCACACAAAGTAGGTCCCTCGCATGCGCAGTTCACAATAGGTTGTGTGCCTATGAGAATCTAATGCTGCCACTGATCTGACAGGAGGAGGAGCTCAGGCAGTAATGCTTGCTCACCTGCTGCTTACCTCCTGCTGTGCGGCTCAATTTGTAAGAGACCACCCACTGACTGGTACTAGTCTGCAGCCAGGAGGTTGGGGACCCCCGCTCTATACTAGTAATTTTAAGCACTAGTTCTTAAATTTTAGTTAATCTGTGGCACATTCTCTGTTTGGCTGCCATAGCCATTTTCCACATTTCTTTGCTCTGCTCCTGCAAAAGCTAATTTTTACTGGCTTTAATCAATAGGCTCCCTTGTCCTCTGGCTTCTGGTTAAGTTTAGTCAATGTGAGGCACCAGTAAGAGACTGGAGGGTGGAAAGAGTGAGGTCAGGGTGTTTATTTCCCAAGTCACAGGTTAGCAAAGGCTACATTCTTCTACTGAAGGTCAGTGCTCAAGACCCTATCCTATTTCTCTTAATTCCAGTGACCTCTAGATCCCCTTTCCCTTTCAGGCTAGAGCTAGTAATGGCTTCCTACTATTGTAGACCCAACCATCTTTTGTAGACTACCCTTATTCCTAACCATTCTTTTGTGAATATTTGTCTTTCATGCATGTCCCCAAATTTTCCCCATTTGTGTGTCTTACTCTTTTCTTGTCAGGATCCTGACTGATAAGAGTTATTGGTATCAGGAATGGTCCAAAGCTCCAGTGAAAATGGAATTCAGGGATAGCAGGATAGCCTCCTTACCAGGGAGTTAATGGGACAGTAGTGATCCAAGGTATGTGCTGGCAAGATGATTATTCAAATTGTCACTGGTGGTAGCAGGTAAGGATGTACGATGCAGGGTAAGGCTTTGGGAGCTGTGGCATTTCTTGCTAAAGCAGCAATGGCAGTGTGTAAAGATTATAGCATGATATGGCTGATGGCCCTAAGGAGCACACAAAGGTGAGAAAGACAAACTGCATGCCTTGAATACTCAAGTCAGAATACAGACAAAATACCAGAAAGTTTATGTCAGTTTTAAAAGGGTCCCTTATCCACTTAAGCCTCAGGGCAAATAAGGCTGAAGATCAACTCCAGAATCTGATTTGAAAGGTTATAGAATTGCAATGCTAAATACAATGGACAATACTAAGACCACTAGTTTTTGGTAGTGGGGCAATGATGAGAAAGAGAAACATGGGATGGTAGTATCTTCTCCCTTCCCCCCAACAACTTCATTGAGGTATAATTAACATACATAAAACTGTAGTAAAAAACAAGAAGAATAAAAAAATATTATTTCAACATGTAGCACTAGCCATATTTAGGTGTTTAGTAACCACATGAGGCTAGTGGCTACCATATTGGACAGCATAGCCCTACAACTATCACCTCTTCCAAGACAGCAAACTAAAAGAAATAATAATTCTATGGGTGAATAACAGACATTAGTGAAACCATCAGAAAACTGAAAGATGTTAGGGGTGATAATTCATACTATACACCCATTTAAACTGTTTAGTATATACCCATTTAAACTATTATCAATGCATGGCATTGATGCAGACTTAATCATTTCATAACGCTAACTGTAGATGCAGTTTTAGCTATACAATCTTTACCGGAGCATATTAATATAGCCCCCAACACTAGGTATGAAGCAATGGACTTGATTTCTGGTTAAGGTAATTTGTATAACAAAGATAATCAGAAGCGGTTTTTTCCCTTCACACTGCAGGAGCAACATACTTTTACTATCTTACCTTAAGGCTAAGTCAACTGTACTCTCTTTGTCATAACACAGTCTGGAGAAATCTTGTTCATCTTGACATCCCACAAAACATCAAGCTGGAATATTACATTCATGACATTACACTGATCGAACTTGGGAGAAGGATATAGTAAATATTTGAGATGCCTCAGTAAGAGGTATATGCTATAGAACAGGAGATAAACTCCAAGAAAGTTCAGGGACTTTCCGCATTGGTAAAATTTTATGGGCCAGTGATCTGGGCATGCTGAAATAGATCCTCCATCGTAAGTGAGAAATTGCTGCACCCTGCACCTTCCTTCGTGAAAATGAAGCACAAAATATGGTGGCCTCTCTAGATTTTAGAAGCAACATAGACCATATTTGGGTATACTTCTGTGGTGCATGTACTAGGTAATCCACAGGCTGTCCATTTTGAGAGCAGTTTGGGGCAAGAAAAGGATCTGCATCATACTCCTGCCATGATGAAAGCTCCCCTCTACCTTTGACTCTAAGATTCAGCAGATGCAATGATTTTTGGAAATGTCTATGGCAAACGAAGATGCCGTATGACATCTCTGTCAGTGGAAGCCTCAATATGTAGATCCCTCATGGTTTTATAGTAAAGACATGCAGTCTTCTAACAATAACTAACCACCATTTGAAAAGCCACTCCTTACTTGCTAATGAACTTTGGTTAAGACTGTGTACCAGGCAATAGGACTCCCAATGACAATGTGGCCCAAACCATGCATCATGAACTAGGTGTTATCTAATTCAACATATCAAAAATGTATACAACAGCATTTCATTGGTATATTTTCCTTCCCCGCAGCCTTCTTACACTGGTTGAGGAAGCCCAAGTATACTGTATGAGCAAGTAGCTCAGAGGTCTCTAATACCTGCTACTACTGTTTCTCAATCTTTTTGCTTCAATCCATCTGTATGACCTCTTGGGGTATTCTCAGTGACCAGTTGATGAGGATGAAACAGTGCAGATCTGGTTTGTAAATAGACTGCCTGGTATTCAATACCAGCTGTGACTACAGTGTTTACAGGTCCACTTAAGGGAGATGGCCCTGAAATACAGTGGCTATCCCTCCAGCAGCCAGAATTTCATTCAGCTAGTACATTTAACTGTACTTTGCATGGAAGAAGAGATACTCGAGGTAATGATATATGGAATGGCCATACAGTCAAGGATTTCAAAGAACAAAATTGGATGACTGGTGACAGAAGGTCTAGGGGAGAGTTATGAGGATGTATCTTTCGGAATTGGCAAAAAGTGTGATGATACGGTATTCTACGTAAATTCTCTCCAGAGGGCATTCACTATAGAGAAGGCCCTTAGTAATCTGGACAAGGTAATCTCATCAATCTCAGACTCTTTACCAGGCTTACCTGGTACTTGCTCAGTGGGCCAATGTACAAAGTGATAATGGGAGTAGGGACACAGAAACTATGAACAGATTCAATTATGTAGACTTCCTTCTTCTCCATGACTGATTTAACTACCACCACTGCTGAGTTCACAATTTTCCAATGCTGAGACCCTGATATGGCACCATTCCTGAGGGAAAGCAACCAAGCAAGTAGTGGCAGGCAGGTTAAATTTGACTCTTTCAACACGGAGGAGGCAGAAATCTATCCTATTGGGATGTGCCTTCCCTTTCTCTTCAATATTTTTGGAAGCTCCCTCAAGTATGGATTTAACAGAATGCCTTACCAATTACCTTGGTATTCCTTGCAACACTGCCTTCAACCAGGAAACTCCTTTTTATGGCAAGACAAACACAATTAGCTCAAATCTATAGAATGCATGGATCATACCCCAAGTATCACCCCCCAGAATCAGCTGGCTATATGGAGTGGTGAAATGGCCTACCAAAGGAGTGGTTCATGTATGGTTGCCAGTTGGGAGGAGTTTGGGTGTGTGCGTTCTACAGGATATGATATATGGCCAACGTCATCTCCTCCATAGCCAGAAAGCATGAGTCTGAGAACAAAGAGGTTAAGGTAGAGGTAGCCACTCTAATAACATCAAATAACTCATTTAAAGGCTTTTTACTCTGTGTCCTGAAACCTTCAGATTGGTGGTTTTGGAGACCTCAGTTCCCAAAAGAATGTTTTCTCCAGGTTTCAGAGATCTAGTCCTGTTGTATTGGAAGCTGAGAATACTCATTAGCTATTTTGGGCATGCAAGCTGCTAAACAAACAGGGACTGGCTTACAATTTTTCCAGACTACCAGAATGATTTGGAGTTGTTGCTATACATTGAGGATAAGAACTACGCTTGGAACTCAGGGGATTTACTGGGGCATATCTTTTGTAATACTTATCTAATAATTTTGGTTATTGAAAAACTGTAGCAATATAAGAAAGACAGGACCACCAAAGACTCAGAATCTATAAAATTTGAGTCACCTATTAGATAAAGAACATTATTTAGCCGATGTGCTAAAGAGAGTAAGAGGAAGAGGAAGATGTATTTGAATGGAAGAAGAAAACTATAATGATCAATTTTGAGCTTTCTGGCAAATTAGAGAAGCAAAAACTATAGCAACTCTGTTTTATGTTCTATCTATTATGAAGAACATTAGGGATGGCTAGTATTTTAGGTTCCAGTTGAAAGCATGATTGAATTGGTATCAGCTCTTGGTGATGCAGTAGCTGGATGCCCCCCTCCAACAGTGACTCCATTAAACTCTCTTAAATTACCCAATTTGAATATATCTATTTATATATCTGCAAAAATCATAACTTGGTATACTAAAATTGCAAAATGAGCACAATGGCAGTTATAAGGACCATGTCTTTATTTATGAAGACAGATTACATAATATGCACACACAAAACCATGATATTAAAAACAACACAATTTCAACAAAAATAAGATGGATGTGTACAGTTATTTATTACATGAAGTCGAGGCAAAAATATCTGTTCATGAAGATCTATTTGTTATATAATCTTTGGACAACTCAGTAATAATTTAACTCTGGCTAGAGTACATGACAAGTTAAAGGAAATGCCTGTCATGTCCTAAAAATATTTTTCAATAAAACTTTTCATAATAAAACACTGCTTTAAGATATAGTTTTGATAGCATAATTTTAAAATAAGACATAAAATGTTGTAGTTGGAAATAAGTGAATTCCTTTAACTCAAGGAGGAAAGAAAAATATATACTTAAAATATTGTTTCCATGTTGGCATTAATTTAATTTTTGTAACTGCCCCAAATTTAAGAGTTAATGTTTAAAATAGTTTTACACAATTCACATTCATGTTTAAAAACTCAGTACAGCCTGAAAAGGAAAAATGTAATACAAGAGATAATACAATAAGCATTATCTCACAACCTCAGCACTCTCCAATACGATTTGTCAATGTAGATTAAAATATCACTTCCATCATATCTTCATATTAAAATTAAAATTTAGTATGTCATTATGAACAGAAGAAACAAATAAAACTGGTTTGAGAGTATGCTGTATTAATTTTCCACGTTTAACTTCTTGGTTATGAAAATTTATGCTAAAAGTCAAATGAGATTCATTGAGATTTCTGATCATTCTTTCTCTTTTATGTGTTATATTCTGGCATTTCTTAAAGACATTAAATTTATTTCAGATTTTTTTCTTTTATTCCCAAGAACTTGTCATATTCTAGATTTTTTTTTAATGATTTATGAAACACAGCAAAGTTTCAGAGTACCCAACGACTATAGTTTGGGAGCTAAAGATACAAGGAGAGTTAAAATTAGAATATAAAATACTCCAACGGCCAATTTTCTGAGGATATTTTCAAGTTCAAAAGAAACCATTTTATTTTCCACAGAGATCCCAGCCTGAGCACTGTATCAGTCAAAAAAAAAATCAGTTTTCATTTTCTCTATAGTAACTCGAAACATAACTAATATTGTAATGGATCTTCACTTATGCTGAATTAACCATAATGACTGCATTCTTAAAATTTTAAAATCATAGAAAATATATAACAGCTGCTTTCTTATGCTGATATATTGAAGTAAGATACTCTCCAGTTGACAGTGCTTCTTTTTGCCAAGCCTGAAAGTCTATAGATGAAAGACACATGCATCCTGATAGATTTATCAATTATCTAATGTATACCAATAACAATATTGTCTTGGTCATCACTAACTACATACCAAAGCCATGTTACTATCATCCAGTAGTACTCTTCTAAATTTTCCTGTTTTACTTTTCTTCTCAAGGAGTTGGTGACACTTACCAGAGTGGGTCCTGAGGTGTCCTGTGAGGGCGTCCCTTCTTCTACAGGCGTAGCTACAGAAAGGACATTTGAACGGCTTCTCTCCAGAGTGTAACTTTATGTGTCTCAGAAGGTTGCCCTTCTGAGTAAAAGAAGCTCCACACTGGTTACAGTGGAAGGGGCGTTCACCTGCAGTAAGGAGAAGAAATGGGAAGGTTCAACTAGGGTATGTGCAAGTGACTAATTTGCCATCCACTGTTAACCAAAGCCATTTCTCTATGCTAAAAATGTTCATCTCCCTCATAAGTCTTTTAAACATTTATCTTCCTAGAATTTGCTTTGCTAATATAGTTACCAAAGTCTCAAGTTTTACATCAAATGATCTTTTCCCTTCTATGTATAAATGTGACAGAAGTCCTATCATTGACTCATAAGAATAACAATAATAGCATTTACCATTGGTTGAACAACGAGGTGCTGTCACTTTACTGCCTTACACACAATTGTACGCTTTCCATAGAATATTTCAATCCTTTCTTACAATGACAATAATTAGGTAGTATTAATTTTAATTAACAAATGAAGAAATTAAAGTTCATAGATCAAAGTATTTTATTACACAGAACTAGAAAGTAGTCAAGGTGAGAAATGAACTTGGTCAGTTTGGCTACAAAATCTTGTTCTCTTTATTTTATCAAGCTATCTCTTTAAAATTGGCAGAAAAATTGAGCTGAAAGAGACCTTCAGTCTAACTCCCTCATTTAGCTGATGTGGAAAGGGGCAACTAAAAGGTACAGCAAATGAACCCGCTTACAAAGCTCATTAGCACAAAGAAATCAAGTTTCTTGATTCTCCTGGTCACTAATAGTAAAAACTTTAGCAAAATTTCCAAATAAAATTATTCACCCAGACATTTCCTATATACCTCTTTCGTGACAATTATTGTTTGAAAGGAATCTTTTCTCCTCGTTTTTCTATTACTGATATTGCTATAAAGTTTTTAAGCCTCAATTCTAAGTTTGGTCTGTTGCCATCAACTGACTCACCAATGTCATCAAATATAAAAACATGTAGGCAATGAAGCAGTACAACTGGCACGTAGGATCAAATTGATAGCATTATCAAACCATAAAGAAAATGCTATTTTAAATTCACCTATCTCTAAATATATACACAAAATAAAATATCAATTCAAATATAAGTAAATAGTAAAAATGTATCATACTAAAGCTCTAAGTTTAGAATAAAAAGAACATTACAAAACAATTCCCTTTTGGTTGAACTGGACCATTTCTGTACCTGAGGCTAGATGATGATTGTAATTTTAATAGTTTTTCAAAAAGCTTACATTGAAATGTCATGTTTCCTATATCTTTAACTGAAACACACATAATAATAGTGAATAATAAAAACTCAAGATCTTTTGGCCCTTTGACGTAATGCAAACTCAATGATTTCTTTAATAAATTAAAGAAAGCTAAGAGGTATAAAGAAGACAAACTATGGTCACTTTCTGGCAGCAGCTACTGCAAATTCTGTCATATAGATTTGTTTATAAAACCTAGATAAATTTTAAAATTGATAGATCAGGTACATCTCAAATTCTGTAGTACTTAGTGTTTCGGGAACTTAATGAGGTACATACCAAAAAGGTATAATCTGTGTCTGTGGTGGGGGTTAAGGTTTTTTCTTAAGAAATCTGGAGCTCTTATGAGCTACATATATAAGAGGTCCTATATTGATAATATTGGATTGAACAAAATTATCTATAACGTTAAAGTTCCCTTAAGTGGTATCTTCTTTAGTTTGATTAACCTGGTAAGATCTATATCTCCTTATATAAAGTCTTCCAACATAAGGTTTTAAAATAAATCAAATTTTGGCAGATCTTTTTTATTTTACACACAATATACAACTTAATTATTTGATTCTCTTTCCTAATGGAATCACAGGCTGCATCTTTTTATATCAAGAATTTTCCACTCTCTACCCCTGCCACAGAATTACATAGTATTAAAAGGAAAGACGGAGGCACTTCTTTCACAAATTAAATTTTTAAAGAAAAAGGAAAATAGCAAATATATATTATACTTTTCACTCCAAATATTTGATTTTACTTTTAAAATCTGTCTATGTAAGGTTTCCCAAGCAAGTTGCAAATTCGTTCACAATAACTTTACAAAAGAGTTAAATTACTAAGTGTGGTGAACAATTTGAAATCATGTCTACCTGTAGGTAATACTCCTGGTCGGTCGCAGTGGCTCACACCTGTAATCCCAGGACTTTGGGAGGCCAAGGCGGGGGGATCAAGAGGTCAGGAGTTCGAGACCAGACTGACCAACATAATGAAACCCCTTCTCTACTAAAAATACAAAAATTAGCCAGGCGTGGTGGCGGGTGCCTATTAATCCCAGCTACTCGGGAGGCTGAGGCAGTAGAATCGTGTGAACCCGGGAGGCGGAGGTTGCAGTGAGCCAAGCTGCACCACTGCACTCCAGCCTGGGCGACAGAGCGAGACTTCATCTCAACAACAACAACAAAACAAAACAAACAAACAAAAAGAGATAATACTCCTATAGCATGCTGACTCAGATTTCCTTTAAACCTCCTACAATGTTTGGGTTGAAATATTTCCGAATCCTTAATTTAGAGTAGTTCATTATTCAAAAATAATGCTAGTCTAAAAATGAAATAATAGTATCTTTTTTAAAGGGAATTTTAAAATTCACCTAATTGAGTTTTAAGAGATTAATGACAGGGTAATTTAGTTTTTACATTTACAAAATACTACAGATATCTTCAAATCTTTTTAATAAGAAAGTACTTCTGAATTTATATGATCATCCCCAAATAGGGTAGAAGAAACAAAAGGTGGTCTAGGTATATCTGGAAATATTGTCCGGTTGCTCAGTGTGCAAGTCATACTATGGAAGCCTTTGGTAAGTTCCCATGGACATGGGAAGTAAAGAAGAACAAGGCATGATGAAGGTAACTAGTTTTCTTCCTTTTTCTGGTAAGAGAAAAGGGGCATTGAAAATAATACATTTTAATTTCAATAAGATAAGGCTTTGGGAGATATTTATTTGAATTGTAAGTCTTGATAGGAGCTTTTTACATTTGGATATTAATTTTATGGCTTTCCTCATTTTATTTGCCTAACTCCTATTGATGTCTTGATTGTATGAAAAGATAATTATCATTTCTAGAGTCCATTTGTTTTACTGTGCTCCAAACTAAAGTTAGTTGGAATCATAATGAAATCCTCAATGACAATACTGTTAGAAACAAGGATTAAAACAGAGGGTAATTTATGAGATTTCTAAAAGTACACATAGTTATATTCCAGGAATAATCCAAATATAGAATTAATATCCATATCTGTCTAATAACAAAAAAGTGAATTGACTCAATTTTTGATAGTTATTTCTATAAAACATTAGCAGCCCTTTTTTTCAATGTCGTGGGGTATTTCCTGGCCTAGGCATTACAGAGATAAATGTAAGATTATCTGATAATTAAGTAAAAGGTTCAGTTAACTATCTTTTCTCTATGCAAATAGTACATATGCAAAAACTCCATACTGTCTATGTCACTTTAAAACAACATATCTCAATTATTTCTTGTAAATAATTTGTTTTTAAATGGACTGCATCAATGGGCCCTTTCTGAGTCAGTTTAGAGATTGTCTGAAAAAAATATTAATCATGTTCTTCATATGTATATCAAAGCAAATTTTAAGAAAACCTCACAAATTTCCTAACTACATTAATGGAGCAATCCAAGCTGAAAACATTAAGTAGTTTGTTATAACCGTAATGACTAATCTTTCCCCTGGTAGGCACAAAAATCTAGACTAATAAAACTGGATCCAGGAAAACAATGAAAATATGGTCATGTGTCCTTCATGTCCATATCTGAATCTGTTGTTTTTTTTTTTATTTTTAAATCCAATATACCAATCTACTGGTCCATTTTTATTTATTGACTGGGTGAGATTATATATTATTTTTGTTATGGAATATCTTATATTTTGATATTTTATGTACCTTCATAAACACCTATTTCTCGATCTGCATTTAAATATTCAATTAAAATGCAAATATATATGCATCAATTTGCTTTGGTGAATCAAAGACAGGGGGTGCTCCTATGCTGGGTGGAACAACAACCTACAAATACGCAGAATCCCAAGCATCTGTTGAGTGCCTCTGAGCAAGAGGATGGCTGCACAAAGCTGCAATATACAAAATATGGTGCTGAAAACTGAGTTACAAAGATGGGAGTAGATTAAGGAGAGGTAAAATTAAGGAAATTCTACATTTATAATGTCCAATCTATATGTGTTCATGCATGAATTGATTCACTATCCCTATTTTTTTTACTCTTCTTTCTATATTCCCAGTGAAGAGTGCCTGGACTATCCGATGACAATATTACCTGATTACTTACTAAAGTAGCAACGTCAAATAAATAAAATGAAGTCATTAATAAGACACTGCAATTGGTACTTTAGTAGAGTATGACAGAGAAAGAAGAAGAGCAGATTCAATCTGATGCTCCATGATGTTGTAATGAAGTGGGTGGTTCTCCATCATTTTTCACTATCAATTTTATATTAGAGGCCAGGTGCGGTGGCTCACACCTGTAATCCCAGCACTTGGGAGGTCAAGGTGGGTGGATCACCTGAGGTCAGGAGTTCAAGACCAGCCCGATCAACATGGTGAAACCCCATCTCTACTAAAAATACAAAAATTAGCTGGGCACAGTGGTGGGCACCTGTAATCCCAGCTACTTGGGAGGCTGATGCAGGAGGATCGCTTGAACACGGGATGCAGAGGTTGCAGTGATCTGAGATCGCACTACTGCACTCCAGCCTGGGCGACAGAGCAAGACTCCATCTCAAAAAAAAAAAAAAATTACACTAGATATTCTATGAACTAAAAACACTAAAAAATATGTTTCTCAAAGGCATTATAAGGTTTTAAGACAGTGCCTTTAATATTAGAGATAAACAACTGGTAAGAGTGGGAAGTTCTAAAATGCAGGCTAGTTCACGGTATTAAGGAGAAAACATTTGGCGAATGACTAGATTCTGACTACATTTTTCTCAATCTAATTTAAATTAAAGAAATGCAAATAGACTTTCTAGTCTTAAAATGGTACTAAAGTGGTGTTGAAAATGGCAGAACACAATCAGATGTATAAACTGGATCATCAGAAATATGTTTAAGTGTCTAGTTTAAAGATATCCTATTCACAATTTCAAAGTTGACAAAGCATGACAGATATCACAGTTTCTCCGTAAATGGCTATTAACTTTAAGAAAAATCTAGATCTGAAGAAAGTGTAATAATTTGCACAATACTCCAATAAACACTGATTGACAAAAAAGATAGTGTTGCAAGTGTACTTTAACATACTCCTTGCTGTTATTAGTTGAGTGAGTCTCGTATTCCTAGGATTTGTGGAAATCTGTATAACTGTTTATAAACCTTATTATGCCAATTAGATTATTTTCAAAAATAAAATAATTCAACTCTACCACTCTAGTAAATATCAAAAGGACAGTAGAGTAGGTATATAATTATTATTGTATTTACAAATTAACAATCTCCATGAATATTATTGTATCACATTGAATCACTGATTAACCTAAATTTTCTAAAAACTGTACTCTGGTTCTCTGAATGTTCTTAATTCAGAACATAAAAGATTAATTAAAAATCTTCTAAATACTGTTTTTAGTTTATTTTTTAGCTTAAAATTTAACATTGCATGCAACTTAACTGAAAAACCATTAGACTGACTGTTTTGTTTGTATTTTACTAGATAGGAGAAGTTACACATTTGAATGAGTATTATCTTCCTTAATATAATCACTCTTACATAATGAATATATTATAACTTTGTGAAACTTGTTTTTAGAAGTGTCGTTAGAATTAGCTCATGAGCATAGATGAAAAGTAGATTATTTTATAGGCTTTTCCCTTTTCTTTTCATAAAGGAGATACCAAGCTTGATCTTTCAGCCTTTTCTAAGATACTTTTAAAAATGAAAGAAAAAAAAATACACTAGTAATATAAATATCTTTAAAACATGGTGCTGTTTAAAAAGGAGATTAAAAAATCGAAAAGCAAAATGTAATTGACTATATGATTGGAATAAGTAAATATATTCTAAAGCTGATGATTTTGATTATGATAACACTGATTTTAATGTATAACTTCTCAGTGTAATGTTTAAAATATCAGTCTTAGTTTACAGTTATACCTTATAATAAATTATTGGTATACTGACATACCAAGCAATAGTGTGTCTGAACAAAACCAATATGGGCATCAGAAAACCCTGGTTCTAGCTTCAGCAATGCCTTTACCTACATAAGGGATAATGGACAAATCACTTGACTTTCTTCATGTGTATTATGAAAGGTTCAAATTAATAAAGACTTTGACCTACCTTGTATCTTTAATGCTTTAAGCATGTAATTATTAAACTATTTAGAAATAAAACTTTTAAATAAATTTATTGTGATTTATATTTCTTCCGAGTGTTTTTTAAAACTCTGAGAATATTAGTTATTAATATTTTACTGTACACTACTACTTTGCATTATAGTGAAATCCATCATTACCATTAAACCAATTTTCACATGAACTTGCAACTTCTTTGGTTAAGAGTCAATGATCCTCCTAGCTTACCACTTACTATCTCATGTCTGTTGGTTTTTAAGAAAAAAAATTGGCAAATCGTTTAAAAAGATTTAAGTAAGGCCTTCTCATTTGGTTAGTTTTCATGAAAAACTTTTCACCTCTCAAATGTTTAAAAATATAGTATGAATTAATCTGAGGGCTTTTTCCTTACTCTATGCCAGAATTACATATTCCAACCTACACACCAGCCACTATTTGTCATATTCAATCCTATATATATCCTTGCAGGAGTTATAACCAACAATTACAGAAAGATGGTAGCATCCCTGAACTACAAAAGCACCTGCCTGCTAGTGAGACCTGTGGTAGGCAGAGATTGATTAGAAATTGTATTCCAAGGAGTTAACTGGATAAAGTGAAAATTATTCACTTATATAAATGCATGAGTGCCATTTTGTAGTATAAACTCTTATCTAGCAAACTATATTACCTGCCCATGGGTATGGTAAAATATGTATAGAAATACAAAAAAATTAAGTTACACAATGAAATTCTCCTATACCTTTTGAACCCTTATCATATTATTGCTATATTAAGAACTGTGGAAACTGAATCCCAAACTTCTTTTCTGATATGCTATTCAGATTTGAAGGCTGGAAGTCAAGACCCAGGCTACTCTCTGTTTTTCTGCAATCCAATACTAGCAGAATTCTGAAAAGGTAGTTTTCACCACTGCCACCCCTGAATAAAAAGGAAAGAGAATAGATGTCAGGTAATATCAACATCAGATGTCACAGGCAGTCATCAGGTTATTCTTTCAGCTGCTTACCAGTGTGACTCCTTTTATGTACCATAAGCACATTGGGCCCAATGCAAACCATGCCACAGACGTCACATTTCAGTTTACCATTCGGAAGCCGGATTCCTCCCTCGCCTTGAAGCTCCTGGACTTTCCTGTTGTCAGCCACCTCGCTGCTCTCAATTAGGGGTTCTTCTAGGCTGCTACCCTCATCATGGCCCCTGATCTCATCTTCACGGCTCAGGGGTTTCCTGTCACACTCTTCATCACTCTGCATTTCTAGTTTTACTGAGTTTGCTGTAATTTGAAAAGAAGAAAATACATTTTAAATACATGTTATGTAATATCACCTACATCTCTTTTCCACTCATTGCCATTCTACTAAATGGGCGAAAATGATATATAAAGTAGAATAGGGTTCATCATCAAATGCCATGTTAATACATACTGTGTTCTATGATATTTTAGTGAAATGTCATGGAAGTGAAGACAGCTCAGGAAAACTCTAGGTAAACAGAATGACTCCTTATTTCTGCATACATTTGCTTCTTTAGCTTAGACATTTGCTTTTTAACAAGTTTTTTAATAATCCTGGTATTGGCTTTTGAGTCTGTCCCTAAGGCTACTAAGACTGAGATAGGATTATGGAAGAAACAAGATTAAATATTGCTTAACACAGTGAACTATGCCTCCTCTTAATTTAATGATCATTATATGTACTTCATATTCTCTGTTTCTCATCAGAGTACTTGTATAAACCTGCTTCTGAACACAGCAAGAGAAACAATTCAGGAACTTAATCCAGCAAATGTCTTTGACATATGAAGATACACTGTCAAGGCAAATGTTCTAAAATCAGACTAAACACATATATTCAGTTTAGAGCTATAGAAATGTAGTACACAGATCTCACACGCTCTTAAGTTACTCCGCTTGTTTTTTCTATCTAAAAAATCACCTATGGAACATGCTTGAAAATCAAAGTATTCCAACTCTAATCTATGCACACCAAAAAGCAGCTAATCACAGGAATGGCATAGCATGCATGTACACACTTGCCACTGTTAAGAAATTTAATGCGTTCTGTTTGCTGTTTTTGGATCATCCCACAGAAAAGTTGGAATTTTGTTAGCACAGCCTTCATTCTGGATTGCTGACAGTCTTTTCATAAAGCAGAAACGAGGTTTAAGTGAGTATCAGTTTTTTATCCAGTAATATTGAAAATTTCTTAAGAAGTCATATCAAAGTTACTAAGCAAAACAACTTATTTGGTACTACTTGAGTAGAGGAAATATTTTCATAAAAAGGAAGTAAGTTCTTTTCACTGCCATTGTTTTCTTAGAGAAACCACACAGTCTGTGATTTGTCATTAGTACTTATCACAAGAGGGTGCACTATCAAAATGGCTCTGTGGCAGAAGAGTACTGGCATTATAATCTTGAACTAATTATTTAAACTGAGTCTCATGTTTGCAAAGTAGACATGAATTCAGATAACTGAATAAAGTTCGAGCAGAACAGTTTAGGTATTAAGAGTGAGGACAGCGAGGAACTTAGGTTTAATTTCACCATGTCCTTTATAAAATGGGGATGATAATGGTACCTACTTCCTATGGTTGCTGTGGCATTAAATGAGTAAGTACAGGAAATGCGCTTATCTTTTATTTTTTTCTGGACATATTTTTTTCTGTGTTCTATTTCATAAGGTTTTTGTGAAGCTCTATCAACTTATAGTATATAAACCACTCTGAGATCTACAAAGTGATATGCATCCTTCCAGGACCCATTTCTAACAGAGTACCAACTATATTGAGTTTTACCCTACTTACAAATTGGTACTGCCTTACTGGTTTTTAAAAAGAGTTGGGACAGTATTGTATCCATCTTTATATTGCCAGCATGCTCAAGAATGTTGTGGTATATAGGAGATGTTGAAGTAGTATTTACTGAGATGTTCTACTAACTTAAGAGTTTTATTGCTTTAAACTTGCTTTGTATGTTTAAAGAACCCATAAACATGGCAAAGAAAAAACAAAAAACATAAAGAATAAAAATTAAAAATTAAGTTCTTTTGTAATCAAGCTCACTATCTTTCAGGCCCTCTCAAAAGCAACCAGTACCATCAGTTTCAAATTCCAAATAGTCTGAATCCATTTTATAAATGTAGTGTAATTTGTTCATCCAGTTCATCATTGGAAATTCAAAATTATTTCTTGCTTCTTTCTATTACAGACATTCTTTTACAATACCACATAGTTCTGTTAATCTGACAGATTAAAACTGGTATTTTACTACGGTTTTTAAAAAGCATTTTAAAATTATGCGTGAACTTAGACATCTTTTTCTATGTTGAAATGTTCTGTATTTTTTCTCGGAATTGTTTATCAAAGTTGTCTGCCCATTTTTCTATTAGGTTATCAGTCTTTTCTCACTGAATTTAAATGCTCTTTATATACTAAGGAACTTAGCCCTGTGTTTATGATGTGTTTTGCAAAAATTTTGGTTTATCTCTTTACTCAAGGGCATTTTTTTGGCATATATGCTAATTTCACATGTTGAATTGTTAAAGCCTTCAGTTATGGCTCTTGGATTCTATATCTTGCATCAATAGGTTTTTCCATAATCTAAGTAATTCTTCCATGATATTTTTTCTGGTAAGGGAGACTTTTAAAATCAATGTAAAATGCTTTTGGTTATCCCATATAATGCTATATTCCATTCACAATTGTCATTTAAAATTAAACTTAAGAAGAAAGAAAATCATCGAAAAGTGTAACTTTATACAGCATGACTTTATACCACCTAGTGTGCATAAAGTTTATCAGAATTCCATTTCAGGAATGAAGAAATACATAACTGAAAGTGTAGTTTTAGAACCTGAAACTATGAGTCTATTAAATTTCAAAATAGCTCAGAATTATGAAGAATATGACTGACATTACACTACTAAATTATCTTTTTACCTACTGAGATTAAAACTTAACATGAAACAGATAAAATGTGATTTTTAAAAGTATGAGATTATAAATATAGTTAGAAGTTTTTCTCTATAGAAGATATACTTCAAATAAATACACAAAAAATGTATATTTTGCTAAAACCTAAATAGACAAGAAATAGTAAGCTGTAGTAATCTCTTCTCTAACAATACTATAAAGAAATATATGTTTATATGAATGTATACAATTTTGCTGTACTGATAGAGTAAATCAATAAAGTCCAACACATTTTAATATACATACGTCATAGATTAAATTTAGCATTTACATGGTGTGTATATACAAACAAAATCCCAGTGTAACTAATCTTTAACCCGTCTCACTACAATTAGGTTGAAACTCTAGAATAAAAAGCAATTATTCTTTGAATCTTAACTATTAAATAGAAAAGTTTTCTCCACTCATAGAAACTCTCCCATGGTTTATTTTCACTATTTAAGATGTTTTTAATTAATGTAGAACACCTAATATTTTAATTTATTAATGATTAAATGTAAGTAGTAAACTTAAGTGTACTCTAAATTATAACTTATATATTAAGACTTTTGTTATATTTGTAGCTATACTATATGATGCTACAACTATTGAATTACAGCTATTAACCACTGTACAATAATATTCAGAGTCCTTTAGTTTTCAAATATTTGAAATTAGACTTACATGAAATTTCTTTTAGAATTTGGTAACACAAAGACATTCTCATAAATGGGCTATAAAGATGAAAACTTGTTCATTTGAGTAAAATGAAATCTCACTGTTACAATTCTCAATACCAAGAGTTATTTTTCAAGCTTGTTTCTCTGATATGAAATAAAGAATGTAAAAGTTGGGCATATTTGTGGAAATGTACACACGTTATCATATGCTAATAAACAATAATGACTTAAGTTAAAAAGAATTTTGCCAGAACAAATTGTTAGCAATGAAAAGAGGATATGAAATAAGATTTTAGTTTTGATGATAAAGATGTTTCTTATACTTCATTTGTAATGGCACTTCCATTTAGCATTTATATTTATAACTGTTATATCCATATTTTAGTAGACTCAGGTTTGTGAACACACGGCAAGAATAAGTTAATAGAAAAAATCTGTTACGATCAAGTTTATGTAGAAAAAGCTTTGAACATATTTCAGGATAAAATGTGCCACATATTTTTCCAAAAAAAAAGCTTCAGGATATAAACATTCTTATGAATTCAAGCTTTTCCTCTCTTCTTCTTTATGCTTTCAAAATATAATTATAAACACTATAATGTAATCTTGATGCCATAAAAACAACTAGTTTAATCAATTCCATTTACAAATAACAAGAAGTAAAGACACTTGTACAGATACTCTCTTTTTTAAAGTGACTTTCAAGCCAAACAATTTTCAATTACAAAAGTTTCTTCAGTAACCATTCTAGGCTCTCTACAATCAAAGGTTTCACAATAGTCCTTGCTTCCAGATACGTAATAGTGAATGGACAGTTACACTAGACTTGCCTTTAATTCACTAATATGGTAATAAAAGGATAACTGAATAAAAGCCTTTACACAGGTAAACAGGTATAGATCATTTTGGAAAAAAAGGTAGAATATAAAACCAAATGGGGCAAAATCATGTTATTCTGTGAAGCTATTAAAAACAAATTAATTTAATCCAATCAATGCTATGATGGACATTTTCTTTGCCACCACTGTACTTGAAAAAGTAAAAAAAAAAAATCAAATCCAAATTTTACTCACGTAAGAATGAAAAGGATAATAAAATGCACAACAGTCATTACATACATTTGTAGACCTTACGTTCATTCATAGAACTCATCTACCTTTGCCAATAAGGAACAAAGATAGCACTGAATTCTCTTTAAAAATCATTAAACCAGTAAATATTTATTAAGTATCTACTACTTGCCTAATATTCTGTCAACAATGATAGTAAATGTTTAAAGCCTAAAGCAAAAAAATAGTATTAACTTAAATAAGAAACCCATATTAACAGAAGGGTATGTACTCCAAAAATGGCCATAAAAGAGTTCATGAGTAAGAATACAAGAAATATTTTACTAACATATGTAATTTGGTTACATAATAAATCTATTGAACTGAACAAGATGTAAATGTGAAAAGGCACTTATTTATAACTTGGACATTTTACTTTACTACTTTTTACGCTATAACTTCACAAAGTCACCCATCTGTGCAAGACAGCATATGATATTGCAGTCTGGCAATTTATTTCTTTAATTATATGAATTCTCAATTTTTAAAAATTTTAAGAAAGAGATCACTTTATCTGCATGATAAGTATATTAATTTTGAATTTTCAAATTAAGATAATAAATTCTGCCCTCATCATTAGAATTTGATTTTCACAAATAATGCTATAATTTTTAAATGTCAAGTTCTGGAAACACCATACATAGTAATCAGAACTGAAAATATCAGTAAGACTTTTTTAATATACATATTAAACTTTCTACAACTTAAAACTTTATTATTAATATGACCGGATTCTACTAATCTACAAACAAGTTAGTCAAGTTTCCTAACCAGGAAAATAACGCAGAGGGATTATGGTTTATTTTCTCTACTTAAAATGATACATTTATTGATCTGATAGAGTATAAAATAAGCTTTCTAGTTTAATTTCTATGGAATTAGTGACTTACATTTGTTTAGTTGCCAAAGTGTGTATTTTAATTTTAATTTTTAATTTTTTAAGGAAGTAAATATTATGAGAATTAAAGAAATATTTTTTTCACAGTGTGGAATAGAAGATAGTAAAATAACATTCTTACTTACCAAATGAAAAAAAAATGTATTTCAGGTGTGATGTGTAAGTGGACTTTTTATATGCTTGGTTTCTGTTCCCTGAGAATTGAAGTGGGCACTTAAGGGATTTTATAACTTATAAGCATGAATGTTTCCCAATCTATGCCAGACACTTGAATACGTATACCAGTGTTACATATACCAATGAAACCAATATGGCTATCTAATAATTTATTGAAGTTGCTTCTGCACTAATATAACTCTCTCCCATTTAAACTTTCTAAACAGAAACACCAAACATTATTAAATCCACATTAATATCCCAACAGCTGTTCAAATAATGTGTTAGGAAAACAAACTGCCTTCAAAACGGTGATATAAAGCCCAATTATTTACTAAGAATTTACCAACAGTCTAAACAATTAAAGTAAAATCACATCACAACAAAGGTATATGCAATCATTTTTTAATATCCTCAGCAAAATTTCACACAATATATTTGTTCCTTTTGACTGCGGATAGGGAAGTGGATGAGTCTTGAAAAACAGCTTCTTCACAACATCCTTAAAGAATTCGTTTTAGAAATGGTTGGACATATCCAGACACTGGTGTCACTAAGCTGCAGTTGAGCTACTTCTGGGTAGCATTCTAAATCCGTATATCACATCACTTCACTTTTCTCTCCATCCTCTTTCTTCACTGTTCAATATAGCTATATTATGTATTTCTTAAACCCACTGGAGTTACTCCAGATCAAGACAGTACTGATTTCTGAAATACTGTTATTATTCCAACAATAGTGTAGTAAAGTTTCCCTGCACCTAAAGGCGGAAAACCAGGGTCTCTGCCACCTCTTCTGCCGTTTAACTTGTGATGGGACCTTGGGGTATTTGTTTATCCTGACACAGCCACTAGTACCATCTAAACTATGGGGGGAAGTAACACTTGATGTTCCTGAAAACAGCAGGCTAGATAAAATAATCTCTGGTAGACTACAGATTTAGAATCCTTTTAATGATAATAGTAACAATAATGATAATAATAATAGAAAAATAAGACAGTTTTTATTATTTATAAAATACTGACAAATTCTTTTTTGATCCTCAAAATGACTGCATTGTAGGAAGGGCAGCCACAGATAAACACTGAAGCATGATTGTTAAGTGGCTATTGAAAGGATACAAGTTAGTAAATGTGAACCTGACAGTAACTCAAGATCTTTTGACTCATAGCCTATCCATCCTTCTATGACATGATACTGGCTCTCCAATGAAACAAGTAACTGACATTAGTATTATATTCAGGACAAAAATCAGTCAAATCAGTCATAGGCAAACAGTTCTTTTGGTAGCTCTAAAACTATATCCACCTGTTGAAGAGGATACCAGAAATTTAAGTCCAGAATAGTCAGATAAAGAAATGTTAAGTTTCCATAAACCAAACTATTGAATTACGACTTTCTATCAAAACTGGGATGCATGTCTCCCTCAAAACAACTACCTCCTAATTTTAAAATTTGCTTTGGTGTTGTCAAGGGTATGTCTATGCAGTACACCTAGTTGCTGAAGAATCTGTCAATATTCAATCTTTTCCTCCTCCTCTCTATTTTTTAACATTAATTTCTATATTCCTTGTCATGCTATGACTTATCAGTGGTAGGTCAAGGCAGCAATTTGAGCAGTAAGTCAGTATTATCAATTTTAATCTCTAAACCAATAGTTTATGAAGGATAGCATTTCAGGATTTCCTTTGTGGTCATGTTTGACAGTCTTGTGTCAACTACTGATAGAATGATAATAAAGACCAAAAATTTTCCTCCCTACTTTCATGGAAAAAAAAATTGTAAAAGAATGGAGAGCAAAATATCTAACTTCCTGATGATCCTCCACAATGCATGAAACCTTATATAGCATGCACATCATCGAAACACACACCTTTATTACCTAGCACAGTAGCACCATTGTGGCCCACAGATGGAGTTTCTATTTTTTGGCAGACAACTAGTTTATGAGAACTACACAATGCAGAGAAAATAAACCTACTTTAAATAGAAATGCCTCAGCCAAACAGCAGTCTATTCCTTTATCCAATGAATGATTTCATTTGCCAAGTCCTAAAGGTTCAATAGCTTCTGTGTCTTGCATATCCAACTGTTTTTGCATCTTCTTGGGCAATACAACTACTTTAAGATCCCCATGACTTCTCACCTGGAACAATATCAAAAACTTTCTAACTGGTCTCTTTTCTTCAAACTTTTGCCACACTCTTCTCCCCCAATTCATCTATATTCAATTGTTAGATTAATCTTTCTATTGCAGAGTTCATATTACTCTTCTAAATGTCTTCAAGGACTGCCTACTGCCTACACATTAAATACAAAGGCACTGGTGTGGAATTTAAGGACATCCAAAGTGTAGTCCCATTATATCCCTCAGCCATATGTCCTATGAGTCTTTTAGTTACTCATACCTTTTCCAGCCAAACCACTGTCCTCAGTCTTTGTGAAGCACATTTATACATCTCTACTTACTGGTTTTTGTTTTTGATTTTGTTTTTTTTCCCAAGCACCTGCTTTTATTTTCTGGGATACTTCCCCTATTTCTATAAAAATTAGCACATCATTAAAGGATCACTTATCTCTTACCTTTTTTCATGAATGTTTTCTGAGCAAAAAGTTCTTCTCCTATGAAACTTACGTCACTTTACATTTCAGTGATTTCATCCGAACATTTGCCTTACCTCTACACTGCATACAGTGTAAGGTCCTTGAAAGGTAATACTGCCTTTATTCATAGTTGTAAAATCATCCTATCCTTACATATATGAAGCACCCAATATGTATTTATTGAACCAGTGCTGCCGATTTACGTATGATATTTCTCTTTTTAAATTATGGAGACTTCACATAAATCAAACATGTGTGATGAATAAATATAACAACACAGATTTAGGTTTTAAACACAAATCACCAATATCAACATAATATTAATTAAAGAACCAGTAATGACAGGAAAGAATTTAGGTGCATTATATATATATATATCATATATATATATATATATATATATCAACTGAATAAATTACAAGAGCCACTCTATGAAGTACGTAATTTTATCTTCATTTTACTCAAAATCAGTGAAGTAACATATTCAATTCGTATAAATATTCAGAGTCAGAGCTGTGACTGGAACTCAGAACTGATGACCAAATTCTTGCTATTTCCCTATGATGAAAAAAGCACAGTAGCTAGTAGTAGTTAGTAAAGAAAAAAACAGATGTCGGTATGTTAAAGAATGATACCTTTGAATCAGTGTATACAATCTGATATGTTTTTTATTCTACAGTGGAATACAGGTGTAGTAGATTGCCAGTTTGAGGTAAAGAGAAATTTGTCTGAGTAAGTCTGTTTTGGAAGAAGACCAACTTATACTGCCAAATTTCCTGAGCGTGGATTTTATTTCATATAAGAGCAATCTACTTTGAACTGGCGTTTGGCAACCATCTGCTTAACATAACTGTGGGAGGCTTGTGAAGCAAATTACATTGTGAAATTATCTCTTTAATAAGAGAAGTACAAAATTCTTAACCTAACTTCTGTAAGAAGTAAAATAATTACTATAAGATCCAGCTGAGTGGGTATGTTCCCAAAGGGACCCACAAGGATTCCCAGAGGTCACTAAGGACGCTTAAACGAGGTCAGAAGGCAAGGCTGCTGGCGGCTAAACAGAAAGAGATAAGGAATGGAGCAGGGTTTCCATCACTGGGCAACGGCAACAAAGGGAGGAGCCAAAGCAGTGCAACACACTTCAGCAGCTTTACTGGGTCTCTGAAGTGAAGCAACAGGGGAACCCAACAGCTTTCCATACCCCAGGTTCAAATATCCTTGGGTCATACACATTGAGATCAAGGCTACAAAATTTCTTTCCCTGCTGTTCTTCCATAAACACTGTACTATTGGTCTGAGTCAAACAAACGGAGTCTGCATTTGGCCCTGAGATGCAGGATTGGCCAGTTAGAAATTAATAACCAATAAGATCTATCAAGTAGTGAGAAAGAGAAAACTTGTGGTGATTAAGGGCAATTAAAGCAAATTTTGACAGATCAGTACCAGATACTTATTTTCCACAACGTAGCAGCAGCAGTTTTTGTTGTCGTCGTTGTTCTTTACTGTGCTCATACCTAGCTTCCTACTCCTAATGAATGAATGAACATTTTAAGTAGGATTATAGAATGCATATAATTAAAGGCAAAAACATTTACAAAGCAGCAATCCTATGAAGTATTTAAATCATGGAAATACCAGATTATAACATCTGTGTTTAAATGCTTACATATACAAATGTTAGGAAGTCACTTGCTGACTCCCTGCTTCCTACTGTATAAAGTGAAGATAATATCCTGTACATTAAAACTGTGAAGACTGGAAAAGCATGAAATCACTTAAAGCAAGCAACATAGCCCTGTGGTTAAAGAGCAAGGGCTCTAGGTCCACTGCCCTGGAGTTTAAGGCCAGGTTCTTTTACTTATACATGACCTTAGGAAACCTAAGTTTCAATTTTCACATCTATAAAATCAAAATAATGACAGCAGCTGCCTCCTAGGGTTGTCCTGAGTATTAAATAAAATTGTATAAACAATACACTTGGAACTTTTTGCTTCTTATTAATATATCTATATGAAAGCATTTCATTAAGTATCAACATCAAACAAACATAAATCTGGAGTTATGTTTACTACATGGAAGTACAGGGAAGATGCAGAAGGCTTTATGAAGGAAATGGCATGTAAAATAGTACTAATATGTTGGATATAACTTATATAGAAGGAGAACTAGCCAGCACTCAAGATAGGGGCAAGCATGAAGAGAGGAAAAAGGCATGAGTACATGTTGGTTGTGAATGACATCATTTTTTCCAGAATAGATACAATCATTGGATAATATATAATAGAACATATTCTAAAACCACAGAGCATTTAAAATTGAGTAAAGCACAAGAGAATTAATGCTTGAATGGCAACAAGACAGATATATTCCCTGCTTTTATGGCACTAGTGAAAGGTATGCATATAGATATATATGTCTATCTTTTTATATATAGAGGCAACTATGCACTGTAAAATATTTTGATGAGAAATACAAGGACTCATAAGCCTCATACCACCACATCAGAATATTCAGCTACTATAAAACCTCAGTGCAAAATATAGAGCATAAAAAAATCAAGAAATATTCTCACAAGATCACTAACTCAAAAAGATAACTTCTCATTGTAAGTAGTTACTTTAAGCATGCCATCCTTGTATTTGTGAACTGAAGTCTTGAGTATTCAATGAGTTATCTGTCTCCATTTCTAAATGACCATCTAAACAGCTTTCTAAAGCTCATAACTAAAGTATGTGAAACATATTAAAGTGATGACTATGCACCATAAAAAGCAAAGTAGACATATAAGGTATAGTTGAAGAGCATATAAATGGCTTGCTTTTAACACTTGTGTATGTATGGTATTACATTAATCAGATGTAAGAAAGTTCCTTATCCATTTAAAAAATACTTCTTTTAGAATACTTGATGTTTTCTGGTCAGGTAAGTAGATCAAAATTTATACAAACTCGGTTTTATTTCTTCTATTAACTGGTGATTTAGCACTGAAGATCACATCTATGTCACGTGGAATTGTACAAGTTACCTTCTAAGAGGCTTAGCTTCCTTTTCTGTGAAATAAAGGTAATGCTACTGATTTGTGCAGGTAAAATGCTTAAAAGCCTACCTGCCTGAGGTTAAGGATCTTAAGATCCCTTCAGTCTACGGTAATCTACGATTACAGAATACAACCAGATTATTCTTTAAGTTTTACATAAATAACTATTTGTATAATTGGTAACAGTTATTGGTCACTATTATAAGTAATAGTATAAATTTATTTATACAAAATCTGTTCCTAGGTTTGGGGTTTGGGTAAAGATCTACCTTTTAGATCATATATTTGAAACTTCTGTGCATGCCTAATTTTATATGTTCAGGTGTTTCTGAGGGTCACAGGTAAGAGCATGTTTAAATGTGAATGTACATTTATACATATGCATAGTAATATACTGGACACCTAGTTGGTATGTGTGCAGGATGTTCTTTATTAAGCAATAAATGTTAGCTACTTAAGCAAAAGATAGTGCAATGTGATAAATGTGCCATCCCCATGTGTTTCCTTCAGTTGGATGTTGGCTAGCATCCAGGAGGGAGGAAAAAAAAAAAAAAAAAACACATACTCAAAACTTTAAAAAGAAAAAAGAAGTGCTACAACCTTCACAAAAAGCATAAAGTCCTTGACTCAAATAATGTTAGGAAGACTCTTTTGAATTTTTCTTTTTTTTCTACTTTGTCCCCGTCAGGATGTGAACCCTGCCATTATGTATGGCTTGCGGCTGTTTGCGAGTTTCCTCCCCATCTGGGACTAAGAGGCAAATTGCAGGTTTCCAGGGAGGGGAATGCTGTTACAGTAGGGATCACCTCAGCACTTCACATGGATTGTGCCAAGCCCAGTGATACCAGCTACCTTGCTCCCTGGGACAAGCTAGCCACCAGGTTTTGTACTCTTTGTTAATGAAAATATGTAAGGCATTAGTTTCAGAAGCCTAAAGTCTTCCTTTTCTTAAAGGCTATAAACATACGAATAACCATTAAAAGTTATTTTAATCTTCCACCTTTAAAATGAATGCAATTATTTCAGGAGCACAAGAATGCCCGAATCTACCTTTTTGTCACTCTCATCTTCCAAAGCCCACTGTCTTCTTTCACGTTCCTAGCAGGTTGCCTTTGTTCAAGGCAGCACATGCTTACTAAAAGCACCTCTCATTCCATGGAAGCTGTCAGCAATTACCGCAATGAACTTTAAATCTTTTTCCTCTAACTACTGTAGTATTCTAGAAATAATGACACAACTTCTCACTGCTTTAAAATGTCAAGCTGACCACTCAGAAATTCAAGCTATGTTTCTCCAGGAAGGTCCAAATGATAAGACATTTTATGTGCCTTCCATTTTATCTCCTGTTCCATTACTACACTGCCTAACACCTTCACAGTATAGCAACACCTCCTGGGACAAGCTGAAACCTAAATGAAACACAAAAGCTGCAACCTGAACAAAGTTAGCAATATGTTTTTGGCAACAGCAAGCTGTTTTTGTCTTTTCTTTCCTTGATCTAACACTATCAGTTGAATTAATTTTATTTTCTTCCTCATAGTGCTATTTCTAAGTAGATTAAACCTATTGCATGACTAATTTACCTAGTGGCAAGGTAGCCTGCCTTTAAATGTGCAATATTTTTAACAATAAACACCTAGCATACTCCATTATTTTCATGCATTTTGAGATTAAATTTATATTCAAATGTCTGGTTTGACTTTTATACTCAGAGGAAAAAAAATACCTTTCAGAAAGTTGAACTAACTTCCTTAAACTCAGGAAGCTTTAAACTTCCAGCTGACAGAAGAATTATCAATTTACAAGGTTAATATGAATACCATAAAATCCTGATAGTTTTTCAAATAATATGGAAAACACAGGACATATTTTAACTATGCTTAATTATGGGAAAGAGACATCCATTATTAAGAAAGAGATCAAGTAAGTCTTAAATGGCATTATCTTTAACTACATAACAGAAAATTAAATTAAGGAATAGAATCCTGAAGAATAGCTTTTACAGACAGAAAATGTAGCTTCTTCCTTCACATATTAAAACTCCTGTTACGACTACATCTAATATAAAAAGAATGTGGACTTGGGAACTCACTGGATTGTATTCCAGGATCAGGGAATTCACTGATTTTCAGGATACCTTCTTTCCCATAATAACAGAAAAACAAATAAGCAAATCAATTTATTAAATACCAATTTATAGAGTATAGTATACACACTAAACGCTGCTAAGTATTGTAGCTACAGGACTAGACAAGACAGGCACGACTTACAGTCTGGCTGGGGATAGAGACAATGCTAACAATGTAAGCAGTTCTCAGACAAGGACAGTACAGAATGCCAGATGGGAGCACGGTCTCAGTGCAAAACACAGTGTTTGAGGGGAACTAAAAGGAAGAGACAGTAGAGTCGACGACGGTGTCCAGGTCTCTCAAAATAATACTGCTGGAAAAGAAAGGCTTAAGGTCCTTAAAGGTTAAAATCCAGGGCCAATGGGACCACAGGAATTTATTATTCTGGGGGCTAGTTTTGTGAAATTGGTAGTAATGGAAGGAACAAATGAACAGAGGGAAAAGTACTAACATTTAGTGAAGGTGCATTTTGTTGGGCATCCTTCAACATTAGCCATTTAATTACCAAACAAATCTTTCCAGAAAGTAATAGTTTCATTTTATACAAAAGGAAGCTAAGGATCAAGACCACATCGCAATGTTGAATAATACTGTGTGTCTGAACCAGTCAAACGCCCTCATAATGTATATCATTGGCTATAAAGGAAACCAAGTTGGGGGAAAATGCTTCTACAAATATGGGAATTCAAAGTCTTTTTCCATTAATGGGGCCATTTATATTTTACTAGATACTATACAAACAAATATTTATTAGTAACTGATATCTGAATATTACGGAATAAAAATATACAACATTAAAAAACACAAGCTAATTTACTAAGTAATATGCAAACGAGTGAAATGCAACAAAACAAATAGAAAAGTGCAAAGAATCTGCAGAGAAAAGGGAATGGAATGCAATGAGTGAGTCTAACAACTGGGCTTTTTACACCCAGTTTCAAGGTGATAAAATGTGAGTGTTCATTCATTCACTCAACAAATATTTATGGGTAAGACTTTTGTACCAGACACACTGCTAAGCACTCAAGATACAGTAATGATCAAGCCATAGTCCTAACTTCACATTCTGTTTATATTAGGTGGAGACAAGAGGAGGTCACAGTCCTATTACAAGTATCTGTCTGTGTGGAAGGAGGGGGTTAGTATAAAGGCAGAAAATTGGGAAGAAGGAAAGCTCCCAGCAATTCACTCAAATTCCTGAACTAAGGACTTGTAGCTCTACCATATATCCCTTTATCAGAAATAGCATCATTTCATTATGGCTTTATAGATCTGTACTTTTGTTTTTATTATGTAAACAACTAACAAAGCAGAATATTTACTGTTGAAAATACACATGTCAGTATCAACTGGTAGTTCTCACCAATAATTCCTAGGTTGTTTCCACCACAAATATAAACAAAATTATATAATTGTCTTTTTTTCACTATGAAGGTAGCCCTACAATGCAAGCAAAACCTAAAAATATTAAAATGAAACACACACATACACACACACACACACACACACACACACACATTTTTGAATGAAAACCTAAAATGAAACCTCTTCAACCCATTATAGTCACCATCATTAGATACAAGATCGCTATGACAAGTAATAGAACATTGGTCAAAAATAATAGCTTGTTTAAAACTTCTACATGCTGATAATAGTTGCAAGCTTTCACTATGTTGCTATATTATCAGTCTTAATGAAATTCGCTTGTCAGTTCTGTTTTCAAACAGTGAATTCTCACCCTGCATGACAGGGGTAAAATTAAAATCTCTTTTCCCAATCAAATCAGCTAACGATGAAATATAAGAAAGGAGTAACTCAGAAATTTCTGTCACTAATTGGTCAAAAAAAGATTAGTTTTCAGGTTCCTTTCCTTTGTTTTTTTTGTTTTTTTTTTTTTCCATTTCAACTGATGATCTCCCTAAATGTTACTAGTCAGCTAATTCTTTTCTTTAAAAACTCACTTTGTCACCAGCAAATATATTGAGTAAAACTCACTGAAAATATATAGTGTTATACAATAGTAAGGAATAATGCAGTGACAGTCTACAATCTGCAGATTTTATTATCATTATCACTCACTGGGTATTGAACTTATCCCTGTAGTAGAATATGTCACCAAGCAGTTCATCCAAAGATAGAGAAGGCAAAGATACCTTTCTACATACCGACTTTAGTAACAAACTTTTATAAGCCTTAGTGTATTTCAGCACTCTTGAAAGTAAGTCTGTTAAGAGAAATGACTGTATTTATTTGTTTCCCCATTTATAGGGCACCTTATCAAGCCTTGCATATTAGGTACACTAAACTTTATATATTCCAGTGTTTTTATTTTAAGCTTTTGCTGAAAACTGTTAAACATAGCAACTCAATAAAAATTAAGTATGGCCTAGAAGAAGAAATAAAAATTCAACGAAAATGACACATGAACATGAAATGTAAGGCACTGAAACCCATTCAGTTAAGAGACTGAATTTATGCTGTTTTATAAATTTTATTCTGCTTAAGCTTCTTCAGTACTCTCAAATGATGACCAATCAATGTTTCCTTTTTTTCATTCATTTAATAATGCATAAATTCAGTAAATATTCAGACAGAATACTTATCCAGTACAAGTACAGTATTGTCTCGGATGCAAGAAGGCAGAAGGTTTACAGGAATAGATGTAAACATTTTATTTAAAAACCTTAAAGTTTACTTAATATGTCATAAGTCCACATTCTTCGTGATTTGGGGGAAGTGGAAATGAAGACTGTTTTTGCAGTCCTTGAAAAACATCACAAATAAAAGTTAATACAAGAAGCTACTATAGTTAATCTGGTACTAGGAACTGAGATACAAGAAACCAATCACTGAACTAGAAGTAAGATTCCTAGATTCTACTGCTGGTTAGTGATGGAGTTCAATGAGTAAAAGTGGAGGTAAATGTTAGTGTCTCAGTTTCCCAATAAACAACCAGAAATAAACTAACTCCATATACACAGAAGAAGTATATAAAAATTAAACAGAAAACACTTCCAGGGAAATATTAAACAAATGATAGTATCCATGATCTATTTTTCATAAATATAAAAATGTAGAGTACGACAGAATTATTCAAATGCTTGATAGCATGTTACACCTTTGAAAGATGTAACACTACAAGAAAAACAGCAGAAAAATCAATGTACACTTCACCTTTCCAAAATGTAAAGCATATATTAAATATATAAAATGAAAATCAGGGAAGTGAAAGCCATGTTAACTTCTAATGAATCAGAAGTCCATAAAAACTTATAAATAACGTAATCTTTTTTTGTTTTTTTTTTTTGTTTTTTTTGAGATGGAGTCTTGCTCTGTCACCCAGTCTGGAGTGCAGTGGCGTGATCTTGGCTCACTGCAACCTCCGCCTCCCTAAATAACCTAAATTTTAAAAATTCAGAATGATGTGAAGAATTATCTCTAAAACAAAATCCAGAAGTAGAAAAAAATAAATTTCATTTTCACAATCCCTGGGATCCAGAAACTTGTACCTATTTGACCCAGTTCCTATAATCGTTTCCCTGGTCCCTTGAATGTATTTTGCTAAACTCTCAAACTGAGAAAAATGACAATATTCATTATTTTGTTGTAAATATCCAGAGCATTGATTTAAATATGCAAATGGAAAACAGTATGGCGATTCCTCAAGGATCTAGAACTAGATGTACCATATGACCCAGCCATCCCATTACTGGGGATATACCCAAAGGATTATAAATCATGCTGCTATAAAGACACATGCACACGTATGTTTATTGCGGCACTATTCACAATAGCAAAGACTTGGAATCAACCCAAATGTCCATCAGTGGCAGACTGGATTAAGAAAATGTGGCACATATACACCATGGAATACTATGCAGCCATAAAAAAGGATGAGTTTGTGTCCTTTGTAGGGACATGGATGCAGCTGGAAACCATCATTCTTAGCAAACTATCATAAGAACAGAAAACCAAACACCGCATGTTCTCACTCATAGGTGGGAACTGAACAATGAGATCACTTGGACTCGGGAAGGGGAACATCACACACCAGGGCCTATCATGGGGAGGGGGGAGGGGGGAGGGATTGCATTGGGAGTTATACCTGATATAAATGACGAGTTGATGGGTGCTGATGAGTTGATGGGTGCAGCACACCAACATGGCACAAGTATACATATGTAACAAACCTGCAGGTTATGCACATGTACCCTAGAACTTAAAGTATAATAAAAAAAAAAAAGAAAAAGAAAAGAAAAAGAGCAAAAAGAAAAAACTTTGAAGAGACACATCCATGTCTAACTAAAAACATGAACACGGTAGCAGTATTTTGCCCTTTACTTTTTAACCCCATACAATACTAAGTCAAGGAAAATATATTATTCTGACATGTTTGTAACTATCACATAAAATCAACTATCACCTAACTACAGGAATGTGTTCTGAGCAATGAGTCCTTAGCTGTGAACATTGTCAAGTGCACATCACAAATCTAGACAGGATAGCCTACTTCATACCTAGGCTGTATGGTATATATTGCCTGTTGCTCCTAAGCTACAAACCTGCACAGCACGTTACTATACTGAATATGTAGTCAATTGTAACATAATGGTATCTATATATACACAGAAAATGTACCTTAAAAATATCCTATTTATAACATTATGGCATCACTGTTGTATATGTGGTCTATCATTGAAAACTCATCAGGCATGCACATAACTGTACATATTTATGTCAAATATTAAAATCCAGATGGAACATTAGTTAGAATATACAAAAGCCTAACAAAATTCTTAAATCCAATCAGTGGATTATGCTTACATACATATTTCTTAGAAGACTGACACTGCATTACCACATAGAAGCTGTGATTCAAATTTCACTAAGAATCTAGATTCTGTTCTGTACTTTGGTTTTTGCCAAGTTTTGCTACAGTAATAGAATGCCAAATTTTCTGCAATTATTTCATTTAGGTAAAAACCTCCTCTTATACATTCTATAAAAATTTGATTCATCAAGCCTTATTGATATGATGATGAATTTATTACAATAGTATTTAAATGGTTATTGAATGTAAGCCTAAATTATTCAGGCTAGACAGACAAGTATGGATCCTGAAAAGGCAGTTTGTTTTCTTAAAACCAATTTTCAGTTATTTCAGATTTCAACTATGTGTGTACTTTTCTAGAAGACAATTCTAAAGTGGCTTTCAAACTGTTCCTTAGCTATACGCTATACAGACACTGAGACAGTCTCACCGAAAGAGAAAGGCTGAAGTCTGTACTATCTTATTTTGTTCAGTTAAAGTTTCGTTCTGTTCTGCTGGCTTAATACGGCCTTATCATTATTTCAACATATGTCCCATTCCCATTTATTAACATTAAATATGAAATAGTAAATCTCACTGGGGAAAGTTTTCTAAAAGCTAATCCCTGCTTTAGAGAAACAATCTATTGGCACATGCTGTATGTATTTATGTTCATTAGCAAATTGGCCATTGCAATACTTAAAATTAGGGTATCAGCTGAAATATTAGGTTGACACCAAAGTAACTGTGGTTTTTGCCATTAATATTTAAAATGAACCAGGAAATAAATACAAATTCCAAGTACTTTCAAGTTATACTCAGTAGAAAAAATATATATCTTATCCTATATTCGCGCTCCCCCAATGTGGATGTTGTCATAATGTCATTAGTAGAAGTTTATTTTTTAAAGTGACACAGTTTGCTCCAAATGTCGCCTAAATAAATATTATCAACTCTCATTTGAGAATCTGAATACAAGTATTAATTTTCTGAGGTCACACAGAAGTTTTCTTTTAATGAAACTAGTATCCTCAAAGTAAACATTTGATTAATTTTTCATTAATTGATACATACTGACATAATAACCATTAAGTAGTTTATATTAAACACAACCAGTGTATTTTAACCATGTTCGTTTGGGTGAGAAATGAAGATAAAACATTTTCATATGACCTCTATCTTGATATAATTCAAGCACTGACATACAAACTAAAGAATACGGAAAGAAGATTTTTTTATTGTTCTCTGCCTAGGAATAATATTATCAAAGAACTCATAAAATAATCATAAGCAAATACTAAGAATACACCACCACCAGACTTTATCAAATTTAGGTTAACGGCACACAGCAAAAAGCAGAGCAGATAAGGCATCACAGAAATTCATATACATATTTAAAACACAGACACGTTAATGACTATGTTTTTAAATCACTATTTATAAAAAAAAAATGTTTTCACAATGCTTTCCTACATATCATTTAAACTATAACTGGATTTTTTTTAAACAGGCAGGGAAAAAAGTGAAGGGAAGTAAGCTTCATGAAATCCCATTACAAAAGTAATAATTTTTTGTTATTATTACAAAAGCAATAATACAACTAGGGATGAAGTCATATGCACCATCACTAATTTTCCACTAGAAAAAGAAACTAGAAAACTCTTTTTATAGAAATTCCATTTATTCTAAAACACTGAAACAAAACTACTATATAATCTCATTTTCTACAATAATAAACACAAAATTCCTAAATATGTAATATAAACAAGAGAAGAATAAGACAGAGAACAATTCAAACACAAATAATGTATAGTAGGCATAGAATCCTAACACAAAAATTAAACATGGTGGTTTGCAATACAGTTATACTGATATAACATCTATCGATCTATCTTCAGCATTTGTACTTTATTTAAATTAAATGAAATATGTATGTGAAGTGCTTTTTAACTCTAAAATTAAATTCATATATTAACTGCTGGTTATTATAATATTTTTGGAATTAAATGTTTAATATATAAACAGGAATAAACAAGATACTGTCACTTACCTATACTTAATACCATGGAATAATTATTTATCTTCAACTATTTAGGATAAATTATTTGGAAGCTTGAGAGATGTCCCACTTCCAAATTCTACATCCAAATTCTACAATTCACTATTAAGAAATAAAAGTATATGAACTTAGTGAATCAGAAGACATGCAACTAACATATAAATCATTTCAAGGAAAATTTTGGTTTCCTCGGAATAAAAGATTGTTACACATGGGTACAAATTTACCTAAAGGACTGTAGAGTATCTTTATGCAAGCTGCTTAATAATTATATAAATATCCATCTTATATACATGAGATTCACTGAATCTGGTATAGGGAACGCTTATTTTAAGGACTTTGTAGTGACTTAATTCTCCATTTACAGAATTCCAACACCGAATGAATATGATAATGTGAACAAATAAGTGTATTAATGTGTCACTTGTTTATATCAGTGGTTCTTAAAATGTATCCATGAAAAGCATAAGTGTTATATATACTAAATTGTATTATTCCATAGCTCAAGTAAAATAATACTGGTCTTTTTTCCATCACAGAAATATGAATTTCTTGAACTTTCTGTATTTAAATTTTCTCTAATAATTTATATTAAACTACTGCCATGAACTCTTATCTATAGTGAATGCTGTCAATCAACAAAATGAATGAAAATAGTAAATAAGTATGAACTACAAAAATGGGAAACAATCTAACATCTTTGTCAATTTGTTTTTAAAATTTTTTTAACTGACCTTTGGGCTTCCAGTTCTGATTTTATTCTATATACTCATTTTTTAAAATCATGTTCACACTAGTTTGGAAGATAAAATTCTATCTATATTTCTCTCTGAAATCTATAATCTATAAAACAAGTGGGTTAGATTAGAAGATTTCATATTCCTTTCCATCTTAAGAGCTTTACAATCCTACTAAGGATCCCACTGATAAACCTACATATTCCTGTATCCTCAGCTCCTCAAATGGCAACAGATTGTGTGTCCTTCAAAAAAAAAACAATTCATGAATACAAAGATTTATGTTTTGCTATACTATTTTAGAAGGGTAGAGAAAATTGGCTGAACTTGCTAAGAAAACTTAAAACTGTAGACAGTAATATTTTATCTTCTGTTGAAAATGTTAAAAATTATACTTTCTATTTTTAATAAACGTTTTTTCTTCCCTTTACTTAATATTAAATTAGATCTCAACTCACAGGAACAACTACTATATTCTTTCCAGAAACAAAATCTGTATCCTACAGAGATTACGAGAAACTCTTTTCTTTATGAGTTATATTATAATGTAACTCATACTTAAATAGTTCTATTTAGTTCAGAGTGTTTTCAAATCTTCCATCTCAATAGATCTTCACACTAGAATATGAAGTAGGTGCCATTATTATCCCCAGCAAACCTACAAGAAAACTGAATCCCAGAAAACTCAATTGATTTGAGCAAAATCACACAGCTAGTAAGTAAGTTGAAGAGTTGGGCTTACGTTTTGTTTTTTGCTTTGCCTTCTAAATACTGTGTTTCTTCATCCCTTTGAAAAGTGAGTGCAGAGGGGTAATTTTACATTTTAGTGAAATAGAGTGAGTAGCTACCTAATTTTGACAGTTCTCATTTATCCGTCTCTTTAGCATGGACGGACCAGATGAACAGCCCACCATATAGAACGAAATTCTGCTGTCATTTCCTGCCAAACCAAAGTCATTCTTCTCTCCCATGTTAACCAACTGTGTTCACAACCAAACTGCTCTCTGAGTTTTCTGTTTCCAGACTTATGAGAAACAATAGCTGCATGGTGAGTACTAACTTCTGATATGTCAGGTTGACATGACAGTAGTACTAGCCCATCATTGTGAAGTTAAATCTATTGAAAAATAAACCTTGAATACAGCATTTGCTGTTGCTGCTATATGTTGCTGTTGTAGAATTTTCTTTTTGTTGTTGTTGAGGGAGAAGGGGGAGAAGATCTATAAAGAATAGTCTTGGTTGGGTGTCGTGGCTCATGCCTACAGTCCCAACAGTTTGGGAGGCTGAGGTGGGTAGATCACTTGAGCCCAGTGGTTCAAGACCACACTGGGCAACATAGTGGGATCCCATCTATACAAAAAATTTAAAACGTAGCCAGGTATGGTGGTGTATGTCTGTAGTCCCAACTACTCGGGGGACTGGGATAGGAGTATTGCTTCAGTCCAGGAGTTCAAGGCTGGAGTGAGCCATGATTGTGCCACTGTACTCAAGCCTAGATAACACAGTGAGAGGGAAGGGAAGGGAGGGGAAGGGAAGGGAAGAGAAGGGAAGGGAAGAGAAGGGAAGGGAAGGGAAGGGAAAAGAAAGAAGGAAGGGAAAGAGAGAGAGAGAGACAGAAAGAAAGAAAGAAAGAAAGAAAGAAAGAAAGAAAGAAAGAAGAAAGAAAGAAAGAAAGAAAGAAAGGAAGGAAGGAAGGAAGGAAGGAAGGAAGGAAGGAAGGAAGGAAGGAAGGAAGGAAGGAAGGAAGGAAGGAGAAGAAGAGAAAGAAAGAAAGAAAGAAAGAAAGAAAGAAAGAAAGAAAGAAAGAAAGAAAGAAAGAAAGAAAGAAAGAAAGAGGAGGAGAAGGAGGAGGAAGGAAGGAAGGAAGGAAGGAAGGAAGGAAGGAAGGAAGGAAGGAAGGAAGGAAAAAGGAGAGAGAGGCAGAGAGAGAGAGAGACAGAGAGAGAGAGAACAGAAAAGAAAAGAAAAAAAGAAAATATTTCCATCTATAAACCATCACCATAAATTTCTCGTATACTACCAAGAGAGAAAGCTTGTATTGTCCCACCACAGTTGGGCAGGATACATTTGCCAGCCCAAGTAAAAATATGATTAAAAGAGGCAAAGCTTGTTATCTCCTGATTTTTACTTTCTCTATTTTTTCCTAGCAGCAACTTCCATTTTTCCCAAAGTGCTACCCACCTTAAGGCATCTAATTAGTGCCCATTGTTTTTCCACCCTCCAATATGATGCCCAGCTTTCTATGACATACCCTAAATGAACAACACTTTGTATTTGGTTTTGTATCACCTGCCACAACTAAAATTTACTTTTCACTTCTCCTATCACCTGGAACCCTGCCAAAAGCTTTTTAAGAAACCAATCACCTAATCTGATAAACTGCTAAGCAATATTTAGCAAGAAATTTAACTAACACTTAAAAACACATGTACCCAATTCCAGTTCCCACAACTTACAACTACAAAGTTCAAAGGAACAAAAGAAATAAAAAATACTCTCTTAAGAGAAAAAGAGATAAGCTTGAGCTTCTATTTACCCTGAAGTGTATATTTTAAAAATCTATATAGAGATAGATAGATATGGATATCCTGTCATATTCTGTTATAATGTGATAATATAGAAAGGGAGATTCTTTTGCCCACCCATAATTTACAAATACTCTATCAGTGAACTTCTAAAGTTGGAAATTACTTTAAAATAATTTGGGAGGGAAAGTATTTTGGGATATGGCTAAAAAATATTGACTAGAATTGATAACTATTAAAGCTCATTGATGGAGGCACAAAGATTTATTAAACATCTACTTCTCTATATATTCAATTTTCAACATCAAAGGAAAGAAAAAAAGAGGAGAACAAATCAATCAATGAATGAGGGAGCAAAAGTTACATAACTGCAACTAGTATAATTCAGAAAACTTTGAAAATGGTTGAAATAGAAAATAAGTGAGAAAACCCTCTAATAATGTATGACAGTAAGAGACATGGGTAAAATGCAAGTGATTAAGACTAGTTCAAAATAAATGAGAACTAAATGTTCAGAAAAGACTTTTAAACATTTTCTTACATCTAGTAAATTTTGATGTATCTAATGAATATTTTTAAAGGAACAACATTAATTTTTAAATCATTGACAAATTTAAGATAAAGGACATGGGCTAGTCATGGCAAGAAATGGTTTAATGATACCACACATATCACTGACTCAAAATCCTAACTAATTCTAATAGGCTTGACAATTGTAACACATATGGAAGGGAAAAAAAAGACTATTTACTAAGCTACTTTTCTAATCCATTTAATAAGGGATGAAATGTTTGGCACCATCTTGACCTATTGTTAAATTAGTCCTAATCATTAAATACCCCTTTCAAAAAGAAAAAAAAATTGGTGTTAGGTTGAGTTTTTTTAGTATAAATCTATTACAATTAATAAAAAAGCAATTAGAGTTTCTATTTATATGTCCAACATATATTAAGTTAGGTCGGTGAAGGCCTAGAGTCTAGAAAGGTGAGTAACGCAGAACCCTTGCCCATGAGGCTCAAGTGGAGACACACCAGGCCTGGGAAAAGTACAGGAGGTAGTTCAGAAAGACTTACAGCATATAGAGCTGGCCAGTGGTTATTCCAGCAACCAACAAACTGGAACATGGCCCAAAGGTACACTGAAATCAGGATATTAGCCAGAACGGAAGAAAAAAAAAAAAAAAGAACAGGTATGTGGGTATGTCATTAGTAGATTCAATTAAATCCAGTATCTACAACATCCTCAAAGTAGATGCAGGACAGGTGATTGGCAATGACCCAAAACAAAGTCACAGAAGTAATTCACTCTTTTAAACATTTATTGAACTACAAAGAGCTCAAAGTCCAACATAGACAGAAAGTCAACGAATAATGAGAATATGGCATGATGAGTGCACTAATAGATGTGTGGACTCAGGTGTAAAGAGAAGATATCAAAGAAGTTTGGATAGGTTGGGGAAGGTTTCTCAAAGAAGATGACTGAATTACACCTTGAAACATGAAGAGGACTTCACCAGTCACGCTTGGTGGGAAGATATCCCAGAAGAGGGAGTAACAAGTGCAAATGCAATGGAGAATGAAAAATGGAGTTATCATCAGGTGCCAGTCATGGGGAAAGTGGGTTTCCAGGGCAAGAAACTCAAGACTCTGAGAGCAAACCATAAACTCATGCCCTGAGGAACTGAGGTACCAAGGTCAGACCAGAACTGACATTAAATGCGACTGTGTACTAAACCAGTGAGCTACCACACCACTCCTAATATCCTCTGGGGGTAGGGTCCAGAACCTGAGTCCATTAACGATATTCAGCTATAAAGGTCAGAGGTCTGGCTGCAAAGTTAGGCAGGTCTTTAAATATATTTTAATAAGAACTAAACTAGTTATATTTTAATAAGAACTTTACAGACCTAAAGAAAGGTCTCTGAAGAGCAAGTGGGATTCATGATCAAGTTAAAGGCAAGTGAGGCTGGCTACAGGTTACCCAACAGTGATGAAAAATCTAGGATTTTGATAACATGTCAAACAGAAATTTTTCTAGTTTTGTTCTATACAGTGTTATGTGCTATATGTTAAAACAGTTTTTCACGAAATCAAGCAGCAATAAATGTATACTGAAGGCTTACAATAGAAAAATTATTGTGCTAAGTTTGGGGAATAAAAATAATGATAAAGAATGATCCTCACTCTCAAGGTGTTTACAGCCAAATCAAGGAAATAAAACAGCTATCTAGAAATATGAGCAAATATACAAGGTACAGCAAATGTTAATAGGTCTCTTCTTTTATATGCCAATGTACTTTTTACTAGCTTATCCTGTGATGTTATATTCATGCAAGAAATGGTAAGATTTATAATGATAAAAACATAGGTAAAAAGAAGAAAAGGCCCATTTACACAAAAGAATCTGGGCTAATGTTGGCAATGAAGCAAACCCTCTGACTAAGTCAACTTTAAAACTCTAAGTTTGTTGGATTTGGAACTTAACACATATATAGTCAATATCCCATATCATTCAAATTACTCAAGACACTCAGTATACAGAATATGAAGAAATATTTAGATCATCTGAACTTGCCTATTATGAAGCAAGGGTTAAAAATAATCTTCTTCAAAGTTTGATGAGTGTGTGAGTAAGAAACACCTGCTGTCAACTCCATACAGATGGCAAAAGGACTCATAAATTCACTGACAATTCTTTTAAATGGGGTTTCAGCTAATTAACTCATTACATCCATAAACACTGGGGACATTTCACTACTTTTGACAGTTCAAGTTTTCCTTCTAAAATATGTTTGCAAAATATAATTTCAGAGGAGAAATTTTGTTTTGCTTTGCAGGGTTTTTAACAATTCATTTAGAGGTCCAGAAAAGCATTTTATATTTCTTCTACTTCATATGTCTGCTTATTTGATGGTAATTTTATACCTCTGAGACAATAAAATGACTTTTTAAACCTTCAGTTAAAATGAGCCATATAGTTGAAAAGTCTATTAAAAACTATAGCCAGAAAGTAAGACGCACTAAAATTAAACACTAAGTAATGAAAACACTCTGTTTTTACAATGTTTGAAGTTCAAATAGCTTCTATAAGTTCTAGCGCAGGCATCCCCAAACCCCAGGCGAGGGACCAGTAGGAACCAGTAGGAAACTGGCCACACAGCAGGAGGTGAGCTCCATCTGTTTTTACAGCAAGCACTTCCCATCTCTCATACTACTGCCTGAGCTCTGCCTCCTATCAGATCAGCTGCAGCATTAGGGCATTCGATTCTCATAGGACGGCGAACCTTTTTTTTTTTTAATTTTATTTTTTGAGACAGAGTTTCACTCTTGTTGCCCAGGCTGGAGTACAATGGCGCAAACTCGGCTCACCACTACTCACCACAACCTCTGCCTCCCGGGTTCAAGCAATTCTCCTGCCTCAGCCTCCCAAGTAGCTGGGATTACAGACATGCGCCACCACACCAGGCTAACTTTTTTTTTTTTTTTTGTATTTTTAGTAGAGACAGCATTTCTCCATGTTGGTCAGGCTGGTCTCGAACTCCCAACCTCAGGTGATCCGCCCACCTCAGCCTCCCAAAGTACTAGGATTACAAGTGTGGGCTACTGCGCCCGGCCTAGGATGGCGAACCTTATTGTGAACTGCACATGCCAGGGATCTAGGTTGCGTGCTCCTTATGAGAATCTAAAGCCTGATGATCTGTTACTGTCTCCCATCACCCCCAGACTATCTGGGACTATCTAGTTGCAGGAAAACAAGCTCAGGACTCTACTGATTCTACATTATGATGAGTTATAGAATTACTTCATATATATAACAATGTAATAATAATAGAAATAAAGTGCACAATATATGTAATGTGCTTGAATCATCCCAAAATAATCCCCCACCAATCCCCAGGCTGTGGAAAAGCTGTCTTTCACGAAACCAGTACCTGGTGCCAAAAAGGTTAGGGATAGAATACAGATTATTTAGAGTAAGTCAGGCCTCAGTTTAAATATCCAAACTGACACTTGTTACCTACGAATTATTCAAGTACACCTGTCTAATCTACAGTAAAGTGAGCATATGATGTGGAATTCAACCACCTTGATTTTGCATCCCAAACCTGTCACTTACCAGGTGTATACCACAGAGCATATTAGTCAGCCTCAGTTTCCCTAGAATGCTTCCCTGGCTTAGAAAATTGAGATAATAACTTTCTAGGGATGCTTTAAGGAGTAAATTATATAGAGTATATGAAAGTACCTCACACAGTACCTAAGGTACTGTGTGCATATAGGGATAAGTACATATAGGGATACTCAATAAATAATAGTTCTGTTCCTCACTCCAAAAGATTTTCCTAAACTACAGTTTACTCACAGCAATATTAATTTCATTCTTATGGCCAGTGTTAGAAGAGTGCTTAGTAATCATTTTTATTATGGCTTGGGGGTAAGGAAATGAACATATATGAAATCTTAACAGAAGTAACAAAGTCTACATAAAGATTTTTGGAAAAAATCATTAAATGATAAAATATATCTATGTCACTCTAAAAAAGAAATTGAAAAAAAAAAAAAAAGGTTCCTTCAACTCTCCCTTTCTTATTTTCTGTTACTACTAAGTCCCAGTATCAGGTGATGAGCATTATCTTCAGGCCTTTTACACACAAAAAAATATTATCAGGCCTTCTCTAATCTGAAAGAATACAATAACATTAAATCCTGTTGAAGTTGTATTTTATAAACTTTACAGCCCTTCCCTGTTTCCCCATCACATACATACAAGTCTCTTTGCTTATGTAGTATCCCTTTGCATTGGATGTCCTCATTTGTCCTCATTTTCTAGCTTTCATGATTCAAGGTCCAGCTTCAATGTGATTTCCTAAAAGAATATCCCTTTCTGACCAATTTTGGTGAAATTAATGGCTCCTAACAGAATAGTGAACCTACACTGCAAATATAATTTAACTGCTGCTTCTATTACACTGTACACTATGATCTAAGAACAATCTTACTCATCTCTGCATTCCAGGCACTTAACACAGTGGCTGGCACACAATAATGTTCAAAAAATGTTTACAGAATCAAGCTGAATTCTTTCCCAAGTCATCTTTCTCTTTTAAAACACTTAGAAACACTTGGAAACAGATGACGTTAAAAGCAATTTTTAGTAAGCATTTTTAAAATCGAAAGGTGAGCTCCTTCTTTTATTAAAATGCACTAAAGAGTAACTATATATTTTTCAAATTATGTATGTTTTTAAACAAAAAGCCTTTTGGACATATGTTCTTATTATGAGACAAATTTGCCAGCAAGGCAAGTGACAGTATTGATATCTTAGGGCTTCTATATTAACATACCAACACTAAATATATTAACATATTTCAATGTGATTCATTTAAACGTGGCTTTGTTTAAAAATCTAGTTAGGACTTTATTCACTGTGATCTTATTCCAGAAACTATTTTTAAAGTTTTATTTATAAATGCAGTAAAATTAGAGTTTATTCATCAACTCATGAGAGTCAGCAGTGCTGGTTTCACCATGGTGTAATAAAAGAATGAGAGAGCGGATATCTACTCAGCAAAGGTGTTGCAGCATTAATGATAGGGAAACTGACCTGAGAAAAACACCTGAAACCCATAACATAATCTGTAGAATGAAGGAGGCAACATGATGTTGGGTCAGCCTGCCAGACAATACATGCACTCTATTTAAGAACTATTGTATCCTGCTGTATAACCTCTTCATGTTTTGCTATACATACAGAAGAGCAGTTCTCTTTTCTCAATTATCCTTAAGGAGGTTGCAGCCTTGTTAATGATAGGTGTCAAGATCTCCAAAAGAGATGGACTTTACTCACTGGAAAATGTTGAGACTTTCCGGGATCACTCTGGCCAAGTTCTTAAACTTGAGAAGGTGGTGATTAAAAGTTAGCAAGTGGTTCTGTAGTGGTGAGACATGGGGTAAAGAATAATTCCTAACCCAAACTGAGGGCAACACCAAATGCCAACTTCACCAAATTAAAGAACACAAAACTGCGTAGGATAGGAATCATTATTCCACTCAAAACAGAAATCATTTGGACTTAGAAAAAAAACTTTTGAATTTTCACCTAAACACTGTACTAGTGAACCTTATGTTCGGCAATATTCAACAATACTTCTTAGCATTTAAATATAACTCCATGTGAGCATGTAGAATCCAGGGAAAGAATCTTTGGAATGCTGTAACTGTTTTGAATAGTTCATATCCTGCAAATACCTACATCCAAAAAGAAAAAAGGGTTGGAAGAAAACTGCAAATGTTACTAATTTACCAGTACTAAACACCCCCAAAATATAGTTTTAACAATGCAAAATAATATATGATATGATGTATGATTTACAAAAAACAAACTAAAATAAGTTCTAAATTTCTGTGGACAAGATGAATGTGTGTGGCTGAAGGGAAGCAAAAGCGATCCTGATCCCATGGTATTAAGGTAGCTCGGGTGAGTATGGTTATTTTTCACACATAAACACTAGCCAGGAAGCTCACCTTTACTGCATATCCCTAAAGATGTCCAGAGATTGCTAGGCTTCCTCAGCAGTGACTACAGGGACTAGGAACTCTTTCAGAGAGACCCTCTACTCTCCAGCCTCCAAACAGTCACGCACCAGTCAAGCAGCCCCTGGCTGTGCTCAAGCAAAGAATTTTAGGAATGGGGAAAGGAATGGCATATTCCCTAGAGAGGTTAGTGTGGAATGGGAGTGGAGGGGGGAGGAAAAGAGGGCACCCTTCACATCCCTGTCAATCAACTATTATTAACTATTATGCTGATGGAATGGAATCTAACTTTATACTAGCTAAGACTGGCTTTCCTCCAGGTTCAACACTATTGCCAAAAAACAGACTGTGGTTTTATTAAGTGATCTGGCCTTTGCTCCATAAAGATCTCTCTGTTACTCTCTGTTAATGCAATAGGGAGATTATCAATATAATATTCTCTAATATATATTTACTCTGTTCTGAATAAAACCTTCCACAGTACCAGTACACTTAAAGTGGTAATCTTAGGTTTTGAAACAAAAGGTAGGGGAAGTCAAATCAGTGGAAAACCTGAGCAAATCAAAGGTCTTGATATGCAATGTATAGTAAAATTGACCCAAGCAGAGCAGAGAAAAAAATGCTAATTTAAATACTGTCTGTTGCTGTATTTGACTCATTATTTCTGTGGGAACTTTGATTTGCATAAAGGCATGGCAAATCTTAAGAGGCAGCAAATACTCATGTCACTAATCACACGTGTAATTCAGAAAGTTCCTCACATGTACGCATAAAATTCAAAATCCTGATTTTAATACTTTGTAGTTCTGAGGATGAAAATGCAACTCGTTTAAAAAGAAAAAGTTGTTTTATTTACATTAGTGTGTGGGTATATACACACTGCACATGTGAAATGACTATCCATTACTAATTATTAATTTATATCCTATCTCATTCCAAAGCTGATATTTAAAATCAGCTTTAAAAATAATGTTCCTGGCCGGGCACAGTGGCTCACACCTGTAATCTCAGCACTTTGAGAGGTAGGGGGATCATTTGAGGTCAGGAGTTTGAGACCAGCCTGGCCAACACGGTGAAACCCCCTCTTCACTAAAAACATAAAAACATAAAAATTAGCCAGGCATGGTGACGGGCGGCTGTAATCAAACTACTTGGGCATCTGAGGCAGGAGAATAGCTTGAACCCAGAAGGCTGAAGTTGCAGTGAGCTGAGATTGCACCACTGCACTCCAGACTGGGCAACAGAGCGAGACGCCGTCTCAAAAATAAATAAATAAATAAATAAATAAATAAATAAATAAATAAAGTTCATTTTACGAAAATTAATAACAATAACTGAAGATATTTATTAGGTGCTAATTACTTGCCAAGAATTACACCGAGTTTCACAAACATTATCTAATGTTACCTTCAAAGAACCCAGTGAAATAAGTAATATATCCCCACCTATAAGTGAGGACACTAAGTCTTAAAAAACTGTTTGGCAGCTTTGGTTCTCTGCTGCATTTTAAGGGAAACCATAATTTCACTACACTGCAGGAGCATCCTGGCTCTCGAATCCTTTGGCTAAGACATTTTGATTAAGACTCATCTTCATTTGAGATTCTAGGAATGAATCTCAAGCTTCACCTGTTCAAAACAGAGCTCTTCACTTCCCCAAGTCCTCTCCTGCCCCAAATCAGTGACATCACTATTCACCAGGCTACTTAAGCCAAACACTAGCAGTCACTCCTTAGACCTCTTTTTCCCTCACATGCTACTTCCAATCCATCAGCAAGTCCAACAGGCTCCACTTACAAAAGACATTTGGCCACTTCTCACCATCCCCACTGCTCCTGCTCTAGTTTAGTTGGATCCACCACCATCTTTCACACAGATCACTTTCACGCAGACCTTCTCACTTCAGCACAGGCCTCTTCACTTCCGCGCAGGTCTCCTCACAGGCCAGCTTGCTTGCAGTCCTCTTTGTCCACTCTCCACATAGGACCCAGATAATTTTTGAAATATATGATTACCCCCTACGGATCTCTCCCCTCTTTCAGACCACTATAACCAAACCAAACTGGTAGTCTTGTTGTTCCTCAAGTACACCAAATATGCAAAGTTTTACAATTCCCAATAATGATTCTAACTAGAAAATCTACTGCTTTTGTAATAGAACATTTTTGGCTGACAGATCATGGGCCAAAAATTTAACCTCTACTCTCCAGCCCTAATCTGGTTTGCAACCATGTATATGCATGGCAACCCTTATTCCATTAGGGGGAGAAGGAGGAGGAAATTGAACTCAGGGTTAGTAAAAGGTAAGTATAGAGAGAAAAGTAGAGCCTAGCATCTGTTCTTCATTGGACTCCTTGCCTGAGATTAAATGCTTATAGTAAAGGAATGACAGCCGAAAAATGATAGAACTAAAATGAAATTCTGGAAAAGAGACTATGACCAGAAACTGATCAAGAGACTCTTCCTGATACTCTGGGCACTAGCAGAGCTTCTTTAAGGCCCAGACAATATAACATCACACACAGCTGGGCAGAGACCTCCTGCCAAAACACCCAGAAGCCACATGTGGCATCCTTGACACAAGCACTGGTTTTCTCCTGATAGGGAGTAACAACAAAGGGTCTTTGCCAATGGACTTCCTGAACTGTGGATGCAAACATTTGGGAACTAGGGGAGAAATGGGGGCAGTGTGTGCTAGTGACAGCTGAGAGAATGGTTTCTGGACATATGTGAGGTGACAGTGGATTCCTAGAGGGTCACAGGAACATGGTGAAGAAGGTGAATTTATATGAATCAGGCCAGTGGGGCCAGTAGTAGAGAGTCAGAACCATCTCAGTCTGCTCACTAAAGTATATGTGTCTTTATGCAGAAGTCAAGGCTGGTAAGGTCTGTAAACATCTTGGTTCTGCCTTTAGGTTAAGTCCAATTTCTTTTGCTTTTCCCCTAATATTTCTAAAGGAAACTAAACAAACATGGTCTTTTCCGTCACTAACTCCAGGTTCATTTACTTTGGCATTCACATTTCTATCTGATGCTTTGGCTATACACAGACAGACAGAAGATAATTATACAATAAGATGGTTTTATATCATACTCTATTTTCACCAAAAAATAAGTCAATTTAAAAACTAGGGTTCTTTAAAAATTGCAGATGTAATGAATTAAGGTAAGATAAAGTTATAGTACAGTAGGGTGAGCCCTTAATCTATTGTGACTAGTGTCCTTACAAAAAGGGAAAGTTTAGACAAAGACATACATACGGGGTGAATGCTGTGAACATGAAGGCAAAGATGAGGGTGATGCAGCTACAAGCCAGGAACACCAAGGAATATCAGCAGCCATCAGTAGCCAGGGAAGAGGCATATAGCAGATTCTCCCTCACAGCCCTCACATGAAACCAATACTGCTTACACCTTAATCTCGGACTTCCAGCCTCCAGAACTGTGAGGCAATTGATTTTTGTTGTTTAAGCCATCCAGTCTGTGGTAGTTTGTTACAGCAAACCCAGGAAGTTAATATAGGCTCAGATGAGATATATTTTGGGGACCAGAAAGGAGATGCAGAAGGGATCGGGACACTACAGCAAGAACATTTTGAAGTGCTTCAGAGGAAAGGAAAGGTGCCAGAGTACCAGAGACAGGCTAATTTTATGATTTTTAAAGGCAAAGGATGAGAATTTTGCAAATATAAGATAAATATGCTTACAATGAACCCATTAAAATTGGAAGGCAAGTGTTTGTATAACAACTTTTTAAAAAGTATGATCCAATATGGGTTCGCTAAAAATAATATTTTTATTGTTGATGGAATTATTAAACTGGTAGTTTAAAAATGTGGACTTTGTTCATTATGAACTTAATTCCAAATTTGAAGAAAGCTCTCAAGTGTTCTTGAGGTCAATATGGAGAAATATGTAGGAAATAATATGAGAGGTACATTTATAACAGGTTGAACAACCACACCCAAAGTGTATTGATTAATGAAAAGATGTTAACATGAAAACAGATCTCAAGTTGTGTGCCACAGGGCTACTTTAACAAGATTGAAAAGAAACTTGCAAGGCATGTTTATCAAACCTGTGCATGACACACAGCTGACAAGGATACCTGATCCCCTCAATGGCTGAGTTTCGATTCCAGAAATCATCTGTCTAAAGAAAGAAGGAATTAGAGATGTTAACCAAGAGAAAAACAACAGGGAAAGGTAGATATGAGATCAAGACTGGACTTATGGAAGATGTGGGACCAAAGCAGCTTATGCAAAAAAGATGTGAGATCTTATAAAAGAAAGAATATTCTATTTCTCTGTGTAACTGTCACTCTAGTGCTAATATATTTTACTTAATTATTGCTGGTCCTCTCCATGGCCACTAGCTTCCCCATTTCTTCCCTTACATTTTCCAATCCACTCTGTGAAAGACAGTATAAGCTATGTGTGTGCATGTGTGTGTGTGTGTGTGTGTGTGTGTGTTTGTGTACACATACTATTTTTATTTATTATTTATTTTTTTATTTTTAGTTTATTATATTTTTATTTATTTACCTATTTTATTTATTATACTAGTATATGTATATATACACATACTAATTTTGAGACAGGGTGTCACTCTGTTGCCCAGACTGCAGTGTAGTAGCACAATCAAGGCTCACTGCAGCCTTGATTTCCTGGGCTTAAGTGATCTTCCCACCCCAGTCTCCTGAGTAGCTGGGACCACAGGTGCACACCACCACACCTAGCTAATTTAAAATAATTATTTTGTAGAGATGGGATCTCCCTATGTTGCCCAGACTGGTTTTGCACTTCAGGACTAAAGCAATTCTCCTGCCTTGGCCTTCCCAAAATACTGAGATTACAGTGTGAGCCACTGTTCCTGGCCTCTAAGCTCTCTTTTATAAACTGTAACCATAATAACCTCCTCTACCATTTCAATGTACAATTATGGTCATATTTAAACTTTTACTTCAAATACAGTTGGCTAGAGTTCTCACTTTCCCCAGAACTTCAGTCTACATACCATGCCATGCAGAGAGTTGGTAAGCCATAATTAATCTGCTACTCACAAGGCTAATGGTCTTTAATCACCTAGCAATGTTAGTCCCCCCTGTGATGGTACCATCCCGCCGCCCTGTTCAAGCTACAGTGATGATCCTATTTCCTTTAGTGCCCAGCTCAGTCAAGGGTGCTCTACTTCTGTGTTTGCAACTACCATTACCAGCTTTTCTTCCCTAAGGTACTAACTACACTAATGACAGCACATACATAATTTTCTATCATCAGCCCCATCAGTTCAAAAGGGCTTCTCTTGAATCTTGGTTGCCAGGTGGGGTCCCCTTTTTGTCCTCAATGTAACTTCATTTCAGGAATCTCATTGCCCTTTCCAGAGACTGGGATTGAGTCAGTGCCACACAGCTCTATGTCAACAGAGACTAGATATTAGTTCTTTCTCTCCCAGAAGGCACTGGGCATCTTGTGTAAACTGATCTCCTCCCCAGGAACCAGCTTTACAGAGCAGAATACAAGTGCATTCTCAGGGAGTGGCAGATTTTTATTAATGAAGTCAGAAAGTTTTCTGCTCTATGACAATGATTGTGTACCTGCTCTGTATTTGCTTAACTAAGAAAGTTATTCAAGTAATACAGAAGATGAGCATTTCTAGATTTAAATATCTGCTCTTCTTCCCACCCAACACCTAAAAAAATCATAAATCAAATTCTACCAAGTCAGTGTTCAACACTATTTCAATAGTTGTTTGTTGCTTTTAGGATAAAAATCCAAACTTCTTCCCCAAAGCCTCAAAAAACAAAAATGTATATAACATGGCTCCTTCTCACCTCTCCAGCTCCATCATGAGCCACTCCATCTCCCTCTATAGTAGGCTCACAGGCCGTCTTTCAGTTCTTTGGTGAACATATTATAAAAGCCAACTTTCTCCTGCTGTAGGGCCTTTGCACATATACACTGGTCTCGCATACTCTACTGCTACCTGAGTAGCCCCCTCCTTACCTCCTCTATAGTTTACATTTCACTTACTCTAAATCGTCAATATAAACTAAGGACCTGATGTTCTTTTTAATTATAATGTCCTATTATTTTTATTTTGCAGCATCTAATATAAATTATTACACACTTATATATGTGCTTACATTTTTAATGCCTTCTTTCACACTGTAAGCTCTATAAGGACAGAGCCTTGTCTGTTTTGTTCACTGCTGTAGAGCAAGCTTAGTGCCTGACCCAAAATAAGCCTCAAGAAATATTTTATCAGATAACTGAAGGAATAACTAGAAATACCCAATAACAGAACCACTAGCTTTATTGTCTTGGAAGAAATCTTCATTGTAAATCACATGTTTTGCACAAAGGTTTCTAAGTTGGGAAGAAAGATGAACTACATGGCCTTGAACTTTCCAGTTCTGGAACTAATACATTGTAAGACATAAGCTGCCATGTGGATTCTAAGAAGAGAAGGTCATTCTTATTTGGGAAGTTAGTAAAAGTTTCAAGGAGGAATTACTTGAAATATAATCGAGATATAACTTACAGGAAATGTTTGATTTGAAACTGTACAAGATACAGAACTTCAGAGACGTGACCATGCGAAAAGGGAAACATAAAAAGGTAAATGAGAACATCTTGTGTGAGAAGGTAAACCTGAGTTCATCTGAGAAAGATATGGATTAACAAGTTAAGCAAACATGGTAAAGTGAGTTGATTAAAAAGTTTGAACTGGGTTCAAATTTCCATCTCTTGGGGAAGTGATAAAATTCGGGAGATTCATCTGGCTATGCTGAATATGTCAGATGGATAAGTAGATAGGGATAAAGAGTAACTAAGGGGCTACCAATCTACCATAACAGCTATGAAGCCTGGAGTAAAGATAGGGTGATATCTACGTATTTAACAATTCTATAAATTGGCACACAGCAGAGAGGCTGCAGTTCCCACAAGCAACAGCAGGAGAGAGCTGGCAAGAGAATACCATAGCTTCAGGGGCCCATGTAAGTACTATTTGCTGGTGTGCCAGCACTGACACCAGGGTACCATCTTTCCTGGAAGAATCTGAGACCCCCCTAGCCTGGTAGAGAACATCCATAGGCACACTGAGGCTAAGATCCATGGGCTGGGACACAGGCTGGTTAGCCAGTTGACAGCATATTAAGCAGGGTACCCACAAAGCTCTTGGGATGGAGTATAGGTGCTCAATGGACTTGAGGAAAAGTCTCTTTCTCAAACCTATACAAAAGTATTTTAATATTTTAGCAACCAGTATAATTATATATGTAAGTGCTGGGTGAATATCAGTTGGGTAAAGAAAGGCTAGATAAGATGTGGACCAGCAAGAGGAGAGAGGACAGAATCAAATCAAAAGAAATCTTAAAGGAAAAAGAACAAGATACCAGATGACAGACTATGAGAAACAAAGAATATTAAGTAATCTGATTCCAAGATTTCAAGTCTAAAGAACCATATAGGGGACAGTGTTATATTAATAACAGACATTAGGTATTTTGGAAACAGAATAAATTTGAGTGAAGTGGTATATGAGAATTATGAGTTTTTAAATTATTGAGTTGAAAATGTTATTTGTAATTGTTCATAAACATCCATAAAGACAACTAAAAGTACAAACCTTAAGTTCAGATCTGAACTCAAAGTTACAGACTTTGGGGAAAACTATGCAAATATCAGTGTAAATGTGATAATAATAGATAAACTCTTTAAGTAAGTGAACATTAAAATGAATGCTGAATAAATGTGCATATAGATAGCTTTCTTTTAGGATAAAGTAAATTAAAATTGACCAAAACATATCATTAAATTAAAAATTAGAATGTTGTAAAATATACTAAATAAAACATTTTTAAATATCCAAGATTCATCTTAAAACGTCATCCCCAAACTGGAGTGCATATTAGACTCTTCGGGTAACTTTTAACATCATACTGGTGCTTGACCAATTAGATGGGAATCACTGAATTAAAATAGTCTGTACAATGAACATATGTAAAGTCAAATCTCTTAGAAAAAAATTTGAATAATCTTCAATGAAGAGGTTTAAAAAATAAAGATTTATCTAGACACTGAAAAGAGTTTAAACATAGAAGAATCAAAAATTTAAAACCATGCATATGTTATTTAACCACAGGTATACCATAAACATTTTAAAGATTAAAATATGTTTTTGTAAAAATCAGTATGTCTTTCAAATTTTTTAAATCTAGTTTTACTAAAGTCTCTTATGGTAGAAATGTGTGTTAATGAAAAGTTGAACAAATTAACATTTCCATTTATGCTAAGAAGCACACTTCACTATTTCACTAGATCTAAAGAAAAATAAGTTATTAAGTATTTCTACAGAAGCAAACCTAGGGGAAAATTCCTAATTTGGTGTTTCCAGCTCATCTAAGGATATTGTTTCTATCTCCTAAAGAGGTAATTATAGATACTTGAAATAAAATTTAAATAGTATGGCTTGGAGAAAAAAATTCCCATTTGTAGTATCTTTAACAGTAATTGATAGTCATAAGGAACCCATGTCTGGGTTATGGTAACCACTAAATATTATACAGCTTATGAGAAGGTAAGCCAGAAGATATGTCCAAAAGAGCCTAGAAGAGGTACTAGAGAAGAGGGTATAGCTGAAGTCTCAATAAAATAGCACCCATTCACTAAGGATATGTTACCTGACCAAGAGAGCATCATACTCTAAACTTGATGCGAATTTCACATGAAAGAAACTTGATAGCCAGAGAATCAATACAAAATACTGACTCTAAAAATGTCTTAGAATGTCTAAGAATAGCAAATCAAGCATGGCCCGACCAAAATAAAGCTGCTAACTATATGTAAAAACTTTGTTTTCTATTCTTTTTCTGATTATGAAAGTAACAATGCCTCAGTATATAAAAACAGGTATTTACAGAGATATTTAAACCAGTACCGAAACCTACCCCTAGTTTTAACATTTATCATGTTTCTTTTCCAAAAAAGTTGAGATTTTATCTATCGATAAACAAATAATGTATGGACATATATATAATACACTATAAACTATTTATCTCTCTATAATAACATACCATGAAGCATTTCCATGTCATGAAGAAATTCTTCATCAGCATAATTTTTAAGACTATATATACTTCAACTTATGGAATAACCATGATTTACCTAAGCACTGTACCGAAAGTAATTTCCAATAATACCACTCCAGTGTCCACTTTTGTGGATAAACCTGTCTGTATTTCTAATAGGTTTCTTAAAATTGAAGTCTTAAAGAAGGCATTATCAGGTGAAAAGAGAAGGCAAGCTATATAAAACTGCCATCCAAAATGAGGTGTCAATTTAAACTTGCATGAGCACTGTGTAAAAACAACATTACCAATGTAATCAATAAAACCAATACAATGTTATTGATGTTAAACAATCTTACTAGTTTTCATCATTTATAATATGGTGAGTAAAATGTGGTATTTTATTATTTTAAACTGCATTTCATTAATTGAAAGTTGGGATGAACATTTCTTCTATTTTCTTATTTTTAAAGCATTTTAAAGATGAATTTGTTGTGTTAATTATTAATTACTGAGATTACAAAAGTTTTTTTGAAAAATGCCAATTTAAAATCAATTATTGAAAGACTAAACTATTATTGTCTATATTTTTAAAGACCAAGAGATAATACATCAAATATGCAGTAAAATCAAGGCTAATGGCATGCAGTTTAATGAGATAATTAATTAGCTTTTTATGCTAATTAGTACAACTGGGAATCATTCTAGTTAACTATGGTGATTTTTTAAAATATGCAGCAGTTGGAAAATTTGGATTTATAATAATATAAATTGATATAAAATATTTCAAAATGTTTTAATAATCATAGCTAAAGAATTAAAAACTTCTATGTCTGTCATAATTGAAAAATAAATAAAAATAAAACTCAACACCATTAAGCAAACAGTTACACTGTATAACTTGTATAACATTTTACCAAATATCTCTCTCTGGGCTACTTTTTCCCCATATTTCTTGATGACATACATTTAAAATCCTAACATTCGTTCCTGATTTCATATTTTAAAGTATTCAGAAACCTTCACATTTAGCCTTTATGTGCAGCAGATGAGTTATTCAAATGACTTTTAAGATCAATCATACCCTTGAGATTCTATGACTTATAAAATATAATTAAACTTAATTAATAACTCTTTAAGTACTGACTTCATCATATATAAGCAGAAATTGTGACTCCTACATTAGAGGTGATTGTATCATAGAACCTGATACATAGCACACAGAAGTGTTCAATAAATGCCATTCCCTTTCCCCTAACTTCCAGCTCACCCCCTCTGCTCTCTATCAATATGTACTTGTCGACAAATCAAATTTTTATTTGTAATTAAAAGGTGAAAAAATATAATTACCTATTTACAATATCTATTGTCAAACATCCTTACCTTAAATTAATGGTTGAATGTAATCTGGCAAGGAACAGAAGTATATCAAAGGACCTTCTAATTCTACATTTTTGAAAAAGACCCTATAAATTAGAGGAAACTTTTTATAAAGGTGATTAACAGTTAATATGAATTAATCAACCTCAAAAAAATCAGAGAAGTTAGGTCAGTGATATCATTCTATATCCATGACTCTAGACCTTCACTGTGCATCAGAATTATCTGGGGAAATTAATAAATCATTATAAATGCCTGAGCCCTACCCCTATTTTTATTAAATTGGTATGGGATGGGGTAAAGATATCAGTATATTTTAAACATATCCAGATGGTTCTAATGTGTAGCCAAAGTTGAGAACCACCGTTCTACATATTGAGAAGAAATAAACTACAGAGTAGAGTGACTTGCAAAATGAGACTAGAATCCAACTTTCCAATTTTAGGACTTATAAGAAAATCTCCTCCTGGAATCAAAAGAGGTTTGAATATGTATTATATAATACGAAGATATTTAAACATATTGAGGTACTCATGACATTTAATTGGCATTCAACCTTACACAAAATGATGATAGTCAACAAATGATCACCCTTACTACTGCCATAAATGATCCTTCCATCACACCACCTTAATTTCAAAAGTAACATTTCTTTGCTCCCGAATCTGAAGAAAACAAAAAATATCTCAAAGTCTAACATAATTACTTTGCAATTACCTTTCGCCATACATAAATAGAAAGAAGTCCTCATAACTAATCTTCTCTACATAAAAATGAACAGACAGCAGAAAAAATATATAGGAATAGAATCACTGCCTTAGGTGATGGGCAGAGAGTTTCCAAAGCAAAGCATTCTCTCACTCTGTCCCGGTTAAAACCTGTTTGTCTGGGGATTGGCTCAGCTGCTCCAGTTCCAGCTTCCCGGCCTTCCAAGGTGCTGACGTGACCTCAGTTGTCACTCTGCTGGAGCTGGATCCAACTAACAAAATCCAACACATGCAAGCACTTGTTTCTCCATTATCCAGTGCCTTCAAGGGCAGAAGAGAATCAGGGAGTCAGTCACCTCTTTTAATCTTGCCCTTGATAGTTTTTATCCTCAATCCTTAAACACGTCCAAAGGTAATTAGGCAGATGAATATCAATGATCAGCAATCAAATGGACCAAATGAAGAAAACAAGATATAAATTCAGTTAAATATTAGCTAGTTGATTTACAGAATTTTACAGAAGTGAAGCATCTAGTAAACTGAGTTTACTCATATACTGATGAAGATCTGAAGAGGGAAGCTACATGACAAAAGTCAGCCTCCTCCTCCCACCCTCCTTTCTTTTATAAAGATAACTGAAGAGACTGAAGAAGGAAACAAATATTGTAAATATTACTGTAAGATGCAAATATCATAGACATGCTTCCTGAAAGTTGAATATCTATGTACACATGAAGAGTAGAGAGATGCCATTTAACAATCACATCTCATCTGCTTTTTTTGAAAAGGGATTCTATCTTATAAGGTGTATCAAGTGGAACTTGAACATGTTATCCTTAAATTTTTGTGCTCATCAACAATTTGTGGTAACAGACTCTGAGATCAAGAGCAACGTACGTGATGAAGCCTCATCTTACTCCCTATACCAACTCAGCACTGAAGATTTGCATGCTTGAGCTTTCCTCTTCTAGCTCTAACTAATTCCTGATATACAGCGTGGTACACAGCTTTACCTACAAGCACAAAACAACATTCTTTACCCAGTACATGTTATTACCTCCTCATAGAAAAGAAAAAAACGTGAAGCACAAGATGTGTAATCATATTACGAACAAAAGCATGTTTTAATGTTAGCTTTTTTAGTTAGCTCAGTGACCATCAGCACATTTTTAACCTCTCTGACCCTTAGCTCGGTATCTCTAAAATGAGGGTAATATGGAACCTATCCCGTTGTGCTTTTAGAGGATTAAATAAGATAAAAGACACCCTATTGCACATTGTAAGCACTTAATAAATGATAGTTATTACTAGGTATATGAGTAAAGGCTCTACTGCTTTAGACTCATTAAAGAATTGGCTTTCATTTTCATTTAAGGTTACTTTATAAAAATTATATGGTTACCTACATAAGTTACTAATATAAGTGGGTTTTAGATATGTTTATATTTTAATGTATAGCATTTAAGCTAACTGACACTAAGCACATGGATAACTCTTCTAATGTCATCTAAAGTGATATTTCTTAAATGAAATATCCTTCTGTGGGAAGGACCAATTGATTTTTTAAATTTCTAATTCATCACATTCGTATAATAAAGTCAAATTTGACAAAAACAAAATATAAGCCCCCAATTTGTATTACTCTATCAAACTTCTGTGACAGTTTTAAGCATTTACTCAACTTCTATATTTAATTTCAAGGCAGACTGGTAACAAATGCTTTCCAGCCTACAGACTGCATATGAAGTAGGACTGTTATAAAGAATACTTGATTTTAAGAATGATGGATATGGACTGTTTTATAATAAAACAAACTAAAATTTAAAACCAAAAATCCTTATTAATGGTGTTTCACTTACATGAATCTCAATTCAAAGTAGGTATGAATTTTTAAAAATAGTAAAATTGCCAAAATACCATAGGGGCCCCTTGGTGAAAGCCACGTATTTAACATACTGTCTTAAAAGGCTATTTAATACAACCACTGAATTCTAACTTAATGTTGATTTAATACAAAGCATTACTGTGCAATAGTCACTAAATAAACTATGAAAAACAACCAATTAAAGTAACCTTACAGGTTTACACTTAAATTTTTTAATGAAGTTCCTCACACGAATCTAACTACAATATACTTAGGAACACTTGTCAACTTTAACAGTACTTGTTGCTACTCTAGGTAGTATTTCTTTTTAAAGGCCAGGTACTTGTATAAAGAAAAGTCCCAATATTATAAATCCAACAAAGTCAATAATACATTAAAATGTTTAGTTTGCTGTTTTTCTTACAGAACAGATAATACTTTCTAGCTATTTACTTTTCTAGTGCTTTAAGATTTCAACACAACGTTTTTTCAGTTTCGGCATAATGAAAATTAATAATACAGATCCTACCTGCACAGTTGAACCCTATTTGGGCTGCCATGGTAGAGAGAGAGAGAGAGAGAGAGAGAGAGAGAGAGAGAGAGAGAGAGAAAGAGCAAAAGAGAGGAAGAGAGGAAGAGAGAGAGAGAGACATCCCTTTATTGATTAAACAAAATCCCCTATTTTCCCTACACCTAGGAGAAAAAATATTATCATGAAACAAAGTGAGATGGACAAACAACATTCTTATGTCTATAATGTTAAAATTTGGTTTACTAGTAAATTACTTCATATCTTTCAAGCCTGCTTTAAAAAAAATCTCAGAAACCATAAAAATGTTTTCATTAGTTATTTAAAACACTAGACTAGGTAGTGACTAAGATTTGAGAAGAAGATAAGAGGCAGTCTCTAAACCAGCATTACTCATTATTTCTCCAACCGGGAAAATTTTTTTCTTCTTTCAGAGGTCAAATTAAAACGACCTTTACCTATGGTTATCTAGAAAAGGAATCAGAATTAAAATAGAATAGATAGGTTCACTGTAGTCTACCTAAAGACAACACTAGGAAAGAATTATAATATATAAATTTCCTTCACATTGAGGTTTTTCTGGCAACTGACACTACCTACTATTAAGATAATTCTGAGATAACAAAAAAAAAATTAGTTCAAATGAAGAAAATTCTCACCTAGGCTCAAAATTAAATTTATATTTAATTTTTAAAAGCAATCATTAAAAATGTTTATGTCCACAAAGGAAAGCATGACCCTAACGTCTTATAACGATCAGCTATCAAATGAATAATCCAGCACCTTTAAGAGTATTTTTAATCAGTCTCTGTATTCCATCATACATGAAATATAGTACAGCTTGTTCCATGTTTGGTCCAAGATGCTAATGATAGTAGCTGTGGCAATCAAATCAGTAGCACAAATGATAGTACGTTCACAACTAGAGTGCAAAGAAACATTCTTTCTTACCACTTTATTCTCACTTTAGCTCTGTCTAAAGGACAGGAGATAATGTCATTCCTCCCATAACAAATAAACCTGCCATTTCAGATAACTGATCCATGACAGGTTACTAGTATTCAAAACTGGCACTTAGAACATTGTCACCATGCAAGCAAACAGGAAGCAATTTGCAGGCATAGACCTGAATCTGCTACATGGATCTTTTTTACTTTTTTTGGTAAGACCAGGAAAGAAGCAAATACAATACACATTTTTAAAGAAGTGGTGATTTTCATTTTTTCAGTCATACTGTATTTAAATTAGAAATTGTGAGTGGCATCTTTCAGACGGGACAGATGTGTAGTCCCAGAAATACTGACTACTTTCTGTACCCAGGAAAGTCAAGGCGTGGTGCTGTTGGCAGTTGTCAGGGTATCTGTTTGCCCAACTTTTATTCAGCTGGAGCAAAGGTAATAAGCTCTTGAAGCAGAAAAAGAAAGTGGAAAAAGACAAAATTTGCAAATTGATAATTTTCAAAACTGAATTAAAATGCATAGTACCATACAGGACTTGTTCATTAAATGTAATACAAACAAGAATAAACCAGAGCAATTCACAATTCACCAAGACAAGCTGGGAGGTTGTTTTTGCACCTCTTCTTGGTTTGCTCCCAATGTACAAGCAATAGGAAATTTGTAAAGGAAATAAGATGTCAATCTCATAAAATCTCAATAACTCTTCATTAGAAATTAAACAAAAATAATGAATAAAAATCCACAGCATATAGCAAAATAAATTTTAATAAGACTAAATATAACATTTAAAGGAAGGGGGGGGCTCAATTTTACTGAATTTACAGAATAATATGTTGATTTAATTAATAATCAATTGTTCTATTCTTCTTGTCATATTTCCAGCTGTACTATAAATTTTTTTAAAAAAGAAGTGCTTCCTCAGTAATATTCTGCTGCTGTACAACAGCAAGCAAAACAGCATGCATGAAGGCATCAAGATGAAAGCATATGTGACAAATGGGTAGCCTTTGGTTGTAAAAAAGTTCCTTTTTACTCTCGAATATTGTGAGATAAGCAGTAATGGAAAAATAAGAGAGGTAAGATGGCATGGACCCAAGGAAATAATTGGAGGGTCAAGTCCATATAGTGGTCAGGATAATGGCAATATAAACAATAATAAGTAACCTCGCTCCTCACATTTTCTAAATACTATAGAGGGGGCTTAAATATACAACTAATCTAACAATCTTAAAAAATATAATTATTCTTACTTTGTACAGGTAAGTCAACTGAGGCTCAGAGATATTAATTATTCACACAAGGTCATTCAGTCAGTAGCTAGTTATTCCTTTGGGTAAACAATGATAGACTGTGATAAATGATGATAGAGAGACCAAAAGACATGTATACACATATATCACAACTAATGGTAATGCTTAAATTTGAAGGATTGCAGACTGTCTTCAAAGCTTGGACAGACAGCTTAATAATCACAAAAGGATAATAAAAAGTATTATATGAATACTTATCAAAGATAACCTTCTGATTTATCAAATCAGCAGAGACTGAATGAAAAGAAAGGCTTAAGAAAACTTTAGTGGGCACTTACTGAATGCATAGTGAATGAGAGAATGAATGAATGAGTATAAGATGGCAAGTGATAAATAGGTCTTTTTTCTTTAAGGAAAGGATAGGACATCTCCTTAACCTTCCTTATTTCTATGTTCACTCTCTGAAAGGAAATGTCTTCTTACAAAAAAACTATGACATCTCTGATCTTCAATAAATGTTTGTTTTGTAAACTTTGAATAGGGGAAATAGCAATATAGCAAAATATTTGAAGCTAGTTTAAATTACAAATAAGCTATTTTAAAATATATACAGATGTGTTAAAGATGTTCGTTTTTATAGCTTAGAACAACTGTTACAGAAATAAACAAAGCTCAAATAATCTCACCATAAAATTCCTTAGTTACAAATTTAGTGATATCAGATTTGTAAGAAAATGTTAAAAGGACTTTGAATTTGCTAAAACGAGTAGTATATTTTGAAATGTATTGAATAAAAGTGATGATACTTATATTACATACATGATACATTAAAAAGATTTTTAGTGTTCAAAATTACATATATCCTGGATAAAACTGTGTTTTGTTTTCATTATTTTAATGCTCACATGCCACACCTCAGATTCAATTTGCAATATAGATAAAATGTAAGGGGGAAAAAGACCTCCATGTCTAGAGGTATTACAAACTTGCAAAAAACATTAATAGTACAGTTGAAACAGAATGTGTTAACCTGTCTTCTGAGGCTACCACACAAGTGTTTTAAAAGTTTTGTTTTGCTGTGGTTTTAAAGCTTAGTGTGTAATCTCTCTACCACTGCTTCTAACGGACAAAAAAAAACAAAGAGTTACAACTCAAATTCAGTAGTAAACCACAGGGCAGAGGCAAGGGGTTCTCAGCCCATTCCTTAACAGACATGTTGCTAGTCCTGTCTGCACCATCCTAACTCGCCTATGTTCCCCAGGCCTTGAGCCAAAAGTATCATTTTACTGAGTGAAGAAAAGAGTTTCATTCTTCCAATCTTGTACTGCTTTCACCTCAACCTTGCAATCTTGTTTTTCCACATTTTCTAATTATTGAAATGAAAGCATTCCCCCCCAAAATATTAATAAAGAATAGGGAAAGGAAGAGAATGAGAAGGAGATGTTCTCTTCTAGATAGTACGCAGAGTACAAAGCACTATTTTAAACACTGATAAGGGCATGCATAGAAGCAGGGACTCTGCTTGCTCCCAGTGAATTCAGGTAATGTATCCATTGTTCCAAATTGCTATGGTCTGGTGACAGGAACCCAACTAGAACAAGCTTGCCCTGCATTTTCTTTTGCATTTAGATGCCAACTTTGATAAGGTCACGCCTTAAAAGATCCACATAGCATGCAACACACAGATAGCAATAAAGCCTTCAGCCCTTCCCATACTCAGATAAGAATATAAAAAGAAGAGGAAATCAGAAAGACATTCACATATACAAACAGATTTACAGGGACAACCCGTTTATAACTACATCTATCTAGATCACTTCACACACCAGGGACCTATGTGGAGCCAACAACAAATGTACTTTAGAGATTCCCTCCCCTCCCAAGCCCCCATGCTCCTATCCCAGAATTTTCTCAAAGGAGCTCATTGCTTTCCCTCACTGGCTTCCTTTAAGTAGTGTCGAAAAGACTTCCCTTAATGCTTTGACTGCTTCTTTCAATTCCAAGGACTCCCTGAAATGTCCCATTTATTCCCCTGACCCTCCCAAAAGGTTTGACTCCTCTTCTACTGCAAAGCTCTCCCTCATGAGCTACCCACAGAAACCAATTCCCTAGACTGCCTTCCCTCCCAATCATTCCCTGAAGATCCAATCCTCTTCTGCCTTGCTGTTTTCCTTTCCAACTGTTCCAAAGTACCTAACCTGACATCACTATTAGTGAAAATACACCAGAGGTTTTGGGGGAAGGGAGGAATACCATTAGAGCAAAGGAAAAACACACCAAATACACACATGCACACACAGTGCAGGAATGACGTTCTAATTCCTGGACTGGTTTTCTCTTACCTTTGTCTATACACAATACATCACCTCTGACACACTCAAATATTCCCAAAAAGCTTGATTAAATGATTTTTATCTGGCACATTTAAAGAAGTATAGTGGGGGGGAACGGGGGGTGGTATGTCAGTATATTACATTTTTTTCCTAACAAAAACAGCAAAACACACCAATTTATAAAATTGTGACCAAAATCAAAACACAAGTGCAAAGATCCTTTTTTAATTTGTGATTATCAAATGCTACAAATCAGAATTCTGCAAACAAACAAAAACCAAAGAACTTCTTCAGCCATAACTATTGATAGGTTAGCATCTTGCTGAAAACTCCTCTTGTGAAAATGCTGTGCTCTAGCTCAATGCTTAACCAGCCCCTTTTGGAAAACTTTTGTTATTTCGTTGTAATGTTTTCAAAAAGATTTAAGCGTTTCCAAACAACTTGTTTTACACTGACTTAAGTTTTACCTAGCTCAGATAAAAATAGATTTCTTGGGCAAAAGATAAATGTACAATTTGTTTGAAAACATTTTCTTCAATCAGTATATTTTTATGACCTAAAATATAGTAACAAAATTAAGCGATTCAATTTTTCACTTTAAGATATAAATTTACCTAAACTGTCTTTCTTTAAATTGTTACACTTCATGATTAGCTATTTCTCTTTTTAAAAAGGCATTACCATAATGACTGATAATTATAATCCAAATGATTAGTATTTAAATATCTTTAAAATCAATCTTTTTAAAAAAAAATTTCTTCTGTGGTTGAAAAAAAAATTATGGAAAGAGGGCACCAAACTATTTTTCTGTTTAAGAGATCCTTACATCTGTTTTTCAAAGGAAGAATTGGTCTAACTATTCTTACGGGAAAAAAAAAATGGTTAGGCACGGTGGTTCACGTCTATAATCCCAACACTTGGGGAGGCCGAGGCTGGAGAATCGCTTGAGCCCAAGTTTTGAGACCAGCCTATGAGACACAGCAAGACCTCAGCTCTAGAGAGATATTAGCCAGGCATGGTGGTGGTGCATGTCCCTAGCCCCAGCTAGTCCAGAGGCTAAGGTGAGAGGATCTCTTGAGCCCAGGAGTTCGAGGTTGCCACACAAGCCATGATCATTGTGCCACTGTACTCCAACCTGGGCGACACAGTGAGGGAAACCCTGACTAAAAAAAAAAAAGACGAAAAGAAGAAAAAAAAGTGTTTTTTTAGTAGGTTTTCCATTTCTGAGACTAAATATCTACAAGTGTCTTGCCACTTGAAAAATCTAAAAGTGAAATATCTCAAGTCTCACTCATAGCTCTATTCTTCATACTTTGTACTATGATGAACACATTAAGTAATACATATATTTAAGATGTGGTTAATATGTAATCTTGGGCAAAGGTACTAAAAACTATCTCTCCGATTTACAGCAAAAGACAAAAAAAAATTTTAATTTTAATTTAAAATATTTCTTATGCCACCCATTAAGAAAGTCATTATATGATAAACAGCAGATACATCATGCTGCTGATTAATTATAATGGAGAAAATCATAAACCTGGAAATCAATTATATCACATATAGAATGACGGGGTAAGGAGAATGTACCTGTTTGTCAATAGGTCCATTGTCTCTGATGAGCAAATTAGCCTGCTCAGAGTCAGAAACAACACTTAGGGTTCCCTCAGACACACAGTGAAAGAAGACCATCACAAACCACTCAGGCTGTTAATAAAAGACAATCAAACAATGGTCCTCAGAAGACCGTTTCTTATCCCTTGCCCATGAGAACTTTAAGGCTTAGCAAGAAAAACAAAGAATTATACATTTCTTAGACAAGATTTATCACATTTATGTCAACAAAGAGATCATCACTGCGAGGTCTTATAGCTTCACAGTTGTAGTTTTTAAAGGGGGGGCATCACTGAACTCCCAACAAATTGTATAGCTCATTTTAAGTACGTGTACATACGCGTACTTTCCATTAGTATCACAAAATTCTAATTGTAGAATTGTCTCTAAATGTTTTTCTCACTGTGGAAAAAGCAGATTTGCTCATCTGTAGTGAGAACCTGACTGGCACTTAACAGGGAAGGTATGTAAATCATGGTTCAAGTTCAGTCATTCCTGGAACTGTGTAACTACCTTCATGTATTAGAGTTTTCAGTGAAAATTCAGATAATTTATCTCAGGAATTCTTACAGGAGGAAAAACAAACAACACACATATACACTTATAAACTCTTTGGCGAGATCACAAAGATCTTAGGCCCTTCTTGACAACATTTTAGAGAATTACCAAGAATACTGGAACAGGATAGAACAAAATACATGCTGAATTAGAAGTCAAAAAACCTGAAGTTCACCTGTGTTCTAACTGTGCAGGTCAGTTTTCATATCTCTAGAACAAAGGGAGGTGTGATAGATCTCAAAAGTTATGATTAAGTGAAATGTAAACAATCAGGGAGTATGATGCTAAACTGGGCAAAAAGAAGCAAAAACAGCAGTGACACCATATTGAGTTTGTCAGAAGAATGGAGTCAATATAAACTGGGGAAAAAATGATTGAAATTACTATAGAGAAACCCACAAGGCATTATCCTTTTCAGTGTTTAATGAGATTTCCTGAAATATTCAAAATGGGTGCTTGCTTTGATGTCAACTAGGATAACCTGTGAAAAAATGAAATAAGAACTCTAAGATGTAGAATTATCCATTGGAAAGTAGGTGATTTTTATTGAGGGGAAAAAAAAGTTTTCTGACAAAATTTTACAAATTTAAAAAAATTTCTTCTACATGATGTAATATTTTACATAATGTAAAATGTTATGCTTACATTAGCTTTATGTACCATTTCTGCCATCCCCAATGACCTGTGGTCATAATAAGCAGATTTGTGTGCATGAAAAGACATAGTGACCAGCTTCCAAAAAACCCTTCTCACTGTGCCCCACAATTTGAGAGAGCAGAGCTACAAGCTGAGCTACTGAACTGATGTGACCTGAGATCTGATCCCACTGCAGTAGCCATCGGGCTACAGTGGTAGTGTTACTTTACCAAAATAAACCCCTCCTCAATAGGAAAGCGGTCCAAGAGTGCTTCCAGGTGCCAACTTCTACTCTTCTGGAATAAAATTCCACTAACAAAGTTGATACAGCTTTAAAGCGCTTTTCTTTAAAAGAAGGTACATATATTTAGATTCTATTCATCCTACAATTCAATCTCGAAGAATACATAAAAATGTATTGCTTTTTTTGCTGATATAAAAGTAATACATGCTCATTGTAAAAAAAAAATGTAAAATCTAGAAAAGTATAAATCAAACAAAAATCACAAAGAATCCCAACACTCAAAAATGACCACTATTCATATTTGGTGTATATTCTTCTCATCTCTCCTCTATGAAATATACATCTATTTCTATATGGCAGGCTTTTATTTACATATTTGAGATCCTACTATATAAACTTGTATAACCTTTTTAATGTATGTATTTAAAAAAAGTCTATGCCATAATCATTCTTAAAGCACATGGTTTTTAACAGTTCCATTTTATTCTATCCAATTAATATATTATTTTTTAAATAACTGACTACTATTTAAAATATTTCAAATTAGTAATTAATTCTCCACATTAAATAATCACTTTGGGGAGACTTATTTTAGAAGTGCTATTTTAACAGTTGATTCTACCAAATTCTCAGCAAGTAAAAAATGCAAGCAGACACAAAATTATAGCAGTGAAAATTTTATAATCCACCTCCCCTTTATTTTACTCAAATAAATCAAATCTTATAGGTAGTGGCAAACTGTGCATATTGTCTTGTTAATATTCATCTTGAAATTTTAGGGCTACACATCATAATTAACACAACCACAGGAATAATAAACGCTTGCATTGAAGACAGTATACTAGGTATTATAAAGACATTCACTGCAACCTTGACCACAACCCTAACACATGTATTAGTATCACCTTGTTTTTTAACAGATTAAGAAATTAACTTTCTGAAAGGTTAAGTAATTCACACAGCTATTAAATGAATCCTACCAAAACTTAAGACGCAGCTCTTGAATCCCATTTCTAAACAGATATTTAGTGTTCTCATTTACATTTATGTGCTATATATTTATATTAACTGTACTATGATGACAATAAATTCCTAACACTACCATTATTATCATGATGTTATAGTATAGCAATGTGGCAATGCTATATTTCAAGAAGAAAAACATACGCAAGGTAAAATATATACAGAAATTTTAAATAATACTATCATTTCTAAAGTTGCATGTTGTACAAAAATGATAAATTTTAAAATCAACACTAGTCTTCATTTTTGTACAACTGGTGTTTTAAAACTACTGACTTAATTAAACTGTTAGATATTAATTGTTTGATGGAGTTAATGCATAGGAAACAAAGACATAAAACGCAATTAAAATTATTAAATGTACACAATAAATAAAACCATCAAAAAATGGTCTGAGTATAAGGAATCTACATCTACATTGGGTGTTGGAGAAGCAAATTAATGGATTACATCAGTTTCTTACAGTTCCACTGGCAAAGAGTTGAAGGGCTGACACTTTCAGTCTCACCCTATAGAAATATTTTCTCAAAAAAACTAATATTTAGTGTGGTTTAGTTGTTACTATTAGTGTTTTTTTTTCCTTTTGTTTTGTTGTTGTAAAATAGATAGATATTTGAATGGTTCAAAAATCAAAAAGTATAAAAGTATATCTAGTGAAGAGTCTTGTTCCATCCCAGCCCTTCATCTGCTCAGCTGTCATCCCTCTATCTATACACTCCCAAATAAGTAATTATTTCATTACCTTCTTGTATATCCTGTGAGTTTTTGAAAATAATTATTAGTAAATATTTCTGGGGTTTTTTTTGCCCAACTTATTTTCTTCTGCCCCTTCCTTTTTTTTAAACTTAGCAATATATTTTGGAAATCTTTCCATATTCATAAGATTCTTATTTTTTATATACCTGCATAATATTCAATTATTGGATATAGTTAATTTATTTAATCAATCTGCTACTGATGGGCATTGTTTGTACAATGTTTCCCGTCTTTTGATGTTAAAAACAATGCTGCAATGAACAAATCTGTGCACTCAACATTTGACAAATTATTATAAGATAAATTTGTAGAAACAGGAGTACTGAGTCAAAGCTTATAAGCATTTGTTCCAATTCACATTTATATAAATTTATACTCCCATCAACAATGCATAAAAGTACCTGTTTCCTTGCAGCCTTGCCAACACAGTGTGACATAAAACTTTCAGTTTTTTGCTAATATAATGAATTAGAAATGCTATGTCAGTATAGTTTTATATACTTCCTATTTTGGGTGCAGTTGAGAAAAACTTTATGTGTGTAGAAGCCAATGTTATTTTTTTGTGAACTGTGTTAGAATAATTTAACCAAATTTCTATTAGATGGTGACTGTACTTTGCCAATTACTAGGAGCTGTTATGTATTAGACAGATTAGCTCTTTAAGTCATCATATGAGTTGGAAATTTTACCTCCAGCTCGTCATTTATCTTTTGGCCTTATTTATGTTATTTTTTGCCATGTAGAAATTTTCATTATTTAAAATTAATTAATCCTTTGAAATCGACTTTCAGATATTGAATTTTATTAAAAAGAGCTTCCCATTGTAAGGTCATAATAGACATTCATATTTTCTTCTATTACTTGCATGGTTATCTTTCATGTATATATCTTTGTTCCAAAGAGTTTATCCTGAAGTTTAATATAAGATATAAACGATATTGCATCTACCTGTCAAAGAATACAGTGTCTTTCCCATTTTAAGTATGCTTCTGCATATTCCTTAATACAAATATTACACATTTAAATATTTGCATGTTAATTTAAACTTCCTTATTACTAAATTATTTTGTTTTTAAATTATTTGTCTTTCAGTTGATTCTCTGCAGTTTATGGATACAAAACGTATCATCTGTAAAAAGTTATCATTTTATCTCTGCCTATCAAATTTTTATAATCCTATTTTTTATTATCTAAATACATTGGCAGTTTCGTCCAGCACAATATTAAAAAAGAGTAAAGAAAGCAAACAAAATCTGCCTAGTTTCTGAAATTACTGAGTGTTTTCCTATGACTCATGATGACTTTTGGACTCACATACATACATTTTATCACTCTGAAGAAGTTTCCCTTTATTTCTATTTACTAGATATAGAGAATGGTTGCTAAGTTTTGTCACATGTTTTTTCAGTGTCTACAGAGAAAATCATATGATTGTTCTCTTTAATATGATAAATATTAGATTTCCTATTATTGATCCATCTTTGCATTGCTGAAATAAATTTATTTTGTTAATAACAAATTATTGCTTTCAGGGAATTCAAATTGTATTTTTTTTTTTTAAGAAATTGCCACTTCTTTTTGGACTATTATTACTTGATATTGTTAAAGGACAAGAGGCCAAGCCTTAAAGCAATAAAAAATTCAACCAGAAAGATTTGCAGAGCAGAACTTTGGGTTAAGGACTAGGTATAAATTAATAGATTATGTTTGACAATTACAGTTTCATTGGTTAATGAAGCATTTTATCCTAACATTGTTTATGGGTTATTTTTTATTTAACAATACATTAATTCGACTTAGTACAGATTTACTGAACATCTATTATTTTCAAGGTATTGAGATTGTGTAGTTCAGTGGCTTGCAAACTATTTTTGGCCCAGACAGACAATAGAAAATATATTTTTATTGTAATTCAATATATACATATGTCTATGTATGTCCAAATACATATTAATGTTTATGAAAAATGACTTCATGAAACAATATAATACATGATCATAGTTCTTTTCTTCTTCTTTTTTTTTTTTTAAAGACAGGATTTCACCCTGTCTCCTAGTGACAGATCGTGCAGTAGCACGATCACAGCTCACGGTAGCCATGAACTCCAGGGCTCAAGTGATCCTCTCGCCTCAGCCTTCTGCATAGCTAAAATTACAGGTGCAAGCCACTGGGCCCAGCTCAATATTTCATATTCTATTATTTTCTATTCCTTATCATTTTTACTAAAGCATTGGTTTCTATACAGTATATTGATTCCCCAAACCATAATAAATTGAAATTTACAGTTTGGGAAATATTATCATATTAGCTAAGGGGAAGGATTCTGGAACTAGGCAACCTAGGTTTGAATCACAGCTTTACCTCTTAATGGCTTTTAATTGTACCTCAGTTTTTCATCAGGCAATACTAGTATCTACCTCATAGGGTTTTATTGAGATTAAATGAATTAATACACGTAAATATATGTTTGAAATATGTATTTGATTTGTTTAACAAAACCTTTCCCTTGATCCTACAGTTGCTAAAAAAAAAAAACAAAAACAAAAACCTGCATCCCCAAAATACCAAAACTGTGGAGAAATCATTAAATATACAGACTTCCTATCATCTCATAAAAATAATTATGAGCATGCCAATGTAATCTAAGTATCTGATTGTTTTTAGAAGTGAATCTGGGCCGGGCGCAGTGGCTCAAGCCTGTAATCCCAGCACTTTGGGAGGCCGAGATGGGCGGATCACGAGGTCAGGAGATCAAGACCATCCTGGCTAACACGGTGAAACCCCGTCTGTACTAAAAAAATACAAAAAAAAAAACTAGACGGGCGAGGTGGCGGGCGCCTGTAGTCCCAGCTACTCGGGAGGCTGAGGCAGGAGAATGGCATGAACCCGGGAGGCGGAGCTTGCAGTGAGCTGAGATCCGGCCACTGCACTCCAGCCCCGGCAACAGAGCGAGACTCCGTCTCAAAAAAAAAAAAAAAAAAAAAAATGTGAATCTGAACTGGATCTTCTCTTTCAAGACCTTGGAGATAACAGTAAATATTAGCTAAGTTAAATAATCATTAAGGTGTCTCTTTTATTCCTGCTTTTTGTGGATGTTCCTTGCTCCAACAGCTATCAAACAAGTTGATAACACTGAGACATAGTGGAGATCTGTAAGGTATAACTCGAACTCATTCTGAAATGGTATATAGAAAGTAGCCTAAACTTTACAGCATTTAGGAGTTTAAACATCTCAAAATCAGCCTGGAGGAAAGAATAATCTTATTTCTTCCTTAACTCAGTTTTTCGGGACCTCTTCAAAGTTAACTTTAGAGCCCATGAAGAACAGCTTTTTCTTATCATTTTACTATTATACAAACTTGCTAGGATTTATCCCTTGTGCACAGCAGATGGTATTAAAATGTAAATTACCTCTGGCAAATATGCTACCTACTTTCAGGTACAAGCTCAAGAAATCCCCTAACTATGCAAATATCTGTTTCTCTAAAAAACAAAGAACCATGTTTCAAAGTTAATTTACTTTGGAAGTAAGAAGTTTGGTTGTTGCTCTTTTCTTAAGATGTACCTATTGATACTTGGCACATATGTTTTTTCTAATTGTTGTAGGGAAGGGGTGGAGGGAGGTGTTTGCTTTGTTTTAGCATGTTTCTAAATGTGCCTGGGATTATATTCTTAAAGTTGGCATCTATTGAGCAAGGAGGGGCAAGGTACACAAGTTTGACAGAAATAAAGGTAAATAGCTATTTTTATACTCATCACAAGGATGACAAGTGCTAACAATGGCCAGAATGCCTATTTCCCGCTGCAACTGCAATCCGGAACTCCTCCTAATATAGCTGTAATAATCAGTTATGTCTAATACATCTCTTGAGCCTGGTTCTCTGCCTTAAACGTCTTCCTAAAATCTCTAACATTGACACCCAACTCCAAATTTTAAGTTCAAATAATAGCTGACTGAAAGTTTTCAATATATTTTCAGTGCTTATATTTGCTAATGATAACAATAGGTTTTCTTCAAAAAAAGTATTTTCTTCCTCAGAGTAATCTAAAATGAAATCTTCCTCCATAATAAAAAGGTGTGTGTGTGTGTTATAGGTGCAGAGGTGCAAAGGGTTTTTTTTTTTTTTAACTCTGACAAGTATTCTGACAGTTTTACTTTGAGAGATCCTAAATGTAAATTGTTACAGAAACATCTAAAATGGTTTCATTTTGAATTAAATAAAATACTTTTAAAAACCAAGTTTTTTTCTTCCTTTCCTATTTCTCCCATTTATTTACTGTTGGATGGAATTGAGAAATGGAATTAATAGTGATTATTTAATTGGCCATGTGATGTATGACACCGAATGAACCAAATGCCTTCCCAAAATAAAGTATATGAAAGAGAATGTGAAACTCAGGGTAAGAGATTTTTCCAAAAGTCTTCCAAAGAGTGTGAAGATGTGAACCTGAACAGCAACTGATTTAATATGATTTTGATCAATGCAAAAACTTCCTAAGAAACAAAAGCATGGCCAGGCACGGTGGCTCATGCCTGTAATCCCAGCACTTTGGGAGGCCAAGGTGGGCAGATCATGAGGTCAAGAGATCGAGACCTTCCTGGCCAAAATGGTGAAACCCCATCTCTACCAAAAATACAAAAATTAGCTGGGCGTCGTGGCACGCACCTGTATTCCCAGCTACTCAGGACGCTGAGGCAGGAGAATTACTTGAACCCGGGAGGCAGCTGTAGTGAGCGCAGATTGCGCCACTGCACTCCAGCCTGGTGACAGAGCCAGACTCCGTCTCAAAAAAAAAAAACAAAGAAACAAAAGCATAAACCTATTTCTAGAATGAAGGCAAATGCACGTTAACCCTTAAAAGTTGCAACAGAGTAGTTATCTGGCTCAAAGAAGGCAGAATCACAGCTATAGTAGGTAATGCTGGACGATGGCAGCTGTGAAAAAGCTGGATAATAAATACATACAATCGCATACATTATAATAAAGCATACTGCATGTTCCTACACAGATCTAAACCTAATTCCATTTATTCAGTATTCGATATGTTTACTGAAGTTTTCATGAATGTCAGGCACTGGTCTAAGAAAATAATATAATGTATTATGAAACAATCCTAATTTGAGGTATGAGGAAGGAAAACAGTGACTAGAGAGTAAATAACACTAGTCTCCTCCTGAATACGCTATACTATTAAATAAAATTCTATAGGCTTAAAACAATGGAAGAATTTAACCACACAGCGAATATTTCCTTTATCTCTCTGCCACCCTGGGAAAATGTCGGTTTTCATAGTGAGGTCTCTCAAAATGATAGCCAACTAATCAGCCAAGGTTCTTCAGATAATGGGAGCTTGCCTGGCTAACCAGGCAGCCTGCCCATCAACTTCAGATCCACATATCTCCTGAATTATAATCAGAGACTGATGTTCACACCCTGAAACCAATTCATAATGTGAACTCCTGCCTTAAAAATAAATTAAAGGGAGAGGTAAAGGCAATGCATGACTCAAACCATGTGAATCTCAACAAGTATGTCCCATTTACAATCTTGGAACAGTCATAATTGGTTTTAGACCAAGCTTTTCCCATCAAAACTAAAAGACAATGGAAATGCTAAACACCAAATGTCAGTAAACCAATAAAGTAAAAATATTCACATAGTGTAATAAATACTTAGATTTTATTTTACTTTAAAGCATTTTAGCAAATAAATAGCCATCACATTGTTACAATGTATGGGTGTAAGACAGAAAAAAAAAACAACTGTGTAACATCAGAGCTTTCTTATTTTGTATATGAGTAAAACAAGGAAAACAAGGCAAAAACAAGGTAAAACTCTTAGATATAGCAAAGCACTGCCTGGACCTCTTTTAATATAAAGGGATAATAAATTATAATTTATTGACCTTCTACTTAATAACACTATTTTTAGAAAAACAAAATCATACTACTACCATCTTAAATGTTAAACTCTTTCTTGGTTACAGGAACACAAAAAAGAGATACCGGTTAGTTCATTACCACAGAATGAATTACTCTGTAGCCGTTAATAATTATAATATATGCATGTGCTTAGAAACATGAAACAGTGTTGAGGACATACAATGTTAAAGGAAAATTAATTATGTCATAAATAATTTCTATTATACAATCCCATCCATTTCCATGTTTACATAGTCACAGAAAATAATCTAAACAGTTATACTTTGAGTTGCTAAGTGAATTATATGCAAAGCACTTAGAACAATGTCTAATACACAGTAAATGCTCTTTAAGAATTTCTGCAGGCTGGAGGCACAGTGGCTCACACCTGCAATCGCAGCATTTTGGGAGGCCGAGGCGGGTGGATTGCTTGAGTCCAGGAGCTCGAGACCAGCCTGGGAAACATAGTGGGATCTTGTCTCTAAAAAAAATTTAAAAAATTATACAGGCAGGATAGCCTATGCCTGTAGTCCTAGCTACTTGGAAGGCTGAGGTGGGATGATCACCTGAGCCTGTGAGGTCAAAGTTGACACGAGCCACGATCGCACCACTGCACTCAAGCCTGGGTGACAGAGAGAGACCCTGTCTCACACACACACAAAAATCTGCTCTTATCATTTTGTATGGTAATTGGCTCTGAATGTACAATTATGACAGCTTTAGCCCGAACTTCCTTTTACTTGTACATGTTCTCCTTCTCGTTAATTAACCTGCATTCATTCTATCAAAAATGTTTATTTAAAAACATATATCATTAAAATATATTTTATAAAAATCACAATTTTCATGTCCAGTAATCACAATTTGGAAAAATTAACCGATATTATAAAAAATTCACCTAACTGTTGTACCTTATAATTTGTACTCAATAGCACTTAAAGTAAATTCCATAGGTAAAAAGCCCAGAATTTGAGGTATATAAGGAAGAGAAGAAATAAACATTAAAATGTTAGACATCTGAGTGTTCTGTGCTGAACAGTGAAAGAAATTAATTTCACAAAAACTCCTGACCCCAATAAACAAACCAACATTGAAAGGAGCAACTGTCATTCAACACTACCTCCCCAACACAAGCCTTATGAGATACTGCCATTCAACCCACAGTTACTGAAAAATCATATCTCACATTTATTGGAACACTTACTATGTGCTCCATACTTTGCTAAGAGATTTAAAAGCTTAATCTCATTTAATTATCCCAACAGTCTTATGAGAGAGATGTTCTTCACACCCTTTAGGGCTGAGAGGAACGAGGCATGGAGAGGGTAAGTAACATATCCAAGATCACACAGCTGGTAAGTGGAGCCAAGATTTGAACCTAAGCCCCAGAATTTAATCAGTAGTTATTGAACACCTACTCCAGGAAAAATGCTAGGCACAGCAAGGAGCTGTTAACTGTGCAATAGTCAAGACCTCTGCCCTGCTAAGGGCAGGGGCTCTAACAGTTACTCTAGGTCTACCCTCTTCAAATTCTGATCCTGAGCCCCTACATCCATCACTGCGGTCACTACAACAGCATTTATCTCCACTTGCACCAGAAGGCTAATTACAATGCTTCCGTTTCCCACTCTTGACAATGAACAGAGGAAAGTGTATTTTCCAAATTCTGATTTGTGATTTAAAATGTATTTCCTCATAGCGTTAGTTTGTATAATACTATTAATCCCACTACAATTGTCACATTAACTAAGCCTTTTAATTGTTTTTTCAATGAAAATTAACCACCATTTTTAGCAGTGTTTCAAATGAAAAATACATTCTTTAATCCCTTCATTTTATTTTTAAAGTTATCATACAAAAAATATGAGCATTTTCTTCCTTTTAGCATTCAGTTCTACAACATGTATAGATTCTTATAACCACGACATATAATCAGGATACAGAACAAAAAGGCATTCTTATTTAAAAAAGAAAGATGACTTATAAATGGACTTAAAAGACATCTCTGTTACATTAAGGACTTTTTACTCTGTCTTCTAACACACCAGGATTTCCTTCTATCCTAGAATAAGTGAATTGGACACCACAATAGAAACACTTGGTATATTTTTGCAAAATATATTTTTTATACCTGTGGCATTTCCATTTTTAAGGATAATTAGAAGCTGTGGTTTTATAGGGGCTTTATCAAAATAGTTGAAATTCTTTTCCATGGCAGAGTTTTGACAACTGTGGAAATAATTAAATGAGCACACCTTTTCAACACTACACATAACTGAGAACTGCTTATCCAGAAGAGGCTAGCTAGGTGGAGGGCTCTGTGCTAAGACTATCGACTATATATTATGCAGTATTCGAAGACATTTGTAAATGTGTTCTATATTTGTAAAACTGTAACTAGAAGTTCTTTATATTAAAACACAACAGAAGTAAAAAACACTAACTTAACAAACTAAAAAGGTAGTTGAAAGAATATTAATCAAAGTTCTTGTTTAGCTTTACAAATGCCACCTAAAACTTTTTTTCTCAAAAAATTATTTGGAACAGGGTCAGAGAGTGGCCGAAGAGTCACTTTCAGATTCTAATATTCTCTAACACTTTTGGAACTACAAAGTCAGTCATTAGTGCTAATATTTTGTGCTTGTGAAAAAAAGTCTCTACTCAGGTCTGGTACCACCTTCGGGCTGCAAAGACAGTTACTTTAATGGTATTAATTTGACAGAAAACAAAAGAATAACATTCACTCTCCCAAACTTCTTCTCCATACCCTCCAGCACAATCTGGTACCTGAAATCTCCATTATCAGAAATTTCCTACTATGGCTTGGGAACCAATTTCTAGAGACATCTCTATTAAGGCATTTATGCTACTATAAAACAACAGTAACCTATTAAACTATGTCAGTCTCAAAAACCTCAGCTTGAATTCGTTTACTTGAATTGTTCTATGACAGGATGGAAAGCTGGGGAAAGGGTTCCTAGTGTCCACAGGCAGGTTTTGGTTTGGATAAAGAAAGATTGTGAAGACACGTATCAGAATCACGTAACCCTGAATGTCAGGCAGGACTGAGCAGGACAGTGAGGCAGCAAGCAAGTACCACAAAGGAAGTGGGTTTGCAAATGGGAGTGCTAAGAAAGAAAAAAAGAATAGTAAAAGGGGCCCAAAAACAATTCATAGGTAATTCTCTAAAGCCAGCCCTATCTGTATAACCTTTGCTAGGGCACTGGTGGCATGCCCCTTTCCTGCATTCTAAGTACTCATCCTACCACAACCTCATTTTTTTTAATGAAATAGGTCAGCTTGACAAAGAGCAAATGACTGAGATGAAACAAATTTCCCTAAGTTTAGTCAGAAGTTTCATTAAAAATCTAAAGCTGCGAGCCAGCACAAACAAGAGAGATGAAAGTGTGGGAAAGAAGAAACATGAGAAGGAGAAAAAAAAGAAAGGATGTACCACTGTTCTGTTGTTATTTTGTTACAGATGACACATATAAGGAAGTCCCTAGGAATTTTTTGTATTAATACTCTACCCTACTATGAGGCACAGCTATAGACATATCCATCTTGCTCAGCTCCGAGTTATAAGAATAAGCCTGAAGCCAACCTGAATGGACTTGGGTACTGAATACAAGGCTTTCTCTATAGACACAGGTTCAGAGATCACCATCGTATATGGATCCCTACCACATCCTGTGTGCATAAGGGCATGTGATATCAGATCAAAATTGGCCTTTACTAGCAATCCTGAAGGAGAAGAAAAATAGTTAGTAGTCAGTAAGTACCTGGCAAAGAAAGAAGTAGTCTCACTTATTTGACTTTAGTGAGATAGTATCTGTTTGTTTGGAGAAAAGAATTTGCTGTTCAAGGTAGACTACATGTTATGTGAGCCTGGGTCTCTCCCTCTTTTCATTCCCCAGGTAAAGAAGCCAACTCCATCTCTCTTTCTTCAAGGGCAGTTCCTAATCCCATCCACTTTATGGAAGTTAATTCATCTCCTTTTAGTCATTTGTTCATAAAACAATGGGAAGTGTTACACCTATTCTCTGCCAGGTACAGGGGCAAAATTATAGGTACACAGATGAACAAGACACAGTCTGCCCCAGAGGAGCTCAAAGTCTAATATGGGAGACAAAGATATAAAACAATAACACTATAATGTGAATACTACAATAGATACATGTACATACTCAGTGCTGTAGAAATATGGGGAATTAACTAAAAATTCAAATAAGCAGTTATACTGCACCTTTGAAAAGGATTGAGAGTTTGCCTGGTTGAGAAAAAGTACAGACATCCACGGTTCATGCAAAGAAAAGGCAATCTGAAAGAATATGTTATGTTCAAGACATGGCAAGTATCTGTGGCTGAAGCACAGTATATGTGAAAAGGAATTTCAGGAGACGAAGACAAAAAGATAGATTGGGCTGTTTAATAAAGGCTGTAGTACAAAATACTAAAGAGCTTATTAGACTGCATTCCTTAGGTAAGGGGAGTCATTCAGGTTATCAGAAAAAAGAATGGCAAACAAATTTTTATAACAGAAGTAGGTGACAAAACTACTGAAAGACAATGATTAATTCTATAAATCTAACTGCAAGGCAGATGACCTACAATTCTTCCTAAGAAATCACTTTATCCTGCACTTTATATATTTATTTATTTTTAAGACAGTCTCATGTAGTCACCCAGGCTGGAGTGCAGTGGCAGGATCTTGGCTCTCTGCAGCCTCGACCTCCTAGGCTCAAGCGATCCTCTCACCTCAGCCCCTCAAGCAGCTAGGACTACGGGTGCGTACCACAACACCCAGCTAATTTTTTGTATTTTTTGTAGAGTCAGGGTTTTGCCATGTTGCCCGGGCTGCTATACTTTAATTATATGAAAATAATTTTACTATGTTTGCCTGAATGTCTCAAACTCACATCTAAAATATTAAACTGCTATTTAATTTTTTAATTTATGTATGATGTAATTGTGAAATCTCATTCTTTTGAAGAAAAAAATGCATTCTTCTTCTCTGTCCTATGTACAATATTTTTCAGAAAGTACTAAATAGATACTTGCTGACTGATTCAGATGCATAACAGTTATCCTATAGGATCTTTTTTAGAAACTAGTTTTATGCTTTCTGATTCCATTTCTATTATATAATATTTCTACTGATTCTATTATATTCTCTGATACTATTTCTGATCTATTTCTTCAGACTGTTGGAGAAATATAAGGTCAACCAGGTAAGTATTTGTACAAGCGCATTTAAAATGTGCAGCTCTTCTTTCCTTCTGGCTCCAACTCATGGAGATATGGCTTCCTATCTTAGGCAAATCAGTACTTGGGTGCTACACTGATACCATTAGCTATATTTCTTACATTCAGTAGTAATTCAATGTGGAAGCTGGAGTTCTGAAACTGTTAGCAGATCATGTAGGATATTCCTGGAATTCTACCAATATTCTTTCTAACATTCATAGAGTTGCTATAAATACAAGGACCATTATGAAATGTTTGTGATTACTCCTGAAATATTACAACTTGTGGAATACTGGTCACTAAACATTTGATAGCCTCTTTGAGGTATAATAAAGAAAAACAGAACTTTAGCAAAGGCCTTTTATAACTATAGCATTGGTTTAAAATGGCCATTATTATGTATTTGTACAAAAAAACTAAATAGAATAATATCTGTTTCCATTCTTAAGAGTTCCTTCTCAGTTTGGTTAGAACAGCACACTAATCAGCTGCTGAAATCTAAACTGATTATTTCTGAAGTGTCAACAGATGCACAAACTCCCTGGCTGAAACAGGAACATGTGTCTATTTTGTGTAAACAGGCTGAAGGAATACAACTGAGAAAGAAGTACAGACATAAAAGAGAGTGTAATAAAATACAGTGTAAAAATATTCACATGATTTTATAAAACATTCCAATCAAAAAGACCTAGAAAGCCAAGTAAAGGGAAAATTATCAAAGGCAGGTAGAGGAAAAGAAAAGACAGACAGAGAGACAGACAGAGAGAGAGAGACAGAGGGCAAACTACAATAAAATTATACATATATGTTTATAGTTTTAGTTTTTTCTTGAAAAGAGCTACAACTGTCTCTGCCTACCACCCAACCCTAAAGATACAGTTCAGTCACATTCTTCTATCATCTTCTGAAAAGTAGGGAATATTTTAGTGATTGATGGTAAAATGATGGTAAAATGCTATAATATCATAGCTCCTTGGAATTAGCTCCTTATATTATCATTGCACAACCACTATCTTCTTTTCTAAGTCCCTGCATATATACTATTTGACAGTATTTCCTAAACTTGCCTGATTATCAGAATTAGAGTCACAGGCTCCTCCTCCCTTGAACACTTTGATTCAGTATACTTGAGTTGAGGTCTGGGACTGTTTATGTTTTTCAAGTATCTAAGATGATTCTTATGATCAAGCAAGTTTGAGAAAAAGGCCCTATGACATAACTATTTTTAAAATAAATTGGTTTTAAGAATTATTCTTTCCTAAGAAATTCATAATGTCTCTTGCCATGATGGCAGACCACAAAAGTACTACGTGACTTTGCTGAAACACTCTTACCAAATCTGCAGCGACATAATTAAATGGGCTAACATAGCTCTTAAATTTATATCCAATCATTCGTCAGCCAGTGATTCTCCTACTTAGATAATTCTCCAAACTAAAGCAAAGAGGTGAATGACAAAATCTAGCCTGGATGATCAAAAGAAACTGCAACCCTTCACATGGCTACATTTTGCCACAGGTGACCTGGAACACTGGTGATATTTCTGCAGCTAGGGTCAACTCCTCCCCAGATGTTCACACAAAGACGAAGCCAGCTAATTTCCCTGTTAAATGTGAGTGAGTCACCATCCTAACGATTTAGATTGCTAAGGTGCACATACTAAAATATATGCTTCCCGGCACAATTCCGTATCTAATTACAACAGTAAATCCAATAAAGGCACAGTAAAACTGCCACTCAGGCAAGGGAGAAATAAGAAGTCATAAGCTAATTCAGATGTTGCTAATGTCCTTAGAGGAACAAATGTGGATGCCTACAACCACTTTCAGTGGACTCCATATTATCTTTTTCACCTAGGAATCTTTCTTAAGAAATGTCAGCTGGGAAACCGTGAATTTCCAAAACTAAACAAAGTAAAATCCTGAAAGATGATCATACTTTCTTTATGTGAGTTTTGTAACATCTCCCTATAGCCTTCTTCACTTTATGTCCTACTTTTAAGTCTCAAAGCATCAGGTTTTATAGTAACTGCTCAAAATTCTATGCACAAAGTCAAAATTGTGTATTTAAATGCAAACACAAGCAATGGATATCTGTTTCCAAAATATGCATAGTTCTTGTACAAAATTTTATTTTAACCATAAGTTATTTGAATTGTCGAATGAAAGACTTAAAAGTTAAGAGTAAAGTGCTTAAAAGTAACATTAATAAGATACAAGTTATTGAAAATAAATTCAGGGTTTGGTTGTTTTGTTATTTACCACACTTACATGGTTTACTTGCAGCCGTTTGTGCAAAGGTGGAAAAAGACATAATATATACGTTAAGCACTACACCGAGGGCATCATTCCTCAGAAGAAATGATGATAGTATTCTAAATACAAGGGCCAATGCAAAACACTCTAAAAACCTACATGAAAACCTACTCTACAAGCGCTAATACATAACAAAGCATCTAAAACTCATGAGATACTTAGCTTGAGTCTTAGTAAAAAAAAAAAAAAAAAAGCAGTGACATTTCAGACAGGCAGATGAGGACTCAATATAAGGAAGAACTTTCTAAGACTTAGAGCTGATCAGCAATGGAACAGTAAACTTCCTTTCCTCTAGCACTTGAAGCGGTCAAGCAAAATCCCAGAGACCACCTGTCACGCATGCTGTCAAGGATATTCTTGCTTTGTTTAGGAAGTTGTTCTAAATGACCTTTGGGGTCACTTCCAAGTAACTGATTCAAGGATCATTTTCAGTGAGATGAATGGCATGGGTGCATGTCCACGTGTGCACACACACACGTACACACACACACGCACACACAGCCACAGAAAAGAACTTGGAAGCCTGATATTTTAAAATGTGATTTTACAGGCAAAAAGCAAAGGAGATCAATCAGCTCTGTACTGAAACTGCCATTGTGCAGAAGGAGGAAAGGGATACCGGTACAAGCCTTCTGCCTAGGGATTCTCTTTAGGTCAAAGAACAAACCCAGGTCCTAGGTAACCTTCAGCATACTCTCTAACAGTCTGCAAACCATCCAGTTCCTGGGACAGACTGGAAGCTACAAAACTACACGACACACTTGGATGCATAATTTTTCATGTACAAGTGTATATGTCATGCAATGAACTTTCTCTGCTCTCAAGGGTATTTCAGTTTCCCATGTGTATAGGGTGAGTCTAAACCTGGTAGTTTCCTGAACAAGTATACAAAAAAAAAAGTACCACGTTTCAGCTTTTCTCAAGAGAAGACTGTGCCTATGTGTTTCCAGGGAATTCAACTTGCTAATCAATTGACAGACTCAGAGTTCTCTACCAGTCTTGAAACAGGAAAGAAAAAGAAATCAAGTCCTTATCCCTTACATCCTGCATGAGGTATCTATTCCCTTACACCTCACCTAGCAACTTAAATGTAATTAATTGTATAATTTTTAAGTAAAGACTTATTTTTCTTTCTGTATTCTTTGTTTGCTACTTCTTATTAGATACATACTCTTTTCCCCTCATAGAATGGCTATATGGATGGCAAGATTTCTTGATATAACAATTCAGATTTCATTAACCCCTGAACTTCATTGAACTGTTATGCTAAATACTTTGGAAGGGTTTCTTATGTGATTTACCAAGATAACTAGTGAAATTAGCGCAGATACAGAAATAAAAGCCACATCTTCTGTTCTAGAGTGTATAACATTTGAAAATTTCTACTTAACATCAAATCATCCATTCCCTCCCATTACCTTTTAATAAATACGCCTCAAACCATGAATCACGAATAAAATCTTTTTTCTCCCTTTCTCCTAGTTCCTAATAGAGTTTTTAATTATAATTTCTCCCAGACACTGAAGCAGCAATATTCTTCAGGAACAAAAATTAAATACAGAATTTCCAACCAACAAACATTTGAAATTATGTTTAAAAAAACCATAATTAAGAAATGTCAGATACACCTAGATACCATTTTCCCCCATTCAGATTAACTAAAATGGATAAAATGCATTGTTGTCAAGGTAAGAAAACAGACACTCACATATTACTAGTTGTAGTGTAAATTGTTATACTTTCCAAAGAGCAATTTGGCCACACTTTATCTATTAAAATATTCATTGCAAAGACTTCTTGACATAACAAATATACAGTTAAGTTATCCTAAGGATGTAAGGAAGGTAAATGAATGAACGAGAATATCACTGAAACGATGTCTACATAATAACAAAAATGTAGAAACAACCTAAATGTCCAACAGTGAATGAGGAGTAAATTAAATCACCAAGTATCATCAGTGTATAAAGGTATTATATGCACCCAAGAACAATGTTGGTATTAAAAAATATCCTAAATTAAAAATTGAGTCATAGGGCAAGTATGCACCATGCAACCCTATTTGTATTACTAATAGGAAAGGAAACAAAATATGTAGACACATAATTGTGCTAGTATATACTAAAAAATTATGGAAAAATAATTAAGGAATTGGTAGCACAGGAAACTGAGGACTAAGGTTACTTGAGTGGTGGAGCTTTTTTCATTTTACATCTTTCTCTACTGTTTTAACTTTATACTATGTTCCTATATCATTTTTATCTAGAATCTCTATTTAGACTGCTCTTTAGCCCCACACTATGTCAGAATTTTGTAATGCTGGCCACATCCCCTGTGGCATGAAGTTTACCACCCACACCCCATCATCCCTAGCACTATCATGCCATAACACCAAAGTTCCAGTTCGGAACTTACGTAATGGATGGTTTCAGGGTTGACATTTCCCCTACCACTTTTCCCATTTCTTCACATCCTTATGTTATGTGTGTTGATTTCTGCCTTTCTTTCTCTAAAATCTAAGCTCCTTTGAGAGAAGGGTCAATGCTGCCTTAATCCTAACTTCCCACAAGGGCATTCTAGCAGGTACCAGTAATAAATAAACATTAGATTTGTTTTTTTATGAGATTATAGTTTTAAGGTTAAAATTGTATTTACAAGGGAAGAATTTCCTACTTTCCTGACCCTATAGAGTTGGTAATAAATCACCTTGAGACTAGAGAAAGAAACACTGAGGTACTTTACTTTAAGCTTATAAATAATTTGTAATTATTAAACAATAAAGTAAATGATGGTAAAAAGGAGATAGAAATAGTTCTAAATAAAAATTTTAAAAGAAAATATGCAGACTTGCAACAGGTATGTCATATGGTACAAGGGAACACAAAGAAAAATTTGACTGAAGAAAAAAATATTATAATAGTTTCCTCATTTCCAATACTGTCAACTACAATTTCAAAAAACAAAGCAAACACATTGGTTTCAGCTCATGGTACACATTTATAACAGTGAATAAGAACTACACATCAGAATGGAATGATTATTGATTTCTTAATGGATTACTGCTGCACAAATTTACACTCACCAAAAAACCATCAATCTTTGGGTAATAATTATAGACCTATCACAGCCCATACAGCATTCTGACTGAATTGAAACTTACTGCTATCTGCCGGGAAATGACCAATTTTCTACTTCTCCAGCTCCAACCACAATACAGAATGGTGAGCAGCTACTTACATCAAATGCTATTATAGGACATGGTTTGTAACAGCCACAGCATACACCATTTGTAAATCGCTATTAGAGAGGTAAACAATCAGGTCCTGGTGGACTTTTCTTATTATTCATTAGCTTTGAAAACTGTAAATAAAGTGGGTATAAGGCAGTTACACTTATCAAAGACCTTTCATTAGTGGCAGGTTGTGGAGAAGGGGTCAAGGGCAAACAGTACATTAGTTGAGGTCATGCTATTCTGACTTTACATCCTAATTTCAAACCTCTTCCCAAATCAGCACCAGAATCTCTGTAACTATAAAATTACATAGTTCTCTTTCTAAATCCTAAGGATGTTCTCAGTAAATAGCATTTTTACTAAATATCCAGTGGAATACCAATACAACTAAGATACTATTTTCCAAAAAGATAACCCCATTATGTCAGTTTCGCCTAGCGGTCCTTAATCATTGAATAATGATGTGAAACAGTATTGATCAATTAAGTTTGTAATTGTCATATTTTCCAGCTGTAGTAGTGTTAATAACACCACTTCCTTCCAGATAGTTAATTCCATTCTGAACACCTTATTTGAGCTATATTACACACAAATAGTCCTAGCATAAAGATAGCTAATCCAGCCCAAATAAAAGTAATTTGAAATCAATAACACACTTGTTTGCATTTTCTCTTTAGGTCCTAATCTATCATCAAAGTTTTTGGTTAGATATGTCAACATTCTTTTCTAAAGAATTATAACATGCAATTTTTCCACTCAATTAACTAACTTAAGAATACATGTATTTCCAAAATATCCTAGGAACTAAAGAAATGAGATTTGATTGTTTTTATAAAGCATTCCCCTTCCTAAGAGGCTATTAAATTACCATGATGATCAACCATAATAATTAAAATACTATTAAGTATAATATAAAAGCAAATAGAAAAAGCTAAATAAAGTTACCATTATAAAATAAAATAGATTTGTGAAATACCACAATAAATTTGTGAGATGGTGAAATGTGAGGATGCAAACTTGTTTTGTTTGTCTGTTTAATAAAAAAAGATATTCTAAATCTTAAAACAAGGCAAAAAAAAAAAGTATTTCCTAGAATGCTAGTGGTAACTTTAGAATGGGGTTGGTATTCATTAATTTTCCAACCCTAGAAGCCTTATCTAATACATACTAAAAAGCTATATGCAAATATTTGCAGTCTATAAATGACAACAGCAAATGTGCCAAAAAATGAGCTAAGTGCTCTATGCAATTGTTGCATTTATTTCTTCAAACCTTAAGGCAAGTATTATTATTATACAATTTTACAGCTGAAGGAACTAAATTTAGGAAATCTAAGGAAGATTCCTAAGGTCACATAGCTATTAGGTTGAAAAACAATGGAGTATCAGTAATCCCTTATGGCTTAACCCAAAAGTAGGGTGCACAACCAGGACTCCAAAGCAGGTCTATGTAATATGAAAGTCAGTATTCTTAACTACTTCTACAGGGCCTCACCCCAAAACATAAGAGTGTATCATGTAAAGCAAAGAACACCAAGCCAAGAGCCAGAAGATAAGGTTTTGTTGTTGTTGTTGTTGTTGTTGTTGTTGTTGTTGTTGTTGTTGCTGTTGAGACAGAGTCTCGCTCTGTCACCCAGGATGGAGTGCAGTGGTGTGATCTCAGCTCACTGCAACCTCCGCCTCCCAAGTTCAAACTATTCTGCCTCAGCCTCCAGAGTAGCTGGGATTACAGGCGCAGGCCACCACACCCCACTAATTTTTTTTTTTTTTTTTTTTTTCCGTATTTTTAGTAGAGACAGGGTTTCACCATTTTGGTCAGGCTGGTCTCAAACTTCTGACCTCAGGTGATCTACCCGTCTCAGCCTACCAAAGTGCTGGGATAACAGTCGTGAGTCACGGTACCCAGCCAAGATACGGTTTTTTAAATGTTGTTGTACTACTCTCTCCCCATGTGACTTTCACCTCAATGTACAGATTTCTAAAATAGAGGGTTTAGAATGAATGCTACAGTGTAAAATACTTTATTGGCTTTACAGACACACACAGAGAATTCTATTTATGGAAGGGAAAGAACAAGAAATCAGTTCATTTGTGAGTCCACATTTATTGTCTACTACATTCCTGGCCCTATTACATGAATGAACAAGCCAAATATTCCTCAAATGTGTGTTGGGAGAAGAGATAAATACATAAATTAAATAAATTCAGATACTATTAAGTATAATAAAGAAAATAAGACAGGATAATGTCACAGAACGCCTGGAGAGGGGCTTATTTATCTAGGATGCTCAGGCAAAGCCTCGCCAAGGAGGCGACAGTTAAATGGAAATAAGAAAAGAAGGAGGCTTTCATGCAAAACCAGGAAGAAAACGTGTCCCAAACCAAAGAAACAGCAAGTACAAAGGTCCTTAGGCGGGAATGAACTTGCCATGTCCGGGAAAAGAAAAAGGGAAGAAGTATTAAAAGTTCAGTGAACAGGGAAAGAATAGAGAAGAGGAAGTCAGAGATGGAGGCAGGGCCACAGCCTTTAGGAACTTACAGACTTTGGAAAGGAATTTCAGTTGTATTCTAGTTTCAATGGAAAGCTTTTGTGTTTAAAGCAATGAATTGTTATAATCTGATTTGGGTTTTAGAAAGTCAGGCTCTGTCTATTGTGTGGAAAACAAACTATAGAGAAGCAAGAATGGAGGCAGGAAGACTGGTTAAACTGTTGCAACATTTTAGGCTTAAGGTACTAGGAAATGATGATAGACTAAAGTTACAGTAGCAGGCCTGGTGAGAATTGTTTAAATTCAGGATGTATTTCAGAAGCGGAGCCAAGGATTTCTGATAGACTGGATGTGGGATTTCCTTTGAGGAAAGAAACAGTGCTAGATGCAGAGTTGAAAGTCATCAAAGCATCTATAGTATCTAAATAAATAAACTGTGAGAGAGAAGAGGACCTGTACATAGAGATATACGGGCTGCAAACAGATGAAGGTGAGTACCAGATGTTTTCTGATCACTGAATAATTGGCAGCTATTGATTATAATCAATAGCTTCTATTGAGACTTCTAATGAAGCCACACCTTCTCTATTTCTTCTCTTTAGATAGGGACACTAGATCTTACTGTTCTATCAAAAGTTTCTAGTTTTCTGATATCCTCTAACTGGATCATTTCCTTTACCTCAATAGTCAGTAATCTAGAAAATAAAAACATGTGGTAAAAATAGAAACTCAGAAACAAATACTAATCACTAAGCTAGGGTCTCTGACAGGCAGGAGGGAAGTCAAAATACCAAAGCATGAGAGCATTTTAGAGCAATAAATGCTTTGTTATAAACTGATAAACACAATTAATAGACATTAATCACCAAAGCTGTGCCTACCTAGAGATGTGATCCTGAGAACACAGTAAGATCCAAAATATTCATAAACTTCACACTTGAAAAGGAAGCAGTGGGGAAGCACTGAAGTTCCCCACCAACCTTAAGACCCACCCAAGTAGGGAAAAATCAATTTTAATTGTGATTTAAAATAATCTTACTAGTAGCTGAAAGTGTTTTACAGTAATTCAAAGGAAAAGAACGTCAAACAGAAAATTACAGATTGATTACCACAAACAGTTCTTTTTGGCACATAAATGTATATGACTTGATTATCATTAAATTGCTACTAAAAATATATAGATACAAGCTTGAATTTTCAGTTCAGTTCGGATTAAGTACACTGCTTTCATATATATGCCAGTTAGATATTATGGTCTTAATTCACAGAAGCATATGCCAAGCAAATTATATTTCATGAGCTTCCAAATAACACAAAGTTTTGTTGTAATGTTAAAGGGGAAAAAAAAAAACAGTGAAAGACAATAAAAGACTACTTCTTAACAAGATGATCTGTTACAATGTAAACAAAGAGAATACATGGTATTCTTTAAGTTATTAAATATACTGGCTTATTTCTTGCAGCTATAGGAATGATCACAAACAAATGCTTGCAAAACTAGATAATGATTGCTCATGTAACAAATTGCTTGGACATATTTAAGCAAATATTTCTAGTAAGAATTAAACTGAGGGGGAATGTAAATGTTGGGATAAAACTGGGGGAAATGTCTTTTGTAAACACTGTGTATACGAACCCAGGTACTGTTACAATAATCACAGACAAATGTGATGATTATCACAACTGCTCTAAGAAAATGGAGGTCTGGCTCACAATCTGGCATAAACAGAACTGTCTTAACAGTTTTAAGGAAGAGCCATTTGATTCACAGGATTCTAAATGATCTTTGGGATTTAGCTACTGGATAAAAGTTTATTGAAAACAACATTAGAATTACATGCCATTTTCATGTATATCTACTAAATGAGTGATTTATGACTTGAAAGATTTGGATCATGAAGATCAGAAATATTCATGACTCAAAATAATAATAGTAACAATAACTTTTAAATTGTATCTTTCAGATTTTCCAATAATACCTCTGACCTGTTTGTATACACATTTCAAGATTCTCTAGGTATACCTTAAAGTGTTTTATAAAATCTATCTCTAAATCTAGAGTGACACTGAAAAGATGTATATTTTGAAGCCATGTGAAGATTTTGAAGCCATGTACTTGAGAAGCTTTTAGTTCAATGTAGTACTTTGCTTGAATGAGTGTTGAGAAGAGAGTTAAAAGTTGTCTATGCTAGAGCCAACGTTAGTACATTTATTTTAAAACTGCCTTCTGGGTAAGACTAGCTGAGTGATTTGGTCTCTGGTATCCTCAACACAGATAGCATAACTAAAGTAACCTATGGGGTTAATCTGAATAATAACGCCTGGAATAACTGAGAGATGTCTCTAATGCATTCAGTCAATCAGATAACCAACACATAGGGATATTAACTCATAATATATTTTAAAATAAACAGCCAATCTTCTTAATTGAGAGACTACTATGTACAAGGCACTGTGTTAGCTGCTGTGGAAAAGATAAATGAATATTTCTTAAATTATTTCTTAAAATGTATGAGGCCCTGTGATAAAAGCTTTACTAAGTTTATTAACCCTCATAACAACTCCAAGAGACAAGCACTAACTCTCCCTATTTTGCAAATGAGGTCATGGAAACTAAAACACAGCACAGGCAAGATACTATCCCAGTTGGTTAGGTGCTAAAAGTCATATTCTGTCTGCTACCCTCAGGCTGCAGAGATTACAAAGGCATTTTCCCTGCCCTCAAGGAGTTTCCAGTTACACAGAGGAGATAAGATGTACTCAAGAAATTAAGTAATGATAAAAAGGATAGGAAGTGATAAAGGCATCCAAACTTTTAGAGAAGGGACTCTTGGATTAAAAATATATATATATCATATGGAATTAGGGATCGACTGTCCTGTGCCTATGACAATAGTAACTCTGACCCCAAAAAGGTGAAAGTTCACTCATGAAAATGTCTGTTTATGTATACTCTAATGTGAAATCCTTTTAAACTGAATATTCTGTTTTATCCTTGATTCTACCCAAGAGAAGAGGAAAGAAAAAACACTGCTGGGGTATGTATATGTGGTTCTGAGAATTCCAGATATGCAATAGAGACATGAATTTAATATAACATATAGCAACATAAGTATGGAAATTCATAAAATTTCAGAGCTATACTAGGAGTTCATTCGCCAACACATCTAGTATACAAGTAAATAAGTCCATCCTAAAAACTGACTCTGGACAAGGTCACCTAGGGAGGTACACCATGCAGCCAAGAACTGCCAGCAAACACATGTTCTGAATTGCCATCCTCAAATGAAATGCATTACTACCACTTAATTACCATTTCAATTATACCCCTCACAGAGTAGGTTTATGTGTGATTCACTTTAATTAGGTAATTTTACTTTTATTTCTTCAGTAATTGATTTGAATACAACAGAATTAATAGTCTCATATTGCATACACATTTCTTTTCAAACAAAAACTCTGAGTCTGTCTACCTGACAGCACTCAAACAGATGAAAAGCAGAAATATTCAGGAAGCGATCCAGATATATTGTGTTCCATGCAATGGTTTGGACTAATTTTTAAAATTATTGTTGATTAAAAGCAGACTAAAAGCATGTCCTTCCTAGAAGACTATTTGATACATGTTTGTGGGATCTGTCTCTTAGTTATTATGCAATTCAACTTTTTTCTCATACTCTTTTATCTAACAATAAAATAGGAGCTATCATTCTGGCTAACTTACCATGAGCCAGTCACTGTTCTGGAAGCTTTAAATATATTGTCTCTAATGCTTACCACTCCTCTGACAGAGAGCAATACCCCCTTTTTACAAATAAAACTGAGATTCCAAGAGACGGAATATCTGTCTGGGGGCCACACATTTGACATATATTAGGTCCCACTTCTTTATATGCCACAGAGGGAGAGAAACAGGAAAACTTGCTCAATTCTGTAATTTTTAAAAACATGTTGATTGACCAGGCGCGGTGGCTCACGCCTGTGATCCCAGCACTTTGGGAGGCTGAGGTAGGCAGATTACTTGAGGTCAGAAGTTCAAGACTAGCCTGACCAACATGGTAAAACCCAGTCTCTACTAAAAACACAAAAATGTGCTGGGTATGGTGGCAGGTGCCTGTCATCTCAGCTACTCGGGAGGCAGATGTTGCAGTGGAGCCGAGATCGTGCCACCGCACTCCAGCCTGGGTGACAAAGACAGACTCCATCTCAAAATAAGTAAATAAATAAATAAATAAATGTTTACTATTTTCCAGTAATAAAATGCTAAGTGCTATCAAAAAGAGTAGATTCCTCTGACACTGGTTGCATAAATGTTAAGCTCAAGTTTTGATCAGCACATACTATGCTAGATGTCAAAGCGTTTTGAAAAAAGTACCTTACAAATAAAATGGTATTCTCAAAAAATTAGCCGGGCGCGGTTGTGGGCGCCTGTAGTCCCAGCTACTCGGGAGGCTGAGGCAGGAGAATGGCGTGAACCCGGGAGGCGGAGCTTGCAGTGAGCCGAGATCGCGCCACTGCACTCCAGCCTGGGCGACACAGCGAGACTCCGTCTCAAAAAGAAAAAAAAAAAAAACAAACAAATAAAATGGTATTCTTAATAGACTTAAAATTTGTTTTTTTTAAGCAAGTTAAATATATACCCTGATCTTTTTATTATTGTTATTATTATTTATGGGCTTAGTAAACCTTTTCTTCAACAATGATACACATGTAAAGTTTATCTCACATCTGATAAATTTTTACCACAGTATTAAAACAGATTAATTTTTTAAAAATGTCTCAATGGGTAAAAGCCAACCTGAGCCTTCTAAATCTCTAACAGAGTATGATCTCAAGAAAGTCTTCTGGAACCCTCAGTGCCTGTGTCTTAGACACTTCAAGAGGAAAATGGAAAAACCAGAGATCAGAGGACAAAAACTGGATGCAAAACCCCATCTCATCTGCTCAATATCAAGTTCCTTCTTCATTGCCACCTCCCAAGAAGGGGAAAAAAAGGCAGAGAAAGTTCTTTCTGGCAGCCTTGCAGTCTCCCTAACCCCCTACCAATCTCCTTTCCCACTAAAGTAAAAAGACAACTGAGGGGCAAGATCAAAGTTTACAGCATCCATGATAATTCAGGAATATGACCAGTTAGGGTATCTCTCACACACACAGTATAGTACACAGTCATTTTTGCAAAAGATAAAAGCAATAGATTAGTCCAAGATGGCCACTGGTAATAGCACTGGTTTATAACTAATATAACTTAATAACCAGGCACCACTAACTTTTATCCTGCTTTAATTGGCTAATTGTTCTAGAATCAATCCCTTAGGACACAGTTCTTTTAACCAATCTACCCCATCTCCAATTCCCTGGCTTTCAAATATCTGAAGAAGTATGCTTCTTTCTACTGAATCTAAATGCTTATTCATTTAGCTTCTACCAGAAACCATTCTAATCTTATTGCCACATTCCTCATCGCTTAAGCAGGCAGCTTCCTTGATTCACTTATAAATTCTGATTTATCTTTATTTATTTCTTTGTGAAGAAAGAAAAAGGGGAGGAAAAGATGCTAATTTTCATTTACTCTATTGCTCTCTCCAGGAGATCTACTAACTCAAGTGGAGTCTGTGGCTTGTCCTCCACTTTTGAATCTGTTATGTTTATTTTCTTTCTTCTGGCTCCAGCTTTCTTCTATGCTCTCTATACTTCACAGCTCTTCTCTTTCTTTTATAGGCCTTAAGTTATCTTCACAGGTTCTACCTCCATTAGCAACATACCAGAGTTGTCTTGCTAAAAATAGTTTCTCTTTAATAGTTTTAATGTAAAAAATTAGCAACATTCAATGGAATTTTAAATTGATGAATAAGAAAAACAGACTAAGGCTCTTTTTTAAAAGTAAACTTGTTTGTTGCATACAAGATAGAATTGAAATTCTATGTTTTAACTCATTCTACTCAGATTTATTTTGCCGTCAGATGCCAAAATGTTTCCTTAATATTGATATGTCATTTTAATATTTATATGTACATTATTTAGTGTATGACATTTCATGCTAGGAATGAATACTACTCATAAAACAACTCAGAGTATGTAACATTTGGAAAGTCCACTGGAAACAACCTAGCCAAGTGTGGTGGCTCACACCTGTAAACTCAGCTACTCAGGAGGCTGAAGCTGGAGGATCACTTGAGGCCAAGAGTTCAAGATCAGCCTGGACAACACAATGAGAGAGTGAAACCCTGACTCTAAAAAAAAGTATTAAAAATTAGCTGGGCATGGTGGCATGCACCTGTAGCCCCAGATACTTGAGAAGATTGCTTGAACCCAGGAGTTCCAGGCTGCACTGAGCTATAATTGTGACACTGCACTCCAGCCTGAACAACAGAACGAAACCCCATCTCAGGAAAGGAAAAGGAAAGAAAAAGGAAAAAAGGAAAGAAGAGAAAGAGAAAGAAAAGAGAGAGAAGAAAAGAGAAGATAAGAGAAACAAAACGAAACGAAAAGAAAAGTAAAGTATGCCGGGTGCAGTGCATTAAAAAAAAAAAAATTAGCCGGGCATGGTGGTGCGCCTGTAATCCCGGCTACTCAGGAGGCTGAGACAGGAGGATTGCTTGAAACCAGGAGGCGGAGGTTGCAGTAAGCCAGATCGCGCCACCGCACTCCAGCCTGGGCGACGGAGAGAGACTCCATTTCAAAAAAAAAAAAAGAAAAAAGAAAAGAAAGAGCTGGGCGCAGTGGCTCACACCTGTAATCCCAGCACTTTGGGAGGCTGAGGCAGGTGGATAGCCCGAGGTCAAGAGTTTGAGACCAGTCTGACCAACTTGGTGAAACCCTGTCTATACTAAAAAAATTTTAAAAATTAGCTGCACATGGTGATGGGCGCCTGTAATCCCAGTTACTCAGGAGACTGAGGCACGAGATTCACTTGAACCTGGGAGGCAGGGGTTGCAGTGAGCCAAGATCACGTCACTGCACTCCAGCCTGGGTGACAGAGCAAGACACTGTCTCAAAAAAAAAAAAAAGAAAGAAAGAAAGAAAAAGAAAATACCTTACATTTTGAGTAAATCTATAGTAAGATAGTATTCAATAAATCTGAAGATAGCATTTGTACATGAAAATGCCCGATTTCAGTATTTATCACTGATGACAGCTGATCATTTTTATGAGTCTATAATTTCACTGAAATTTCAAAGTTAAACGGATGTAATCAGAGCCACTATCAGTTTTCTGGCTCCACACTTTCTTTTAGATGATGGCTGAGTGAATTAATTTGTCTTTTCTTTAAATTACACAAATAACATATGAATTTATTTTTTGTAAGAGACTTAAAGAATGTAGAACTATTTAGAATAAAATGTAAAATAACCTGTTTACCCTCCTATATTCCAAAATAAACTATATCAAGTTTTGATGTTTCC